>NW_027472589.1:2400000-3600000 GCF_030347505.1 Rhynchophorus ferrugineus | reverse complement strand
TCTTTATTCCAAAAATACATATAATTTGAGAGTATTATCTTTATCTGAGTTTTATCTATACATTATCTATTTATATAGTCGTGAAAATTTGCGATGTTTTGCTATTTTCATACTTTTTGCTGTCATTTCGGTTCAAATTATCGTAGATTAATGAAAATCGCTGATATTATAAAGAATTTTACGTTGAGTTGAATGGAAGTATAATAATTTTTGTACAGCTTTTAGTTTTTATGTTATATAATGAAAAGTGTATTGTCATAAAATGAATAGACTTCTGTTTATGTCACATATCACAGAAAATATAAATTCTAAAGCAATTTAATATGAAGTAAGCGTTGTCGTCAGAAAGGAGCCAGTTTTAATTGTATGGTTTAGAGCGAGTGAAGTATGTCAGAGCCTGGATTGGTTGAATGGGCTATTTATCAGCTAGAATTGTCCATTCTGTTATTTTTTGAAGCACTATGACTTCAAGTAGACTTACCATTTGGTTGTCATCGCATCCGTGTAATATATTAGGTGCGCGCATGTATTTTAATCAGCTTAATCAATTGACATTAATTGATGAAAGAATAAATTCGATGGTCTTCTAACATTTCTCTATGTAGAAAAAAAACAGTTGTCCATTTGGTATTATTGAATTATTCAGTGTATAGTGACGTTAGTCAAAATTTCTAACCAGGACACTTCTAAAAACCCATACTGATATTGCTTCGTCATATACCAATTGTGGATTTTGATTTAAATTATTTGGTGGTGCTAATTTTATTGTCAATGACAAAGAACAGTCTGGAGGACCAAAAAAGCCCGAAGAGAACAACCAAGAAAGACACCGAAGCGGAATATTGATGGTCATAAAATATTGCTGCAGCTATCAGCAAGATGAAACATAAACTGTTATTGTTATAAATTGTTATAGATGTCTGCCGATGTAAACTGAACAAATTGAACGAGGCATTTCTGCCGTATCCAACGTACCAACCAGACATAGCACCTTCTGATTGCCATTGTTCAGTTCACTTGTTATTTATATTTGGTCATTCATAGTATTTTCTTTTAATCTCCCATAGTTTAATTTCGGCCGTTAAAGCCCAACGCAACTGATCAAACCTTCTGTAAAGTTCCATTATCATTATTCATTATATTGGCAGTATCGGATGATCTGAATCAGTATGGCAGTATCAATGATGGAGAATTTTCAGGGAGCTCAAGGAGCCTGTAGCTATTACCCAGGATTTATGGTTTTGTTCTTGGATTAGTCAAAGCCTTTTATAAATAGAAAATAATTCGACTATCAGGATACCCGTCACTAAGGGCAGATTAAGGTGTTTCTCCTTTGCCAAGTTCATAAATACTCATCCAACATAATCATCCCTTTATGAGTTATCAGTTAATATGAAGTGGATATGGAAAAAAGTTGTGAAAAATAATGACAAATATTATTTGACTTTTTAATTTTCAAAGCCAGGAATAGGCAATATAATAAAAAATAAATATTTCGCAGTCAGACATAAGGATCTTAAACGATTATTTTTACATGGATGATCTTCTTGATTGATATCGGTTGACCATCTGATTTACATCCCAAAAAAAAATTCTGGGTATTTACTGGTTCTGTGGGACTCGCCAAAAAAAATATGAGCACGATTCTCATGATTGGAAGCGACTATCGTTGTTGATATTGAACAATATTACAATAGAGAATGTAACCAGAATTGATACACTTCTAAGGATGTATACCTGGTGAGCAAACCAATAAACCAACCCAGTATTTCGATATAATAAAGGCAATTATCATTTTTTTGTTAAAACTCGAAATATTTTCGGTACGTTGTGATTACACAAATTAAAGAAATTAAAGATCCGAAGATATCGAAATGATTTGCATAATATTTACATTTTTGTGGGTATTTCCAGCCATTAGAGTGAGATTCTGTACGAAAACGTATAGTTTTCGTTGGAATTATCCGTGTTATTAAGGCATTTTTTACAGAGTTACAGTTTTTACCGCGGATTAAAAACAATTACCTTCGATTACCCGTCCGATGATCAAGCTTTATGCAGAAATGCGATTCCATATCGAGAAGACACGGTGGGTTTTAAAAGAATTGTCTTGCACCACGTCGAAATGGTTTCGTGGTAAAAGGCAGTCAGGCCGCTACGAGAATTAACATATATTCATACGAATTTAATGAATATATGATTTGTTTGTATTATAAACTGGGAGGTTGAATGGTTTACATGACCAAGCTGACAACAAAATACTATCGGTGTTCTTGGTTTTGTTTATACTAGGTTGTTCAATGACAAAAAACCGATATATTAGGCTTTTGCATGTATTATTATAATTTTTATTGCTTTAAAAAAGTATTTATTGAGAAAAACTCTTTCAAATTCATCGATGCTAAACTACCTGACATTTTTTTTTGAGACCAAAAAGTCCTGTATTTTTCCTCTTTCTGGTTATCCTTTACTTTTGACATCAAAATTACAAGTTTAAATCATTGAAAGCATAACCAATAATAGGTATACGACGGACCAACATCACCGTAAGTTTCTGAAGACGTTTGATGGACATCAATAGTAGATTCCTTCAAATCAAGCAAAAAAGCAATGAGCAATTTTGAAAAATGCTATAGGAAAAATTGTTATTTTATGTAGAGAAATGCCAAAGTCATCTAATTTAACAGTTGCATTATGTTGTTTAACAATTATTTACATTAATATTTTGCATTTTCACCTAGAGCAAGTACTCAAATACTGAAAAGGGAAATACTGGAAATTAAAAACAAATCCATAAATGACTATCTGAGAAATTTAACAGATGATAAAGAAAGTGATTGTTCACTCTGGAAAGCCACGAAATATCTAAAGCGCTCATGTCTACACAGTCCACCTATAGGCGAATTATGTGGGAACCGGGAACGTGACAGTCACCATAAAGCAGAAGCACTTGCTGAATATCCAAAAAAAACTTTCAAACCAAACGAAACTAATATTGAATATAATTTGCCAGACATTCGATGATTGAATTAGTGACGCCGAAAAAATTAACCAAAGTTATTAAAACTGACATTAACCCCAGGAAATCACCAGGCTATGATTTAATAACAGGAGAATTGCTGTAAAAACTAACAGGAAAGGGAATTATAAAACTCGCCAACTTAACGAGCTTCCAATATTTAACCAGGTCCACAGAATAACAGATGTTATTGAAAATGTCTACGAAAGTAAAAAAGTATGCTCAGCTGTATTCTTAGATGTAACACAAGCCTCGATAAGGTTTCGCATGAAGGCCTTGTTCATAAACTACAGAAAATGTTATCAAAACAACACACCGAACTACTAAAATCGTATATTACAGCTCGAATGTTTAGAGTTAAACAAGAAGAAGCTTACTCTACAATAAAATAAGCTAAAGTAAGTCGACCACAAGGAAGTGTATTGGGCCAATGCTGTATCTACTCTACACTTGTGATATACAACAAATGGAGAATATTACGATGTCTACATTTGCTGATGAGACTGCGATTATAGTTGTCGGAGACAAGAGTGAAGAGCCACACGAATTACAATAGGCAAGTGATAATATAAATGATTGGACACAAGCTTGGCAAATAAAAGTTAACGAAAGTAAATGTGCAGTTCACCTACAATCAGACCTTACAGGCCTCAATAACTTTAAATAATACTATCATGCCATATAGCAACAACGCTAAATATCTTGGAATGAATCTTGATCCAAAACTTCGATGGAAGGAATATATAAAGAAGAAAAGAACTGGAATTGAAATATAGGAAAATGTATTGGTTAATTGGAAGAAAATTATAATTATCAGTACATAATAAATTGCTATTATATAAGCAAATACTGAAACCTATATGGACATACGGAGTTTAATTATGGGGATGTTCTGCAAAGAATAACATAAACAAAATACACATTTTTCAGAACATCGTCCTGAGAAGTATTGTGGGTGCACCCAAAAACTACAGGACTGACTGCCTACATAGAGACCTTCAGATACCCACAGTCAGTCAAGAAATCAAGAGAATTGCAAGGGGGAATGAGGTGAGACTCCATTCTCATGAGAATATTGAAGTATTGTAACTTTTGTATACCACCACAACAGGACACAGACTCAAAAGAAACAAACCATCTGATCTTGTATAGTGTTGTATAGTGACGCGCATTTAATAAAAAATACAGCGGTGACATGTATAGACAGTATTTCATCATAGACTGAGATATGGCCGATAGGTCCTCCTAGTTATATACCTGAATTTAAGTTCTCATAAAGACAAATTGTAGCTTAGTTGGAAACGACTAATAACAATGTAATATTTAAATAATAAAAAGCTAGAGCAAGTCCTTAATAGTAATAACTATGGCTAAGCCAATAATATGTCGAAAGTCTACAAACAGTATTCTACTATACAAAAAGTATTCATACTACCTTCATATTTAAGTAGTCTACAAGCTTCAATTTCACGCCAGTATTATGAACTGAATAGAGAACAGCATCAAAGAAGAAAGCCTTCAATAAACTATACACTCATTTTAAGCTAAAATAGAAAACACAATTCAAGACAACTAGACATGTTACTCCACGGCACGGCTTCTGCAGTTAATACTGCAAAAATAGAATCTCATTCAATCGCGTTTCAAGTTCTCAGGATATTATCAATCTAATGATTTGTATGTCACTGTTCAAATTTTCTCTTGATGTATTTCATTAAAAGCTGGAGTTTTTTAGTGTTAAATTCCATTTTCTTCTTCCTAAATTAGTCTAGATATTATTCAAAAAATATTCCTTGCTGTATTTTGTTACTGTTGATTCGCAGAAAACAAAAAATATCACATCAATACTGGAGAATCATTAGTTTTGGAAATTAGAATTGGAAATTGTCACCGAAGACAGTGAACGCAGTGGGCGCTCAAAAGAGGTTGTTACCGAAGGAAACATTTAAAAAATCCGAGTTTTTGCATCGATATGTGACAATGGATGAAACATGGCTCCATCATTTCATTCCGAAGTCCAATCGACAGTCATCCGAGTGGACTGCACACGATGACAAGGTTATGGCGTCTGTATTTTGGGATGCGCATGGAATAATTTTCATTGACTGCCTTGAATACGGAAGGACCATCAACAGCGGGGGCCGTTTGAAGGACGAAATCGCCGAAAACGGCCGCATTTGAAGAAAAAGAAAGTGTAGCTTCACCAAGACAATGCATCTTGTCACAATTCAGTGAGAACGATGGCAAAAATCCATCCATCCACCGTATTCTCCAGATCTGCTCCACAGCTATTTCCTGTTCTCAGATCTCGAAATAATGCTCGCTGGGAAGAAATTGAATGAAGGCGAATGATCGCCGAAACTGAGGCCTATTTTGAAGCAAAGGACATATCGTAATACAAAAATGGTATCGAAAAGTTGATGGGTCGCTATAATCAGTGTATCAGCCTTGAAGGGAATTATGTTGAATAAAAAAAAACACTAATTTTGCCAGAAAAACGTGTTTTACTATGGTAGGCCGGGGACTTCTCAAATGACCTGTTAAAATATCAACGTCGAAAAAGGCGGATTACTTTTTCACGCTGTAACGCCGAAATGTAAATATCGTCCGGCAAATTGTGAACACTCTATAGAACCGAATAATGAGAACGGTAAACATATTTTAGGACTGGTAATTCCTCCTTTTTTTGCGCCAAAGCAGAAAATAAAGAGTGGGGCCCCTCCTGCGATGATTTAACATAAAACTCGTCGGAGACGCAAACAGATACGAGGCGAAGTTTGTTAACAACAAATTCATTAAGTGACAGCAGGTTATATCGATCGCTATAAACCGTCATGACTTCTGCGAAGGTGTTGTTTGTATTGGTCGCGCTATTTGGTGTCGCGCTCTGCTACCGTAAGTACATGCTTCTCACAACCGCTTATACATTATCGTTTTCTCATGACTCATCGCGGAAAAAAGTCTATTTTAACCCATTTATTAACATAAAAGATTAGCAACGTTTAACCATCTCAGTTACATCATGAAAATTGCAAGAAAAACATTAAGAACTGAATTGTTTTTATAGTTCCATGTTTATTCTTTCACTGGACCGGACAAAATGTACAAAACTCTTCATTAATCTCGGAGAAAATCCATACCTCCAACAATTTAGAAGAAAAATTTCTTTAATAATATAAATATTGAACAAAGTAAAATATATGATGACCTTTTTTTCTAATTATAAGCTAATGATGATGCTGAAATGTTAGTTGAAAGATCAGTGAAGCGCAATTTATATGAATAATGATTGGTTATCTAATAGAAAATAGAATTTAGCAAGTTTACAGTTATATAGATCTATAAAACAATCAATTCCATGTAATATCTATATGAAAGGATCTTTAGTTAACCTAAAAATTGATAAAAACTGTGACTTTTTCTAAATATATATATGAAAAAATTGGGAAAGGATTAGAATAATCTGGAATATTCATATTTCACCGATAGCACAGTAGGAAAAAGGATAATATTACTGGTTTTGGTGTTAATTGAATTGTTTTCGAGATACCAGTCAAAGTAAAGTGTAAACACTGCTTTTAAAAAAAATTATTGACCTTTACACTTCGTAAAATATTACATATAAAAGAAGAACAATATTGCTAAACTCAATGTATATAAATAGTGATTGAATATTGAATCTAATAAGTTTACAGTAATCTAGGATGTATAAGACAATTAATTGTATCTAAATGATCATGTTATTATTAAAGAACCATAAAGTCTTAAACTTAAAGGGCTAAAAACTGTGAATTTTTCTCAATATCTACACAAAAAGCTGTGGAAATTCTCAAAATTAATTGAAATATTCATATTTCATTAATATTGCAGTTAAAAAAGGGTTAAATCATTTGTTTTTAGTATTAAATAAGTGTTTTCGAAATATTAATAATTAAAAGTTTAAATATTGTTTTAGAAAACTTTTACACACCGTAAAGTATTATATTTAAAGGTTAATAATATTATGTTAAGTTCCGTTTATTTAAATATTGATTATCCCTTTGGGAATAGAATTGGAAAAATTTACAGTTATATAGATATATAAAATTATTAATTTTATCGATATTCTCATATATTTATTAAAATGCTTTTAGTTAAGTATGAAAATAGCCAAAAAAACGTTAATTTTTCTGAGTCTGTACATGAAAAAATGTGAAAATTTGCAGAATAACGTTTATACCTTTATATTTCACTAATACCGTTGAGGAGAAAGGGTTAAAATCATTTTTTTGGTATTATAATTAATTATGTTCGAGATATCATTCAAACTTAAGTTTAAGCACTGTGTATTTTATATTTTTATTGCTATATTTTTAAGCATCAGTAAACTAAACTTACTTAATGAAAAAAGTGTTAGAATGACCAAAATTGTAAATTTTATTTCATTATACATATATATATATATACATATATGTATATATATATATATATATATATATATATATATATATAAATATATATATATAAAACTACAGTTCATTATACTGCCAAAATATATCACTTAACACAAAATAAATACTTATCACTATTGCTTTCAAGAATTTTGCATACGTCTGACTTTGACAGGCTCATTCGTTTACGTGTTCGAACTAATCAGACAGCATTGTGTCTCTTTTTAACTAGAATAAAATGAGAGTGAAAATATTGTCTGGTTTTAAAACGAATTTACAAATTGCGACAGGCAATACATTAAACATCTTGACGACGTAAGTACAAAAAAAAATTAAAAAGGACTTTATGCATATTATACATTATAAAACTTCTCATCTCAACTATATACGAAGAAAAATTTGGGAAATCATTCTTGCTTGAATTTCTACCAATATTTATCGAAGTTTTCAAGATGGAGAAAGCTTCTGAAGTAGAAAGAAGGTTGTAAAACAGAAGAATATATTGTTACCAGCTTATGAAGCATCAACATTTATACAAACTCTGATTAACATATCAGTATATCTTTGTTTAAATCGAATCAAAAAGAAAAATACCAATGTTCTTCCAAAATCCATTTTTTATTTTATGTACTGCAGGCATACCACCAAAAAAACCGAACCGCTAGGAATCGGTCGTTAATATTGGACTATAGACCTAAGAATACGGGAAAATCTGGCGGCTATTTAAATGCAAATCTGAATACACTCTCAAACACCAACAACCGGTCGAGTCACAACAGCATCACAAGCGTAAAAAGCGCGTTCGCCCCGTAGAAACTGTGCAAACATCTTAATTAAAATCGACAACTAGTCTAACCACTACGTCAAATGCTTGCCGGTATTTCGACACGTACCATCCGA
Organism: Rhynchophorus ferrugineus; assembly: GCF_030347505.1. Lineage (NCBI taxonomy): Eukaryota > Metazoa > Arthropoda > Insecta > Coleoptera > Curculionidae > Rhynchophorus > Rhynchophorus ferrugineus. The sequence continues at coordinate 3,591,651 of NW_027472589.1, read as the reverse complement.
ACCGAATTTGAAGACATTTACATGTGGTCGTTCCATATGGGAATACCCTTTTGTTATTAAAAATGATATTGGTATACGATCGTGATAGATACTAGCGTTTTGGTCTTTCAATGTTCAAAATCCTTTTCCAAATTATCAGACCTATCAGATCTTTTAATGAATCTAATGGTTTTTCAACATTTCACAATACGATACCACAGAGACATGACGGTATGAGATGACGACTCATATGTTGGAACAATGAGAATGAGCAATCAGAAGAAGCAAGGTCTGGAGAATTCGGCGGGTGGTGTAGCACTTGTATGTAGTATGTTTTCACCGGTTTTGCAATTGTTGTGTCTTTGCTCGTATTTCGGTCGTTTTTCGCCCAGTACTCGCTTCAAATGGATTAATTGTCATTGATAGCGATCCCGATTGATGGTTTCATCGAGCAATGCCTTCAAATCGTCGTGTTCAAGTTTTTTCACCACTATTAAAACGTTGAAACCAGTTCATTCATCACATGTTGAAATAGACGGAGCACGGTGGCCATAAGATTCACGTAGCCTCTATCTTCAAAAAATTAAACTTTTGATGTAAAAAAATCAAAAAACTTCCCGCCAATGCGATTTACTCGATACAAATTCGGACATTTTCAACGTACTGAAAACAATTTTCGTTCACGCTTTGTCGTAGTGACACATACTGAAAAATGACGCTTCAACATGAAGTTCCAAATTCTTTAAAATTAATTTGTAGGCCTCATATAATTCCATCACTAGCATAAAAGAATAGTTCGAAACCCAATTACATGAAAAATAACCATATACCCAACAAATACTTTCGAAATAACATTTTAATATGATCGATAGTCCCAAAGCGCGTATTCGAACGGTTTTTCATTTATTTAGTTCGTGGAACTAGCTCGATTCGTATGAAACCCATCAATTGGAACTGCACTTTCTGAATAATTTTGCATCGACGCTGACTCCCGTTAATATGAGAGTTATAAGCGCATACAAAATAACAAGTCAATTGAAAAGTCCCCGGCCTACCATAGTAAAACACATTTTTTTTTTTTTGGTAAAATTAGTTTTTTTTTATTCAACAGAATTCCCTTCAATGGTGATACACTCGATAATATTTTTGTAGTACGACTTGTCCTTTGCTTCAAAATAGGCCTCTTCATTCGATGAAAATTTCTTCCCAGCGAGCATTCTTTTGAGATCTGAGAACAGGAAATAATTGCTGGGGGCCAGATCTGGAGAATACGATAAATGAGAAACCAAATCGAAGCCCAATTCATGGATTTTTGCCATCGTTTTTACTGACTTGTGACACGGTGCATTGTCTTTCTTTTCCACGGCAGCACTTTCTTTTTCTTCAAATGCGGCCGTTTCTCGGCGATTTCGTCCTTCAAACGATCCAATAACGCTATTACATAGTCGCACTCCTTTTTCAAGGTAGTCAATGAGAATTATTCCATGCGCATCCCAAAATACAGACGCCATAACTTTGCCAGCCGATTGTTGCATTTTCCCACGCTTGAGAGCGGGTTCATCGTGTACAGTCTACTCGGATGACTGTCGATTGGACTTCGGAGTGAAATGATGGAGCCATGTTTCATCCATTGTCACATATCGATGTTTATTATGCTTGATCATCTTCAAACACTGCTCCGAAACATTAACTCGTCGTTGTTTTTGGTCAAAAGTGAGCTCGCGTAGCACCCACTTTGTACAGAGCTTTCTCATGCCCAAATATTCATGAATAATATGATGTATACGTTCAGTTGATATCTTTAGAGTGCCTGCTATTTCATTCATTTCAAATTATAGTTATTCAAAATCATTTTGTGGATTTTTTTAATGTCTTCGTCGGTAACAACTTCTTTTGGGCGTCCGCTGCGTTCGCCATCTTCGGTACTCATTTTACCACGTTTAAACTTAGCAAACCAATCCTTGATGGTTGATTTTCCTGGGGCAGTGTCCGGAAACTTGGCATCAAGCCAAGTTTTTGCTTCGACTGTATTTTTTCCCGTCAAAGAGCAATATTTTATCAACACGCGAAATTCCTTTCTCTCCATTTTTTCACAATAACAAAAGTTGCTTCACTCAAAATGCTATAATTCACAAACTAATGATCAGACAGCTGTCAAATTTACACGCGTCTTTTGAGGGTTAAGGCTGACTAAAAAACATATGGATTTAATTCTAGTAGCGCCATCTATGTGTCAGGCCGGCGACTTTTCAATTGACCTGTTATGTGTATCACATTCTTTTTAATAAAATTAAACCGTCTAAATCGATGATGACTCGATATTTTACAGAAGCCGGCCAGTACGTACCAAAATCCTTCTACATTATCGACCAGTTCGGACGCAAATCTGACTTGGTGTACGTCAGGAACAGGAGAGACATCATGGAACCCCTACTGAGAATCAGGAGAGCAGGTGGATATGCCTCCGCTAGCAGTCACGCCAGTGCTTCTGCCTCTGCCAGTTCCGGAAGCGGTGGTGGTGGTGGTCAATATTATGGCGGTAAGTAACTAATGGATCTGTAAAAATAATTTTGATGAAAAAAAGATAATCTCTGTTAGTTTTCCGATAATAACGTCGATAAAAAGGCGCATCCACCATCAATTTATCGTATTTTTATTAGCTTCGGTTATACTGGCGAAACTTAAAATGCAAACTTCAAACCCTTAAACTAAATTAAATTACCATCCGATTAATTCATTTGTGTCAAAATCTATTTTAAAAATATTCCAAAATTGATGAAAATACTGAAGAGTGTTGATGATGTATTTCTAATAAAAAATATGTGTAGTTTAAAGAAGACAGATAATGGATGGGATGTATTCAACGTTGAGGAAACCCTGTACTACATTGAATGAGTTTGTTAATACTAATCAGTGATGAAACAGTGCAGAAAACACTTCTCAAACTAGGGATGCAGAAAAATATCGATGTATCGATATTTCCTCTGGAAAAAATTTCGATATTTTTTTTAGCTGATATTTATTCAAAATAAATTAAATATAATTTTTAATAAACTTAAAATTGGTACTTAAAATTGTTGGTGATTACTGGTACTTGGTAAAGGTTTGATGAATTTCGGTACTTAATCAGAACCGAATTAGAATTTAATAAAGTCTATAAAAAATATCACTATTTAAAATATTTAGAGAAAATATTTATATTTTTAGACTAATATTTCATAATTTTTTTGTAAAATATCGATATTTTTTTGCTTGTTGCAAAAAATATATCGTATTTTTATATTTCAATATCAGAAACTTATATAAGACACCTGTCATTACATAATGGAAATGTCATTACATAAAGAAGTCTTAATATATTTTTAGAGAAAATTAGTTATACCGTTCATGATGTGGATATTTAAAATATGTCTCCTCGCCCCTTAATCAACAAAAGAGAATTAGAAAGTTTCCAGCGGTGTATGGAATCAGCATTAGTTCTGCAAGAAAAAAATTTCAGTTCTTCTACCATAACAATATATATATAATTTGATTTTGCCTAAAGGTCATAAATATTTGGGTGGAAAATTTCATCAGTCATCAGAATCTTTACCACTGATAATCTTGAAAGAACTTACACTTAAAGAGAGTTAATAACAAAACAGAAACAAATAAAGATTACATCAGAACATTAATTTGGGTTTCACAAGAAGCAAGGGACCATAAAACAAGTACATAGACATAGTGCATAAAATAATTATGGCTTTTGCCAAAAGATATTCGGCTGAATTCCTAGATATATCTCAGCCTTTGAATAAAGCATGTCACATAGAGTTGCAGGTTAAATTAGAGAAACTCCTCCCTCGTTCTCAACTTCTCTCAATGTGCCTAGTACCAATTTTGTCTTAAAATTTGCTATATGGATATTTGCCCGAAGTCACGAAAGAGACTCACGAAATATTTTCTCATTGCAATTGAAGTTTAGATGATAAAAATGCAATAAAAAACATGCTGGAAACTGTGTATACCAATTTATGATCAGTCTAAATAAGACAGTGATCGATAGTCAGTTGATAGACTTCACCAGCAGTCAAAATGAATGCTATTTAGTGAGAATGAATATATTATCAAGAATAATCATTGACTAATTAAATAGGGACATGTTAATATTATTCTTATTTTACTTCCTTTGAAGCTTGAAGCTCAAAAAAATGGTAATAATATTGGTATCTTGTATTAAATTTCGGTGATATTCGAAAGAAAAATCAAAGATGAGCCAGCTTTTTATGGATGCTTTTTTTATCAGAAAACGTTCAATCAAACAAGTATTTCTTTAATTTATGTTAGAATATGACCTAGACACCCACCACAGATTGGAGATTTTTTTCGAAACTTATTAATAACTCAATGAAACAAGTGTATATATAAATAGCTGACTAGAAAAAAATGATTCCAAGGTAAATCCTACCAATTAGCGTTTATCAAGAGGTGTACAAAGCGTAGCATGTATTAATAATGATCCTACGTTCGCAGAAACGAGTAAAGTTCCACCGAAACAATAGACGCTGGTTTTTTTTTGCTTTACCTTCAAGTTGCTGGTTTTGTGTATGTTATACTGGCGAAACCTAAAATACAAACTTCACACCCTTAAACTATATTAAATTACCTTCCATCATTTGTGTCAAAATCTAAAATCTATTAAAAAAAATAGTTCAAAACTGACGAAAACACTGAAGAGTGTCGATGATATATTACTTATAAAAAATGTTTAAAGCTTCAAGAAGACAGATAATGAATGGGATGTATTCAAAGTTGAGGAAACCCTGTGTTACATTGAACGAATCTGTTAGTTCTAATCAGTGATGACACAGTGAAAACTAGGAATGCAGAAAAAATATCGATATATCTATTTTCTGAAAAAAATATCGATACTTTTAAAAACATTTCTTGTAAATATAATTGGGACTTAAATCAACGAAAACAACGAACCCTCGAGTCTAATGCAGTACCACTTAATTCTGTCTTGTTTGTATGACGAAAAACCAGGAATCATTTCAGTTGTTGTTTTCTTGTTGAAGTTAATTTTTGGTTTGTTTGATTTGATCTCTCAAAAATACTCTATTCTTATGTGTTTTCCTCTGATATCAGTTCAGAAATCATCACAAAGTATCGATTAGACGTAGTTTTAGACGTATCATTCATTTTAACGACTAGAAATAGTTTATTCATCAGCTGCTAAACTCTTTGAAAGTTCTTTGCGAATTTGTGGTGGGTTTTCATTCAATAAGTCTTGTAATTCATTGTTTCCTCCAGGGCTTCCTTTGTCATTGATTTCAAAACTAACTCTTAAAGCGTTGAAACAAACCCAACAATTGGGATATGATGGAGCAGCATCACCATACGTTTCTAAAAGTGTTTTATGGGCTTCGACAGCAGATATCTTCAGATCATACAACAAAAGCAATGCCAGTTGAAGCAGTGTTATTTTATTGGTTTATAATTTGTTAAAAATTCAATATTATTAATGTTTAAGATTTGGTATAAAGTGAAAAAAGTTGAAATATGAGGATGAGAGCAATCTGGCTTTTTCTTAGATTTTAAATCTTCTTTAATATGAATATACAATAAAGTACAATAGGAAAAAATTAACAGTTCTTGCATACTAAGGACATATATCAATTATAATCGAATTTTTAACGTTTTTCTTCGCGATACGAACCACCAGACTCATCGGTACCGTTACAGACGAACGGATCGATCGGAAAAAAGTTAATGGAACCGCGTTTTTTCGACGAATCTCACCGTTTCGTGGTCCCGAACCGCGGTGCCGAGAAGAAAAAACGTAATTGAAACCGTCCTCTGACGAATTTCGACGGGGATTAAGATGCTACATCGGTTACTGTTAAAGCAGACGTGATCGGTACGAAAGAGGACGCGAAGTACGGGCGCGTCATCAATGGATAAACGATCGGTCGCAGGCGATCTGGGAATGAAGAAGGAGACGAAGGCAGTAACGGCTTCGACGGTGAGGCGGACGAATTGCAAATCGCCGGTTAACTGTGATTTATTGTGCGAAAATAGTTTAGGTCTTCGCGGAAGATAAGTTTGGCGCATTGGGCTCACGTCACGATCTTAATTTAAATGACTACTGTTGATGGGAATGATGTTATCGCTCTCATCGATTATGCGTTAAATGATCTTGATCAGCCCAATAATGAAAGCATCGTGTTAACGTAAACACATAGCTTCGCGCGTTAATGTAAATACACAATTCGTACAATAGGATCAAATAGAACGCGCGGAAATGTAAATAATATGGACGCTCGATAATGGAAACATTACCTCAACCTAAACACACAATTCGTACGATAGAATCGAACAAAATTCGCGATAACATAAACAATAAATACCCCCGATAATGTAAATACTCGATAATGAAAACATTGCGTTAACGTAAATACGTAATTCGTACCATAGGATCGAACAAAATTCGCGACAAAATGATGTAAACAGTTCTTGGTGACGCATTTGGTTTTATGGCACTAGTTCAGTCCTGTTTCAGTTCAATTTAAGCTAGTACAATACACACATTTCCTGACAAACCGTCAGAACAAGTCGGATATCATCGCAGGCCTATTTCGCTGCTACCTACGATCTAAAAATTATTTGAGAAACTGGCACATAAATGGCAAATTTCGAAATCACCACTCAACAATCGACCAAGTGCACGTAGTAACGGAGGTTACTGAAAAGGCATTCGCAGAAAATAAATACTGCCCTGCAATATTGTGGCCGTCTCTTTCAAAGTTCTACGGTTAATTAACCAATCGCTACGTAACTAACGAAGAGCCACACGATCAAATAAAATGGATTTACGAAGTGATCCAAGATTTGACTTTAAAACATGAAATAAAGTTAATAAGTCACGGCAACGTGGAAGCGATAAAGCTACTGGACAACAGGCAGGAAATCAGAAGGTAGTTTAGTTTTATTTTAATTTGGAAAACACATAACATACTGATGTATTACTCTCGTACTCGCCTTGCTTGAATATTAATGCGAGTATAACTAAACAGTAGTAATAAATTAATTTATAAATTAAGACTATAGGATAAATCTGTAGAAGGAAGTGTTTAAAATTAAGAGACAAAATGAAAATTATAGACGAGGTTGCACTAGGTACGGGAGTGTCACTTGGAAGGAAATATAAACCTGTCAAACATCCATTTTACAAAAAACCTACCGAACATTTAGAGGTCATGGAAATACAAAAACTTTAAAAAAAGCAAAAGCGCGTAAAATATAGGATTCCCTTTAACGGTTAAATGAAAACTTCGTAGTTACTGATGGCTGGCTACAATTATTTAAAACAAGATATGGAATTCGACTGCCATCCATATTTGGTGGGAAATTAAGACAACCGTTCAAAGAATAATTGATAAAAACTATTAGCGAAGTAGACTTAAGACAAGAAAAAAATTAAAATGCCGATGAAAGTGATCTTTATTGGAAAATGTTACCGGAAAGAACATCCTGTCTCATTTGAAAAATCGGTTCCGTGTAGAAATCCGGAAAAACAACGAATTACGATTCTAGCTTGTAATAACATTAATGGTTCGCACAACATAATGACAATGATAAAAGGAAAAGTTAAAAATCCGCGCTTATTTAAAACTTAATATCCTTGTTGATTATGATAAAAATGTTTGATACGCAGATGATCGCTTTGTCTCTCCCTTCGCATATATTTAACCCATAGGTAAAAGTTTTGTCATGTATCTGCTATCGAACGTAATTCGATTAGTCTAACCAATGGAGTAGTGGAATTATAAGACCAAAGTTGTACTACCGAAAGTTTTTACTTTTATCTCAACTATCAAAAGAATCTTGAAGACATGGCAGAGTCCTTGTAACAGGTGTTTTAAATTTGCATATGTTCTTAATGAAGAAACCAGTCAAAAATGTTGGAACAGTGTACCAATGATGAAGATGACAATACAATGTAACAGGTCAATTGAAAAGTCCCCGCCCTGACACATAGATGGCGCGTGTATAAATTTGACAGTTCTCGGATCATTAGTTTATGAAATATAGCATTTTGAGTGAAGCAACTTTTATTATTGTGAAAAAAAATGTATAAAAAGGAATTTCGCGTGTTGATAAAATATTGCTTTTTGAAGGGAAAAAATACAGTTCCGGCAAAACTTGGCTTGATGCCGAGTTTCCGGATATTTTCCCAGGAAAATCAACCATCAAAGATTAGTATGCTTAGGTTAGACGTGGTGAAATGAGCACCGAAGACGGTGAACGCAGTGGACGCCCAAAAGAGGTTGTTACCGACAAAAACATTAAAAAAACCCACAAGATGATTTTGAATGGCCGTAAATTGAAATTGAAAGAAATAGCAGACACTCTAAAGATATTAACTGACCGTGTACATCATATCATTTACGAATATTTGGGCATGAGAAAGGTCTGTGCAAAGTAGGTGCCGCGCGAGCTCACTTTTGACCAAAATGATTCGGAGCAGTATTTGAAGATCATCAAGCGTAATAAACCCGAGTTTTTGCATCGATATGTGACAATGGATACAACATGGCTCCATTATTTCACTCCGAAGTCCAATCGACAGACATCTGAATGGACTGCATACGATGAACCCGCTCCAAAGCGTGGTTAAACGCAACAGTCGGCTGGCAAGATTATGGTGTCTGTATTTTGGGATGCGCATGGAATAATTTTTATTGACTACCTTGAAAAAGGAAAGACCATCAACAGCGACTATTACATAGCGTTATTGGACCATCTGAAGGATGAAATTGCCGAAAAACAGCCGCATTTGAACAAAAAGAAAGTGCTGCTTCACCAAGATACCGTGCACCGTGTCACAAGTCAGTGAAACCGATGGCAAAAATCCATGAATTGGGTTTTGAGTCGCTTCCTCATCCACCGTATTATCCAGATCTGACCCGCAGCGACTATTTCCTGTTATCAGATCTCAAAAGAATGCTCCCTGGGAAGACATTTTCGTCGAATGAAGGCCGAAACTGAGGCCTATTTTGAAGCAAAGGACAAATCGTATTACAAAAATGCTATCGAAAAGTTGAAGGGTCGCTATAATCATTGTATCACTCTTGAAGGGAATTATGTTGAATAAAAAAAAACTAATTTTGCCAAAAAAATTTGTTTTACTATGGTAGGCCGGGGACTTTTCATCAATTGACCTGTTATATATAGATATTACAGTCGGCATGTTTTTTATGGTAACATTTTTCTTCAGTGTCGATGATCCCAATTACTTAAAAACTTGTCTATCAAAACAATATGTCTGGAATTAGTCAAAAATTAACAAAATGTTTATTATTCATGTTTTTACACAAATATATATTGAATAGCCTTCAAAATGGGTCTCCAAATGTGCATTATGCTGACGAATAATCCTACTATCCAAAGATATATCTTAAAAGCTCTCGCTACGAGATCTTCTATCGCCTGAAAACGGGTGCCTGGAAGTGGAAATGTGGGTTTTGGGAAGGGAATGAAACCGACTGGAGATACGCCGATAGTTCTCCTACGCCCGCCTGTAAAATCGATCACGCTGCTCTATGTAACATTACGCGAAGCGTAGATATAGTTTGGATCGTTCAATTTGAGTCCTTCTTTGTCCCATTTTCTTTCAAATAATGTTAGACCAATGGCGGTATTATAAAAGACCTTTAGTTTTTAAGTTATAGAATATATTAATGAATAGATTTCTGTTTATTTTACATATCTTGAAAACTTTAAATTCGAGGCCAATATAATGTGGATTTTCGTTTCTATCACCCTAAAATACATATATATTGACAGTTTTATCTTTATCTTAAAGGTAAAGAATTTTGACACTTTTTCCGTATATATAGTCGTGAAAATTTGCGATTTTTTGCAATTTTCAAGTTTTTTCTTGTCATTTCCATAAAACTAACGATAGGATAGTCAAACTTACAGGAATTATAGAAAATTTTACGCTGAATCGAATGGTAGTACAACAAATTTTATACGCCCATTAATTTTTATGTTATACAATGGAAAATGTAAATTCAAAAATATTGTGGATTTTCTTTTTGTCACATGTTTTAAAAGATATACATTTTAAAGCAATATGGCATGAATTCTATCACGTCAAAACACATATGTTTCGACGATTGCATCTTTATCTGAGAGACAAAAAAAAATAGCTCCTTTTCTATATATATTATGTATATATAGTCATGAAAATTTGCGATTTTTTACCATTTTTAAGTTTGTAAAGCAAATAACCGCAGAAAAAATGAAAATCACAGGAATTATAAAGAATTTCATGTTGAGTTGGTAGTATAACAATATTTCTACAGCTTTTAGTTTTTAAGTTCTGCAATGAAAACTGTATTTTCGAAAAATTAGTAAATTTCTCTTAATGTCCCATATCTTTAAAATTATATATTCTAAAACAATTTAATACAGATTTTGATTTATTTCATCCCAAAATATATATACCTCATGAGTGTTATCTTTATCCGAGAGGTTATTTACCTTAAATTAGCATTTCTTCCAAATATTTTTCCGTAAAAATTTGCTATTTTTTACCGTTTTCAACTTTTTTTGTCACTTCCATAATCTTTATGATCACATTAAAATAATCACAAATTAATGAAAATCGATTTATAATGTGTAGATGATTAAATAATGATTCTCGAAATCTTTAAACCTGTGATAATGTATGCAATATGGGTTCACTCCTACACACTTACACAATTTATATCAGCTAAGCCTCTGAAAAGCATCCAAAAAGACCAAAAGCAAATTGCATCATAAAAAGGTTACAGAGAAGAGCATGGGAATGAATGCAACACTTCTGGGGGGCAGTATTTATTTCATCTTGCCTTAGGCTGGAAACTTAATAAATGATTTATTAACAGAGATATTAGGGCGGAAAAAATCCAGTTTCTCTGGCGCTTATTATTAAAATTAAAATATTGCTTTTTCTACAAAAAATAATGAGTTATATTAAAGTTTCTTTGTAATGTGAGACATTACACTCAAGTGTAATCACTCAAAATAACTATAACACGGAAACCATATGTTTATAGGAAATTATTGTTAAGCTGGCAACTTTAGTGTTTTTTACAACATTTTTTGGTTTAATTTTTCCAGGTGGTACTAATAAATAGTATAAATATAACATATATATTATAGTTTTTACGTTAACATTATAAATTATCAGTAATAAAGAGATTCTAACGAGATTATTAAAGTAGATAGGATATTGTATTTTATACAAAAGAATGATAACTACAATATATATTACCGTTCAATAGTTTGGAAACAATAAGGTAATTAACAAGTACGACAATAAAACAGAAAGGTTATGAATTATTACACTGAAATCTTAATCAAATCTTGGATTAATATTTAGTACAAAATCGAATACATTTTTCGTTATATTTTGACGTCATTTTAGTTTTAACTAGCGACCCGCCCCGGCTTCGCACGGGTGCAATGCTGATACTAAATTAAATACACTACAGAAAAAATATGAACGTTGTATATAAAAACATAGCGGCCCGCTCCGACTTTGCACGGGCATAAAATATATATGCCTATGTCACTCAATGAAAACATGATTAAAATCGATCCAGTATTTTTGGTTCATTCATTACTGCCCTTGGCCTGCACGCATTAAATTTGGAGTAAAACAATTCCTCTTCCCCTATACTTACTATGAAGATTTCCTGCTATCTTTGGAATATCTAAATTCATACAATTTTTATTACATTACACATTTTTAAACGCAAATTTTAAATTTGTAATATCTCCGAAAATATTTGTTTAATTTACATGCTCTAAGGAACCATATTGATCTATATTAATTGCACACTGTATTTAAGGTACTTAATTCGATAAGGATTAATGCCGTATTGCTTAAAATAGCTTCGTAAATAAGCCATTTTCTCACGTAAAAAGTAAACAATAAAAATGGTTAATGTGGGTTATCCCTAAAAGATAAACATATACCATCGCGGACTTTTTTGTAGACCTTTTTATGGTGTACAATACTGTAGTACATTAATTTGATCTAACTCGTAGGGTTAGGCAGCGTTTTTGCTAATTGCTAAATAAGCCTAAAAAATAGGTTAATTTACGACATCACGTTAGAAACCTCTAAAATTAGCAATGTTGCCTTAGTATATTATGCTTGTGTTATACATATAAACCTTCCTCTTGAATCACTCTATCTATTGAAAAAAACCGCATCAAATTCCGTTGCGTAGTTTTAAAGAATTAAGCGCACATAGGGATATAGGGACAGAAAAGGCGACTTTGTTTTATACTATGTAGTGATTACATGTTTTACTCGTTATTGTTATTAACTTATTTAAGTATTCGGTGCTCAGTGTCTTTCATTCACTTTGTAAGTATTCCCAAAACTGTCCTGGGCATCGATTATTTGGGTTTTTATCAAGTCCATCGCATAGTAATTCAATGGGATAGAGGTCTGGAAATTATGGAGGCCATTTTAATTTTTTTGTTTCGTTTTTTGACCAGGAACCTCTGGCATAATATTGACGAGTGTCTTGTTGAAAAATAAAAGTTGGGTCAGTTAGATTCACTACATAGAGAATTGCATGTTTCTTAAGGGTTTTCGAAAAGCTCTCTATCCAGTTTTCCATTAATTTTAATCTTATTGTTACCAATGTTTCCCCTACTTGAGACGCTAGGATGCTTAAGAGTCTGCATAGTGAACGTATTTGATGTTCGTTCGCCTTTTAATCAGTGCACAAAAACATGTCTGAAATTTAGACTCATCAGTCAACAGGGCATTTTTCCAGATTATAGTTTATCCAGTATTTAATTAAATATAAAAGAAATTATAAAAAAAAACGCCAATTCTAAGAAATCAACAATTGGCCATGAAACATGTTTCAAAATAAAGGAGCAGTTGATAAGAAATTAGTAATTTTGTTGATTATTAACAACCCAAAATAGGATGTTTCCTATTTTTTCAATAGTAGTGTATATACGAATGGTATTTTTATATAAAATAATTGATAAAGTTTAGTTTTTTGTAAAATTGTTTACTTGGTAGGTGTTTTTCATTAAAGGCATTCGAACTGAGTTAACATGATTTCCACTCGTCGGTCAACACTGTAACTTTTCAAATATAATAGCTGAAGCTTCATCGACAGTCGAAGTTCGAGAGCCCTTTTTAAAAAACTCATTAAAGCACCAAACTTTAACTGATACTTTTTTTTATTTATTATTTAATTAATACATTGTTACTAGTCATTTCCGCCTAACCTACAATTTGTCTTTATGGTAACTTAAATCTAGATTTTAACTGATCCTAATTTATAGGTGACTATGTACCAAACGTTGCCCAAGGTCTGTCACAGATCCACGGTCAGGTACAAGACCTTTTGAATAACATCGCGTCCGGTGTGGGTAAGTAAAGAGTTTTTCCTTGCCTTGGACTGTCTTCACACAACACACAACTATCTCTCAGAAAATAATCTCAAACTTGAAAATTAACCATTCAGTCGATCGTATATTATGTAATGAATCGTGTATTTCGCAAAAAAAATCGATTACTTCCGTTTATTTTTCGAAAAAATTGTGAAGCAAATTTTGTTCCTCACTTGAATGGTTTCTTTAGTTTTTTTTTTCTGTTGAATTCTTCCTAGAAATACACCAATTTTTACTAGAGAACGTATAAAATAACGTCTTGTTCTTAGAATTGGAGCTATTTTATAAAACTAAAAAGGATCTAGACGATGATAATGTATATTAAAATTTAACTGACATGAAATTTCAATTAAATAAATTCAATAAATGAAAGGGTTTTTTGTGTTTCTTCTTTACTTCAATGACAATTTACTTACATTTTACTTTACTTACAATGATTGTTAGTAATTCTCAAAAATATCACCATAAAATGATGAAACATTAGTTTCTTATTTCGAATATTGCTAGTGGAACAACGTCAGAATCTTTACTCTAATAGTTTTTGGTGACTGAATGATATTTTATAACGTTCAGAAGAATCATAGTGATTTTACTAAAGATACACTAATTTCTACTAGATAATATACAAAATAACGAAAAATGGGATTCTAGACGATGATAATTACTATTGGATTTAATTGCTATGAAATGTCAATAAAATAAATTCCATAAATGAAAGGTTTTTTGTGTTTCTTCATTTCTTCAGTGATTCCTAATGAACAGAGACCTTTTCAGTTTTCTTTTCTTGGTGATTTTCAAAAATATTATCAATTTTTGCTAATTAAATCATAAAATTAGGGTCTTATTTCAAATATATGCCACTGGCACATCATTATTCCAATAGCTTTTGATGACAAATAAGTCTCTTAATCCAAGAAATCGTATATTATAATGTTGAGAATAATGTTATGTTTTCTGTAAATACTTTGTCCATTAATCCAATAAAAATTGCATGTTACTTTTGTATTAAAAAACATCTTCTTCGTTCTTCTGTGGACCGTTTTTCATACTAATATATAATGCATGATTTTATTACATAGTATATAGTGTAAAACCATCAAAAGCAAAACCTTTCCACGACAAAGGCAAGCTAAAGACTCTTTTACCCAAAACTCACCCCTGCACAGTTCCCCTCTTATCTTCGGAGACTTGCAGGTCATGGGCAACTAAGCGACGTTGTCACATTTCGCGTTTTTCCCGAAATAATCCCACAATCGCCTTCGTTAAGTACTGAATACGTCGAATTTCTAGGTGCAGGTGCTCCCCAGGCCTTCGCTGGTGCCTCTTCCAGCTCCAACGCCGGAGTAGGTGGATACGGACCGGCCTCAGGACAGAGCTACGGTGGACTCGGATCAGGACACGATGCAGGATACAACGGGTAAGGGTTTTTAGTATCTACGGTTAAATATAGCCGCGATGTCATTGTTTTTATTTGTCTGAAAAAAGAAACAAGTTCGTGATTCAGACTGAGCTGCAAAGGTGAATCATCGCAAAACAGACAACAAACAACAGAACTAGTGGCAGTAATTGCTTGTATTCGTTCGTTACATCATCTAAACCTAATTAAAAGTATGGTATTTCACTGGGTTTCCTGCTGTCATAACGAAATAATACGTCAGCTAAAAAATCCTCGGTCTATATTTTATTGTTATTGGCATGTTTGATGGTATTAAAAGAACTTTTAAAGCTAAAAATCATCTATTCGAATAAAAGAGAGTAATATTGTAAAAAAGTACTAGCGGTTTGCATGTATTTTGATCATAATTTCGCTTTAAAATGACATCTTTTTAAGAAAAATTTATTACATTATTGTCGTTCTCGTCATTTTCTACAATTTTTTTCTATCCTTGGCAACATGATAATACTGTGTTGAAAGAATGACACTGATAATCCAATCATCGACCCATTTTCACATTTCTTCAGCATTTCAGCTTCAGCAAAAGCTGTTAATGTCTGGCAAGTACCTTTGGTGCAGCAGAACTTTGCACTAGTTTGGTAGCGTGTAGCTGATTGTTGCCATGCAAAAGTATGTCTTTGTGTCTATTACTCACTATTGTCAGACTGACGTTGGTATATATCTGAAATAAAAGTTTCATTCCGTTTTAGCTGCTTCGTAATAGCTGGGATTTCGTCCAATAAGTCTTGTAATTTATTGTCTTCGAACTTTGTTGGCCCTCCAGGTCGCTTTTTGCCATTGACATGAAAATAACCACTTCTAAATGGTTGAAACCAAAACCGATAATTGGGATATGACGGAGCGGTATCACCATACGTCTCTAAAAGTGTTTGATGAGCTTCGACAGTAGATTTCTTCAGGTCAAACAACAAAAGCAGTGAATGTCCAAAATACAATGTTGGGCGTTCTATGATTAGCATCTTTACTGAATAGCTCGATAATAATAAATGGAAAACTGTTTTTTTGTATAGAAATATCAAAAACATCGAATTCAGCAGTTATTTTAAGTTATTTTACGATTGTTTTCATTGATAAGCTACAACAATCTGTATTCTTGTACTGCATTGATTGTTTATGAATAAATTCATTAAAACTCAACATTTTCAGTGCCGAAGCTAACTAGACATGTACATAGTTCTATTTAATTTTACTCATATATATGCAATCAATGTTTTTTTCTGGCAAATCATTTAACCACCCAGAAGATGGACTTCACTACAGACATATGTCAAGAAATCGTGAATTCCGTTTCAAACACACATATCCTAACTGTTACAATCTACGTTCTTGGTCTGTTCTTCATTTCTCCACTGTTTTATATGTTAATTGAATAATTTTGCTTTCAGTTCCCCTCTAATCATCGCATATAAAACAATTGATTGTAGTTTTATTACTTTGAGTACAAACATAATTTTCTTTTCCTGCATTAATGATACTTGCTTTATGTTGATGCTAATTAATTTTGTATCCACATGGCTTCTTCATGCGGGGTGTATCCTAAACAACCAATATTTATATTAACCCTTAGGACTTTCTATAAGCATAATTGAATTATAAATGAATATAGCACGTCATTTCGATATCATATAGATGCTTGAAGAAGTTTAATAATTTTTGCTTGAAACGTGTACAGTTTCCAAGGCTTTTCAAAGTGCGAGGTCATCGAATTTAGTGGGAGAACGTCATAAAATCGATAAAAACGAGAACTTCTCCCTTCGAATTGAACACGTCCCTCCATTAACTGGCACTGAGTGCGAAAATTCGATCCATACACATCTAGGACTCGGTCTAAATCCTGCTTTTATCCTATTTGGCTGTTGTATTATTTTGCTAGACGTTGGTAGGAGACTTATTCTTAAATAATTATGTTCGTTTTTGAACAGAAGTACCTCAATTAATGCACATAGTTATAGTAATCACTGGAGCGGTAATATAATAAAAACAATAGTGTTACAAAATAAATAAATTAACTAATTATGACAGTTATTCATGGTTAAGAAAAGAACAAAGATAGTGTGGTCGATTGATACTATTTCAAGACCGATGACAGATTCAAAGGAATCTCAAAAGTCACTGCTTTCTAGCATTTTATTAAATAAATGAACGTTATTTTCCAAAAAAAAAAACAAATACTCGCTTTACATAGATGATTATTGGTCTTTCCAGTTTGATCGCTGCAATTCCTAATAAGTAATCATATTTTCCCATAATGCAGTATTATCACGTGTACAAATATAATTACGCCGTTTCCTGGATAAATAGAATTTGATTGCTACATTTATGTCGAAGTATCATCCATCCAACACTTACAACATTCACCCATTCTTCAAATAGAGATCGAGCAATTTATTAGACAGTGACAGGAGATGTTGATTTGAACGTTATCCAATCAACTATCTTCATCATCTTGGAAGTACCTGCGGTTCCCCTGCTGGCGTACCTCAAGGTTCCCCGCTGGCCCCAGCCATATTTAACCTCTTTATTTCAGATCTGCCGAGAAAAGAGCACATTGACGTCGCGTTTTACGCTGACGACACTGCTTTCTTCACGGCCGCTAGGTTCGAAGTTACAATTCATGAACGTCTACAGAAGCAGCTCGATCATGCGGTCAAGTGGTTCAAATTCTGGAGGTTGCAAATCAACCCCCTGAAAACCCAGGCCATCATTTTCCATAAGAAGCGTTGCGCACTGCGCTTCTCGCAACTTAAGATCGACACCGCAATAATTCCATGGCTGGATAACGTCACGTACCTAGGTCTTCACTTCGACTGGCGGTTCGGTTGGCATTCCCAAATCCTGCTTTCTGGATTCCAAAAAGGTTCGGGGATAGCAAACCTGCTATCTTCTCTGATCTGCCCTTTTAGCAGACTTCCCATCTCAACCAAATGCTTATTTTACAAGATGTTAATTCGGTCCGTACTCCTCTACGCATCTAATGTCTACTTCAAGTTTGTTACACCCAGCCAGCTCAAACGGCTTCAAGTTTTCCAAAATAAGCTCCTCAGGAGAATATTAAACGAGAATATTAAACGCTCCATGGTTTGTCAAAAATAATCAAATTCATAGGGAAACTGACACTCCAGAAAACAAACACTTCATATCTCAATCATTCCACAAACAACAACTCAGCTCAAGTTCTTCTTAAAACGCGCTTGTTCGCGAGCTGGTCGACATGCTGGGAGCTTAGCACCGCGTCACTGCCAGGCTCCCCCCTTTTCCAGGCTGAAACGACCTCATCCGTCGCTACAGTCATAACTTTTGCCCCCATACAACAGTACCCAGTTGTGTGTTAACTCAGGTTCGCGAATCAATAGAATCGCCGGGCCCTCGTGCCCAATAACGGCTGCCCGATCAGCGGGTGCCATTTCCCCAAATTTAATGCAGTAGCAGTAGCGATCCACAGGGGTCAACTGTGAGGCGGTTTCGGTTTAGTGTATTGGTAAGCCCAGAGGCAGTCCCACATAACCCGGTCCAACATGTCACTCCAGGGCAAGTCTCCGCGACCAGGTATGCGTCATGCACTCCACCGCCTGGTTTTTAGCCCAGAACAAAAAAAAGGAAGAAACAAGAATATGGTCAATTAATCATGGACATGAAAAAAAGAATCAACGATTAATATGGAAGAAAAACGTAGAGAAAAAGAAAAACAGGCAACAAATCTCTCAAAACTAAAAATTGTAACATTAACATCATGTTCCCTAGGCTATTATTATTACATGATTGATTTATAGCATCTTAATTGACGCCTCACTGCGCTAATTGGTGAAATATCAGCGGATCTTGGACGCTGTCCTTGATAAAGGTCATCCCATCAAACAGCGAGCATACATGAGCCACGACCGACTGGCCGCGAATCGAGCCGTCCGCGCCATTGTTTTGTTTCTGAAAAGAGCTATTCGAATTTAATTAGCGCTAATTGAACGGGCACGACGTCGCTCGAGCATTTCTTGGGAATTGCGGATTTTCCCGATGGTTCCAGCACGAACCAAAACAAAGCGCCGAGAGAAAGGCATCATCGCCATCATCATCATCTGTTTTGCGAGCGATGATCGTGTCAAAATTATGCGGGTATGCGCTTTGACTCGCTATTTATAAGTAACAAATCAGGTAACATAGTTAAGTTCACGGTCTGCAACTGAGGATCTATATAGGCTTGTTTATATAATACGAACGTTCAAGCGATGATCTATGCGCTAAGGGTTCTTCTGATTTTATCTACGTATCTTTTAATATAACATTTAAATATAAATATAAATAAATTTACACCATGCAGTCATATGTTTTCGATCTAACATTTTTTACCATAAATATTATGAACTAAATGAAATACATTTTAACATGTCCTCATATAAATATTACCTTTTTAAATAGTGTAATGAATGAATAGTGTGTGTCATCTATTTTCATCATTTGGAAGTATCAGTTAGGTTACGCTGCATCCATTCGAACTACACTCAAAAGACACCAAGTTTTGTTGATTAAACTGGTTGCTCGAGAGCTTTTCCATCCCAGTACGTCATTCAACTTTATCCAGTGATCAATATATACGTATATATAATCAAATTTTTCATATGCAGTCATATGTTTTCGATCTAACATTTTTTACCATAAATATTATGAACTAAATGAAATACATTTTAACATGTCCTCATATAAATATTACCTTTTTTAATGGTGTAATGATATTGATTTTAATGCATCCTATTCATCTATTTTCATCATTTGGAAGTATCAGTTAGGTTACGCTGCATCCATTCGAACTACACTCAAAAGACACCAAGTTTTGTTGATTAAACTGGTTGCTCGAGAGCTTTTCCATCCCAGTACTTCATTCAAATTTATCCAGTGATCAATATAACGTATATATAATCAAATTTTTCATATGCAGTCATATGTTTTCGATATAACAACTTTTTATTGATTCATTCATAACTAGCGCTGGGAAGTATCGACTGAAAACAGTCGAAACAGTCGACAATCGCAAAACAGTCGATAATCAAAAGACTAGCGATTGAAAACAGTAATTACTACGAACCCTTTCCTATATAAATATAGATTTATGTAAGCATAAATTGGGTGCTTTTTGGTCAAGGTCGCGGCTATGACGACAGAACCAGAACGTTAAAAATCAGTCGCATGAAACTAATAGAACCAAAAATTAGTAACTAAAAGTACACGACTGAAACAGTCACTGGTAAAAAGTACTAAAATCAGTCGAAAATAGCGACTGAAACAGTCGATAGTAAAAAGTAGTCAATTACTAAACAGTCGATAGTCGATTTCAGTCGATAGTTCCCAACACTATTCATAACAAAAAGAAATAAATTTTAAAATGTTCTCATATAAACATATTTTTTTAAAGAAATAGTGTGAACTGGTAGGTGTTGTTGAGACCTAGTGGAACCAAGAATATTCATTACTGATTACTTCAGAAAACTAAAAACACATTCATAAAATGGTTTTTGAACTACCTTTTGAATTAGTTTGAATATTAATTCTATTTTATATGAAAATTTAGTGATGAAAACTTAGCTCAAGTCTAACATTCTAACATCAGAGCCTTCTTTTTGCGTCTGTTTTAAGTATGACTTTGCCAACATAATTCCGAGATGATAAAGCCTTGTTGTTGTTTTGGTTCTAACAATCCAGCAGATAAATCTAATAATTCAATATGCCAGATTCTTCTCCCATCTACCATCAGTTAAGTCAGTTGATCAATGTTAATCAATCAAAGGTTACCATTTTTTCTTTTAATAATCAGTTGCTTCGATATATATCATATTTTCTGACTGATTACCACTTTCTTCCTAATGAAAACGTTCTAAAATATTTCGATTTCGATTTTTGAATAGAAAAATGGCTGATAATAACCTCATTCAAATCCTTCAAAATTATTTTACAATTATGAATAAATCTATCCACATTTTTACAGAAACGTTTTACGTATATTTAAACGTTATATATTAAATATATTTCAATTTAAATTTACATATCAAAATCTCTTTGACAATCCAGTTTTCCTAAAAATTCATTTAAAAATCGAATAAATGTTTCTGTTATATGCAGGAAGCTGTGACAAGCATTTCGTTAATTGTATTAATGCAATCAGCATCCAATCAATCGAATTCCAACTGGTATTATGTCGAATATTTGTGAAGAGACCTTGATATTATTATTCATTGAACAACTATTTTTAATTCTTCTGTCAGTTGCTATAACTGCAATTGGGGTTTTGATGACATTAATAGAGGAAATACGAGTACATACAGTATCGTTGAGTTATGCTGTTCAACAAATAATGCGTCTTTTCACGTGGTAGTTCAATTATAAATAATCAAAAAGATCCTCCGCCAAAACATCAAAATACATGATTTGCCACTTTTCTTTATTGTCGTATTCAATAGAAATTTTATAATTATAATACACAGTATAACCGAATATAAAATGAGTTTTACAATTCTAAAAATAAATTTAAAAATAAAATGTTGTTTATAAATAAACGTATCATTGAAGAATGATTAAAGATCAATATAAAGGTCATTCAGATGAGATGAAACAACCTTTACACAAAGAGATCTTTCCTTTACACAAAAAACGTTCGAATCTGTACAGAAAAAGATGTTTTTCTTGCAAGTAACCGTCTTGTTTAACTGAAATCGTGAATATTGTCATAAACACCGAATATAGTCGAAATTCGGAGAACCCAAAACGAGATATACCAACTATCGAAAACAAATATTTGAGAAACTAGGAGGAAACAGTCTTATACCTAGCACCAGTCGACCTTCTCTCCGTCGAGAAGGAACCCGACGCTAGAAAAAGACAGTAAAATCAAACTTGTACGTGACATCATCGTCACCATCAACGCAATTATACCAAATACACGAAAAATCTCATTATCATCTTCTGAGGCGCGTCGTGTGACTTCGAATTCGACAAAGAATTAATTAAAAAACCACCGTTCATCGTTATCTAATCAGTATTCTCTCTTTGCAGACCCATCCTATTCTCCAGATTCGGTGAAGCCGAAGGAAGCGGAATCCACGTTTCTGGACAGGCAGCAGGACCCAACGCAGCTTTCTCATCCAGCTCGTCGTCGGTAGACAGCGATGGAAAAATCAAATACTCAGTCCAATCGGGCAAATATTAATTGCCCGATCACCTCTTGCCGTTTTATCAAAAAAAAGCCATAAAATTCGAATATATCCAAATTATAATATCAGATATATATAAATTCAGATTAATGATAAGTAAATTTAAAATAAATAAAAACTATCTAAAATAATTTTGTAGTTTTACTAACTAAAAAAAGATCCTCCGCCAAAACATCATAAAATATTCGACAATGGAACTAATTTATTGCATATAAAAAATTCAAACTAGTTAACCAATTAAAAACTATAATATAATAAATATCTAATTCATTATTATTTTTATAAATGAATTGAATGGAAATAAAACACCAATTCATTCAAATGGCATTTAAGTTTGACAATCAATTTGTTATTGAATTACAAATATTTGCAATTAACAAAGTAGTTTGGGTAATTTAAGAATGCTTCTGTATATTTATGATGCTTATATTGCGTCTGTATCATTATCTCTAATGGAATAAATAATTATTTATAAGAAGGTTCCTTCGCCAAACCTTTTAACGATACAGATTTAATCAACAAAACCGAAAAAATCATCTAAAAATAGATAAGTAAATATAGAATAAACGTAAACATATCAAACAAAAAACAGCAAAAAAAATGTTTTTAAATGTTATATCGCTCCTTCACCACAACATCAAAATATTTATAATTGTTGCATTTTTTGATATCAAGAATAGTTTTTAACGTTAAATTATTATTTGTGGTGAAACTTAAAAATTATATATAACAAAGCTCCTTAGCCAAAATATTTAACGAGAGATAAAATCGATAAAAATAATGATATCAGAGATAATAAATAAATTCATAGTAAACGAAAAATATTTAAAATAAAGTTGGAACTTTATCCAACTAGTGCTGCTTGTTGCTTTTGTAATTTAACAAATATCCTCCGCTAAAACATCAAAAAAACTTTAAAATTTGGTAAAAATAATAGAAATATGTCCTATATGGTATGCTTTGATATTAAATATAATTTCAACCTCAGATATCATCCATTATTCCTGGTAAAATTTTAAAAATATTTTTCTTCAAGTAATAATATGATTTAAGTTAAAAAAAAACAGCTAGAGACAATCATAACATGGATAATAAGTAAATTTATAGTAAACAAGAACTATCTAATGCAATTTTGAAAATTTTGTTCGATTAAATCATTAAAAACTCTATATATTTAAAATTAACAGAGATCCTCCGCCAAAACATCATAACATATTTCAATGTTAAAAATTTATCCAATATAATGGTAGTAGATTCTTTTAGAGCTAGGAGGTTTTCCCACTTTATATGACTTGTTAAAAAGATCCAATACATACTAATTTAACGTAACATAATATTATTAATGATAAAAAAATGTTAAAACAATACTTTTTAATTCAATATAAATGAAAAAAAAATATAGTACCCTTGTAAAATAGATGATCTGAGTTTATTCGGATTTATTTACCGTATATATAACATTATAATTTTTATACATGAACTCAGTGAAAATGTAAACAAATTAAAAAAGTTTTAATTAAATTTTGCGAACTGAAATAAACATGCAGCTTAAGCAATTCAGGCATATTTGCGTATATTTATAACACTTATATTGTGCCTGTATAGTTATCCAAAGTGAATTACAGAACTTTATTTATAATAATGCTCCTCCGCCAAAATATAACAAAAAAGCTCATTCGCCAAAAGCACTAAATCCGTTTATAGGCCATATATATCAGCTTTACGGCAACAATTTTGAAGGGATATAAAAAGCGTCTCCGTGGACGTCTGGCAAAAGCCTTTTAAGTTCGCCCGTGTCCCTTTTGTAACACTCCTGCCCGTTCCACAAGGGCCGGTACCCCCATCGATCTCCTTTTGAGCTGGTAGCAGGGACAGCATTAGCAGCAGTAGCAGCAGCACGAAACCGACGTCGGGCAAACTGAAAACCTACACAAAGCTCCACCCGCCTCGTCCTCGTGGACCTCTTCCAACTGGCGATGGAAAATCAATACGGTCCGTCCACGCCAAGCACCCTGGTTGCAGATGCTTGGACAGCAAAAAAATCGAGGAATTTAATTTCATGGTTCAATATAAAAAAAAAAGGTTATAAAGATTTTTAAATTAGTTGCAACCACAATGTGTCGTCGATACTATTCAACATTTTAAGCATTTTTTGAAAAAACAACTGGTATTTTTTGAAAAAACAACTGGTATTTTTTTATATAAACTAAGAAGAGTTACGAAACTATATGATGTTCTTTAAAATGGAATGGATATTTGCACAATATGTGATAACATCATACAGCTCTAGATCTGACGTCAGATGATGAAATTCACTGTTCCATGAACTGTTGCATGTACTTCTTGCTGATTCATGTCTTATTATGCGCTGGTGCGTTCTAAATTATGAATACGAGGGTTGCTATTTATATTTCTGACCTAATAATAAAAAAAAAACAAACGGTGATCTACCAAATTGAATTTATTATTGTTCAAAATATTCTCTGATTGAAGTAATTCCAAAATACTCCGGGTTTATACGGAAAAAAGTCATTGGGCGTAAAATCAGGACTGTATCGCAGTGTCTCGTCAATGTGATTTTTTTGCCTGTAATATATTTTATATGTGTTTTTTGTGGTCATTGTAAATATAAACGTCGTTCAAATTACGAGATGTTCCGAAGGATATTATTTTCAACAAATTTTATATTTTTATGTCAATATATTAGTAAAAACATTCGAAAAGTCGTCTTAATGATACCCACATTTTCTTTCAACAGTACCATCCGCCTCCAAGAAACATTTCTAAAAATGTCTCGGTACCTAATGAACCCAACAGGCAACCAAACATACATCAGCTGACGCGAGCCTTGATCTCGAACGTCATTACGAGACACCTCGTTAACCGCGTACGAAACAAACGTTGATCCATTAAGGCTGGATATTTGGTGTTGTCCCAGGGATATTTCCCCCAGGATCTATACAAATCCGTTACTCAAAGTAACGACGCGGCGTCTTCATTTCCACTGGCTGGCGGTGCGGTGGGGAATACTAGGAGGGTTCGGGGTCTATGGACCACCCTAAGGACGTTCAAGGACGCTTGTTGAACGTAAAAGGGGCGGTGGCGGTGTTGCCGGTTTTCCTCCGTGTTCGCCGTTGCCAGCCGGCGTCAGTTGTTGGCTTCACGGACAAAGTGACACGGTTTGATCGCTGTGAGACTCATCGCTGGCTAGATTAAGGGGGACATACAAGGTGGACTGCCACCGTGGCGTAACGAAAACATTGTTCGAAAACTCTCGGTCTCCGTTCCACTGTACTGTGGGTTTTGGATCATCGACATTGATAATTATTCCTTGTTGGTGTTGATTTTAGATTTTTTCGTCGCTCTAGTTATATACAAGGAGTCACCAAACGAGCAATTGCGTGGATTGATTTTTTTTAAATATTTTAAAATAAAATTGTGTGTTATTAGGTTAAATTAAATAATTAAGTGCTTGCATATATTTTGATCAACAATATCTGTTGGTGAAAATACGAAAAATAATTGTAAATAACCTAACACACTTTACAATACCTTTCAATTTAGTATCATTGACTCACTCAGTGAATACATATCTTAATTTTAGAGCGTTCAAAATGGAATTTTCCACATTCATTATGTTTGTTGTTTGATTTTAAAAAACCTGGTACCACCTAGCACTTTTAGAAACCTACAATGATGTTACTTCGTCATATACCAATTATCGGTTTTGGTTTCAATTATTTAAAAACTAGCGACCCGCCCCGGCTTCGCACGGGTGCAATGCTGATACTAAATTAAATACACTACAGAAAAAATATGAACGTTGTATATAAAAACATAGCGGCCCGCTCCGACTTTGCACGGGCATAAAATATATATGCCTATGTCACTCAATGAAAACATGATTAAAATCGATCCAGTATTTTTGGTTCATTCATTACTGCCCTTGGCCTGCACGCATTAAATTTGGAGTAAAACAATTCCTCTTCCCCTATACTTACTATGAAGATTTCCTGCTATCTTTGGAATATCTAAATTCATACAATTTTTATTACATTACACATTTTTAAACGCAAATTTTAAATTTGTAATATCTCCGAAAATATTTGTTTAATTTACATGCTCTAAGGAACCATATTGATCTATATTAATTGCACACTGTATTTAAGGTACTTAATTCGATAAGGATTAATGCCGTATTGCTTAAAATAGCTTCGTAAATAAGCCATTTTCTCACGTAAAAAGTAAACAATAAAAATGGTTAATGTGGGTTATCCCTAAAAGATAAACATATACCATCGAGGACTTTTTTGTAGACCTTTTTATGGTGTACAATACTGTAGTACATTAATTTGATCTAACTCGTAGGGTTAGGCAGCGTTTTTGCTAATTGCTAAATAAGCCTAAACAAATAGGTTAATTTACGACATCACGTTAGAAACCTCTAAAATTAGCAATGTTGCCTTAGTGTATTATGCATGTATTATACATGTAAACCTTCCTCTTGAATCACTCTATCTATCGAAAAAAACCGCATCAAAATCCGTTGCGTAGTTTTAAATATTTAAGCGCTCATAGGGATATAGGGACAGAAAAGGCGACTTTGTTTTATACTATGTAGTGATGGTGAAAGGAAAAAGACAAAGAGATTGGGAGATTTGTAGGATGGACACCATAGAGTATTATATAGAGGTTTAAATTAAATAGGCAAAACCGAGGAAATATTTTGGGGGGGCCAATCATGCAGGCTTTTTTGATTGGTTGAATTAATATTTTGACTTAAGGCTACTTAACCGAAAGAGGGCGTATTTTATTTTAGGTCTACGCATGGAGTCAGAAAAATTCATTCTTCAAAAAGTATGTTTAAAAAAATGCGTTAATACAAAATAAAATAATAACTGGTTTTAACATCAGCAAAAGTGGAGAAATAATTTAAAGGGTACTATATAGAAGATTAAAATGCAGTTTTATTAAGTTTCGTTCGTACAAGATCGTATCTAAACAGTGAATAAATAATTAAAGTTGTACTAGAAGCTATAGATAGATTAGAAGATATTCAGTTAGACCAATAAAATGCTCATGTAAAGTTCCAAACAAAGTATTACGATAACTCAGTGGTAAGATTGACCATGCACCAATGTAAAGCGATAGTGGACTTGAAGAAACAAGTTATGAAAACTGGGATGGTGACCAATTAGTATGATACTTCAGTGATACCAAAAGATGGATCATAGACCAGTAAGGTGATAGAGGACTTTAAATGTATTTTTGTAATCTTTGTTTCTAATGTTAATTAAGTTAGTTGTTTGATACATTTAAATTGAGATGGGTTGTTAAAACTATGATTTATGTCCATATAAGAGCCAATATAGGAAAGAAGATGGAAACGATGGAACCAAAGAAAGTAGAGGATGATGTAATTTGTATCGTGGCTGTTCAAAAATGTATAAAAGACTATGGGTGTAAATTTCAAACAAGTTTGTATGCAGAATGTAATAGTTTTGTTCTCGCAATTTAAATTTATTTTTGTAATATCTGTTTCTAATGTTAATTAGGTTAGTTGTTTGATACATTTAAATTGAGATGGGTTGTTAAAACTATGATTTATGTCCATATAAGAGCCAATATAGGAAAGAAGATGGAAACGATGGAACCAAAGAAAGTAGAGGATGATGTAATTTGTATCGTGGCTGTTCAAAAATGTATAAAAGACTATGGGTGTAAATTTCAAACAAGTTTGTATGCAGAATGTAATAGTTTTGTTCTCGCAATTTAAATTTATTTTTGTAATATCTGTTTCTAATGTTAATTAGGTTAGTTGTTTGATACATTTAAATTGAGATGGGTTGTTAAAACTATGATTTATGTCCATATAAGAGCCAATATAGGAAAGAAGTTGGAAACGATGGAACCAAAGAAAGTAGAGGATGATGTAATTTGTATCGTGGCTGTTCAAAAATGTATAAAAGACTATGGGTGTAAATTTCAAACAAATTTGTATGCAGAATGTAATAGTTTTGTTCTGGCAATTTAAATTTATTTTTGTAATATCTGTTTCTAATGTTAATTAGGTTAGTTGTTTGATACATTTAAATTGAGATGGGTTGTTAAAACTATGATTTATGTCCATATAAGAGCCAATATAGGAAAGAAGTTGGAAACGATGGAACCAAAGAAAGTAGAGGATGATGTAATTTGTATCGTGGCTGTTCAAAAATGTATAAAAGACTATGGGTGTAAATTTCAAACAAATTTGTATGCAGAATGTAATAGTTTTGTTCTGGCAATTTAAATTTATTTTTGTAATATCTGTTTCTAATGTTAATTAGGTTAGTTGTTTGATACATTTAAATTGAGATGGGTTGTTAAAACTATGATTTATGTCCATATAAGAGCCAATATAGGAAAGAAGATGGAAACGATGGAACCAAAGAAAGTAGAGGATGATGTAATTTGTATCGTGGCTGTTCAAAAATGTATAAAAGACTATGGGTGTAAATTTCAAACAAATTTGTATGCAGAATGTAATAGTTTTGTTCTGGCAATTTAAATTTATTTTTGTAATATCTGTTTCTAATGTTAATTAGGTTAGTTGTTTGATACATTTAAATTGAGATGGGTTGTTAAAACTATGATTTATGTCCATATAAGAGCCAATATAGGAAAGAAGATGGAAACGATGGAACCAAAGAAAGTAGAGGATGATGTAATTTGTATCGTGGCTGTTCAAAAATGTATAAAAGACTATGGGTGTAAATTTCAAACAAGTTTGTATGCAGAATGTAATAGTTTTGTTCTCGCAATTTAAATTTATTTTTGTAATATCTGTTTCTAATGTTAATTAGGTTAGTTGTTTGATACATTTAAATTGAGATGGGTTGTTAAAACTATGATTTATGTCCATATAAGAGCCAATATAGGAAAGAAGATGGAAACGATGGAACCAAAGAAAGTAGAGGATGATGTAATTTGTATCGTGGCTGTTCAAAAATGTATAAAAGACTATGGGTGTAAATTTCAAACAAGTTTGTATGCAGAATGTAATAGTTTTGTTCTCGCAATTTAAATTTATTTTTGTAATATCTGTTTCTAATGTTAATTAGGTTAGTTGTTTGATACATTTAAATTGAGATGGGTTGTTAAAACTATGATTTATGTCCATATAAGAGCCAATATAGGAAAGAAGTTGGAAACGATGGAACCAAAGAAAGTAGAGGATGATGTAATTTGTATCGTGGCTGTTCAAAAATGTATAAAAGACTATGGGTGTAAATTTCAAACAAGTTTGTATGCAGAATGTAATAGTTTTGTTCTGGCAATTTAAATTTATTTTTGTAATATCTGTTTCTAATGTTAATTAGGTTAGTTGTTTGATACATTTAAATTGAGATGGGTTGTTAAAACTATGATTTATGTCCATATAAGAGCCAATATAGGAAAGAAGTTGGAAACGATGGAACCAAAGAAAGTAGAGGATGATGTAATTTGTATCGTGGCTGTTCAAAAATGTATAAAAGACTATGGGTGTAAATTTCAAACAAATTTGTATGCAGAATGTAATAGTTTTGTTCTGGCAATTTAAATTTATTTTTGTAATATCTGTTTCTAATGTTAATTAGGTTAGTTGTTTGATACATTTAAATTGAGATGGGTTGTTAAAACTATGATTTATGTCCATATAAGAGCCAATATAGGAAAGAAGTTGGAAACGATGGAACCAAAGAAAGTAGAGGATGATGTAATTTGCATCGTGGCTGTTCAAAAATGTATAAAAGACTATGGGTGTAAATTTCAAACAAATTTGTATGCAGAATGTAATAGTTTTGTTCTGGCAATTTAAATTTATTTTTGTAATATCTGTTTCTAATGTTAATTAGGTTAGTTGTTTGATACATTTAAATTGAGATGGGTTGTTAAAACTATGATTTATGTCCATATAAGAGCCAATATAGGAAAGAAGTTGGAAACGATGGAACCAAAGAAAGTAGAGGATGATGTAATTTGTATCGTGGCTGTTCAAAAATGTATAAAAGACTATGGGTGTAAATTTCAAACAAATTTGTATGCAGAATGTAATAGTTTTGTTCTGGCAATTTAAATTTATTTTTGTAATATCAGTTTCTAATGTTAATTAGGTTAGTTGTTAGATATATTTAAATTGAGATGGGTTGTTGAAAATATGATTTATATCCATACAAGAGCCAATATAGGAAAGAATATGGAAACTAGTAGAGGGCACTGTAATTTGTATCGCGGCTGTTCAAAAATGTCTAAAAGACAAGGGATGTAAATAAAGTTTCTCTTTTGTTCCAAAGCCATAAGTGGCGTTACCAATTCCGTCCCGTCCCGAATCATAAGTGATTCGTAACATTTCGCATTTTAAATGAATGCGAGCTAGAAGTTTGTAAATTGTATTTTAATTAAAACATATCATATATTTCGCGCAGCTCTGGTTGAAAACAACTCTATGTGCGTGCGTCTACGTTTTATAATCTGAGGCAATCCTTGAGACCGTACCAAGCCTGATGACTTAACAATTGCAAATGCCACACGTTCTCGAACATGATCTAAAATTAGTCGGAAAGATTCCCAAGCGACAGCGGACAGGCAAGCAAGCAGCCCGCGCCCGCCGAGACTTCCCGGCCAAGTCGAAATTCCTCGAAAGTTGCTCGTCGTCGAAACATCATCTCTCACTGCGGACGTTTCGTTGGTGCTGCGTCAGCATCTCCGCAACTTTAACGATCTCCTGTCGCTTAGACTGTGACGCGACCGGCACCCGGCCGCCACCAGCCGCTCACATTCACGACGCCGCTCCCTCAGCTGCCGTTGAACAGTCGGGGATCATCCTTCCACGGGCAGCGGACCAGACGTGTCGTGGCGACGACCGCGGGACCGAGCCCCCGTCTGGTCCACTGTAGACGTTATTTCCGAGCTTGGAGATATTGAATGGTGCTGCTGCTGCTGCTGGTAACTGGCGAGAGAGCGGAACGCATCTCTCGAGTGATGGATGATAAGAGACGGCTAGAGAGAGAGAGAGAGAGAGAGAGAGAGAGAGAGAGAGAGAGAGGGACGACGATGAGGATCGAGGCCGAGGCTTTTAAGATGTTTCGCTTGGATATAACGATCGTTCTCCATCAGAGAGATCTCGTCTTTTATCATTCGAACCAAATTACACGAAGCCTAGCGGAGTTCTTTTTTTTTTCGCCGGGATATTATCGGTGTTTATACATATTGTGGTGGTGTCACCACGATATATCTTTGAACGATGTGTCTTTAAGACACCGTATGGTTTTACAAAATTAATTAGTTAATAGGGGCTTAATTAGCAAAATTGTCTGCAAGTGTGCTTGCAACGCGTAGCCAACGGTTGTCATGCAAGAATATTATATAGTTCCTGATAGTCTTTTTTTGCAATAATTGGTCGTTAATTTTTTTCAATCGACGTCAGTTTTATTAACAGTTTCATTGGGTTTTTGGCACCTCGAAATACATTACACTATGCTGATCCCACCACATGTACATCAAATGTATCGTTTAGAAGGCTGAGTAACTCTAGATTACGCTAAATTGCAGGTAATGATGGAATATTATGCGCATGCGTCAAATATTCGCGCTCATCCTTTCCCCACCTACAGTGTATAATCGGCCATTTTAAAATTAACCGTTGGTCGAGTGTAAACAATTGGATTAAAATTGTGTGTTACATTAACAAGCTTATAACAATAATAATTAAATTGTTGTGTTATTCTTAGTATTGTAACATACGTTGGTTTTAAAATATGGAAGAACAAAGGTAAGTACGGAATGTAAGGTTAAGTTTTATAATGTTAAACTATCCAAACAGCTTCAATTTTGTTTATAGTGAGAATATTAAGCGCCAAACTTGTAGCAAAACATTTTGGACATCAAGTAGAAGTCAAAATATGCCAACATTTCACCCCGATATACCTGCAAATTTCAAAACAATAACAAGAAGCAAACAAGACAATTATTCTTTTTGTTGAAATAAAAACGTTACAAAGGGTGCGAGAGAAATAATATACAATTGTACTAGAAGTAATATTAAAGGTAATTATAACTTTTATAGACATTTTGTTGTAATTAACCATCTATTTTCTTAGGTTAGTAAATGTATATATACGTCAATTAAAAGATAATCAGTTGAGTAATCGATTCATTATTGGGGTTTGTCCATCAAAAATAGTACCAAAACTGCGGTAACTGATAAAAATATCTATAATTCAATAAAGCCAATGAAAGTTAATGCAAGAGTAGTGGAGAACGACACTTTGAAAAGATCAAATTTACCACTAGTAATGGATCTGAATCGAATAAACAAAACATATCATCAATGACACCCTAACGATCTAATGACTACCACTCTGAAGGTGGAGGAGTGAAACAAGCAAAGAAAAAAAGAATATATTTTTATAAAAGAGCATAGATAAATAAATTATTGGTTTGTAAACGAGTGTGCTTGCACGCATTTGTCATTCATTTTTTTCAACTGACGTCAGTTTTATTCACGAACTGTTTTATTTGGTGTTTGGCATCTCGCAATCCACTACATCTTGCCGATCCCACCGTACGCACATCATATTTATCGTTTAGGAAGCTGAGTAACTCTAACTCCATCTTTGATGTATGTGGCTCATCACCGTCTTTGTCAGCAGAAGCAATAAAAATTCATCTTCCTTACCGCAAACTAAAAAGGACACCCTTTTACGAATCACTTATGATTCGGGACGGGACGGAATTAATACACCACTTATGGCCTTGAAACAAAAGAGTAACTTTATTTTGAACCCTGGTAACTCGATACAAGTCACAGCGTTTAACTTTTCTTCCTCCTTTCTATACTGGCTCTTGTATCGAGACAAGTCATATATTTAACACACCCCGCTACTTTGCAATAAAGGTTGTGTAGTGTACTAGAAGAAAATAAAAGAAATCCAGCCAAATAAAATGACATCTGTATAACGTTTAAAACAACTCGACAAAGCTCAAAACTCAGCAAAGCCATCTGGCATTGAAAATAAAAACTAGAAGAAACGGCAAAAAATATATACGTCAAGAAATCTAGCGATAAACAAATTAAAGTAACAAAACAGGAAACTGTAACCAGCAAGCCAACCATCATCGACATGATGAAATTGCGTAAACATGTAAAATAAGGTGTTATGATGTATACTGGACAGTACAACTGAGTGAACGTGCTCGATGCGGAACAGCTCGAATAATAAAACAAAACATACAGTATTTCCATCAAGACGAGATAAAAAAAAGAAGAAATACAAGCTACGATAGTTCGGACTGAAAAGAAAGGCACAGAAATCAACATAGGAGCTATATACTGTCCACCACAATACAAAATAATACAACAAAAATACAGAGATTTATTTTTAAAATTAGGCCCCAGATTTATTATTGGAGGGGACTTTGATGTTAAACACAGTCTGGGTTTCGCGATTAATAACACCTGGAAAAGGAAACGAATCACTCGCCGTGATAAATATTACTAATTGTTGTCACTAATCCATTCAGGGCGTGAACCCATTTACTGGCCCACTGACAGTAATAAAGTGCCAGACCTACTGGACTTTTACATTTCGAAAGGCATCTCATTAAATCAAATAAAAATAGAGCTTGTGCGAACTATCATCTGATCACACTCCATTATTGTTAACATTAGGCGCGACAATTTTGAAAAAAGGTAGGGAGGCCTAATCTTACTAACAAATTTACTAACTGGAACACGTTTAGCGAGGCTCGACTACAAATGTACCAGGTGCGATTTAATACAGTAACACACTTTTGTCCCATATGCACCTTTAACTGCTGAAATCGTACCTCACAGACAGACATTTTATTGTCAAACAGTGTGACGAATACACTGACCTACACCCAATATATTCGGGTGTTCCGCAGGACAGTGTTCTTGGCTTATTGTTATATCTATTGTATACAGCTGACGTACCGACCTCAACGAATACTACTGTTGTAACATATGCTGATGGTACCTCGGTTTTATCATCACACAAGGATCCAATATCAGCCACAAGAAACCTCCAACTTCATCTTAACAAAGTCGAATTGTGGTTGAAAACGTGGAGTATCAAAACAAATGAGACAAAACCTACCCATGTTATATTCACCCTTTGTGGAAGAATATATCCTTCAGTAAAATTGAATAATCAAAACTTCCGCAAGCAGACAACATTAAATATCTGGAAATGCATTTCGATCGACGTTTGACATGGAAAAAAATAGTTACAAAACGCACTTAAACCGGCTTAAACTAAACCAAATGTACTGTCTTACAGATTATGTCTATTAGATAACAATGTTTTGCTGTATAAGTCAATACTTGGACATATGGTATTGAACTGTGGGGTACTACTAGCAAATCTAACATAAATATATTCCAGAATAAAGTGTTGCGAGTCATCGTCGAGGCCCCATATTACGTATCCAACAAGAGTGAGATTTCATAATCTCTAGAATAAGTTAGAATAGTTTTTATAATAAGTTAAGATAAACTTTAAAATAAGTTAGAATAGTATCTGGAACAAGATTTAGATTATAAGTTGTACAGTAGATCACTTACTGAAGTGATCTTCTACGTGTCAGGATGGTTATATTATATAACTGAAATCATATAATAATACTTATACCCACGGGCAGATTATTTACGTTCTAAGAGATTAATAAAAAAAAATACAGTAACACCATCTATTGTAAATATTTTAAAATTAATTTACACGCCTAATATATCAAAAATTGTTTTATAAACTTGTTTTAAATCAAACACTTGGTTCTTTATTGATTTTGTTGGCGGATGGTGATGAGTAATATTAGAGTAAAACTACACGAGATCTACCAGCTCGGGTCACTCTTATCCCGTCACTTACACAAAGCCCCCGCCGTGTGGGCAGCATCCTTTTGCGGCGATCCATCAACCTCCCCTCACCCCCCGAGCTCACGGCCCGTTATCTCTTGGTCGATGGCCGTTTCAGGCGATAAGAAAATGGATTTTCTGAGCTCGCTATTCGCCATCAACCAGCGAATGGTTTTTTTTTAGTCGAGGATTTGCCGATACCTCTCAGAAAATCTCCGATAAGTTTGGTAAGAGATTTTGCTTTTTTGTTTTTTGTGTAAAAGGTACATCAAAAAGGAACACATACATACTATTAAAAATGTTTAATTGACTTTAAGTTTTTCAGAATTTAACTGCTTATATGTCGAAACATCTGCTTAATGATCGCATGGACCGATATCTGGACTAATTAGTGGATGTGGTGAACTGATGGGCTTATAAGCTTATAAAACGATATGTTAATAAAAATCTTTCCGATTTCTGTATCAATTTCTATACAATATACTTATTGTAATCCAACTAGCATTATAACTATTTTGTATTGGAATAGAATCTCGCCTTAGGAGCTATGTTATAACCCCTTAATATTGATTAAATTATTGTTCGGATCAGAAGTAAGAACCATCTTTAAGGAGTTACGGTATAACGCCTTAATGTTGACTTGCCATCGCTGATTGCTCTATTTTGTAGTTTTATGTCCTATTCATATTTTAATTTTCTATAAATATTAGGGTCTCAAATTG
Organism: Rhynchophorus ferrugineus; assembly: GCF_030347505.1. NCBI lineage: Eukaryota > Metazoa > Arthropoda > Insecta > Coleoptera > Curculionidae > Rhynchophorus > Rhynchophorus ferrugineus. Next base: position 3,555,942 of record NW_027472589.1, on the reverse strand, counting down.
ATTGAGTAGCTTTTAAAAAATTCTAAAACAACACACCATATGGCACTATACCTTAATATAAAATGTTATTACTGTTCGCTTCTGAAATAAGTGTAATTAAAATGTATCCTTAAAAGGTTATGGTATAACACCTTAATATCAACTTGCCATGGCTGACTTTCTATAAAAACATTTTTGAATACTCGAAAAAATTACGCTTTCCAAATTTTGCTTAAATTAACTGAGTTGTTTTCGGAAAATATCCGAAAAATGACACCAAGATAACATGGTATAACCCTTTAATATCAAGTTTTATTGGGTGTTCGGTTCAGAAGTACGTATTAACTTGAATATATAAAATGAAATCATGTTTCAAAGTGTTGTGTGGCCCTTAATATCAACTTATTATTATATTACATTAATTATATAGAGAGATAAAACCTAATACCAACACACCAGTTTGGGTTTATTAACAAGCATTCAATTCAATTGACCAGGTCCACAAAATAAGATGTTATTGAAAAAGCCCACGAAAGTAAAAAAGTATGCTCAGCCATATTCATAGATGTAGCACAAACCTTCGATAAGATTGGACATGAAGGCCTTGTTCATAAACTACAGAAAATGTTACGAAAACAACACACCGAACTACTAAAATCATACATTACAGTCAGAATGTTTAGAGTTAAACAAGAAGAAGCTTACTCTACAATAAAAGAAGCTAAAACAGGTGTACCACAAGGAAGTGTACTGAGGTCAATGCTTTATCTACTCTACACTTGTGATATACCACAAATGGAGAATATTACGATGGCTACATTTGCTGATGATATTGCGATTATAGCTGTCGGAGACAATAGTGAAGAAGCCACGCGAAAATTACAACAGGCAAGTGACAATATAAATAATTGGACACAAGCTTGGAAAATAAAATTAACGAAAGTAAATCTGTACATGTGCAGTTCACCTACAATCAGACCCTACAAGCACCAACAACATTATATAATAATATCACTCCATATAGCAACAACGCTAAATATCTGGGAATGAATCTTGATGCAAAACTTCGCTGGAAGGAACATATAAAGAAGAAAAGAAAAGAACTGGAATTGAAATAGAGGAAAATGTATTGGCTAATTGGAAGAAAATCACAATTATCAGTACATAATAAATTGCTATTATATAAGCAAATACTGAAACATATATGGACATACGGAGTTCAATTATGGGGATGTTCTGCAAAGAGTAACATAAATAAAATACGAATTCTTCACAACAAAGTCCTGAGAGGTATTGTGAGCGCACCCAAATACTATAGGACTGATTACCTATATCGAGACCTTCAGATACCCACAGTCAGTCAAGAAATCAAGAGAATTACAAGGGGGCATGAGGAAAGACTCTATTCTCATGAGAATATTGAACTATTGCAACTTTTGAATACCACCAGAACAGGACACAGACTCAAAAGAATCAAACCATCTAATCTTGTGTAGTGTTGTGTAGTGAGGTGCATATAATAAAAATACAGCAGTGACATGTATAAACATTATTTCACAAGAGACTGAGATAGGGCCGATGGGTCCCCCTAGTTATATACCTAGGTTTAAGTTATCATAAAGACAAATTGTAGGTCAGTCGAAAACGATTAGTAACAATGTAATAATTAAATAATAATAAAAAACATTAATTATGGTATAACCCCTTAATATCAACTTTTCTTGGTTGATTGTTCTATTTCGTATTTTAATGCCACGATGCCCTATTCGTATTATAATTTTCTACACAAATCCGAAAATAAGATACCATGGTAGTATGGTATAACCCCTTAACATCGAGTTTTATTATTTATCCGTTAACATGTGAGTGTCAACTCGAATACGTCAAATTAAATCGCGTCTCTATACGTTAGATGTTCCCGCGCCACTACAGCACTGGTATATTTCGAAACCGATCCACATCCCGTCCCAGCGCCAACATCTGGGTATCAGCAGACATCTAGCGAGCAATAATGGTTGAGCAAACTCCGAGGACTCCTTCCTCGTTCGAAGGGCGTCGTCTCAGTAGCGAACTCAAGGTCATTCCCAAGGAAAAACCGCACCACAGGGGTTTTATAAAAACGGAAAGGATGGGTAGTGAGAGAGAAACGTTTTCTTCCAAACACCTGCAGCTTGTGGATTTTTATTCTATAACACGGCGTTAGCGGCAATCACCGAATGTATAGCGAACCGTTTGGGACGTTTTATTCAACGATATTCGGTGAATAACTGAAAATTGATCGTTTTTCTTTCGAATTTGATTGTTGTTTGGTTGGTAAATTAGAGTACTGTTGATATTTAATCTTTAGATTTTGGAGTCACATTTTTTGATGAATCATTTTGATGTCTGAATCATTTTGATGTCAATTTATTTAATTGTTTTAAAGATATTTTGTTTGACTGATTGTTTATATCAGATTTGACTTCCTTGATTCATTTGGTTTTTTTTTGATAATTGCAAGATTATTTGTTTTGAATTCCTTATTCCATTGTTAAAAACATTGTCTATTGATATGGTTGTCTAACACGTAACGTTCCTTATAATATTATCCTTCCTTATAAGTCAATATATATATATATAGATAGATTCATCATCTATTATCATTCGACGAAAATTTCTTGAGATGGCAATACTACGTCTGTACCTTGCCAGCCGACTGTTGCGTTTTCCCACGCTTTAGAGCAGGTTCATCGTGTGCAGGCCACTCGGATGACTGTCGATTGGACTTCGGAGTGAAATGATGGAGCCATGTTTCATCCATTGTCACATATCGATGCAAAAACTCCAGTTTATTACGCTTGATCATCATAAAACGCTGCTCCAAATCATCAACTCGTCGTTGTTTTTGGTCAAAAGTGAGCTCGCATGGCACCCACTTTGCACAGAGCTTTCTCATACCCAAATATTCGTGAATGATATGATGTACACGTTCAGTTGATATATTTAGAGTGTCTGCTATTTCATGGAGTTTCAATTTATAAAATCATTTTGTGGATTTTTTAATGTTTTCGTCGGTAACAAGCTCTTTTAGGCGTCCACTGCGTTCACCGTCTTCGGTGCTCATTTCAACACGTCTAAACTTAGCATTCAAATCCTTGATGGTTGATTTTCCTGGGGCAGTGTCCGGAAAGTCGGCATCAAGCCAAGTTTTTGCTTCTATTGTATTTTTTTCCCTTTAAAAAGCAATATTTTATCAACACGGGAAAATCCTTTTCATCAATTTGATTCACAATAACAAAAGTTGCTTCACTCAAAATGCTATAATTCACAAACTAATCATCCGACAGCTCTCAAATTTATAAACGTATCTTTTGAGGGTTAAGGCTAACTAAAAAACATATGGATTTAATTTTAGGCCAGGAACTTTTCAATTGATATGTTAATAGTGTGAATACTGTTTACCCTTAAAAGCTTTATTACGGGACAATAGCAGCCATACCTATTGCAGATTCGGAAAGAAACGTATGAAAACATGAAACTAATTTTAGATTCAAACAAATACAAAGAACACAACTGGCAAGTTTATGACGATTTAAAAATTGTTGCTATATCTCTTGGAGTACAAGGAGGTTTCACGAAATATTGTTGTTTTATTTGCTTGTGGGACAGTAGAGACGCCAAAAACTACTATGGAGTTAAAGGTTAGCTAAAAAGAACTGACTTTATTTGTGCTAAATCAAACGTCAAATATGAACCTTTGATTCCACAAGAAAATGTGATCCTTCCACCATTGTTTTAGTAAAAAAAAATTTCAAGGCCGCCGATAAAAATGGTAAAAGATTTTTGTATTTGAAAACTGTTTTCTCTAAATTAAGTGGTTATAAATTGAAAGAAGTCATTTTTGTTGGTCCACAAATAAGGAAACTTAATAAAAAAAAACAATGATTTCGTTGAAGGTCTTAAAGAAAATAATTAATGAATTTTCAGGCAATCTTAAAGCGAATTTTTAGTGAATGACTTGTTACAAAAATTTAAAACAGAGCTGAACGTCTTTAAAAATACCTTTCTTACATTTCCATTTCGATTTTCCCTCCTAAATTTGGAATGATGGGTGACGAATAAGGTAAATGCTTTCCCCAAGATATAAAATAGATAGAAGAGCGTTATCAAGGAAGATGGAATGCTAAATTGTTTGCAAATTACTGCTGGTTTGTAATGAAAGATGGTTCTACTCTTCTCAAGATGGTTCTACTCTTCTTCGAATATTTCTTTCAGAATATATGGCTTATTATTTCTATTGACCACTTAATCTGGGTTATTTTAATTCATTGTCTATTTGTAAATATATATTACTATTTTTTTTATAAAATGAATAATATAAATAAATAAATATGATTTAAAATGTTCATACTCTTGCCTAGGACAATCACAAATATTAAACAATCACAAACATAAATTTACGACCAGGCCCCAGCGGGATTCGAACCCGCGACTATCGCAATAGTAGGTGGACCGTCCTGTCGCCTTTACCACTTTTATCATAGCATTAAAATGGTAGGTGTTACAAAAAATCCATTTAAGTTTTTGTGTTCAGCAGGTACAACTTGACATAAAGTCGTTTTAATGCTATAGAACAAAAAAAAATTGTCACACAGTGTTATCTTTGAAAACATGTGTATTTTTTAAATTCTATGGCAGAATGGTTAATAATTCGTATATTTTTACAAAATTTATTTCCGAAAAACTGAATTTTAATGATTTTCTTTTGCTAACAGTGATTCTAAGTTAATGGCTTCATTGGGTTTAAAATTACAGGAAACCCTATAAAGAATGGAGTGACTGATTATCAGTATCAACTTGAATATGTTAAATTAAGCCGTGTCCTTAAGAGGTTATATCAGTTATTAGAGAAAGTCTCCCTTAATTCCTTTAATTTTTCAAATAAATATCTTCGAAAAGGATTCGTATTTTATAAATCCTGACATAAAGGGTTGATAATTCCAATATTTTGTCAACATTTATTCACAAGAAACTGACTTTTAATGAGTTTCTCTTGCTAAAAGTGATATAGAGATGATTCAAAGGCATCATTGGGTTTAGTTTTGTCGACAAAGGCTTGGGAATAATTATATATTTACACAATTACTCATGTTGCGTAGTCTTGGCTTTTAAAAATCACAAAAACCGCATTAAACAAAGTTTTATTTGATTCGTTTAGTTATTCTACATCGATTTTCAACAAATAGGCTGTTTATTTTTTAAACATAATCATAAATAGTCGATATATTTTCACCAGAATCTGAATTTTAATATTTTCGTGTTGACGAAAATAACATAGAAATGATTCAATGACACCAGCGAGTATATGATTATCCAGAAAGTGAGTGGTGACGTATTGTACTACTTCGAATTTTTAAAATCACCAAAAAAAAACGTATGAAATAAGATATATTCTGTAACTTAATTTTGAAGGATTTATATATTAATTTTGAAGGATTTATATATTATATCAGATAACTCTGCAACTCTACTGCCGTTACTTCTTTTGGTTTTTTTTATAAAAAGGCACAAAAAAGACACAATAAAATCTACAATGAACGTGACCGTCGATAAAAACACGTCAGTATATATCTTGATGAAAGTGGTCACTGTATCGGCAAAAATGGCAGACACAACAGACAATCATCGATTTTTGCTTGCTTAAATAAACACTACACTCTTAAACAAACCCTTAAAATTACTTCACAATATTTATATATTGTATTTTTCGTAAAATTTAATTTTAAATGTAAATTAATAGTAATGTAAGCGGTAAAACTACGTGAATCACGCCATTATGTAGCAAAATAACGACTAATTTCCACAAACGTACCGTCCAGGGTCGCCACCTACGCCACCAGATATTTCGTCGACGTGTAGAAAGCTCACGCCGAGAAATTTTCAATGAATCAAGGAAACTTATCAAGCGCAATTCTACTATTAAATAATGATTTCGGATATCAAAACGGTAACCAGGCTAGATAGAGCCGGATTGCTTCTATTAGTCCCAGCTTTATAAACTGGAAATTATCAATATATTATATTCGGTAATATATTATATTAAGTCCAATAGATCAGTCAACTGGTTTGTAAGAGAAAAATCATGAAAAATCATATCGAGTTCTAATACCGATATTAATACGTAAAGGTTTTTGTTTTATTTATTGGAAACATCATGTGATCAGGTGTTAATGATGTTTGTTTGAATCTGTTATTTGCACTATTAAATACAGCGATTATAGTTTATAAATAATAATAAATGTAAACAACTGTTAACAACCTAACCTAACTACAAAACTCAATGGTATTAATATTTCACTATATAGAATAACTATTATTTTGGTAGATATTTTCGAAATATTAATCTTTTAAATACAATCAAAATGGTGAATTATATTTCCAGTATTTTATCAACATTCATTCACCATGATATGATTCATAGTGATTTCCTTTTGTTGACAGCGATCTAGAGTTAATCAATTTAAATTGGGTTTAGTGTTGACTAGACAGTTGTTTAGAGAAAGGCCTTGTTGATAACTGGGTATTTATAGAACTACTTATGATTTGTTGTTTTAGCTTTTAAAAATCGCAAAAAGACATAAAGAATGGTCTGATTGATTTTATCAGATATTAGACAAAGTTTTTCTTGATTTGTTTAGTTTTTGGATAAATATTTTCGAAAACAATATACATTTTTTAAATCTTGTCTAAATAATAGAAAATTCATGAATTATGTGAACATTAATTCACGAGAAGGTAACTTTTAGTGATTTTCTTTTGCTAACAATGACCTAACGCTGATTCAATGGCTTCATTGGTTTTAGTTTTGTCGATAAATGCTTAGAAATTACTGGATATTTATACGATTACTTAAGTTTGGCTTTTAAAGATCACAGAGAATGCCATAAAGTATAACCTGATTCATTACGTCACATATTAGACAGATTTTTTCATGATTTGTTTAGTTTTTGGATAACCATTTTCGAAAACAATATACATTTTTTAAATCATGTCTAAATTATAGATAATTCATGAATTTTTTGAACATCAATACATGAGTACTTTTAGTGATTTCTTTTTCGCTAACAATGACCTAGAACTGATACAATGGCTTCATTGGTTTTAGTTTTGTCGATAAATGCTTGGAAATGACTGGATATTTATACAATTACTTTTGTTTGGCTTTTTAAACAGAAAATCCCATAAAGTATAATCTGATTCATTACGTCACATATTAGATAGAGTTTTTCTTGAATTGTTTTGGTTTTGGATAACTATTTTCGAAAACAATATACATTTTTTAAATCATGTCTAAATTATAGATAATTCATGAATTTTTTGAACATCAATACATGAGGAACTCACTTTTAGTGATTTCTTTTTCGCTAACAATGACCTAGAACTGATTCAATTACTTCATTGGGTTTAGTTTTGTCGATAAATGCGTGGAAATGACTGGATATTTATACAATTACTTATGTAGTGTCGTTTTGACTTTTAAAAACAACTAAAAACTGCATGCAACAAAATTTTCTTTGATTAATTTAGTTATTTGATAAATATTTCACACATAGCACGTTCATTTTTTAAATTTAGAGACCAAAAAAGGTCGATGACAAAGAATTGCAAGACTTATTGGACGAAAACCCTGCTTAAAGTTTGAAAGAACTCTCAGAACGCTTAGCACTATCATTTGATAATTATTATTTGTTCAGATTATTATGCAGCATAGCATCCTGATTTCAAAATACCGAACAAGCACGGAAATGGATCAATGATTGGATCTCTGCCAAACCAAATAGCCGGCAAGATGGGAAAAAATTATAGAAAATGATGCGAAATACTTTGCTCAAAATATATCCTTATACTATACTGTTTAATATCAGTTCTCTACGCCTCTTATATATAGCTAACAGTGTCACGGCCAACAGTACAAATTCTAGAAATATTGATTGTTGAATTTTAATTTGTTTTTTGATATTGTTCGAGACAAACAAAGTCTAACTGGAGGAATTGGATGTTGTTTACTACATAAAAGGTTTCATCACATGTTGCCATACGGGCTACGTGATAGACCACGGTCTCCGGACGTTGCATCATCGCACACCATTTGGTCAATGAACGTGTGTGTAATAACGAAGCGACAGTTTCTGAAGAATGTTTCTGATAGGGACAACGGTGAACCTTCGGAACGGTTTAACAGTGTACATTTGTCAGAACTCCTCAGAATATCAATAAAATAAAATATTTTTAACAAAAAAATTGAACCGCCTTCGAAAATTAAATAAGGAGCCCACTAAAAAGTAAACAATAATCAAACTTACAGTTTTAACACAAAAAAAAGTTTTAAAATAATATAAGTACATAATAATCGTTGTAATAACTAAATAAAAATAAACAAAACCCTTAGTTAACCTATCTGCTACACGTATTTTATATTCTACTATATACACAACATAATTTAGCTTAATACCTATCTAAACAATATTATTTTAACTGCTCCCAACTGACTACTTTGAAGTCGGTGCCGAGCCTAAGCAATACAAAAATAATAATATAATTTTGTGACATATACACAAAATTAAATAACGAACAAAACAAATCCAATTTCTTGCTCGATGCTGACTTCAAACTAATCAGTTGGTAGTAGTTAAAATAATATTGTAAATAGATAAATAGGTTTAGGTAGGTATTAAGCTAAATTGTGTTTATATAGTAGAATATAAAATACGCGTAGTAGATAGGTTAATTAAATTTTTTGTTTATTTTTAGTTAGTTATTACAACTTTTTCATTAATTCATTAATGAGTTCCTCATTAATTTTTTGAAGTCGGTTTTTTTGTTAAAAATATTTTACTTTTCTCTTTTTTGTGTTAAATATTTACTCAATAAATTGCGTAGTTATTTTATTAAGTATTACAATGGATAGCCCAACTAAAAGTACAGCCCGTATGAGGAAAAAAAGGAATAAAGAAACAATGATTGAAAATAAGGAGAGTTTCGGGCCCCCGGGTCCGCTACCTAGTCTAGGTGATTTGACAAATGTTCCAATCAAACTAGAATAAAAAAAATAATACTGGCCTGTTGGGAATCGAATCCACGACCTCCGCGTCTGAGTTCAACCTTCTAACCATTACACCATAGAAACAGTTGGTTACATTGTTTTTACAACATTTCATATGATATGAATAGTGCGTAAAAAATAAACTGTACACTGAACTACTTCCGATTTTTTGTCACATCCGCTCAGCAACAACATTATACACCAATATCTGCTTATTTTAGATAAAAAATATGTGAAAACATTGTACGTGCCTTTGAAAGTTGAGGTTTTCCCTCGATTTACCACCCTTCCCCCCTCAGTTCCTGACTTGGTTCTAATGGGACCACCTCGGAAGTGCACTCTTCCGAATAACAAAAATTATTTTGAAAATCGGTCCATAACTGACGGAGAAATCGGCGAACATACTTTAAAAGAAACTATACAGCCGAACATAGAACCTCCTCTTTTTTGAAGTCGGTTAATGAATCAGTTTTCTTAGTGTTTATGGTTAAGGAGAATGTTAAAGTAAGAATTAATTCTTTTTTACTAATGTACATCATTCTGTAAAGACTGTGAATTGATTTTGAGGGATGTTGTTATGATTTCGAGGTTTTGGCCTGAGAACTTATTAGGATTATTACTTTTCGAAATATTTCCTATCAATTACTTTACAATAATTACAGATTAATGAATATTACAGAGATTATAAAGAATGTTACGCTACATCCGTGACTTTTTGCACTTTGTATTGCCGTAGTGGATACTGCTTCCATCGCCAATCACTATACGACACAGAAATGTTCCATTAGTAGCTTGTAAACGCCTGAAAACTATTAATTCCTCAACAGATAAGCTATATGAGAGGTCTTTGAGAGCTTGAGTTAACTTCTCGTCCAATTGATCTTATAATTCATTGCCTCCAAATTTTCCTAGTCCTTTCTTTCTGGCCATTTCTTTATCACTAGGATCAAAATCAGCACATATAAATCGCAGAAACCAAAACCGACAATTGACATATGATGAAGTGGCATCGCCATAAATTTCTAAAAATGTATGAGAGTAGCGGCTAATTTTGGAGTTTAATAATTAGATAATTTTGCTGTTTATGGTTTATTTGTTCTTACACTTTTGATATTTTGATTATAAATAGTAGGCAGCGATTTATAAGTCATAAATATGTGAATATTATCAAAAAAGCTATCATAGTATTTCTAATTCGAAGAGACATATGACGACATGCCATCCAGGTGCGTGTCTATTCGATTATTAATTTAATTTTGCAAAATGATTTCAATTCTACACCGAATGTACAGAAAAATACAGATAAATATGACTTGACGACCTTAATATGAGTAGTAAAGTCACAGCTTTTGAGTGCTATTTATCGGGAATTTATAAGAGTGTATCTGTAACATTTAGCAAGCATGCGGATATATTCATCAAATATACGTATAATTTGCGAGAACCGACAACGTTGCAAATTCAAATTCTTGCGCGCATGTCATGATTCTCCAGAATTAGACTTAGAATGCGGAGAATGTCCAAAACGTAACAATTAATTCCATTAATTTTAAATGGGAAACAGTTATTTTATGTAGAAACATATCTGTATCATTGAGTTTTATAGTTAGGTTAGGTTTTTAACGGTTGTTTACGATGATACTTTGGACCTCCACAAATAGATATCGCTCAATCATTGACCAAAATTAAAACAAAATCAATTTGATAAATCAATCTATTCGCCTGATTTAGCTCCGTTGGCCTACTGACCGTTCTGTAAACTCAAAAAATCGTTTTAAAAGAGGATTTAAACTGACTCGAAGAGGATATTTTAAAGCCCCGGCCTGACACATAGATGGCGCTACTAGAATTAAATCCATATGTTTTTTAGTCAGCCCTAACCCACAAAAGATGCGCGTATAAATTTGACATTTGTCGGATCGTTAGTTTGTGAATGAGTGAAGTAACTTTTGTTATCGTGAAAAAAATGGATAAAAAGGAAATTCGCGTGTTGATAAAATATTGCTTTTTGAAGGGAAAAATACAGTTGAAGCAAAAACTTGGCTCCATGCCGAGTTTCCGGATACTGCCCCAGGAAAATCAACCATCAAGAGTTGATACGCTAAATTGCACACAATGAATCCGCTACAAAGCGTGGGAAAACACAACAGTCGGCTGGCAAGGTTATATCGTCTGTATTATGGGATGCGCATGGAATAATTTTCATTGACTACCTTGAAAAAGGAAGAACCATCAACAGCGACTATTACATAGCGTTATTGGACCGTTTGAAAGACGAAATCGCCGAAAACGGCCGCATTTAAAGAAGAAGAAAGTGCTGCTTAACCAAGACAATGCACCGTCAAAATCCATGAATTGGGTTTCGAATTGCTTTCTAATCCAGCGTATTCTCCAGATCTAGCCCCCATCGACTATTTCCTGTTCTCAGATATCAAAAGAATGCTCGCTGGGAAGACATTTTCGTCGAATGAAGAGGTGATCGCCGAAACTGAGGCCTATTTTGAAGCAAAGGACAAATCGTACTACAAAAAATGGTATCCAAAAGTTGGAGGGTCGCTATAATCAGTGTCTCACCCTTGAAGGGAATTATGTTGAATAGAAAAAAACTAATTTTGCCAAAAAAAAATGTGTTTTACTATTATTATGGCACACCGGGGACTTTTCAATTGACCTGTTATAATGATATTAAGGATATTGTTGCAGCTCTAATGGGAAACACGTAATCATTAGCTGTAGTGAGTTCGGATTGCTCGGAGCGAAGCAGCATGTCTTGGGAGGCACATGGGCTGGCATATTGCTAGAATGACGGGAAAAAGTTGTAGAGAACGATGGCAAATATTTTGATTAACTTATAATGGACCAATTTCTCAATAAAGGTCTTTTTAAAGGGAAACAATCGCCAGGATACCCGCCAACACCTAATTCATTATAAATTAAATACTACACCAATTAATTAAGGAGTCGCCAGCGCGCCAACAAAATGACCAGATTGGGTTGGTGAAAGTAACGAATGCAGAATATGGCGAAATACCCACAAAAAATCATATCCGACGCCACTGGCATCTGAAGGAGGAGTAACAACAGCAAAAGCAAGGCTCGCGGGTCGACCTTTCATGGAACAACGGCACCGAACTCTCGACTTGGCTGGGCTGCACGGGCAGCAGAGAGCTGGTGCTGAACCGTCCGTGGAAGCTTTCTCTCCTCCATCGGTTGCGTGGCTCCGCGCGCACTTGGTCTACGTGCGCTGGCAACCGGCCGTCATGGCGTCGCCGTTCATCGTTGAAGGTTATCGGCAATGGAACGGAATGCTTACCTTTGCTTGCTTGTTTGCTCGCTCTGCTGGAGAGTCGGTTGGGTGCGAATCCAACGCCACACGGATCGATTTCGTTTTAACGGGGACATTTCTGGTGGAAAATACCATAGTCTGCGGAATTCGGACGATGACAGAACCGGGTGATTACTACCGAGAATTTTTTGGAGCCTTGCAACGATATTAAACTTTATTTTATCGCATTTTACCGCAATACCGATAAATAATATCCAATAGGTCTCGGTTTTCAGGAGAAATATCGATGTTTGATCAATTTCATCTCAAGTATGGTTTTACCAAAGTTGTACTAATGAAAATATCATGACCTACATCGATTTTGTTACTAAATGAGTTAATATAATTAGTATAACAGATGTAATATCAATTAATAACTGCTTTAATATCAACATAAGATCTCAGATCCTTTCTTAAAACTCTGATTTACAAAAAAATGCGTTAATGAAAATATCAGTGTAGAGTTTGATACTCATTAAGGTGGTAATAGTATAGTTCGATAAATGGATTTTTGCTATATTCTTAAAATAACTTATTTTAGCTGATATTTAAAAACCTATAACTTTGATGCCAAAACGAATAATTTTATCATATTTTTGGTCAAAATATTGTTATAATGGGAAGGTTTCAAAGCATTTGGAGATCTAAAATTATTCGTCACTTTTTCCATACATATACTCAGGAAAATAGTTGATTTTTAGGCATTTTCAGGTTTTATCTTATAAGTCTGGTTTTAATAAAGATACATTTATGAAAATATCGGCACCAATGTGGAATTTGATACTTATTAAGGTGGTAACAGTATGCTTCCGTAAAGTTTTATAGTTATAATACAAATCGATGTTTGCGATATTCTAAATACTTATTTTAGCTGATATTTAAAAACCCATAACTTTGATGCCAAAACGAATGATTTTATCATATTTTTGGTCTAAATATTGTTATAATGGGAAGGTTTCAAAGCATTTGGAGATCTAAAATTATTCGTCACTTTTTCCATACATATACTCAGGAAAATAGTTGATTTTTAGGCATTTTCAGGTTTTATCTTATAAGTCTGGTTTTAATAAAGATACCTTTATGAAAATATCGGCACCAATGTGGAATTTGATACTTATTAAGGTGGTAACAGTATGCTTCCGTAAAGTTTTATAGTTATAATACAAATCGATGTTTGCGATATTCTAAATACTTATTTTAGCTGATATTTAAAAACCCATAACTTTGATGCCAAAACGAATGATTTTATCATATTTTTGGTCTAAATATTGTTATAATGGGAAGGTTTCAAAGCATTTGGAGATCTAAAATTATTCGTCACTTTTTCCATACATATACTCAGGAAAATAGTTGATTTTTAGGCATTTTCAGGTTTTATCTTATAAGTCTGGTTTTAATAAAGATACATTTATGAAAATATCGGCACCAATGTGGAATTTGATACTTATTAAGGTGGTAACAGTATGCTTCCGTAAAGTTTTATAGTTACAATACAAATCGATGTTTGCTATATTCTTAAAATAACTTATTTTAGCTTATATTTAAACACCCATAACTTTGATGCCAAAACGAATGATTTTATCTTATTTTTGGTCAAAATATTGTTATAATGGGAAAGTTTCAAAGCATTTGGAGATCTAAAATTATTCGTCACTTTTTCCATACATATACTCAGGAAAATAGTTGATTTTTAGGCATTTTCAGGTTTTATCTTATAAGTCTGGTTTTAATAAAGATACATTTATGAAAATATCGGCACCAATGTGGAATTTGATACTTATTAAGGTGGTAACAGTATGCTTCCGTAAAGTTTTATAGTTATAATACAAATCGATGTTTGCGATATTCTAAATACTTATTTTAGCTGATATTTAAAAACCCATAACTTTGATGCCAAAACGAATGATTTTATCATATTTTTGGTCTAAATATTGTTATAATGGGAAGGTTTCAAAGCATTTGGAGATCTAAAATTATTCGTCACTTTTTCCATACATATACTCAGGAAAATAGTTGATTTTTAGGCATTTTCAGGTTTTATCTTATAAGTCTGGTTTTAATAAAGATACATTTATGAAAATATCGGCACCAATGTGGAATTTGATACTTATTAAGGTGGTAACAGTATGCTTCCGTAAAGTTTTATAGTTATAATACAAATCGATGTTTGCGATATTCTAAATACTTATTTTAGCTGATATTTAAAAACCCATAACTTTGATGCCAAAACGAATGATTTTATCATATTTTTGGTCTAAATATTGTTATAATGGGAAGGTTTCAAAGCATTTGGAGATCTAAAATTATTCGTCACTTTTTCCATACATATACTCAGGAAAATAGTTGATTTTTAGGCATTTTCAGGTTTTATCTTATAAGTCTGGTTTTAATAAAGATACATTTATGAAAATATCGGCACCAATGTGGAATTTGATACTTATTAAGGTGGTAACAGTATGCTTCCGTAAAGTTTTATAGTTATAATACAAATCGATGTTTGCGATATTCTAAATACTTATTTTAGCTGATATTTAAAAACCCATAACTTTGATGCCAAAACGAATGATTTTATCATATTTTTGGTCTAAATATTGTTATAATGGGAAGGTTTCAAAGCATTTGGAGATCTAAAATTATTCGTCACTTTTTCCATACATATACTCAGGAAAATAGTTGATTTTTAGGCATTTTCAGGTTTTATCTTATAAGTCTGGTTTTAATAAAGATACCTTTATGAAAATATCGGCACCAATGTGGAATTTGATTCTTATTAAGGTGGTAACAGTATGCTTCCGTAAAGTTTTATAGTTACAATACAAATCGATGTTTGCTATATTCTTAAAATAACTTATTTTAGCTTATATTTAAACACCCATAACTTTGATGCCAAAACGAATGATTTTATCTTATTTTTGGTCAAAATATTGTTATAATGGGAAAGTTTCAAAGCATTTGGAGATCTAAAATTATTCGTCACTTTTTCCATACATATACTCAGGAAAATAGTTGATTTTTAGGCATTTTCAGGTTTTATCTAATAAGTCTGGTTTTAATAAAGATACCTTTATGAAAATATCGGCACCAATGTGGAATTTGATTCTTATTAAGGTGGTAACAGTATGCTTCCGTAAAGTTTTATAGTTATAATACAAATCGATGTTTGCTATATTCTTAAAATACTTATTTTAGCTGATATTTAAAAACCCATAACTTTGATGCCAAAACGAATGATTTTATCATATTTTTGGTCTAAATATTGTTATAATGGGAAGGTTTCAAAGCATTTGGAGATCTAAAATTATTCGTCACTTTTTCCATACATATGCTCAGGAAAATAGTTGATTTTTAGGCATTTTCAGGATTTATCTTATAAGTCTGGTTTTAATAAAGATACCTTTATGAAAATATCGGCACCAATGTGGAATTTGATACTTATTAAGGTGGTAACAGTATGCTTCCGTAAAGTTTTATAGTTATAATACAAATCGATGTTTGCTATATTCTTAAAATACTTATTTTAGCTGATATTTAAAAACCCATAACTTTGATGCCAAAACGAATGATTTTATCATATTTTTGGTCTAAATATTGTTATAATGGGAAGGTTTCAAAGCATTTGGAGATCTAAAATTATTCGTCACTTTTTCCATACATATGCTCAGGAAAATAGTTGATTTTTAGGCATTTTCAGGTTTTATCTTATAAGTCTGGTTTTAATAAAGATACCTTTATGAAAATATCGGCACCAATGTGGAATTTGATTCTTATTAAGGTGGTAACAGTATGCTTCCGTAAAGTTTTATAGTTATAATACAAATCGATGTTTGCTATATTCTTAAAATAACTTATTTTAGCTTATATTTAAACACCCATAACTTTGATGCCAAAACGAATGATTTTATCTTATTTTTGGTCAAAATATTGTTATAATGGGAAAGTTTCAAAGCATTTGGAGATCTAAAATTATTCGTCACTTTTTCCATACATATACTCAGGAAAATAGTTGATTTTTAGGCATTTTCAGGTTTTATCTTATAAGTCTGGTTTTAATAAAGATGCCTTTATGAAAATATCGGCACCAATGTGGAATTTGATTCTTATTAAGGTGGTAACAGTATGCTTCCGTAAAGTTTTATAGTTATAATACAAATCGATGTTTGCTATATTCTTAAAATAACTTATTTTAGCTTATATTTAAACACCCATAACTTTGATGCCAAAACGAATGATTTTATCATATTTTTGGTCTAAATATTGTTATAATGGGAAAGTTTCAAAGCGTTTGGAGATCTAAAATTATTCGTCATTTTTTCCATACATATACTCAGGAAAATAGTTGATTTTTAGGCATTTTCAGGTTTTATCTTATAAGTCTGGTTTTAATAAAGATACCTTTATGAAAATATCGGCACCAATGTGGAATTTGATACTTATTAAGGTGGTCACAGTATGCTTCCGTAAAGTTTTATAGTTATGATACAAATCGATGTTTGCTATATTCTTAAAATACTTATTTTAGCTGATATTTAAAAACCCATAACTTTGATGCCAAAACGAATGATTTTATCTTATTTTTGGTCAAAATATTGTTATAATGGGAAAGTTTCAAAGCATTTGGAGATCTAAAATTATTCGTCACTTTTTCCATACATATACTCAGAAAAATAGTTGATTTTTAGGCATTTTCAGGTTTTATCTTATAAGTCTGGTTTTAATAAAGATGCCTTTATGAAAATATCGGCACCAATGTGGAATTTGATACTTATTAAGGTGGTCACAGTATGCTTCCGTAAAGTTTTATAGTTATGATACAAATCGATGTTTGCTATGTTCTTAAACTAACTTATTTTAGCTGATATTTAAAGACCCATAATTTTGATGCCAAAACGAATGATTTTATCATATTTTTGGTCAAAATATTGTTATAATGGGAAAGTTTCAAAGCATTTGGAGATCTAAAATTATTCGTCACTTTTTCCATACATATGCTCAGAAAAATAGTTGATTTTTAGGCATTTTCAGGTTTTATCTTATAAGTCTGGTTTTAATAAAGATGCCTTTATGAAAATATCGGCACCAATGTGGAATTTGATACTTATTAAGGTGGTCACAGTATGCTTCCGTAAAGTTTTATAGTTATGATACAAATCGATGTTTGCTATGTTCTTAAAATAACTTATTTTAGCTGATATTTAAAGACCCATAATTTTGATGCCAAAACGAATGATTTTATCATATTTTTGGTCAAAATATTGTTATAATGGGAAGGTTTCAAAGCATTTGGAGATCTAAAATTATTCGTCACTTTTTCCATACATATGCTCAGGAAAATAGTTGATTTTTAGGCATTTTCAGGTTTTATCTTATAAGTCTGGTTTTAATAAAGATACCTTTATGAAAATATCGGCACCAATGTGGAATTTGATTCTTATTAAGGTGGTAACAGTATGCTTCCGTAAAGTTTTATAGTTATAATACAAATCGATGTTTGCTATATTCTTAAAATAACTTATTTTAGC
The DNA here is from genome assembly GCF_030347505.1 of Rhynchophorus ferrugineus. Taxonomy (NCBI): domain Eukaryota; kingdom Metazoa; phylum Arthropoda; class Insecta; order Coleoptera; family Curculionidae; genus Rhynchophorus; species Rhynchophorus ferrugineus. Next base: position 3,538,037 of record NW_027472589.1, on the reverse strand, counting down.
TTATATTTAAACACCCATAACTTTGATGCCAAAACGAATGATTTTATCTTATTTTTGGTCAAAATATTGTTATAATGGGAAAGTTTCAAAGCATTTGGAGATCTAAAATTATTCGTCACTTTTTCCATACATATACTCAGAAAAATAGTTGATTTTTAGGCATTTTCAGGTTTTATCTTATAAGTCTGGTTTTAATAAAGATGCCTTTATGAAAATATCGGCACCAATGTGGAATTTGATACTTATTAAGGTGGTCACAGTATGCTTCCGTAAAGTTTTATAGTTATGATACAAATCGATGTTTGCTATGTTCTTAAAATAACTTATTTTAGCTGATATTTAAAGACCCATAATTTTGATGCCAAAACGAATGATTTTATCATATTTTTGGTCAAAATATTGTTATAATGGGAAGGTTTCAAAGCATTTGGAGATCTAAAATTATTCGTCACTTTTTCCATACATATACTCAGGAAAATAGTTGATTTTTAGGCATTTTCAGGTTTTATCTTATAAGTCTGGTTTTAATAAAGATGCCTTTATGAAAATATCGGCACCAATGTGGAATTTGATACTTATTAAGGTGGTCACAGTATGCTTCCGTAAAGTTTTATAGTTATAATACAAATCGATGTTTGCTATATTCTTAAAATAACTTATTTTAGCTTATATTTAAACACCCATAACTTTGATGCCAAAACGAATGATTTTATCTTATTTTTGGTCAAAATATTGTTATAATGGGAAAGTTTCAAAGCATTTGGAGATCTAAAATTATTCGTCACTTTTTCCATACATATACTCAGAAAAATAGTTGATTTTTAGGCATTTTCAGGTTTTATCTTATAAGTCTGGTTTTAATAAAGATGCCTTTATGAAAATATCGGCACCAATGTGGAATTTGATACTTATTAAGGTGGTCACAGTATGCTTCCGTAAAGTTTTATAGTTATGATACAAATCGATGTTTGCTATGTTCTTAAAATAACTTATTTTAGCTGATATTTAAAGACCCATAATTTTGATGCCAAAACGAATGATTTTATCATATTTTTGGTCAAAATATTGCTATAATGGGAAAGTTTCAAAGCGTTTGGAGATCTAAAATTATTCGTCATTTTTTCCATACATATACTCAGGAAAATAGTTGATTTTTAGGAATTTTCAGGTTTAACCTTAGAAGTCTGGTTTTAATAAAGATACCTTTATGAAAATATCGGCACCAATGTGGAATTTGATACTTATTAAGGTGGTAACAGTGTGCTTCCGTAAAATTTTATACTTATGATATAAATCGATATTTGCTATATTCTTAAAATAACTTATTTTAGCTTATATTTAAGAACCCATAACTTTGATGCCAAAACGAATGATTCTATCATATTTTTGGTCAAAATATTGTTATAATGGGAAAGTTTCAAAGCGTTTGGAGATCTAAAATTATTCGTCATTTTTTCCATACATATACTCAGGAAAATAGTTGATTTTTAGGAATTTTCAGGTTTAACCTTAGAAGTCTGGTTTTAATAAAGATACCTTTATGAAAATATCGGCACCAATGTGGAATTTGATACTTATTAAGGTGGTCACAGTATGCTTCCGTAAAGTTTTATAGTTATAATACAAATCGATGTTTGCTATATTCTTAAAATAACTTATTTTAGCTTATATTTAAACACCCATAACTTTGATGCCAAAACGAATGATTTTATCTTATTTTTGGTCAAAATATTGTTATAATGGGAAAGTTTCAAAGCATTTGGAGATCTAAAATTATTCGTCACTTTTTCCATACATATACTCAGGAAAATAGTTGATTTTTAGGCATTTTCAGGTTTTATCTTATAAGTCTGGTTTTAATAAAGATGAATTTATGAAAATATCGGCACCAATGTGGAATTTGATACTTATTAAGGTGGTCACAGTATGCTTCCGTAAAGTTTTATAGTTATGATACAAATCGATGTTTGCTATGTTCTTAAAATAACTTATTTTAGCTGATATTTAAAGACCCATAATTTTGATGCCAAAACGAATGATTTTATCATATTTTTGGTCAAAATATTGTTATAATGGGAAAGTTTCAAAGCGTTTGGAGATCTAAAATTATTCGTCATTTTTTCCATACATATACTCAGGAAAATAGTTGATTTTTAGGAATTTTCAGGTTTAACCTTAGAAGTCTGGTTTTAATAAAGATACCTTTATGAAAATATCGGCACCAATGTGGAATTTGATACTTATTAAGGTGGTAACAGTGTGCTTCCGTAAAGTTTTATACTTATGATATAAATCGATATTTGCTATATTCTTAAAATAACTTATTTTAGCTTATATTTAAGAACCCATAACTTTGATGCCAAAACGAATGATTCTATCATATTTTTGGTCAAAATATTGTTATAATGGGAAAGTTTCAAAGCGTTTGGAGATCTAAAATTATTCGTCATTTTTTCCATACATATACTCAGGAAAATAGTTGATTTTTAGGAATTTTCAGGTTTAACCTTAGAAGTCTGGTTTTAATAAAGATACCTTCATGAAAATATCGGCACCAATGTGGAATTTGATACTTATTAAGGTGGTAACAGTGTGCTTCCGTAAAGTTTTATACTTATGATATAAATCGATATTTGCAATATTCTTAAAATAACTTATTTTAGCTTATATTTAAGAACCCATAACTTTGATGCCAAAACGAATGATTCTATCATATTTTTGGTCAAAATATTGTTATAATGGGAAAGTTTCAAAGCGTTTGGAGATCTAAAATTATTCGTCATTTTTTCCATACATATACTCAGGAAAATAGTTGATTTTTAGGAATTTTCAGGTTTAACCTTATAAGTCTGGTTTTAACAAAGATACCTTTATGAAAATATCGGCACCAATGTGGAATTTGATACTTATTAAGGTGGTAACAGTATGCTTCCGTAAAGTTTTATAGTTATGGTACAACTCGATGTTTGCTATATTCTTAAAATAACTTATTTTAGCTGATATTTAAAAACCCATAACTTTGATGCCAAAACGAATGATTTTATAATATTTTTGGTTAAAATATTGTTATAATGAGAAAGTTTCAAAGCACTTGGAGATCTAAAATTATTCGTCACTTTTTCCATACATATACTCAGGAAAATAGTTGATTTTTAGGAATTTTCAGGTTTTACCTTATAAGTCTGGTTTTAATAAAGATACCTTTATGAAAATATCGGTACCAATGTGGAATTTGATACTTATTAAGGTGGTAATAGTATTCTTCTGTTATATTTTATAGTTTAAAAGATATATGATACAAATCGATGTTTGCTATTTTATTAAATAACTTATTTTAGCTAATATATAAAAAAAGAATATTTTTCATTGTTATGAGAAAGTTTGAAACCCTTTAGATATCTTAAACTCTTCGTTATATTTTCCACATATACTGAGAAAAATTGATGGTATTTGGGAATTCTCAGATTTGATCTTATAAGTCTGGTTTAAACAACGTATACAATTACTAACACCAAAATAGAATTTGATGCTTACTAAAGTGATTAACCCCCTTCCCCATCTAATATCGTGCTGTTTGGCACATAAAATTGGATTATTTAGGAATTTCTAGATATGTTAAACAATAGTACATTGATAAAAATGTGTCCATCTACGTAAAATGTAATTTTTAATAAAATAGAAACATTTTTATCTCGAAGACTACACTCTAAGATATATTAAAATGGGAAATGGTAAGTTATTTCCCAGGATGATCAAGTTACATTACAAATTGTTCCTTCGAATTTCTTCATAAATCATTTGAGGTCCTACGGAAAGGTGCATGACATTTCGATGTTACGTGGCTTGGCTTGGGACGAGACCAAGCTAGTTTTGAAATGGACGATAATGGATAGGGAAAATGGATAAAGCACGCGCGTTGTTTTATGGGAATAGTGGCTTGAACGGAGGCAAACGACTGCAAAGCCCGTATTAGGGGATGCCGGCAAAGCACCATTCGCTCGACGAAATTATCGATTGAGGTCTCCAGTTTCAGTAACTAATACATGGCGAACCTAACGAGAGATATAACACGGTCAGAATTGGAAGATTTGAGACATGCACCATGTAGCACCATTGGAAAACTAAATATTCAAAACTAACAATTGAAAGATGTAGAAAAGCTTTAATACAGTTCTTCCAAAATAACAGTGAACTCACGTCATCACGACGTCTAACGTATTTTTCTTTCTCATTTTTTTCTAGTTTAAAAATAAACGACAGTAAAAGGCCCCCAGCTAGACTAGTGTGGTTGTTTACGAGAGGTGAGGAAGTATTTTTTAAGTTAATTTTATTTTCATAAAAATTTGTTAAAATCATATAATAATTTAGTAATTAATAGGGAAAATGAACAGCAAACAGTGCGAAAATAAGTGTAATCAAGGTCACCTTAATGTTGGCTCTATTCGGTATCAAAAATACGAAATGTATGAAAAACATTAAGAAGTTTTTCGATACGAGGGTTACTATTTATATTTCGGGAATTGGCAACACTGTTGTCAGGTGGGTCCATCTGACGGTTCCATTGTAAACTTTAACATTTTTGATGACATACGTACTCAGAACAGTTTGTCGCACGGAAGTTATTTGTTTATTTTATATTTAGACGAAAGTTTCGTCTCGGTAAAAAATGGAACTGAATCGTGAACATTTTCGTGCGATGATTTTTTACGATTTTCGACGTGGATTATCACAGTGCGCATCAATCAACTTAATTTGACTTTTGGCGATGAAGGTCCATCAAAAACCACCGTGTATCGCTGGTTTAGTGAATTCAATCGTGGCCGTAGTTCGCTGTCCGACGAGTTTCGTGAATGTCGTCCAAAATCGGCTGTTGTGCCAGAAAACATCGATGCTGTGTGCGAAATGATTAAACAAGAACTTCATGTCACTTATTGTGAGACTGAGGCATCCTTAAGCATTAGTTCCACCAGCATATGTGCGATTTTACATGAACATTTAGCTGTGCAAAAGTTATGTTCGCGTTAGATTCCATACAATTTGACAAATACTCAAAAAAAGGCTCGTGTCGATTGATGCAAAGAAATGCTTAAGAAGTTCAATCGCGATGCTTTGAAAGGCGCTTATGAAATCGTGACAGGTGATAAATCATGGATATATTCGTAAAAGACCGAAAGTAAGCAATAGTCGACTGTATGGGTGTTCCAAGATGAACCAAATCCAACAAAAGTTGTTCGCGCACGAAGCACTTCGAAGAAAATGGTCTGTTTCTTCGGAAAAACTGGTCATATTGCAACAGCGCCTGTAGATGATCATAGATCAGTAAATTATGATTGGTACACAGCCATTTGTTTGCCAGAAGTCCTCGGTGAAATAAGGAAAACAAACAAGAGATGCCGGATTGATTTTCATCATGACACTGCGAGCTCTCACACATCGGCTCAAACAAAAGACTATTTGAGCACTCAAGCAATGATTTGACACCAAATTACTTCTTTTTGTTGCCATCCGTGAAGAATAAACTGCAGGGTCGACGATTTTCATAGCCCGAAGAAGCTACTGAAGCGTTCAAAAATCATGTTTTGAAGATACCTCATTTGGGCCAAGCTATTATTTCAGTAAAACGATATTAATTACGATTAGCTAAGTCTAAGTCTTGATGATTTTTATGAGAATGGTGGAGCTTATTCAAGCTCAAGAATCTAAGAATTAAACAGGGTAGATCAATATCATAATGCTATAAATAACAGTACACCAAAAAATGATTCATAAAAATGTACAAAACACCAAAGTGGGGAAAAACAGAATAATAGATATCTCGACAGTTTCTTCCTGAACTCTCCTTTGTTGGCACGAACGAGTAATACCGAAGGTTTTCTCTATGAGTCACACTAAAACCAAAAACTTTTTAAATTACCACCTGAATACCATTAGTTCTTTCTAGATTTTTTTGGTGACCTTGATTCAACATTTATATACACCCTCTATATTAAATCGTTCCATAATGTTCTATAAATTATTTCTGTATCCCAAACATTAATACTTTTCTGGTTGATTTCTGACCACTTGGGGTGTCGTTTTGATCCAAGGCCGATCATTATTAGTACTATTGCTACTAAACATTGAACAAATTGATATATTGTAAGATACGAGATATTGCTTTTACTGCCTTTAACAATCAAGCAAATAAAAACATAACAAGACCAAAGTAACAAGGAAGCAAAGGAAATGTGAGGTATTTTACTTTGTGTAGTAGTTTGCTTTAATATACACGGTTTGATGTATCAAGTATACCTTCCGGAAGTACAAGTAGGTAACAAATACGACATTATATTTTGCTTTTTATTCAAATCTCAGAGCTAGGTAGGCTTGGAAAGGAATTATTCACGATAAGTTCGAATCTGGCCAAACTATTATTTCAGTAAAACGATATTAATTACGATTAGCTGAAAAGTCTTGATGAATTTTATGAAAATGATGGAGCTTGGATAAATAACCTAAGAACTAAATAGGGTAGATCAATATCAGAATGCTATAAATAACAGTACACCAAAAAATGATTCATAAAAATGTACAAAACACCAAAGTGGGGAAAACAGAATATAGGTATCTCGACAGTTTCTTCCTGAACTCTCCTTTGTTGGCACGAACGACTAATACCGAAGGTTTTCTCTATGAGTCACACTGAAACCAAAAACTTTTTAAATTACCACCTGAGTACCATCAGTTCTTTCTAGATTTTTTTGACGACCTTGATTCAACATTTATATACACCCTCTATATTAAATCGTTCCATAATGTTCTATAAATTATTTCTGTATCCCAAATATTAATACTTTTCTGGTTGATTTCTGACCACTTGGCGTGTCGTTTTGGTCCAGCGTCGATCATTATTAGTACTATTGCTACTAAATATTGAACAAATTGATATATTGTAAGATACGAGATATTGCTTTTACTGCCTTTAACAATCAAGCAAATAAACACATAACAAGAACAAAGTAACAAGGAAGCAAAGGAAAAGTGAGGTATTTTACTTTGTGTAGTAGTTTGCTTTAATATACATGGTTTGATGTATCAAGTGTACCTTCCGGAAGTACAAGTAGGTAACAAATACGACGTTATATTTTGCTTTTAACTCAAATATTAGAGCTAGGTAGGCTTGGAAAGGAATTATTCACGATGAGTTCGAATCTGGCCAAACTATAATTTCAGTAAAACGATAATAATTACGATTAGCTGAGAAGTCTTGATGAATTTTATGAAAATGATGGAGCTTAGATAAATAACCTAAGAACTAAATAGGGTAGATCAATATCAGAATGCTATAAATAACAGTACACCAAAAAATGATTCATAAAAATGTACGAAACACCAAGTGGGGAAAACAGAACATAGATATCTCGACAGTTTCTTCCTAAACTCTCCTTTGTTGGCACGAACGACTAATACCGAAGGTTTTCTCTATGAGTCACACTGAAACCATAAACTTTTTAAATTATCACCTGAATACCATTAGTTCTTTCTAGATTTTTTTGATGACCTTGATTCAACATTTATATACTCCCTCTATACTAAATCGTTCCATAATGTTCTATAAATTATTTCTGTATCCCAAATATTAATACTTTTCTGGTTGATTTCTGACCACTTGGCGTGTCGTTTTGATCCAGGGTCGATCATTATTAGTACTATTGCTACTAAACATTGAACAAATTGATATATTGTAAGATACGAGATATTGCTTTTACTGCCTTTAACAATCAAGCAAATAAACACATAACAAGACCAAAGTAACAAGGAAGCAAAGGAAATGTGAGGTATTTTACTTTGTGTAGTAGTTTGCTTTAATATACACGGTTTGATGTATCAAGTATACCTTCCGGAAGTACAAGTAGGTAACAAATACGACATTATATTTTGCTTTTTATTCAAATCTCAGAGCTAGGTAGGCTAGGAAAGGAATTATTCACGATAAGTTCGAATCTGGCCAAACTATTATTTCAGTAAAACGATATTAATTACGATTAGCTGAAAAGTCTTGATGAATTTTATGAAAATGATGGAGCTTGGATAAATAACCTAAGAATTAAATAGGGTAGATCAATATCAGCATGCTATAAATAACAGTACACCAAAAAATGATTCATAAAAATGTACAAAACACCAAGTGGGGAAAACAGAACATAGATATCTCGACAGTTTCTTCCTGAACTCTCCTTTGTTGGCACGAACGACTAATACCGAAGGTTTTCTCTATGAGTCACACTGAAACCAAAAACTTTTTAAATTACCACCTGAATACCATTAGTTCTGTCTGATTTTTTTGGTGACCTTGATTCAACATTTATATACACCCTCTATATTAAATCGTTCCATAATGTTCTATAAATTATTTCTGTATCCCAAATATTAATACTTTTCTGGTTGATTTCTGGCCACTTGGCGTGTCGTTTTGATCCAGGGTCGATCATTATTAGTACTATTGCTACTAAACATTGAACAAAAATTGATATATTGTGAGATACGGGATATTGCTTTTAGTGCTTTAACAATCAATTAAATAAAAACATAAGTAACAAGACAAAAGTAACCAAAAATCAAAGGAAATGTCAGGTAATTGAGAATATAATGTAAAAAATAGCTATTATAGAATTTAAGAACAAAAACACAACAATCCTCATGAAAACAACATCGTGTTTCATGTGATTTTTCACAATATCCAAAATTAAAAGTACCGTTACTAGCTATAGTCTATCCAACGAAGTTTTGTACATACGTCATCAAGATGTTTAAAGTATCGCCTGTCGCAATTTGTAAGTTCGTTTTAGAATCAGACAATGTTTTCCTTCTCATTTTATTCCAGTTAAAAAAAAGAATTCTGTCTGATAAGTCCGAACCGATGTAACCGAACGAGCCTGTCAAAGTTGTCCGGTTGTCAAACGTAAGCAAAATTCTTCAAAACAATAGTGATAAGTGGTTATAAACCGGCAAACGTTGTCTTAACGCTTTGCTTGTTTTTATAAATTCCAAATCGCTGCTTCTTATTACTCTGACTGAAAATTCCGAAGCCAGACGGAACAGATCGCGTCTCTGGTCAGTTACTTTGAACAGGAACGAGATAATGGAGGCCCCCTTTTGTCAGTACAATTCGTTAGAGAGGTAAGCATTTTTAATATTAATTTGCAGCGATTTTTATTGGAAATATTATTAGCATGTTGCAAATCCACTGAATATTTGTATGGACACGTTCATTGAAATCACTGAAAGATCAGCTTGATGTTAGCTCTACCAGATATTAAATATATGAAATGTATAAAAACAGCGACTAGTTTTGCAATACAAACATAATTTAAATACAATTATTTATTAGTATCGAAGAGGTCTAATGGAACTTTCTTCGGAATACTGCTTTCAAAAGAATAAAATTTTAAAAGCACATAATAAAATAATTTCAATTTATATATTTAGATGAAACCCCAACGGTCCCTCATAGTAAACTGATAATAAAAATAGTGTTGTGACAACAAAAGTTGCTTGAAAAGGTTTTATTAGTCATAACATTTACTAAACATTCATTGCAGATATATTGTATTTCGTGCTGGAAACAGGAATGGTTAATAATACAGTCGGTTTGGATGAACACGATAAGACACATTAAAGAAGAAACGGACAAACGATGGAATTGGAAATTAACAGCTTACTTATTCACTTGAATGAAACTTTCGGAATATGATATAATTAAAGGCTGCCAATTTCCAAGACAGGGTGATGAGAATGGAAACAACGAAAGGTGAGTATATAATTAATATATAACTGTAGATATGTATGTAATTGTTCAGATTATACAAGAGCATTTGGTTAAAATGTGTCAGGAGAGAAAGAATAGTAACCGTTTTACAGATATGGCAAATCCACTAATACACTGATCAAGAAAGATTTATACAGGTATTAACAGAACAAACGAAGGAGAAATACAGTGATATAAAAATGTCTTTACAAGGAAACATTGTATCGAAAGACACAAGAACTAAACGTAAAAGGTAAATATGCTCTCTAATGAAAGTAAAATACATTACATGAAAATACAATTGTTAATTAGGAGGACCAGGCCTCCAGGGGATACAACTACAAGCGCGCCTAAATCTCATAGATGGTATGGAAAAGAGTTCAATGTAAATATGATCAAACACAACCCTAACCTACAAACTATTATAACTCTGTACTTAATTGTAGTTTTAAGTCCTTTGATTTGATTAGATTTATTATAATGTTAAAATAAATTGTATTTGATAACAGTATTTTTGTTTAATTATTTTATTTAGATTAGAATTTCGTTGTATGTCAAAGCCAAACTGAACTTAAACTCAGAACTGATACGGCAACACAAAATAACAAAATAACTTTGGATAAACAATAGTTAGTTTGTGTTTCCATAACCGAAGCCATAAACCATATTCGCAGAAGAAGGTCAATGTTATATCGAAAAGAACCCACAAAAATTCTTTTTGGTAGGCTGAACAAAGCTCGCTGTCATATTCCGGTAGTACTAAATGGGACCTCATTTATAGACGAGAAAATAAATTACGTACAATATAGTTTATGTTTTTTATGGGTATTGTACAAATTTACAAAAAGGCATAATTTCACGTATTTCATTCTATGTTCTCACAACAAATAATGTAAAAATAATATGTAACGAACAATTAACAGTATACTTCGATTGGTGATGGTGTTTGATTATGGATTTCAATCAAGATCAGAATAAACCCTAAATATAAAAGTGTACTTAATAAAATTTAAATAAACTGTTAAGTAATAGGAAATGTTTATGGATATTGCTGATACCAAACGTACAGAATACATAATTTTATATAGGCTCTTACCAGAACCAATAAACACTATTACATAAACTCAATTTAAAAAAAAATATTCAAAAAACAACCCATTTATGGATTTTCTTCAATATCGAATATACCTCAAATAATTAATATTAAATAACAAAGAAATTTGGATAATGATTAGCCCCAATTTGCTAAACATATAATTTGATTTATGCTGGTTCAATTAGATTAAATCAATTAATAATATTAATGCGCAAATACAAACTTAAATAAATGACAATGATTATAAAAATGTGTTTATGGATTTTAATCAGTATCGAATTAGTCCCAAAATTTAACAATAACCGTGATAAAACCAATAAATTAATAGTCAATATTAAAATCGAATAACAAGCACATAATTATGATTATTGATCAGACTAATGTGTAAAATTCATAATTTTATATATCAATAACGATTATGTATACAAAAACGTATGGCAGAAATTACATCAACATATTTATTATGGATAACGATCAGCCCCAATTTGCTAAACATATAATTTGATTTATGCTGGTACAATTAGATTAAAACAATTAATAATATTAACGCGCAAATATGAATTTAAATAAATAACAAAGATTATAAAAATATGTTTATGGATTTTAATCAGTATAGAATTAGTCCCAAATTTAACAATAACCGTGACAAAACCAATAAATTAATAGTCAATATTAATATCGAATAACAAGCACATAATTATGTACATTGATCAGACTAAATGTGCAAAATACATAATTTCTATTATCAATAACGATTATGTATACAAAAAAGTATGGCAGAAATTACATCAACATATTAATTGTGGATAATGATCAGCCCCAATTTGCTAAACATATAATTTGATTTATGCTGGTACAATTAGATTAAATCAATTAATAATATTAACGCGCAAATAAGAATTTAAATAAATAACAACGATTATAAAAATGTGTTTATGGATTTTAATCAGTATCGAATTAGTCCCAAAATTTAACAATAACCGTGACAAAACCAATAAATTAATAGTCAATATTAATATCGAATAACAAGCACATAATTATGTGTATTGATCAGACTAAATGTGCAAAATCCATAATTTCATATATCAATAACGATTATGTATACAAAAACCTATGGCAGAAATTACATCAACATATTAATTATGGATAATGATCAGCTTCAATTTGCTAAACATATAATTTGATTTATGCTGGTACAATTAGATTAAATCAATTAATAATATTAATGCGCAAATACGAATTTAAATAAATAATGATTATAAAAATATGTTTATGGATTTTAATCAGTATTGAATTAATGATTATTGATCAGACTAATGTGCAAAATCCATAATTTCATATATCAATAACGATTATGTATACAAGAACGTATGGCAGAAATTACATCAACATATTAATTATGGATAATGATCAGAGCACTGTACAAAATACATAATATCAGATAAGCTGGTATCATAAACAGAAACCGATAAATATTTTTACGCCAACTGGGACCAAAATCATAATGTAAAGCGGAATGAAACGCACATGTGAGATTTATAAATATCCCCGAGCCTTTAGTGTTTTCTTTAACCTCGTCTCTTTTCTACCACCCCGTATAGTTTCAACGAGCTGGAATTGGTATGTGCTCGTCGCAGAGATGAAGATGGATACCAAGGACGCTACGCGCAGAACGGAAAAACAATACGAAGTCAATGACTTTGGCTGTTGTTGGTGGTGGTGGTGGTGGTGGTGCTAGATTAGATGACGGACGGTTGCGAGCTAACGTCGAGCTGCGAAAGATAAAAACGGACCGTCGAATAGAAACGATCGTTGTAGCGAAACGATTAGGAAAAACTGACTCAGAACGTTATGATCGAAACAGTAAAACTTTAAATATTCCTTTATTGGGAACCTCTCTACAATAGCTTTAACTCCACAAAAGCCCCGTTAACGTCTACCTACTTTTTTCTACCTGGGGTTCCGATTATATTCGTAAAAGGGCATCGGAGATGGTTTTACCCAAGCAAACTGGTCAAATACTATAGAGTAAGGTCTACAGATATAGTTTTACAACGCCAATTAAACGGAATAAATTTAAGGAATATCCAGGCATAATCAAGTTGTTGTTGACACGGATAGTTTAACGTATAAACGTTCGAGACAATAGTTTGAATCGAGGAGTTCTTTGAACGCGAGGAATCCACGGCAGCGGCTTCATACAAATCATCATTAGTGATAGAAAACGGGTCGGTGTGTCGTGAAACGAACATGGCGCAGGCGTGGTGAACCAAGAGAAACCACGTCGATGGCTGAATTGCTTTGAAAAAAAAACAGTTTGGTGAGACTGCAAATGTATGGCGTATTTTTAGATGCGTCCAAGCGACGAAACCGTACGAAACAGTCACGGAAAATCGACCAGAATTTATTACACGACAAAATAGTCATGGGAAATCGTTGAACGAACCGTTAAACTTCCACCAATCCAGATTTAATCGATAATGTCTGGTAAAAATCATCAAATAAGTTAATCAGAGATTAAATTCACATAAATAAAATGAGCTCACGGCATGATATCGTTGGCTAGACTATCCAGATTCGATGGAGGAGTTCGGGCTATGTATTGATCGGTCCACTTTGGCAACAGCCGCTTTATACCAGCTACATTTCTCCAATAGGAGTGTATGGAATGTTTCCAAACTGTAATCGCATTTGCTTGGTAAAATAGCGCCCTGGAGAGGGACTTTTGACGCGTTGGATAATGATTTTATCTACAAAATGTCGTCTAGCCTTCTTATATTACGTATTTTGAACGCTTAAAAAAACCTTCCTCAAGATAAGCTTAAAATAAAAAATACACCAAGACGAAGTGACCGTAAAAATCGAACAGAACCCAAACGTGCTGATATTATAACTTCATCTATGTAGGTTTAATAACAACTAACCAATTCGCGATAAGATCTTGACTATATCAAGTGCCAAATAAAATTAATGAATATGTAAACATTTATGGATCTGGCACCAGAGAATAACATGTAACATGTATCGATTCATATTAATGTAATAATATATCAAAACGGTTAAAAAATAATTGAATATTATATTAAGTATTATGTTTTAGGGATTTCAATCACTATATATTCAGTTTATGGATTTTAATTACTATCAAAATATGCCTGAAATGTAATAAAGCGCATAACAAAATGCATATAATAATAATAGACAGATTAAATAACAAGAAAACAATATGGATGTTGATCAGAGCAAATGTTCAGTATACATAATTCCGTATTTTATATCATAATTAATCAACGGTGTTATCAATAATATAGTAACATTCTCAACAATCTAATAAGTAAATTCCGAAATAATAATATCCGCAAAAATATTCATAATATGCATATGAAACCACAAAATTATAAATATCGACCAAAAAAAAAAGCAGAATAATAGTTATACACTTATTATTAATGATTAAGAGGATTCTAATCGGTATTCTAGAAACGTAAAAAATTAATAGCATCATATATGAACATAAATCTATATAGGTAAATAATTCAATAGTGACTATAATAAAAATTACCAACCTTAATTTTATTTTCTCCTCATAACACAGAACATATTATGGATTTCAATCAGTATACTTCCAGTTCGGATTAAACCTGGAAATAAAATAGCATCATTACGACAGGAGGTATATTTTATGGATTTTAATCGGTATTCCTCAAACGTAAAAAATTCAATAGCATCATATATGGATATCAATAATAGAACACGAGCAATAAACCTAATTCTACATAGATAAATGAATCAAACCATAAATCAAAGGAGATAATAACAAAAATTATGCACCTTGATCACTATAACCAAGCAAAATCCTTAATAGCTGTTCAGAAAAACATCAGAAAATTTAATCGCATCAATAAGACATATATATTCATAATACGCATGGTACATATCGAGGAAAGAAAAAAATATGAACATGGATCAGAGTAAACATGCAAAATACATAATTTAATACAGTTAAATGTAACTCTCACCAAATACAATCTTATATCATAAAGTCTGTGTACTTTATGGATTTTGATCAGTATGCTCCTACTCTAAAATGTAATTAGTAGCATTAAAATTATATATTTATAACGAAAGTAAACAGGCAGATATATTTTAAAAAAACTAATAAATATCGTGACATAATTGGGACTATAAAAAATAAACTAATAAAGCAATCAACAGTGACCAATCAAAACGTTTAGACATCAGTCGCCGTAAACCAGACAATATTAGTAATAGGCGTTCGGAGCAACATTGATCAACACTATTACAACGAAATGTATTTCGTTACGACACAGATTATTATTTTGATCGTTTGTGTTTAATCGAAATACTCAGAAATTCTAGTATTAATCACTAAGCATAAAAGGAGTAGTAATTATGGATCAACGATCAGAAGGATCCAATTCCATAATCTACCCGTAGGGTATATTCATCCTCGCATCATGTAATTAAGAAGAAATCATCGGCCTACATAATCGGGCATCTATGTGCGGCCCAATAAACGAACCGAAACCGATGATCCAGAACCCCCCTGACAGTCGAAAAAGTTCCGAGTGCGCGCGAGGTCGGACCTGGTCGCATCCGAAAACCAATTAACACGCAAATTAGGATCAGCACATCTATGTGACGGCGATCAGAGCGCAATTAAACGCGGCGCCGTACCCACCAGGTACGCGGAGGAACAGACGGGCGTCCCTCCCCCTCCCGCGCCGCTCCACACCACGGCGGTTTCAAGTAGGTGCTTATCAAAAAGGTCAGCAGGCTCGGAGCCCCCCGAACCTCACTGCGTCAGTTCTCGGTCTGGCGTCATGGCCTGCCCCGATCGATAGGCTCAGAGAGAGAGCCTCGCCAACCCAGCACAGTTCTCGTCTGCCCGCCAGACCCGGTCCCTCCTACGGACCTCTTTTCCTTGAAAGGGAATCCAACAACTGCTCGTATTCATGCGCGCGTGGAACAGACACACACACACCGTGTGTATTGATCACTTTTCACTTCTCAGCAACAGCAGCAGCTCTCCAGTAGTACCGCTCCGTTGAACCCGCCGGATCTAGAACACAGTGTCTCTTTTGTGACGGTGTATGTGCGTGTGTACGCGGACCAAGGGTCGAAACGACGTCGGAAAGTGTATTCGAAAGCGGTGAAGGGCCGTGAAAACGACTTCGTCGGACGTAGAAACACCGCTAGCTTCACCGAACCGGGCGACCGTTCACGGCTGTCGAACCACGGTAGAAAACAAACATGGCCGACTGGATCGGCGGACGACGATTCGTACGCTGATGCCGGCCGAGTGATTTCGTGTGCACGGCGCGAGTTTTTTTCCGTTGTGTGTCGCAGGACGTGTCGGGAAAACGTCCCGGGATGTCGGAGGACGCGATGGAGACCCCGATGGAGGATGTGGCGACGGGGAGCGACAACAATTCCGAGCACAATGGAGACAATCCACGGGAAATCGAGCTCGAAGTGGAGACGTGTAGGCTGTGCGACGAGCTCGGTGATAAAATGTACAATATATTCGACGAGAACCCCGAGGGTTATCAGCTGATCGGGCTCATCAAGGAGAACCTGCCGATCGTGGTGAGTTTTAGATTCTGTTCTTGTCTTAACCTATAAAAATTGTCGTCCCGTCCCGTTCCTTTCCAGCTGTACAAATCGGATCCGTTGTCGAAGCAAGTGTGCGAGAAGTGCGTCGAGGGTTTACAGATAATCAGCAGCTTGAAGAAACGCAGCAGGAATACTCAGGAGAAATACGTGGAAAAGCTGAAAAACGAAGCTGACACACATGACAAAAATGTTCTCCTTTTCCTCGGATGTACGGGCAGCAAGGTCAGTACTTCTGTTGTTCTTTGTGTGAGAATCATTCCCTGATGCAATAAAACCTACATTACGCTAGAAACCCTGTCTAAAATACCGATCATCTGTTTTTCCTTCACTGTTTATAAATATTGAGATGCACATACAACATTAATATCATTATACACCCTATCTAAAATAAAATAAACAAACATACAGGGTGTTAAAACATTCATCAAATAATTTAAACCACAATTAAAACCCAGTTTTTTAACTAAGGTAATAAAACACCCATTTCGATATAGATTAACCAACAATTTTTAATAAATTGAGCCCAGAACATTTGATTTCCTTAGTTCTTAACCTTACTTAATTGCCATTATAAAAATTAAAAACACAAGAAACGAGTATCTGAATTTTAATTGATGGTTAATCTAATTGTTCACGTCACTGTAACCTAATTTATCTGTTTTAAAAGGATTTTCGTTTTTCTGGTTTCTAATGTTACGTATGAACTTTCTCACAGCTTATGAATAACGGTGAGAATGAAGATGACGAAGAGGACGAAGAACTGAAGGATGAGTGTACGTCCACTGATGATCTTACAGTGTTGTGTGCCAATTGTAAGACAGCCATTCTCGATGCCAGTACAGTTAATGGGGAGGTAGAGTTGGGTGCTGATCTCCATAAGATCATTGCGGAGTCTTTGAGGAAGAACAAAGTCATCACCGGTATGTTTAAAAAGTTGTTTTGCTTATGTATTAGTAGTATTGCATAGCTATCAAGGGTATCAAGATAGTTCACGTCCAATTAGTGAGGTAACATAGAGGGTACCACAGCCCCAAACAAAATCGTAGTGTATTTTTAGTTAAATATTAATAAAAAGAAAGATGTTGAGGAAAAAATAGAAATCCTGATGACCTTATTCAAATATTTTAAGAAATACATTAATGCATTTAAATGTAATTTTGGATAATTTTTAATATATAATTTAATAAACATCAGCAAGGAACAATATTACAAAATCATTTTATAGCAATAATATGATCTATTGTTATACAACTCTCCATACATTTTGAAATACAAGGATCAAGCCATAATTATTGAAAACAGAACAAATCTAGTTATAAATGAAAAACAAATTGTTGTTTATAAAAGAACACAGGTTTTTGTTTTCTGCGCTGGTATTTTATGTCATTGAGTAACTATATTGAGGAATAAATAAAATATCTTGATGAATTTCTTCAGATATTTCAAGAAATACATTATCCACGTAACGATATATACCTACACATTATTAATATGTAATTTTGGATAATTTTTAATATATAATTAAATATACATCAGTGAGGAACAACATTACAAAATTATTTTATAGAAATAACATGATGTATTGTTATACAACCCTCCGTACATTTTGAACTACGTGGACCAAGCTATAATTGTTGAAAATAGAAAAAATCTAGTTAACTGCCTAAAACAAACGGTTGTTTATTAAATAACGTAGTCTTTTGTTCAATAAATAATTTGATGAAGAAAAAATAATTGCCGTAATTTTTTTAGTTCAAGAAAAGCATAAAGGCATATGAATCTCCACTGTGTGGCGTAAACTGAACGAAAATTATATGTCACAGATGTGGTGGTCTTTCACAGATGTCATCTATCACATTGTCAAAGATATCACGTAAATGAAATGGTCCATTATTTATTTTCGAAAAATAAACAAATAATTATTTTAAATTGCACAACATAAATCTCAACGTATGTATTAATGAATTAAAAGCATACCTTTGAAGAAGTTAGCAACTCTAAGTCTGAATTTAATGAGAATTTAAAGCTTTTATAAGGAGGAGAATCAGTGTCCTTAGAGCCGCGGTATCTTTTCAATCTTAATCTGAAACAAAAATAAAACATTTTAGAACATTATCCAACTTACTCGTCAGATTTCTGGCGAAAATAGTTCCTAGTAGGATTGTATTAAGTTGTATCAACCGTTCCATCTCTAATAATGGTAATTTAAAAATCATCCTAACGATGTCATGTGTATACGCAGGCGATAGCGAGACCGAGAAGGTTTTGCGCAAGAGAAAGATCCAACCGATATACCAAGAGCTCGACGATTCGTTGTGTAGCAGTTTAACCGACCTGACCAGACGTACTGCAGGTATTATAACGACCCCCTCGGCGACACGTCGAACGTTCAACCAAGCTATTGTTCCAGGTGATGATGAATCTTCTCAGTTCGCCAGCGACATGGATTCCGAGGAGTCGGTCGAGGAGCGCCCGTCTAAGCGTAAGAAGTTCGACAGCGAATCAAAGAAGATCCAGGAGGAGATCAACGAGGCCCTGGCTAAGCGGAAGGAGCTCCCGGCCGAGGAGGAGGAGGAGGATGAAGCCGTCGAGGGCAATGTCGACCCCGTCGAGGCGGCGGCCCTTGAACCCGAGAAGGTCATCGATTACGTGGAGATGTTTGAACAGGAACCGGAGTACACGTAGGTTTTCGGCCGACCGCAAGCGTCGGAAATAACTAACGGTTTCTGTGATATTTCAGATACGAACCGTTGAGCTTACTTCGGATCTCGCTGAACGCAATAAACGCCCAAAACGTCGAAGAGTACTACGCCCTGCCATACGTCAAGAAATCGGCCGCGTGCAAGTGCAACACCTGCGGCGAGGGATTCAAGAACATGAAGCTACTGGCGCTTCACGAGTTTCATCACATGGACGTGGACATGGAGGAGAAGATCGATAATCCGCTACCATGGCCGGAAGATCACCCATACGCCAATGTCAGGAACAAGTGGCTTACGTATTTCGACGAGAATGGGTAAGGATCCTCGACGAACATATTATCATGGCTTACGGGATTGTGTTGCAGGTACGATGAGGATGACATTGTCATCGATAACAGTTTGAACATGAATCGCGAGGAAACCAGCCTATTGGTGGAGAAGAGCGAGAAAACCATGGACGTTTCCAATAAGGACGAGGTGGTTCTCGTCAACATGAAGCCCATGGTAATAGACTTGACCCGGTCAGCGTTTCGCGTTAATAAATATAATCATTTACAGGTGAACGGAATATATTTGGGTGACTACACCAAAGAAGAACGGAAAATGTTCTACCAATGCATGAGAATCGGCGGACAAACCAAACGGTTCTGTCCACTGTGCAGATACTGCTTCAAGGATAACTGGGCCATCGAGAGTCACTACTTCTCGTCCGCCTGCCACTACACCTGTCGTTATTGCGGCATGCGTTTCAACAAGCAGCGGCACAGATTCGACGAGCACGTCCAGAAGCACAAGGACAAGGACGATCCCGTTTCAGATAAGATTTTCACCGCGAGCAAGATTAACAACACCATGCCAAAGATCATCCAGCCTAACAAGGTTCGGAGAATAGTTCAGGTCGATCCGGAACAGCCCAGGGAGGTACGTCATGTCATGTTGCCTGTCAGTTTATCTTCATTTGCTACGATTTTAATTATTGTACGATAGACACTTTGAGCTTAACATCTAGTGTTACTGTTTTTAATATTCACTGAGTTTTACTCCATTGGACTAGATGAAATGGTTTTACTCTCTTTAATCTTCTGGTTAAACTATAAATATCTAGGAGCTGGAGAACCTCACCATTGATGTGCTGATAGAACCTCTGTCTAGTTATGTCTTTGAACATAGTACTTAATAACATCACCGACAGTTTATACCTTCAGGTCCTATGCAAATTTGTCGTTACGAATGTACCATAGAGCATCAACAATACCTCGCAGTACTTTATTATTTTGAAATCTTTGTTTGATAGTTCTATTATTTTGGCTGGTACAACCCCAGAGTTGTACATCATAAATCCACACTGGTTTCAAGCCTTGCTGGTAAAGAATATCTGAATATCTACCCAATAACGAGTATATTTTTTGTTCTAACTCAAATTGCTATTATTTCAGCTTGAGTTTTTTACATTTATTCTTAACATGTAGCTTCCCCCAGAGTTTAACATCAAGGATCATGCCTATTCAAGATATTTGGCTGTATTTCCATATGGAACTACTTTATTTTGATTCACTTTGATGCCCTATTTTTCTGTCCAGCATTGTATTTCAGCAAAAACTGGTTTGTACCTTTTCAGTTGATTCAGTACTGTTATCTCCAATGCTAATGTGAGTTATCTGTTAATGTAACGACATTTTCATTGAATGTAAGCAAGTCACGAGTGTACAGCAAATAAACGGCTGGTCCCAATACACTTCTCTGTGGCATACCTGCTTGTATTTTCCTTAAGTCAGGATAGGCTTCTCTTCTTGCAACGGATCAAGTTGCTATTATAACGTTGACCTTCCGTTACAGATCAAACTAGAAGAATTTATGCCGAGGACACAGATGACGCAGACCGACGGCCGCATGCGACAGATGGGTCCGTACGGTGGCCCCGGAGGTCCCAACGCCGGTCACGGCTTCGTCAAGATCAAGGAGGAGCCCAAGGACTTCGTGAACGCCCAGAACAAGAGCCAGAACCAGGCATACTTCTGCAGGAAGTGCTATAAGGTGTTCTTCAAACTGGACGAGTTCAACGCCCACAGCAAGAGCTGCGACTATAACCAGTTCCACACCTCCGCGCCACCGTATCGCGGGGCTCCCGAGACGGCCAGTCCCACGCCCAGGGCGTACCAGAATAATACGTCCAGAACCGCCCCGAATGACAGGAGGTCGAACGGAGAGTACACCAGCACCGGTAGACCCATCAGGAATTGTGTTAAGGACATTGGTCCCTATACGGTAAGGCATTTTGGTCGCGTCCACAGGGAACGGTTTTTTTCAATCATTCTGTGTTACAGGACGAGGTATACATTCCTAAACAATTATTAAATGAGACGGTGGCCAATCCAGCTCAAGGATTCATCTGTCACATTTGCGGAACGCCGTTCCCGACAATTTACTCCAGAAATAGCCACATGAGGATCCACAAAGGCGAACTGGGCGGTCCGGGATCCAATATGATGATGGCGCAACCCCCTCAAAACGTAAGTGAAGTACTAGTGTTAACATGAAGTGTCGCAAGACCAAATGCGCAAATATTTTGACCTAATATTGTCAGAGTAATAATTCAGACTTAAATTTGTCAGTGTTAGTTATTGTAAAACGACTTATTTCGTGATTTCGGAGGTTTTAACGCGTATTGAACGTTGGTGATGTGGAAAAATCACATTCTCGCTTAGAATGGTTTTGTTCAGTACTCTCACGTCTCATCAGTTTGCGACAGCCCTCTGAAGATATGGGAACTATTCACAGCATATTATTTTAGCAAGTCTCGCCAGTGTTAACGATCACCTTCTATTTTTCTTATCAGTCTCTATGATCTTGATCCGTGTCTATTTGAGAGTGCCTGGTAGCGGCTCCTCCACCTGAATGGTCGATTTCATCACAGAAATCTGTGAGGAGTTTGGGTAGCGACTGCAATTCCACGACCCTCAGAGATATCTTTCTTCATATTATATTGTATTCGAAAACTAAAAATCTCCAGTAATTTTGGCTTCTAAATTAACATTTTCAATCGAGTATATCTTTACGGTGATGTGACACCAGACTAGCTGATTTATTTTGTATATTTAGATGGTTCTATTTTGATTCAAACATATGCAACACAGGACACATCTCTCTTTCATAATAGCATAACATCATTAAAACTGATGATGTTCACATGTTGTTGATGTTGATGCTTTCATGTTGATTCTAACGTACCTTTATAAAAAAACATCTTTTTGTGTGGTATAACAAGAATAAAACAGAATGATGGTGACAAAAACAAAACTATTTCATGGATTCACTTGATTAATTAATAAGGAATATGGTGCTTTTTTACTAGTGGTTAGATGTATATATAACTGAAGCAGATGGCAAAATCCCCCCTTTTGAAAATGAGTGCGAGAAATAGAGTTATAATGCTGACTCTATCCTGATGGACCTGGAGATTGTGCTATAAAGCTTCTACAAGCTTTACCAACCAATCATATATACATGATAGAATGTAATTTGTTAGTATTAGCAGCATTGAAAAATATTTGTAATTTTAAATGCATTGCTGACGTAATATGACTGAATGATAAAATGAGTATTTGACCAAAACATATCTGAGGGGATACGTGAAATCCTCAATTCCATTGAAGAACGAAATCAAAGGAACACTTGCAGCCAACATTGTTAAAATATACGGTATATATCCTCGCAGCGCTAAGACACTATAAGTACAAAATGTATTTGCAATGACTATTGCACCTTTATAAAAAAATATAATTAGCTTGACTAATTACGGTTGAATTTCCACCACTAATATTAATAATTAAGAGGATTTATTAATAGTAGGTTGTGTTAATATTGATTTCATTTTATTTAGATTCTAGTATGTATTGTGAACTTTTCAAAGTATCTTCCATAATTCCATAGAAGTTATCATAATATATATACCTTATCAGAGCAAACCATGTAAAACAAAATATGCGACTGCTAATGTTTTTATGGCGCGTGATAAATAATTTAATCAAATGTTTATGAATCATGAACCAAGGAAATTGTTTGCATATATAAAGAAAAAAGAACAAACTTGACAAGCTAAGCTGAATTTTATTCCACGATGATAATGCAGGCATACAAAGAGGATGTATGATGCGTATATCGCAATTCGTAGGAAATCGTGAAAGCACCCGTACAGTGCTGACCTGACACCATCTGATTACCATTCCCGCCAGTCTTGCAAAGCTTTCACTAAATATTTCGACCTAAATTCACACTTGGTACAGTTTTGTTAAATGATATCAGAAAATCTATGCAGAATAAGATTGCCAAAAGAATAGAAGAACATTATGAATGAACGAATGAACGATTAAAGAAGCTTTCTAAATTATTTGCCGTGGATTAGTAACGTTTAATTAACTGTTGACACACTCACTCTGCTTTCTTTCTTTCTTTCATTCTACTTTATTCTGTTGCATATTCTTATTTCCAATAAAGTTTGTTATTTTTCTGTTTCTACATAGTTTATTTTTATTCCATTTTGTTTTGTTGAGCCCTAAAAAGTCATGTAAATGTGGTGTTAAAGTCAATATGTCAACTATATGATGTCTTCTAATAATTAGAGTATTATATAAAAGAATGCAGTGAGTTGGTACCACTTATTTTACAGCAGATTGCCAGATTGTTGATGAAGCCAAGGGTATGTTTTTGTTCATAAAGTACTTTATATTCTGGTAATGCTCATTGTTATTGCTTTATTACATGGTACGAACCCTTGAGGAAATGTTGATAAATCTCTGCATTATCCATTCTTTAGACGTGTGAGAACGAAGAGTATTTACCGTTTACTTGTATACTAATTCCGTTGTATACCTGATAGAATCCACTTGAAACTGATCTTTGTACCTGAACTGAACAATGAACATGAGTGGCACTAAAGGTTTAGAATTAGGCCATAGTTTCTGTTGGTGGTAGTGTTGAATATTGTTGATAATTGTTAATATACTGGTGTTGCTAGGTAGGTTACAGTGATATTCGATTGTTTAGGACAAGAAGGTGGATCCCTCGTATTCAGATGATTAGGATATTTTTCTTCATTAGTTTGGATAAGTAAATTTTTATAACTTGATAATTGCAATCCGTATTTGGACACGTTCTCGCAGTTTTTAATTGGTTTGTTTGACCCCGTTATCGTCTCTGCGCAATACATTATTCTTCGTCTTATTCGTAAAGCCTCGTATGGTTTTATAATCGTCTCAATCTCTACCTCTTCCATATAGGATATGTCAAAATCGAACATACTTTTTTGTGGCCTAACATCACATTTTAATCGTTTTTTTGTTACAGAATATTTTAAAGCAACGTTTACAGCAACAACAGCACATGCAGAGGGCTGGTATGCACCAGAAGAACATGTATCAGAATCCACCAAAACAACAGAACAACTATCCCCAATTCGAAGAGATCAAGGTAGTTATTTCGCGACCTTCCACTCGGACTCGCCAGACATCTGACCGTTTTCCTTATGTTCCCCAGATCAAGCAGGAACCCGTCGACAGCTTCGAACCCATGGTCGAAATCCATGAAGGTCACGAGGAACCGCCCTCTCCCCCGCAAAGGTACAACGCTGGCCCTCAGCCGCCGAGAGAACTGGGAGGCGGCGCCGTGTCGATCACCCCCATCAACAAAAGCGGCACCGGTGCGAAGCAGAACCTCAACCCCAACATCATGAAACTGGTCCAGAACAATCCCAACATAAGCATCAGCAAGAGGCCCTCGGATAAGCCGCAGCGTCACTCGACCGGGAACTTTTCAAGGGGCGGCGGTAACTATAATGGTAACGCCAGCTACCAGGGCCCCCAGTACCCCGCGACCGCTTACTCCGGGCCGCCCAATACCCCGCCGGCCAACGTCGACGATCGCTCGTACAAATGCTCCAGCTGCTGGGAGGCGTTCTCCAACAAATCCCACCTGTACTTCCACAAAAAGAACCAGTGCGAGGGCTCGCGGTTCCCCTGTCCCTTCTGCAAGAAGCGTTTTGGTACCGAGGCGGCCTACAGCTCCCACATATTCTACAGTCATCCCGAATAAAACTCTACGAGACGAACGAAGGTTTTCGCTGAATATTTTGAGTGGATTTTGTGCCTTGGAAATATTTTTTCGTTGTCATACTGTGTCCTAGTCACGTACGTCTATGTATCGTTCGAAGTTCGAGACGGCGTGTGTTTACGACGCGGGGATTGCGAAGTGTGCTGTGGAAACCATACACTAATCTTTGCCGTCGTTATCACGACCCCGTCACTACATATCTCGTATCACAAAGAAACCGCGGTGTCAACCTCTATTTTTCAGATATACATTTTGTTTCCGCCAGAAATGAGAAAATTGCTAGACTGAAATTGATTTTAAAAATAAAAGTTTCTTCCCTCTCTCGTCCTGGATCTGTGAAGTATAATCACTCCAAGTTTTAGTCTGTAAATTACGTGCCCTGGATCGGCGAGTTTTTTGCCCCTGTATATAATTTTTATTGAATAATGGAAGTATGAATTACCAAAACAAAAAAATATACGAAACACTATTTCCTTTTAGTTGTGTCTGTAAATATATTCAGTATATTTTTTTTATTATTATTATTATTATTATAATTGTAAATCACCACTTTCTTCGAGTTCGATGTGATTTGTATTTTATATTTATCATGTTTTCCCCTTGCTAGATTGGTAGGTTAATGACATTCGACACATTTTATATTTTGCAACTAGAGGTTAGTTACGTGAGGCATTCCCCCACTTTTGGTTCGAGAATGGTGTTGCCAAAAATCTATGATTTTTCGACTGATTTTTTGAGTTATGTTAATTAAATATGTATATTAAGTATAGCAACACAATAAAATACTTATTTAAGAACAAATGCGTCTTTTTTTGGTAATATTGGTGTGTTTTAAAATGAAATAGACACGTTTGCAGTTGGTTGAAATCGTTAAAAGGAAAACTTATGATTTTTTCGCTCTTGATTTATATATTATCATCGTCGCTCTATTATTTATGCAAAACCTTTTATTGACAAATAATGACGAATGCAAACAAAATCTTTCCAGCTGTGTATGTATACAGATAAAATAAATGAATTAATCATTATACATATTTCCAACCAATCTGAACGCTAAATTTTTATTTCTAGAATGTACATTTTATTTTATGCCAATAACTGTCTTAAATGAATTATTTAAAAAATATGTTTTCTTTTAAACCTAATAAATGAAATAGCTGCAACCCATGTGTCACTTAAACTGTAAGTGTAAAAAAAATATAAAGTAGAGGTTAATCTGGATTATTAAATAACGGGTTATTATATATATTTTTACTAATATAAACGTATTAAAATTTTTATTTTAAACTAGTTTTTAAATACTGTACAAAAAGATCTGGTATCCGATTGATTTCTGGCGTGTGCATTTTAGAGTATGTCAAGTATTGTCTCCGTAACAGTTGAAGCTGTTGTACACTAACTTCCGTAATATTCACGCTAAGTCCATCGAAGCCGGGTATCACGAAATCACCGCTTTCTCCCCTGGTTTTTGCTCGAATCAGTTCATCAGTGATACTCTTTGTAATCCTATCTAAATCATATAAAAAGTTTGTCGAGCTCAATGGTGGGTTTTCGGTGGATTGATTCGGTTTTGGGGGCGCTTTTTTAAACAAACTAGAGTATATTTCCGACGTATCCATGGCTGACTCCGGAAATACCGTGAACAGTGGCTTGTCCCAGCGATTATTCCCATTCGGATCTTCATATCTGTAAGTAGTTTATTACTATTTTACCTATGAGGGAATGTAGTTAAAAAATACCTCATTAAAAGGGCATCAAAGGTTTCTCTGGTGTATTTCTCAGACTCACACTTCCTATTTTCGTTAAATTCCCACGCCACGTCTCTATTGATTTCCGTGTGAACTGTACACTGGGTATTTTTGTTCGCTTTTGTACCACAAAACAGTTCATACCGATATCCCTTGATATAATTCAAAGCGTCTAATATCACAACATTGGTAGGGGATATTAATTTAAGCATCTCGCTCTTCAACAACCCCCTGATGTGTTTTTCCTTGTTAGAATCCGCGTAAAATGCATTCTTGTCGAAACCAGCTTTAACGATCTGAGAGTATTCACTTATAATATGCACCTCCTTGCCTTGCGCTTCGAAAAACCGTTTCAATTCTTCAGCGCGAGTCGTCTTACCACTACACGGGACTCCGGTTACAACGATTAAAGGCATATCGAAAGGTAAACCTCCCACTGTACCTCATTAAAACGAAAAGTGAGGTTATAATAGCGAGGGGAACTATCGAATGACAACTTCCAAAACAGTCGATAATCGCGAAATCTCTCGATAGTTAAACAAATAGTCGAATGTAAATGGCTTGAAACAATGAAAAATGAAATAAACGAAATGAAGATTTTTGAAGGCCGAAAGGATACATATTGTAGTCTACGTGATATATAGAGGCAGAGAGTATTTAATAATTTAATACCGGTAATATCATTCTATAACGTTGCTAAAAATGTTAAAGTATCTCTGTACACTAGATAGTTCGCATTTTGAAATGTTGTTTCCTCTACAAAGTGACTGCAGTTAGAAATGTCTGAAGTTGCCATAAATTGGAGATAACGGAATTTATTTGTGACAAGTTATTAACTTGGACTGGCTATTTTTGTTATCATATTGAAAAAATATCAATAGTTCAATAAATATTAATATACCCCTACCAAAAACTGATAAATACAAATCTAGAAACAAATGGATAGTAAGAAACAATCAATTAGTAAACACTCAATGTTTTCTAATGTTGTCTAGGTTAAGAGAGTTAGGAATGTCGTAGTTACAATGTATAGAAAAAAATGTTCAAATGAACAATAACATATCGAGACAATATCGCGCCAAACCATTTTTTATCAGAATAATTTAAAAAATTAAAACAATCATCGTTATAGCTAGACAAATAATGTAAAAAAAACTCAGAGATGCAGTGGATGAATTGAAATTGTTAAGAATCAATAAACCCAAAGTTATCTTAGTACTCCAACATTTGATATCTAGCAGAAAATGTTATCAGTTAGTTATAATCGGTCTACAAATAAGATAAAATTTCCTAATCAGATGGTTTTATACCTGATATATAAATAGGTGTAGAAGTCTTGAGTACATTGAACGTTATTTTGATGGTAAGAATCACTGTAATGTGTTGTTCAGTACAGATGTTTTGTCGAGCATTGTTGATCTTCAACTTGAACGTTCTCATTATATGCGCGTTAAATGTGACCGATAACGATGATTTGGCGGTAAGTTTTTTAATTCCGAAATATTCGCACATCATCCGTTTATCCTAAACTATTCTAGATCCCTAATATCGAAGAATGGGACATCGTTAAATTCAGTGATACCACTTATAAGATTGTTATAAACGAAAACGGAGAATTTTCACCTTTAGACGTTCCCATTGTTCTACAAAACGTAAAGGGATATGTAGAAATCGAAGTGGCTTCAGGTAATATTGATAAATACTTTCTCAAAATCTATTTTATGCAATACGAATGCCGTTATTAATATAGAGAAATAGCAATTTTATTATCGCGAAAAAGCAGGAAGGTTTTCTAAAATCTACTTACAACTTATTCGATTTTAAATAGGTTTTGGAGCACTAAAAACTACCACGGTATTTTCAAAATTTCAAACTAAAAGACCTCCTATTATTATGCAACGCTTTATTCAACGTTCTTGTAGCCTCATCTAGCCCGTTAAGTTTAAACTAAAACTTCGAGAAACTATTTTTGTTACTGCAGAAAATTTGTACATTCTACGAAGAAATAGCAATTTTATTATTGCGAAAAAAGGGACGTTTCCTTATCAGCTGCATAATAACTATGGAATTGCATAATACTACACTACGACGCTATTTTCAAAATTTCAACCTAAAGACATTTTATTATTATGCAACCCATTGTTCACAGATTTTGTGGCGTCATCTAAACAGTTAGAATGCAACTAAACTTTCGGAAACTAATTTTACATGTTTTTTTTATTACAGATAATTTAAATGATTATATTCTAACCACGGATTACGATATCGAAACGGAAAGTGTTATTATCAATTTTAAAATGGCAACGAGCAAACCCTTAACGAGAGGAATCGATGTCGTACTGCTGGAAGCAAGGGATATACAACATAACACCATGGCGAAAGCTATTGTGTTCGTTTTTAATCCCAATTCCGAACTGAACCCGTACCGTTTGAAATTCAACTTCGCCGGTACGGATTATATTATCCTTAATTACCATTATTTTAAATGGTTTCTTATTCTACTGATGCTAAGTGGTGTTTCTATATTGATTATCGAATTACACGAGCTTGTAAATAATTATAGAACTAACAGAGTGCAGGAAATTAAATATAAAGAACTGCAACATGTTTGAAATAAATATTTTTTATACGTATCTGTTCTTTTGTTTCGCCTACGTCAAAAACCTCCTCCTAAAGGAAATGAATCATGTCTCATGAAGTTTTTTTTATCCATATTGAATACTGTTTGTTACTCTTAGAGTGCTAAATAACATCTTTTATTTCATTAATGTACGTAAAAATATATTAATCAATTAAAACGCGGATGTTTCTAATAATAACAAATCATTAAAATTAATTAAAACCAGTTGAATTCGCGGCAAACTTCATTAAAGTATGTGTCACTCTCGACGGGACGACGTATGAGTGGAGTCGTGCCTGCCGGTCATTTAAAAATATCGAGTGATTATTAAGTTATAAGACAACAAAAACTTATATTATGGAAGGTATTTTAGCGAAACTATTAGTGCCAAATAGCAACACCGTCCACGAGGTAAGAAACGTTGTAATATCCGTGGGAAAAGTAATCTCGCCCACATAACCTCACATCACACGTGCATGATAAAAACTACACATTACATACTCTACGTTTTATACAAGGGAACGAAAGAACTCAAAGAGGCCTTCAAGAAACCAGAAGCTGTACCAGCGATATGCGACGTGATCGTGACATCGACGAACCCCCAAATCCGACAATCAGCGGCTGTTGTCCTCCGCAGGAGATTAGGCAAACGCAGACAATGGGGCAAATTGAACGTCGACTTAAGAAATAGGTGAGGCTTTCGGCAACGCGGGCTTCGGCAATAACGAGCGCTCGGTGTTCTGGTTATTTTTCCAGGATTAAACAGGGTATGCTGCAGGCTTTAGTTAGCGAGCAGGAGAAGGTGGTGAAGAATGCCATCGCCCAATTCATTGGCGTCATAGGGAAGCACGAATTTCGAGATAATACGTGGCCCGAGGTCTTACAGTTTGTGCATACGTTGTGCAGCAGCGATACTATAGTAGACAAAGAGGTAAGTCATTGATATAACCAAAAAATTGTGTGTGTATGTGGTTAAAAGAGTAGGATATGAGTCATGGTTTTAATTGAAATTAAATTTGACTTTACAGGGTGTTAACGATATAAAAATAAGTTGTTTTTTTACATTATCTGTTGCAGATGGGAATGTATACTTTATCGATAATGACAGAAATTTCACATGGTTCATTTATAGTTCACTCTGACTCTTTTGCTATGTTATTTACAACTATTTTGACTGGTCTTAGTGAATTAAACTCCAACTTGGCCTACTATACCGTGCTAACGATGAGAAATCTGGTACCAACCATCAGCGGTCAGCAACAGGTTGGCACTGATACATCCGTAGCCCCCGTGGCAATTTAAAAACATCCTAATTTCAGATGATAAACGCCTACCATCAACTGTTACCCAGGATTTTGGAGATCATCAACGCGTTCGCTTTGGACGACGACAAGCGGGCTTGCGACTTGTTCGAAATCCTGGAAGAGCTGATCGAACTGGCCATCACTGTGGTCGCACCGCATGTCAAGCTCATCGTGGAGATGTGCCTGAGGCTGGGGAGCAACAACCAGATCCCCACCACCGTGCAGATAAAGGCCATCAGCGTGGTGGGTTGGCTGATCCGTTTCAAGGGCAAGGTCATCCAGAAGAACAAGCTGGTCGAGCCCATCATAGACGTCCTGATACACCTGATGGCGCAACAGCCCGAGGACGACGGCAACGAGGAGTATTTCTTGGGCGATCCGGACCAATTCACGTCGGTGACGATAGCCACCCAGACATTGGACCTGATCGCCCTGCACATCCCCGCGGAAAAGGTGGTGCCGTACCTCTTGACGAAGGTTGAGCCGGCCATACAAGGGGGCGATATCTACGCCCAGAAGGCGGCCTACTTGGCGTTGGCGGTTTTGGCGGAGGGCTGTGCGGAAAGGATCCGGGCCAAGTATCTGGAGCCCTTCCTCAAGTGCGCCTGCACGGCGATTCACAATCCGAACGCTGTCGTTAGAAATGCCGCCCTTTTCGCGTTGGGGCAGTTCGCGGAACACCTGCAGGTACCATATATTTTTAGTTTTTTCGAAATTATTATTAATGAACGACAATCCTTTGCGCTATTTTTGTGTGGTAAAAACAAATTTTGGTCCTTCTTCTGCAAGGAGGGAACAAAAAAATGATTTCCGTGATGAAAAATCGATGTATTAACCTATGTCATCAAATTGCTCTGGAGTTAAGTCTTTCCACCCACTGTTTGAAGTATTTCTGGAGCTCTTCAACGTTGCTATCGCCCAGTACCCTTTAGGAAGCTGTTTTTACCGCCCCTATTCCCCCTAATACTTAAGGTGGGGAATAGTAGAACACATAGAGTTCGAACAGTGATTTATGTTGTGTGTCTCGATAAATTCCTTCCTCTACATATTTCCTTTCCCAAACGTTTTAAAACTTTCAAACAGAAGTACTGATTAATAGTCTGACTAAAGGGAAGAAAGCCTTGAAGGACATTTCCACGAACATAAAAACACATTTTGGTCTCTCTCTTGTTAGGCAAAAATAAATAATAATAACACGGATATATATCTAGTCTGCTAGGAGAGAAAAAGAATTTTCGTTATGAAAAATCTTTTTATTATCCTATTTTACGAAATTCCTTCGGGGTTACATCTTTCTTCCCACTGTTTGGGGGACCCCTGGTGCTATCCAACTTTGGTATCGTCCAATACCCTTTGTGAAGCTGTTTTTACCGCGCCTTATTCCCCTTAATACTTAGGGTGGGGAACATAGAACATTCTTGAGAGTTTAAACTGTGATTTATGCTGTGTATCTTGATAAGTTCCTTCCTCTTCATGATTCCTTTCGCAAACATTTTAAAACTGCCAAACAAAAGTGTTTAACGAAGGCGAAGAACAAATTTAGCGAAAGCACGTGTCATTTGCAAATCCTGAGTCGAAATTCGTTGTACTCGTCCTTTCGAAATGCCGAAGGTCGTCCAAAACGAGCACAATTTTCTAAAGTACCCAAACCACTGGGAAACTTACATGTCATAGCACTTGATAGGCTTGCTTGTTGATTTCTCAAGCAAAATTGTAAATGAACTCGTCCCCTCTTCCTTTCGGATCGCCATACTCATTTGAAAAAATAAATAAAACTCATTTGAAGCATCCAATCCACTTGGAAACACAGTTGTTGATTTTTCAAACAGGAAACGAAATTTTAAAGGCACGCATAATTTTTTTGTTTACTATATGAGAATACTGAGAACAATAAAAATTGTTAATTCTTGATAGCGGTTATTCATTCGAACATTTGGGATAGATATAGATATTTCTTAACTACAACCCTACTTTTCCACGCAAGATTCACTTGATGACTGGGGAGCAGAAATCTTTTTTTTTTTTTATTTAATTATTACATTGCTACTAGTCGTTTCCATCTAACCTACAATTTGTCTTTATGATAACTTAATATATGGATATAACTAGGAGGACCCATCGGCCCTATAAATAATGAAATAATGTATATACATGTCACTTCTGTATTGTTTATTATATGCACCTCACTACACAATACTACACAAGATCAGATGGTTTGATTCTTTTGAGTCTGTGTCCTGTTCTGGTGGTATCCAAAAGCTGTAATACTTCAATATTCTCATGAGAATGTAGTCTTTTCTCACGGTGAACTGCACATGTACAGATTTACTGTCATTAATTCTTATTTTCCAAGCTTGTGTCCAATTATTTATATTGTCACTTGCCTGTTGTAATTTTCGTGTGGCTTCTGCACTATTATCTCCGACAGTTATAATCGCAGTATCATCAGCAAATGTAGCCGTCATAGTATTCGCCATTTGTCGTATATCACAAGTGTAGAGTAGATAAAGCATTGGTCCCCGTACACTTCCTTGTGGTACACCTGTTTTAGCTTGTTTTATTGTAGAATAAGCTTCATCTTGTTTGGCAAACATTCTGGTTGTAATGTACAACTTTAATAGTTCGGTGTGTTGTTTTAGTAGCATTTTTTGTATGAACAAGGCCTTCATGCCAAACTTTATCGAGAGAGTTGAGCAGAAATCTTAAAACAAAAGTTCGTTACTCCCCTTCGAAAACCCTAGCTTTTCAACATCCAGTATTTCTCAGGATTGGTTTACGTTGAATGAAACTTATTCAAAGCAGATTAACCATTCACTTCGATGACATATCAATGATTCCAGTTTCGTTTCCCTTCAGCCCGACATAAGTCACTACGCCGCCGAGCTATTACCGGTGCTGTTCGAGTTTCTCGGCCAAGTGATGCAACAGATGCAAATGAAACAGGAGAGCCCCAGCTTCGACCGGTTATTCTACGCCTTGGAGACATTCTGCGAGAACCTCGAGGACCGCCTGATGCCCTACCTGCCCACGCTCATGGAACGGCTGTTCGCCGCTCTAGACCCAGCCGCCGGTTTCTCGTTCCAGCTGAAGCGGGTGGCCCTGAGCGCGGTCGGTGCGGCCGCCACCGCTGTCAAGGAGGGAATCGTGCCCTACTTCCCCCGAATCAAA
Organism: Rhynchophorus ferrugineus; assembly: GCF_030347505.1. Taxonomy (NCBI): domain Eukaryota; kingdom Metazoa; phylum Arthropoda; class Insecta; order Coleoptera; family Curculionidae; genus Rhynchophorus; species Rhynchophorus ferrugineus. Next base: position 3,503,870 of record NW_027472589.1, on the reverse strand, counting down.
GAGCTGCTGAATATCTACATCTTGGTCGACCCCAATTCGGAAAAAAGCGACGTGCAAAGCTACGCGCTGGGTGGGTATCGCGGCGACGCGTCAACAGGCTAGATGACTATTTTTGAGGAACTACTTTACGACAATTTATTGCGTATTTACTTTATCCAGGATATAAGTTGTGATATTTCTACGAGTAGTGTAATATAAAATAGGCGCTAAAACGCTCAAAATCTGCGCGTGACGTAGTTGTTGTGGTCGCACCGAACGGTTTGTACGGGTAGAGGTCTTATTTATACTTTATTTTAATAACTTTGTGTTATAATTAGTCATTATAATGTGTATCGATGATCCCTAATCTAATAATACATCGGTAAAAGCTCCAAACAAGTTGTGTATTTTAGTTCTGAGACAGAAAAATAGGATTGTGATTAAATCTTGCAAGGCTTAAGTAGTTTGAACATCAGTCATTTAGCAACAATAGTCTGAACACAGCAATAAGGCCATCATAATGTAAGTATTTACTATTTTAAGTACGTTTAATTATGCGTAAAGTAATTAACGTAATATCGAGGTAAATAACATCGTTGATAACATTTGATAACTAATGATTTGGTTTTTAAAACACCTAATTATTTTGTCCTTTTTTAGGTATCCAATAATATGGAAAACAACATTTATTATAATGTGATGGGTTTATATCTCTACAAGATTCGGATACCAACCAGATGAACTCAATGAATATTAACCGCCGTTCACTACTGAACGACCATATATTCCCAAAATGCAAAGAAAAATATTAATTAAATTCTAGGTTTCAACAAGTGTCAAACAACAAATCTAGTTTCTTGTACATCAATAGTCCAATGTGACTATCAAGTTTTTACAGCCTGGTATCTTTGTGTTCTGGTAGAGACAGAAGTTTTGAAGAACATTTCACTAACGATAGCTACTTATAAATGATGTATGAACCCAAATGTTATCACTGAAGTCAAGTAAAGTAAAAGAAACTAAGGGGTGATCTAGTTTAAGAATTCATAATGTATTTCAATTGCATGTGTGCTTATACATTTGTAAAGCTATTATTTTAATAAACTTCAAAATTACAATTTGTGCATTTTATTTACCTAAATAATACAAAGTAAATTGATACAATACCGGATACACTTTTGCTTTCACAGAGTTACTGAAATTTTAGGAAAGAAAAAGTGTAAGAATAATTTTAATCTTCTTTATGTGTTATAGTTACTATCAACTATGTCAAATGAATGTTTGATAGCTCTGTCGAATACATTTATACAAATATAGGGCACCTGATTTTAAATAAACTCTTACAGTTATCAACTGGCGATTGAACTATTATTGGGTACTCTTAGAGTTATTGCTTGCACTTATATATTTTCTTGTCAAGTGTTATACTGATAGTAACAGGTTAACTGAAAAGTCCCCGGCCTGACACCTAGATGGCACTATTAGAATTAAATCCATATGTTTTTTGAAGGGAAAAATACAGTTGAAGTAAAAACTTGGCTTGATGCCGAATTTCCGGGTACTGTCCCAGGAAAATCAATCATCAAGGATTGGTGTGCTAAGTTTAGACGTGGTGAAATGAGCACCGAAGACGGTGAACGTAATGGACACCCAAAAGAGGTTGTTACCGACGAAAACATTTAAAAAATCCACAAAATGATTTTGAATGACCGTAAGTTCAACTGAACGTATACATCATATCATTCTCTGTGCAAAGTGGGTGCCGTACGAGCTCACTTTTGACCAAAAACAACGACGAGTTGATGATTCGGAGCAGTGTTTGAAGATGATCAAGCGTAATAATCCCGAGTTCTTGCATCGATGTGTGACAATGGATGAAACATGGCTCCATCATTTCACTCCGAAGTTCAATCGACAGTCATCCGAGTACACTGTACACGATGAACCTGCTCCAAAGCGTGGGAAAACGCAACAGTCGGCTCGCAAGGTTATGGCGTCTGTATTTTGGGATGCGCATGTGATAATTTTCATTCACTACCTTGAAAAAGAAAAGACCATCAACAGCGACTATTACATAGCGTTATTGGACCGTTTGAAGGTCGAAATCGCCAACAAAACAGTATTGAAAAGTTGGAGGGTCGCTATAATCAGTGTATCACCCTTGAAGGGAATTATGTTCAATAAAAAAAACATTTTGCCAAAAAAATGTGTTTTACTATGGTAGGCCGGGGACTTTTCAATTAACCTGTTATTTGTGCTTAATGTTCTTTAATATTCTACCACATTTCATCGTTAGCGTGTCTGGAATACTCACTTTGATTATATGAAAGTTCTAATGTACTTTTTAAAACTATTATTTCAAAATAGTTCAAACTTGGAATGCGGAAATGATGGTTAAGAAACGATAAATGACGTCAATATTTCGTAGCACTTGTAAACGGTGTTTGACTTAACGTGGCGAATTTCGAAATGTGTTTGTATTTCCGGTAAAACATTAGTAATCCAGTTTTTACTTTTGAGATAAATGTATTTTTAATAATCCCTCTATAGTTTTATTTGTTACCGTCATCTAGCCTATTGCGATCTAACAGCATTCTCGTCTAAGCCGAGTCTTGATTTCCAGAAACTTTGGCCGTAGTCGCGCAATTCATCGGCCCCGAAAACTTCAAGCCCCACGCGGAGGAGTACGTCGGCATCGGGCTGAAGCTCCTCGACGTGACTCAGGATCCTGACCTGAAGAAGAGCATTTACGCCCTGTTCGCCGCACTCTCTATCGTGGTTAAGGAGGATATCTCGCCTATTTTACCGAAGGTGGTCAACGCGATGATCGAGAGCATTCAAAGCAGCGAGGGCATAGTGGTATGATCTTTAGATTAGGTGTTTAAATTGATTTTAAAGGATTTACAAGTGGTCATCGGGTCATTGGTCATTTGTAACTAAATTCATGTTAAAGCCTACTTTTCAGCATATGATACGTTTCGGTATATTTTCAGTATAATACACTATTTAATAAATATCCATCTGTCTTGATAGATTGTTATAGATTCTTGTCTAGATTTTTATATTTTCCATAATAACTTGACTCCATGTAACTTGACCCTTCTATTATATTTATATATAGAAAGAAGTAAAATCAAAATTATTTTTGATGTAATATATCGGCCTATAAATTAGTTTTAAAGGATTTAAAAAGATGGTCATTGGGTACATTTGTAACTAACTTCATGTTAAAGCCTCATTTTTCAGTATGTGTGTTTTTAATTTAATAGGTCTGTTGAGTTGAATAACATAAAAGTAAAGAAAGATCATGTATGCTTATATTTGATGCTCCGAAGTTGTTACAGTACAGAAAATAATCTTACATATGATACTTTATTATAATTTAATTTATTAAGTTATTAATACTGTGTTGATTATTGAAAGTTAATGGAAATTAGATTTAATTAAAGGCTATTTTATAAATGTTAGTGAGTGTTAGTTCTTGAGATAGTTTGCATATGTTTTAATGTTGTATATCAAATATATTTCTGACCTTATATTGAAAATACTGCAAAACCAAGTTTTAGTAACATATCGCTTTTAAATTAACCCACAGGGCTATCACTAATATAAATAAACTGTAATTATGTCGCAACAAGGCCTTTACAAATGATTTCCGTTATAACGTTATAATCTCCACCCATTTCAGACGCACTACGACGAAGAAGAGAAAGAGGAAATCGATGTATATGGAGAAATATCAGACGAAGACGACGACGCAGAGGAGGACATCGAGGGTGAGTCTTCAGCTAGCGAGGATTCAACTCAGTGCCGCTACTCTGTGGAGAATTCGTACAACGAGGAAAAGGAACAAGCCTGCTTAGCCCTAAGGGAGATTTGCATTAACACCGGGTAAGTTAACGTCGTCCGGATAACCGCGAAATAAACAACGTCCCCCATCGAATACAGCAACGCCTTCCTCCCGTTCATCGAGAAGAGCTTCGAGGAGATTTTTAAGCTGGTGAACTACCCACAAGACGACATCAGAAAGGCCTCTATCGAGGCTCTGCTGCAGTTCTGCATCACCCTGTACAAGGCGAACACGCCGGAGACCAAGGACGCGCTGTATAAGGCACTCCAGATGTTCATACCGAAGTGTTCCGAGCTGATCCGGTCGGACGAGGAACGCTCCGTGGTGATGATATGTCTGGATTCGTACGCAACGCTGCTGGAGGAGGTCAAGGCCGACGTATTTGCCGGTGAGGGTCATCGGGAAGCTATCATGAACTGCGTGGTGGACGTATTGAGTTTGAAGGTAGGTTTTTGTTGGTTTAAATGACGGACCCGCGATGATAAAGACGGGACCTTTCAGACCATGTGCCAAGACACCGACTTGGGTACGCGGACCGAGAATAACGAGGACATCGAGGCTGAACAGGACGAGCTGTTGTTGGAGTCTGCTGGCGACGTGATCCCGAAATTCGCCGCGGCCATATCGCCCGACGATTTCGTCTGTTATTTCCCCAATGTCTTGAAGTTGCTCGCTAACAGAACGGTAGGAATTAGCGTCCAGAACTATCGACTGAAAATAGTAATTACTATTTGAGTTAAATGCACATTTCGACTGTTTTTCTATTCAGCGATAACAGACGAAGATGTACGAATATTAAATAATGTTAATTGGTAAGGGGCATTGTAAAAAAGGGAATGAAATAATGATCCCAAATATATTTAATCGTATTTTAATACTTGGAAAGTAACAATGACATATAATCGAAGTAATTGGTTTAATTCTATTTCATTCCATCATACTCTTACTTTTTTTTCACCAACAGTGCCATAAATGAGACGGAGTTGTATATATTTCTTGGCGAACTTTTTTTAGTAAAGGAAAAAGATATTTGCTGTAATTTATTACCCGCAAAATAACGTATTTTCTCAATCAATCTTTATGAACTCTTTAACCATCGCATCCTTCTTAAACACAAGAATAATTTTATTTGTTGTTAATAAGGAATATTTTATTATTAGGGGAATATTATTATTCGTTGAAACTTGAATGAAAGAAGTTTTAACACTGAAATCGAAAAAATAGAAAAATAGTTGCCAAGATAACATAAACGCAGTCAAAATTATTTTCCTATTATAGTTGATAGTAAAAAGTAGTAAAATCAGTCGAACCGAAAATAGCGACTGAAACAGTTGATAGTCGTTTTCACTCGATAGTTCCCATCGCTAGTAGGAACGATTGATAAACCCGTCGCGGTCTCGTACTGATTATCTTTGGGTTCCAGATGAAACAGAACAGCGTTAGTCAGAGATCCTTTGCCTTCGGCACGTTGGCGGAATGTATGAAGTCCCTGGACGTTTACGTGGAGAAATTCGTGCCCCAACTGTTGAAGATGTGGCTCTCCGGGGCCAGGGACCCCGCCGACGAGGTCAGGAACAACTCCATTTTTGGCCTGGGTGAGATGATCCTTCATGGGAAAGACAAAATTTTCAGGTACAAAGACCTCCGTTACCATCCACCGATGATATACGGTGTTCTTGTTTTCAGTCATTATAACGAAATCTTACAAGGACTGTCACAAGCCGTGGCCAAAGAAACCCATGCAGGGACCCTGGACAATATCTGTGGTGCTTTAGCTAAGATGATACTGGTAAATTCTGGTGGCATTCCTCTGGATCAGGTAAGATTAAGTTCTAATTTGCTATGGTTTTAAAATTGCAAAGTACTTATTCTACAATAGATACTTTGGGCTTAACATCCCCATCACTGTTTTTAATGTGGACTGAGTATTACTATTAACTTTACTGGACTAGGTCAAATGGTTTATCCACTTTAATCTTCTGACTAAGCCAACATTATCTAGGAGCTGCAGAACCTCAACATTGATGTGTTGAAGGAGGCTCTGTCTTTACCATCGGGAGGCATAGTTCTTGCTAACGTTATTGACAGTTTCTAACTTCAGGTCCTTATGCAGATTGTCATTATTACGAATGTACAATGGAGCATCAACAATATCTCGCAGTACCTCGTTATGGAATCTTTGTATGATATTTCTATTGCTTTGCCTGATAGAACTCAAGAGATGAACACCAAAAGTTCACACTGGTTTCAAGCCTTGTAAAGCAAATGCTCATATATACTGACAGCATATTTTTTGTACTGTAGCTTGAGTTCTTCATGAGTTCATTTGTAAGTGGTAAATGTAGCAACATTTTCATTAAATGTATGCAAGTCTCGAGTGTACAGCAGATAAAGGAACTGGGTCCAATAATACAATTCCCTGTGGCACACCTGCCAGTGGTTCCCTCAAGTAAGAATAAGAACCTTCTTGTTTGACTCTGAAGTGTCAGTGAGTTATATATATATATATATATATATATATAATCATAATTCCATGAGCCACCGCCCACATTCGTGGAATTTATTGTAGTCTGAATGAATAATTTATTAGTTTGATGATCTTAATTAATGCTTTATTAATATTTTCCCGATAATAAGGCCAAACCAGGATCCTTTATTGTAATCAGCGATAAAATCGATTTACCGGAGTTTTCAAAGGTTTTTTAACGTTTTTCCTCCACAGGTACTACCAGGTTTACTTCAAAAACTACCCCTTCGAGACGACTTCCAAGAGAACGAGGCTGTGATTAAATGCTTTGCCGCGCTGTACCAGCAGGGCAACCCCGTACTGAAGCAACACTTCGATGCCGTGATAAAAGTGGCGGTTCACGTGTACCACAACGACCAGGTGCCAAACGCCGGTGAGTACCTCAAATCCCGAGTAAACCTTTCAGCCGGTGATGGAGGAAATGTTTCAGAGACCAAACGGATCCTAACGGAGTTCCTCAAGCTGGCGCATCTGAACTTCCAGCAGGAATTCGTGGTGGCCGTGAGCTCCCTGGGCCCCGAGGCGATAGCCAGCGTCGAGAGGCTCTTCTCCTAGACCGCGCGGGCCGACAGAACCAACCCCACACACGCAGCTTTAACAGATTCAAATCCATACATGGATATATAGATAAATATGTATCAGGCATCGTTTTCATTCAGACGGGGATTGATTTTTTTAATATTGTTATTGTGGAGATTATTTATTCGTTAGTTAAGCGAGGGTCCGGTTTCCCTTTTCCCAGCCCGGGAAAAGCGAGTTAACCGGGTTCCGGTCGTCGTCGTCGTTCCAGACGACGGGAATCAGGTCGTTTCTCTGTTTGTTCGTTTTTAAGTGATGTTGATGACGTGATGGATCGCTAGAGAGAGGTCTTTAATCGAATGTTTTGTGTCAAAACCGAGGATAGATAACGAGATACCGGAAGGAAAAAACAAATCGAGTTGCCTAAAGATATATGTTTTAGTTTTTTTTTATAAAGTAAGTGCTTGTGTAAGCAGCATCGATGGTTATATTAATTATACTGTTTTTATATTACACGTTGTACGGTTAATAAAATTTTTGGTAAAATACCCGTCTTTTTGTTGTGTTATGTTTAATATTAGGTGAAGCATCTCCCTATTATCAACTAAGCATCTTTGGCAATAGCACATATAATTCAAAAGCCTCCTTTATCGTGTTAGTCCAAGCTACTTTGTTTATTGGTTTTTAATCAAGTTAAAACAAACAAATTTGATTACACCCTTAACCAGATTTCCCAGTCTTCTTGTCAAACAAGTTAGTTGCTGTGGATATTATGCCAACTTGATCTTTACGTTTATCAGTTACACATAAGTACATAAATCAAGAATCACCAATAGATAAAATATTTTCTTAAGACTAATTAGGTAATTGTTAGTTTTTTAATTCATATGTTCTTAATTATTATTGTTGAGTCAAACTTGCTCTACTGATATAATGATTTTTATTCAAACTGAAACAAAAGAATTTTACTACTCCGTTTGATTTCCCTAACCAGAATTCCCAATTCTTTTGTTTATTAAGTTAGTTGCTATGGATACTAGGCCAACTTGATTTTTATGTCAAAAATAGCCAATATAAAAATCAAGATAACTGCTAGTTTTTTTTAAATTTATATATTCTTAATTATTATTATTGTTGGGTCAAGCTTGCTTTACCTATATACTGGCTTTTTTTTAATAAAATTAAAGCAAAATAATTTTACTATGCATTTTAATTCCGTTTGTTAAATTTCCCAATTCTGTTGACTAACAAGTTAGTTGCTATGGTTACTGGGTTAACTTGAACTTCGATTATTGTTTATTACACATAAGTAGCTACATAAAAATGAAACAGATAAAAAACACTAACCTTCTATCAAAATGACAATTGCAATTTTTTAAATTTATATATTTTTAATTATTAAATTTGAAAAGCTTACTTTACTAAATTACTGGTGTTTAATAAAATTAAAGCATAAAAAGTTGGATTAAAAATTGGAGCTGCATTTGTATGAGGATGGTTAGGAGTATTCCAGCATCATATAGTTTGCTCTGAGGTCAAAAGTCATTCGATTAAGATGTGAAAAATCAGTGCTTAGTTTAAAAAAAATCTAAGAAGATAGATTATAACTATTTAAATATGTTTGTTGCGTGAGGGAAGAACGACATTCTCACATTTTTGTGACGAAATCGACCTTTTGCAAGGAAAAAAGACCAAAATCCTGATAAGGATATTATTAACCACGCATATTGAACTACGTGGAAAATTTCTTCTTAGGTATTCAAAAACCAGAAAGGGAGTTCATTCTAGAGCCTCCAGCAATATTCTCAGAGGAATAGTTCCTTTCCTCTAATTACATTATGAGAAGACATTGATATAAGATTATCGTGCCCATAGACCAAAAACAAACAAGATATAGAAGGTATTCTGAGGTCAATATATCACCGATAAACCTTGCTGTGATACTGATATAATAAAAGATTCATCAAGAAAAATAATAGACTAAGCCGGGAATTGTGCCTTCGCCATAAAGTCCTGATATTTTTAAAAGTGCGAAAGATTATTTATTTGTCTTTATCTAACGTTTTGGCGAATACGTCGATCAATTTAATTTAATATTAAAACTAAAATTGAGTTATTAAGTTGCTCAAACGTATCAACATTTTTCGTCAAATGTTATTTTTAGGATTTTGATAAAAAGTTGTTCTTTACAATAAGTACAAAATCGTGCATTATTGTTATGAGCTAATTTTAAAATTACATTGTGGCGAATGCAGCAAGATAACTAAGAATTGATTAAAAAACATACCTTGGCTCTATTATGTGTCAAACCAATTTGTTTCTAATCACCAGAAGGAAGACCAGCACTGGAAAGTAGAAACGCAATTTTCTTATAATCACAAATTAGAAAGTATCACAAAATGCAAGATTTAAAATAACACCGATCATGAAATACTCTTTCTTCTAATCCTAACAAAGTTTGAATCGAAACTACCTAAATTTTACATACTGCTGTAAAAGAAAAGGTTTCAATAAAAACTTTATCAAAAAAATGTCCGATATGTATCGGTCCTGGCGTAAAGAATTTTGCCTATGAATCAAAATAATTTTTTATGGAATCATTCGCCGACCTTATATCATACCGAAAGATCAGTCTGACCAGACCTCAGACATGACGAACATATAGTAATTGGCATTTTTATCGTCGATGATTGGGGTAAACCGCTTATAGGAAGTTTAACGATTAAAAATAATAAAATGCGCATTTGATTTGCGGGTAACGATCGTGTGAATCCCCAAATGATACGATATTGTCTCTGTGATTTTTAGGTTTAATAAATCATTTTATCACTTACCTTAAAAATACTGTATCATAGCTTCACAGAAATCACTAAATCGAACACTTATGAACAAAACTACTCACTTTAACGCCACTAACCGAAATTTGAAATTCTTTTGTCTGACAAGTTAGTTGCTATGGTTACAAGGCAAACTTGATTTTTTCTCTTAATATTCAAACGTTATTAACTATGTAAATATAATTCCTTAATAGAAAATATATATATATATATATATATATATATATATATATCAACGCATCGTTAGTTTATTATAGATATAATTAAAGTATGAAATGTTAATTTCGTTTTTTATTTGAACTAATTTCTTGCTCTATGTTTAAGGTTTTAATTTTTTAAAAGCAGGCAACCAATTATACATTGAAATTTTTTGTACTAAATTCAGGCTAAATTAAAATGACATTTTGGGACATTGAACGAGAAACTATATACAGTGTGCAAAAATTATCTTAATTAGTTATTTTCGTTGATTAGGAAGTTCTCAGGGATAACTAAATCCGGCTTAAACGTGATTCTCAATACGTTTTGTTGGTTTTGCTGTTATATTAAGATCATGTTTGATCCTTAAGCGTTTGTTTTCGGAGAATTAGCAATAGCCCATCTTGACGTACGTTAAGATAATGTGATTATTGTTAGTTTAATAGTATTTATGACGTTTTGGTACAATATAATAATATTTAACGTCGTATATCCGTTTAAGGATGATCCCACTTATTGAAACTAGAATAGAATCATTAAAGTAGCTCTTATCAATATAATACGCAGATTTGTAACAAGGAATCTATAATATTATTCAAGATTATCGGCGATTATGAATTCTTCTAATCAGTACCCGCTTGATAATCCATCAAGTATATCGATCTGATTTTTTAAGCAAATTCTAGTATAGTTTTTATGACGATTAGACGTGGATTATGGACTTGCAACGCAGCAGTACCCCGACGGTCAGTTTGATGAGCGACGATGAGGAAATCTTTGCCAACAGCACCGAACAAGACATCGAGATCTATGAAGAGAAAAAGTGGACGAGGGGACATTTACGGGTAATACATTTTCGTTGGAAGATTTAGCATATATTAGTTGGGAAAAAGGCGGGAAACAGTATAGTAATTCGTATTATTGCAGTATTTTGCGTGTAAGTAGGCTTTGGGATGATTGTAATTGTCACTGTCAGTGTCATCGTCAATTGTAGTTTTGTAATTTGCAAACTCGGTTAATTAGTGACAGTGCCGCCCTCTGAGCGGAAATTAGGCAAGTTGGAGTGTGATTTCGAAGTATTTACATAGATGGGGCCGTGTAATTACATCAGGGACATTATAATGATGATATATACGGATATATTTATGTTGGATTAATTAAAATTCACGTCCGAACGATATTATTTTATTGTAAATATCGTAAGGTTGTTGATTATCGGATCAGGTCCCGTAATGAGTAATTTATCGATGATTTAGAATGGGAATTGACGCCTCGAAGATAAAGATAATATTTTTCTAAGATAATATTATCAGTTCAAAGCGATTTGCAATGGGAAATTAGGAAAAAAACACTGTCGTTTAGTAATAACGCGAAACGATGGTGTGATTAAGAAAAAAAAGACGATTAGAATGCGGACTGTTACCTATATAGTCTAATGCATGAACTATGTTAAAGAAATGCATTGTTTATACTGTGAATAAGGTATGATTGGGTATTGATGTACCACAGAGTAAGTCAGCTGATTATTATTTATGTTTGTTTTTTGTATATCGGGGGGATATAACATAAATTAACTTGTGACTCATCAAAAGCTTGCGAATACCGTCTAATAGTGTTTTTTTCCTTAATTTTCAGTCTCAATTCGAAACGTTGGAGTTGTACAAGTTGTTTCGAAGCTATACGGATAAAATCAGCTTCGGATATTTCTCACTATTTCTGATCACAACCTTTATATTGTTCACAAGTCACACGTTGGTATTGATATGCATCAATTATCATGTACAGGTAGGTGGAATATATAGAGGGCTCATTCGTTGGTCTATTTTTGAAAGGTTATGTTGACGCTATCACGCTTGACACTGACAGGTACGTCAATGTCAAAGCTCCGTTGTAAGAAATGGAGAAACGAACATTGAGAAACGGTTGAACGAATTTTTGGTTGAGATAAATTCTTTCATTATTTGACCACTTTGTTATTTAATTTGTAGGAGTTGAAAATTTTCGTTAATTTGGTCCTTAAGATCTGTAGTAGGAGTATGTATTCTGCACAAATTACCAGTGAACCTACATCATTTCAATTTATGACGTCAAGACGTCGCAATGTTGCCGCATCAACTCTGTTTTAATTTATATCTGGCTTTGACATATAACAAAATTCTAGTCGAAATAAAATAATGACCCAAAAACATTATCAGGTTGTCAAATATAATTTATTTTAACATTATAGTACATATCGAATAATTGAAATTAGAGTTAATTATACAGCCACAATAGTTTATAGGTTAGAATTGTTTTATTATATTTACTTTTCCGCACTACCCATGAGGAATTATAACCATTACAATTCAACAATTCTAAGAAGAACAAGATCAATATATCTGCAGTTAATTATTAATAAATGTTATGACTAATATCTAATCAATTGTTATTCCAACGTTATATTAACCTTTTCTATCAACTATTATTGTCTTAACTCTTTTTATTAGCATTTAGCCATTAGGGACCCAGAGTCCTATTCTGAAATATCCATGTCTCATTTAAATACACAATTTAAAAATTGTAATCTTTCAAAGGCAAAGTCTGGAAGTTCCATTAGACCTCTTCGTGGGTTATCTTTACCATTATCTTAACCATTTAAATCATATATTACCTAATAGTCTACGAAGGCATGTTCTATATGCCCCAAAGACTCACTGTTTTTACAGATTTCATATATTTGCTCTCCGACAGAGCTAGAGGGCGGTTTCTTTTCGGTTAATCCGAGATTATATTTTTCATTTTTAGAGATATTTCAATAAAATATTCTTACTAGCGAGAGGGGGCCTCAATTATTTCGTTTCTGTCCCAAGTAACTGATGCAATCAGTTCTGTCAGAGTATTAATAAGCAGCGATTTGGAATTAATCAAAAGAAGCAAAGTGTTAAAACAGTTTATAACCTGTAGTTGTTGTAACTAATATTTTGAAGAATTTTGCAGATATTTAACAAAACACTTTTGCAGACTCATTTGTTTACGTGTTCGAACGTATCGGACAGCATTGCATCTCGTTTTAACTGTAATAAAATTAGAAGAAATATATTCTCTGATTATAAAACGAATTTACAGATTGTGGCAAGCAATACTTTAAACATCTTGATGACGTATGTTCACTGCTTCTTAGGATATATTATAGTTTCCGTCGCGTGACTAAAAAGAAGCCAACAGATGGCGCTTTGTACGGAGACTTTTCGTTTTAGAGTGACCGAACAGAACTTAGACAGCCAGTAGAGTTACACTTTCACTCGACAGTTGGTGATCCATTTGTTCTAATTAGCGTTGGGAACTATCGACTGAAATCGACTATCGACTGTTTAGTAATTGACTACTTTTTACTATCGACTATCGTGGTCTGAGTGATTTTGTTACTATTTATTATCGACTGTTTCAGTCGTGTACTTTTAGTTACTATTTTTGGTTCTAATAGATTTTTAACGTTCTGGGTCTGTCGTTCTAGCCGCGACCTTGACAAAAATGTACCCAGTTTATGCCTGCATAGATTTATAAAGTAATATAAATAGTTTTTTTTTTGGTAGTCTGCTTGTAAATAACAATATGTTGTATATTAATAGAGCAGCATTTTGGAACGATATTTTTCAAGATTGTTAATGTTACAGGGTAAAAAATAGAAATTGTGGTGAATGATAAGTAATAAAATACTATTGACTGTTTTTATGGTTATAATAGGTAATACCTCGATTACTCCCTCGAGTTTTTAAAAAAATATTTTCGTTTAATAATAAATAAATAATGTCGTGGATTAGTTTTTTTTCTATGAGAGGTATATGTTTAATTTTTCTTTATAATTTATGGTAATTGTATATCTTGTATCATTAGTTGTTTAAGTTCTATTGTTTTATTTATATTTATTACTAGCGACCCGCCCCGGTTTCGCACGGGTGCAATGCTGATACTAAATTAAATACACTACAGAAAAAATATGAACGTTGTATATAAAAACATAGCGGCCCGCTCCGACTTTGCACGGGCATAAAATATATATGCCTATGTCACTCAATGAAAACATGATTAAAATCGATCCAGTATTTTTGGTTCATTCATTACTGCCCTTGGCCTGCACGCATTAAATTTGGAGTAAAACAATTCCTCTTCCCCTATACTTACTATGAAGATTTCCTGCTATCTTTGGAATATCTAAATTCATACAATTTTTATTACATTACACATTTTTAAACGCAAATTTTAAATTTGTAATATCTCCGAAAATATTTGTTTAATTTACATGCTGTAAGGAACCATATTGATCTATATTAATTGCACACTGTATTTAAGGTACTTAATTCGATAAGGATTAATGCCGTATTGCTTAAAATAGCTTCGTAAATAAGCCATTTTCTCACGTAAAAAGTAAACAATAAAAATGGTTAATGTGGGTTATCCCTAAAAGATAAACATATACCATCGCGGACTTTTTTGTAGACCTTTTTATGGTGTACAATACTGTAGTACATTAATTTGATCTAACTCGTAGGGTTAGGCAGCGTTTTTGCTAATTGCTAAATAAGCAATGTTGCCTTAGTATATTATGCATGTATTATACATATAAACCTTCCTCTTGAATCACTCTATCTATTGAAAAAAACCGCATCAAAATCCGTTGCGTAGTTTTAAAGATTTAAGCGCACATAGGGATATAGGGACAGAAAAGGCGACTTTGTTTTATACTATGTAGTGATAATATATTATTTAAAAATAGCAATTAACATATTCAAATAAAATAAAACATTTGTGGGGTATTAGTCTATTCTTTTTTACAGATCCACAGAACATTCAGTTACAATTTCGCAGTAATTCTACTTCGTTTAAAATGAAACGATTAATTGCATTTTAATAGTATTCAGTAATTATTTTTTTCTTTTTTTTAAGTTAGTACGTGCAGGAATATGTACATCTCCGTCTCGCTTATACTACCGTTGGATAATATTAACATATAAAATTAACTGCTTCGAGCAACTATCTCCGTCCTTTCCTCTCTCACAGTTTATACAGAAAAGGGTTCGTACATCGTCGTCTGACATCACGAATTGAAAAAAACAGTTGAACGAACGTTTTTTGACTATCGACTGTTTCGACTGTTTCGGACAGTTTTCAGTCGATACTTCCCAATGTTTCAGGTCACTAAATACGTGGTCCTAGCAGATATATGCCGCGGATTACGACTTAAATGAATTCAAGTTTAATTAAAAGTTGTGTCTGTCTCTCTAAAAATTGCAATCTTTATTAGGTTAACCTAGTTTTTACACTGTTTAGCACAATATGGAGGATCTGTTACCCGACCTGATCATATACAGCCTGATGTCGTGCCTCTCGGTGATGGGACTGTTTTCTCTCGAGATATTGATGAGACGAAAGAAGAAGTGGTCGTACCTGTGCGCGGTAGCGTTCGCGATGTTGTTCTTCACCAATTTCTTCTTGCCTCTTTACCACAGCTTCGTGACAGCCCCGAACGATTATCGCTACATGCCCGGCTACACGTTCCTGCTGATCATAGCCTGCTATATCTTCTTTGGCGTGTCGAATAATTGGATCGCCGTGCTGGGAGGTTTTCTGGTATCCGCTTGTCACATTGCTTTGGTCGTGACCCTAACCTATGACGATATCGAATATAATGTTAAACTGAAACGCGTAAGTACTTTGTTTCTAAGGGTGCTTTGATAATTTGTTAATGTCATTCTCACTGTCAAACGTCAGTTGTCACTAAATCACTTGTCGTCGTCAGTTTTTTCGTGTAAAATGTATTTTTTCAAACGTTAAACAAAGTATTTTAAGGTTAAATTGCATTAAGTTGAAAATATATTTTTTATAAACGTGATTTTATGTTTCTTTATATGATTGTCACAGCTAATTGTACTGTTTTATATCTATATTTCTCTATTTATTTGATATTCCTTTAACGTAATAATTGTCACTGTAAACTTTCAACGGTCACAATCAAATATATCGCGATTTCATTCGAAATATTACCAGAATAATTAATTCATTTTTAATTTCTTTAATAATTATCACTGTTAACTTCCAACGAACAATTGCCACAGGCAACTATACTTTTATCAAAAAAATTAGCACACTTTAAATTATTTTAACATTATTACCAGTATAAAACGTATCTTTCCAATTCTGACTTGATATATTTTTCAATAACTGTCACTGCCAAAGCGAAATGTTAATAGATTCGTTAACGTTCTTAGTATTTCTGTACAATAAAATTCACAAGTTTTCTAATTTTCTAAGTGTGCTTTAGCATATTTTTGACAATTGTCACTGTCAACTTTCAACGAAAAATTGTCACAGCCAACTATATAATGGTTTTATTCAAAATGTTAACATATTTTTGAAGATTCTGCATATTTTTTCAGTATAAAAAGTGTACATAATCTATTTATACTGTGTTATTATTCAAAATATTAATAATTTCGCGATCTTAACATATTTGGAATATAAGTTGTACAAGGTTGTCTTGATATTTCTGTCACTTCCAATAATCAGTTACTATATACATATTGTATATTGTTGGTGTATACTAGGGGTATTATAGAAATGTTGGCATACTTTTAAATAATTCTGAGTATACTTTCAATACAACTAGTATAAGTTTTTTAAAAGTGTTTTGGTAACTGTCACTGTCAACTGTCAGCCGATAAATTTCATCTGTCGAAAGTCATAGCTAACTACGATGTCTTTTTACAAGTTCTTTATGGTGTTTGAACTTGAAATAATAAATAAATCAAGATTATGTATAATTTATCATTATTATCATTATTATATTTGAAAATATCAATGAACCAATGATTTAAATATTTATGAATAGGATTAGATGTATGTAATGATGTTAGTTTGTATACATTTTTAAAGCACCAATCGTTATATTCCTTATTTACGTTAACATAACTCTAAAAAGTAAGTTTACTAGAGCTATAACTTATATTCTTTTGAATCCGTTGTATGTGAAATAATAACGTTTTATAGGAAAAGACTTTTCCAGGCTCATAATCTACAATTTAGACCACAAAAAATGTAGATATTATCACCCTCTTCCATCTTCTCGTGCCATTTTCTGGGTACTTCGCAACAGTTCAATTTTAAACATTATAATCCCCAGTTTGGTGGCTGCAGCTTCACCACCTTCATGAAACATATATGTACTAAAGGTTTGATGATGGTTTTTAGACTTTTTCAGATGTTATTTTCCTGGGATGTTTCAACGGACTGGGAGTGTATTTCCGATATCTGAACGAGATCGTTCAAAGGAAAAGCTTCTTGGATCGCAGAGATTGCATCGAGAATACCTTCCAGCTCAAGCACGAGAAAGTACAAGAGGTACTGCGATATTCCGGATTTTCGCTTTGCTATATTCGATCCGGTTGCAGGAACAACTGATGTCCAGTATTATTCCCGCCCCTATGGTGTCTAAAGTCAAGGAGAACTACATCAAGAACCAGAATCATTTTCTGACCTCAGGGAAAGTCGATGATGACCCTTACAAGTAGGCGATGGTCGGTCGGTTGGTGACCACATCCTGGTTTTACGTTTGATTTGTATGATTTCAGGCAACAGCTCTTGGAAAAACACGAGGGCGTCACCATATTGTTCGCGGATATAGTCAATTATACGGTCATGACCAAGAAGTTGAACATCAATGCTTTACTGGAGACGCTCAACGAGCTTTTCGGTCGGTTCGATGACGCATCTGATGTGAGTAAGTCCTCTACACCTCCACATGGCGATAACACACTTCTTGATTATAGAAACTGAAAGTGATTCGAATAAAATTCTTGGGAGACTGTTACTATTGCGTTTCCGGCCTTCCACCAAATCCTCCAGAGAATCCTGCTGAAGCCTGCGTTGATCTGGGACTGAAGATGATCAACATCATCGCCAAGATTCGGTGAGAAAGATCATCGCGTCGAGTTCTGATTGAATATGTTGTTATTTTTTCAGTCAGGAGAGAGATCTGACAATTGACATGAGAATTGGCATACATACTGGCAAGATCACGTGCGGCATTATCGGTAAAATCAAGTATCAGTTCGACATATGGTCCAAGGATGTTGATATCGCCAATAAGATGGAGAGTGAGGGCGTCGCTGGGTATATAACCACGAATAACGTTGAGCTATAATTCACATGATGATTTTCAGTAAGGTTCACATCACCAGCACCACCAAAGACTTGCTGGAGAAGCCGTATGACATCGTACCGACGAACAAAGGTCAGACGGTACCCCAGTTTAAACAGCATCGATTAGAAACCTTCCTGGTGTCCCCAGTAAGTAAAAGTTGGCCGCCGCCGTTTGTCTGCCTTAATCTGGACTTGTTTTATGGGTTCCAGATGCCGGATCATCCGGGAAAGGACTGTTTCCCGCTATCTCGTAACAGCTTGTTGGATTCGGAGGACAGTCACCAGATCGCTATGCCCAGGTTGTCCATCTTCCGAAAAAATGGTATGCCTGCTACGGGTACTCTGCAGGTTCCGGATCTGTCCCAGATATCCGAGCAACCTCACGGGCTCACCTTAATAGAAAGCAGCAACCTGGAGCATAACAACGAAAGGTAAATTTTGGAACCCGGTGGAGTGAAAGGCGTCCAGATGATGATGTTGCAGGAAAATGTTAGGAAACGGCGAAGCCAGTGGCAGGAGGAGCACGGTGTATCAGAGGAGGGCGACCCAGAGGTTCAAGGCCAGCGAGGACAGGAGGTCCACGTGGGATATCAAGAGAAGAACAGCCTTCATGAACAGTAATTTCAAGCGTTACGTGGAGAGAGCTGCCGATGTGAACGAAGAAATGGAGAAGACCATCAATAACATGTCGTTCTCCAAGAAAGAGTAAGTTTCAGATATCTTTTTTGATTCTTCATTGTATAGGGTGGGGAGTATATCTATATATGTACACTTCTTCGGTAGTCTTCATCTACGTAGATAGACGAATCAGAAAATACAGATCAGAAAGGCATAGAGAGAGCCATCGAATTTGATTTGATACTAGAATTTTGTGGATCCACTTGAGAGAACTCTTTTGTGATGTTTGTAGTTTTAGTAGAATTCTTCTGAGTGGGACTATCGGTATTATATTTGCGATGAGACGTCATTACATCCCAATCAACATGAGATTTCCTGCATATCGGGGATTTCCACACAAGTTGGCACCGCCGTTTTGTCATTGTTTTTTTTTACAGCCAATACATCAAGGAGAAAGACATCAGTTTCTTCCTCTACTTTCGCAACAAGAAGAACGAAGTCAAATACGTGAAGATGACGGACCCCATGTTCAAGTACTACGTCTTGAGTCAAGTGGCCTTGTTGTTTTGCATGTACCTGATCGAGAATCTAACGTTGAGAAGGTAGGTTATTGCTTTTTTATGATATTTTTTGATGGGTAGCTTGATTTCGTAAAGTGGTTCTTTTTTAAGTGGTCTAATAACAATAATTTGATTGACAATCATTTAATAATTTTTAAAGATGTTTGATAAAATGTATGTTATATTATCGACGTGGCAATATCTTGAGATAAAATAAAAATGATAGCTCGAGGAAATACTGACTAATAATAGTATATTACAACACAAGGGCCGAAGTTGAATTTTCATGATTCCCCAGGCTTGGCCGAGCAAGATGGAGATTTCAACTTTTGGCCCGTGTGGTGTTTACGATTTTTTTTCATAGCCGGTCCAAGGTACGTTATTAATTCAACTTGATTTTGATGGGCATGTTTTTAATGCCTGCCCTCTACATCAATAGACTTCTTCGGCAACGTATTTATATTTATTATCAATCGAGCTTCTGTATCAAAATTTCGTATAACACCTTCCTCGTCCGTGGATTCATTAGATGATAACGTATTGTTAATTTTTTCTGGATTATTGAATCGAGTGACCACAAAACAACATTGATGATTATTTTTAAGGTTAGAGGTAGCAACGTTAATGACAGCGGTAAACAATTTGTTGTAGCGACAGAATAAATAGTCCCTAGTTACGAGTATAAATAGGCATAAAAAATTCTTTCCTCCCGCCGTTATAGAGGGCGTACGTGGGCGTGTACTTCTCACAGGGAGTAAATGTTTAACTTTCTTCCCTTTTATAGTTCAGTTCAGACGTGTCACCATCGAATGCCCTAGCCTCGACTGTAGATAACACAGTAAATAACGGTCACATCATGTAAATATCACAGTTTCATTTCGTTCTCATCTCCATTCACCGAGCCATATAATTTACCCTAAAAATTTGAACAGGAATTGGTTTTATCTGCATGTCGGGGCTTTTAACCCTCAACAATATACTTTTTGCAGGAACGTTTGGTGGAGGCCTGAGTTCATCTCGGCCCAAGCCGTGCTCATCTTCATCCTGCTCCCCTGTACGTGGACGTACTTCCTTTACCTCAAGTTCAAGTCGAAATTTGGCAACACCGTACCCAACAATGTCGTCGTCCGTTTCTTGTACAGGACGTCCCGTTATATCACTTACAATTTTTGGACACGCTGGCTCATATACACTCTGGTTTATATCTTGTTTGTGATCTGCGTGCTGATGAAAGTGGTAAGTATCCACCAATGTTAGTTTGATGGAAGTCCGTAAAGAGCCCGTGGTGTTTTTCCAGTTGCTGTGTCATAAAGAGTATCAGTCCGTGGGAGTGACCAGTCCAGATGGTCATTGCCTGGTGGCTTGGGTAAATATCGTCCTCAGGTACCTTTTCATTGCATTGTACTTTGTCTGTTTTCAGAGTATGACGCAAGCGTGCTCGGTAACGCTGATAATGACCTTCCTCTTCTTGAAGATCTTCATCTGGATCAAGCTGTTCTACGCCCTAATCACCACCATAGCTTACGGATACTGTATCATTTACTATGTCCATACGATATACTCGGTAAGTTTTTTAATATTAATTATATCTTACATTAGATATACTTAGTACAATCTTAATTTACAAATCAATTTATTAGTACTGATCTGTTGTACTTGCGTTAATATACAAGCAAGGCGAGTACGGGATTAATACAGCAGTACGTATTTCCCATATTAAAATAGAAACTAAATCACTTGAGCTAAAATTAAGAACACAGTTATACACTAAACAAGTTCGTGTGGTTTGGTTCGCTTCAATCTTCAGATTTCCTACGTGTTGGCCAGTAGCTGTAGTAGGTCATTTGTAAATTCCTCGGCCTACCATAGTAAAACACATTTTTTTAGCAACATTAGTTTTTTTTTATTCAACATAATTCCCTTCAAGGGTGATACACTGATTACAGCGACCTTCCAACTTTTCGATACCATTTTTGTAATACGATTTGTCCTTTGCTTCAAAATAGGCCTCAGTTTTGGCGATCACTTCTTTATTAGACGAAAGTTTCTTCCCAGCGAGCATTCTTTGGAGATCTGAGAACAGGAAATAGTCGCTGGAGGCCAGATCTGGAGAATACGGTGGAAGAGGAATCAATTCGAAACCCAATTCATGGATATTTGCCCTCGTTTTCACTGACTTGTCACACGGTACATTGTCTTGGTGAAGCAGCACTTCCTTTTTCTTCAAATGAGGCCGTTTTTCGGCGATTTCGTCCTTCAAACGGCCCAATAACGCTATGTAATAGTCGCTGTTGATGGTCCTTCCTTTTTCAAGGTAGTCAATAAAAATTATTCCATGAGCATACCAAAATACAGATGACATAACCTTGTCAGTCGACTGTTTCGTTTTCCCACGCTTTAGAGCGGGTTCATCGTGTGCAGTCCACTGAGATGACTGTCGATTGGACTTCGGAGTGAAATGATGGAGCCATGTTTCATACATTGTCATATATCGACGCAAAAACTCTGGTTTATTACGCTTGATCATCTTCAGGCACTGCTCCGAATCATCAACTCGTAGTTTTTTTTTGATCAAAAGTCAGCTCGCGCGGCACTTACTTTGCACTTGATCGAAGAACTGAGGCCTATCTTGAGGAAAAGGACAAATCGTACTACAAAATGTGTACCCTTGAACGGAATTATGTTGAATAAAAAAAACTAATTTTGCCAAAAAAATGTGTTTTAGTATGGTAGGCAGTGGACTTTTCAATTGACCTGTTATATATCTTGATGATGTAAGCTCACTGGTACTTTGGATAGACGATATGTTTACCAGCACCCACTAATCATCTTGGCTTGTGGGTAGAATGTGAAAAGTCTCTGTGAAATATCGAAAAAAGGTATCATTAACAGGTATCGGTAACATTGAGATGCTTCATTAGCCTTGGTATCTTTTCTTATTTTTTTTTTAAATGTCCTGCATCAAGTCGTTCACCTTGTTCTTCACCAAGGTCCCAAAATTTCAAGTCATTGAGGTGGGAATGAAGAAAACATACATTTTCTTATTAGGCAACTTAAAGCTTCAAATGGTATTAGTATTATTTTGACAATATGTTTACAGTTAGTTTTTACGATTGCCAAAAATTTTTTCTATGACCTAAAAGAAGCATCAATCCATCAATTTTTATGATGGTCGCTATGAATTGTGTCAATTATAACCCGTCTAAGATCTGGTGCGATGAAGAAGCCTTCATATTTGCCTCTAAGAGTCTCCATCTGTGGGAAGTAATTTGATAAATTGCTTCATCAATCTCAACTTTATGAGCAGCGGCGTTAAAAAAACTATATATTAAGGTACCAATGTTGCTTGGAGGACGTTCTTTTCGCCCAATTTAAGCTCCTCTTCTATCCCATAGACCCAAAAAGCATTTTGATAAACCCAGTACTGTTCGAGTAACATGTAAAACATTTCTAAATCGCCAAAGATTCAATTTCAAGTTCTTGTAGGTTTCTTTGAGGTGTTCGGAATGACCTACCGGACTGAACTCTTAAAAACCGTCGTTCTGAACCCGAACCTTTTAACGAATACAATAGCAAACGGCTTTTTTGTTGCAAATCTGTATAATTTACCACAATTATAATGAAATGGCGAAGGAACCAGAAATGTACAATAGTTAAAATGTGAAAATATTCTAGGCCAGCGAGACCTTCAATCCCCATCTGTCCCCCGACATAGCCCACATACTCAGCGTGGTCTTCCTCTTAGTTACCCTCCATTTGATCGACAGACAAACCGATTACATGAACCGTCTGGACTTCCTCTGGACCACCAAGCTCCTGGAGGAGAAGAAGAAGGCCAACGACCAGCAAATGATCAACACCAACATGCTGCTCAATATTTTACCGAAACATGTGGGTAAGTGATTCGTTCTGGTGATTTCCATGATGTCGATAGATGATTCTCCTCGGTTTTTAGCTAAAATATACTTGGACGTCAATAAGGCACCTGGGGATCTGTATTACGAGAGTCACAAGAACGCTGCCGTGATGTTCGCTTCATTAATTTTCGACGAATCGTACATGGATCATGAGGAATCTTTCTTGGTCGTTATGAACACTTACGTTACCATCATTGACACGGTATGTCATGCAACCAGACAAGCTAATACGATACTATTTTCGTTCTTTGGTTAACAGTTGATCAACAGGAAGGAGTATTCGAAGGTGGAGAAGATCAAGATCGCCAAATGGACTTATATGGCCGCCTGTGGACTGACCATACCGAATGAGAAAGAGTCGAACGTCAACCACGAGGTGGAGACCCACCACACCACTGTTCCCCTGGATACCCTCCTGAATTTCGCGTCCACAATGTTCAAGGAGTTTCAGCAGCACAACGATTTCATGACAGAGGTTCAGTTACGGATAGGTAAGAGTCAAATAACGGTACAATCAGTAAGAGTTACGGAAATTATGAAATAATTGGAGCTAGACGTGACAAATAAGGAAAAAATGCAATCATCATCATGAGAGGGATAAATGTTTATGGCAAGTTGATTATAAATGAAGAATGGTGAAAACCAGAGTAATCAGAGGTTACTTTTCAATTTTTTTGTTCGATTCAATAATATCTCAGCTCCCGAAGCCCACGAAATACTTTTAGAAACTTACGGTGGTTGATTTATTTGGACTCGATGATTCAAAAATGGCGATTTTGATGTCAATGACAAAGAACGACCAAGCTTATTAATTGGCAGTCACAAAAAGAAGAATTTTCTGTAGGATTTTGGAACCAGCGATGAAAAATTGATCGACATTGACAATCTCAAGTGCACAAAGTTATGGGTTAGTCCAGAAGAAACATCTACATCGACACCAAAACATTTTGCTGGGCATGTGACGAGAAAAGCAAGGTGTAGTATATCAGGTATTGCAAACGTATATGTCTATATATGTTAATTCAACAAATTGAACGACATATTGTTGCAAAAAGGGAATCAGTAGCGAGTAACAGACGCAAAGTGATCTCGCATGACGCACATTGCAAGACTTGTTAAGGATACACTGTTGCAGCTCCGAGGGGATGTTCTGTCACACCCAGCATTCTCACCAGTCATGGAACCTTCTGATTATCACGTATACAAATCGAAGCACAATGGATTTGTTGGCACACGATTTCAAAGTGCTGAAGAAGTGGCAAATGGATCGATAATTGATCGATCGTATCACCAATCAATCGATCCAAAGATGGGAAAACTTGTAGAATATCGTGGAAAATATGTGTATTAATATATATTGTATGAATTTTTCTAAATAAGTGAATTTTAAAGGTGGAAAAATGATCAGAATACATGCAGTAATGCATGCATATATGGGTATGTACCCATATAGACAAAAAAGACTAAAGTGGTTAGAGAACAACGAAGAGGGTAAAGAATTTTAGCAATAATTGTTGATGAGAAATTGCTTATAAATGAAGAAGGGTCAAAATTGGTACAACATATTGTGGAAATGGACGGAGAAGGCAGAACCCTATGATGTAGAAAAAGAAAGAAGAAAATGTATACAAATAAAACGTACACAACTATTCTGGGAGAAAAACCTACGATTGTGAGAGGCTTCAAATCTAAACATATAGACTGGGGATTTATAATTTAATAAGCTAAATTAGGAATATCACTTTGGTTTCAGAGAAAAATACTCGACAATCGGCCAGACAAAATAACAGACATCGGATAAAATAAAAGCGAAAAATACCAAATACCGGAAATTAAGTAAAAACATTCATTGATCCAAAATATTATCGAACAATATTAACATTGTTGATTACAAATCATTCATAATTAAGTACTTTTTTTCTGTAGACCGGTTACTTTTCAACCGAAGTAGTTCCATCATCTAACGTCATTAGCACCGATGAAAAATCCCGCATGATTAAGTACCATATTTTGTCTAGACCAAAGACTTTTCAACCGAAGTAGTTCTATTTGCCTATCATCATTAGCATCGGTGAAAAATCCCTCATGATTAAGTACCGTTTGTTATCTAGACCGGGGACTTTTTAACCGAAGTAGCTCTACTTCATTAGCATCAATGAAAAATCCCTCATGATTAAGTACCGTTTGTTATCTAGACCGGGGACTTTTTAACCGAAGTAGCTCTATTTACCTAACTTCATTAGCATCAATGAAAAATCCCTCATGATTAAGTACCGTTTGTTATCTAGACCGGGGACTTTTTAACCGAAGTAGCTCTATTTACCTAACTTCATTAGCATCAATGAAAAATCCCTCATGATTAAGTACCGTTTGTTATCTAGACCGGGGACTTTTTAACCGAAGTAGTTCTAATATCTAACGTTATTAGTATTGATGAAAAATCCCTCATGATTAAGTACCGTTTGTTATCTAGACCGGGGACTTTTTAACCGAAGTAGCTCTATTTACCTAACTTCATTAGCATTAATGAAAAATCCCTCATGATTAAGTACCGTTTGTTATCTAGACCGGGGACTTTTCAACCGAAGTAGTTCTAATACCTAACGTTATTAGTATTGATGAAAAATCCCTCATGATTAAGTACCGTTTGTTGTCTAGACCGGAAACTTTTCATCTGCATACACATATAACAAATACTTTTTAACTTTACACAGGAATATGTCATGGACCCATCGTGGCTGGAGTAGTGGGATCCAAGAAACCCCTGTACGATATTTGGGGAGACGCGGTCAACATGGCGTCGAGGATGGACAGTACCGGATTAATAGGTACCACGTAAAAATACATCCGAATACATTAAAACATCTTCGTTCCGCAGGGAACATACAGGTCTTGGAACCGACGGCCCTGGAGATCCAGAAACTGGGCTACCAGTGCCGCCAGCGCGGCAAACGAATGGTGAAAGGCGTGGGCGAGGTTATGACGTACCTAGTATCCATGGACGATAGGTTCGATCTTGTCAGACTGAAGCCGGAAGATTCCCCGGAGAATTAAGATGACGCCGCACCTTCAGCTCTCTGTTTTTTTTTCGTGTAAGATATTATTTTGTAACATAGCATTCCTTTTTTTATATGCCTGTATTATTTATCAAAATATAATCGTAAATATTCCTAAGAACGTTTATAAATTACCCTCAAATATTATCTCTTACTTAATATAATTTCAACATTAATTAAAACATAGATAACTTTTTCATATAAGAACTGTCTAAAAATAAAAATCGAGGTATACACATATAAATGCCGATAGTAAAAAATAATATGCATTAAAAAACACGAAGGTACGAAGGTATTTCGAAGAAAGTAGGCTGTGATAATCTCCCCGCCTAGTTATTGGTTGTTTATAGTTTGACTGTACAAGCCCTTGTTAAATTTATAGCGTCTTTTGATAGCGTGGCGTGATTTGTGTGTGTGGTGAAACTGACGGTGTTATAAGTGGTAAATATACAGAAATATATTTAAAATAACTTACATAATATGTACTAGTTTATTGTTGGATTGTTTTAAATCAATTCATGACATTTTTCTGACGCTACGTCCTATTTTGAATGTTTAATCTCGAATATTCGTATTCAAACGATATCATTTCGATTTCGCGGCTGTATGAAAACTTAATCTTAATTTTTCGACTAATTTATTAGCAAAAATCAATACTGAAATAACAATTCCTTATGAAATACGCATAAAAAGCATAAATAAACATTCAAAATTATTTTCTGTCATATTTTAAGCTGGATAGTTCTAGCATTGTTTCTCTTTTTTACTCATTGGCGTTCTCTTTCTAACCCGTCTGCAAAAACTTCGCTGTTGATATTACCGATATTTAGACGAATTAATATTTTGCTATATTATATTAATGTTCTATTTTATTTTAATTGTGTAATACTAGGTTTTGATAAGGGGTAAGTACGCTGAAATATATTTAAATTAACATGAATTAAATGTGCCGGTTTAATGTCATACCGTTTTAAATCATTCTGTGACAATTATTTGACGTTATGATGTATTTTGGTTTTCAGAATTTTATTACTGTCAATAAAACTGTGTCTGTTTGATATTTTGAGGTTAAAACTAACTTAATTTGTGTTTCTTGACTGATTTAGTTGTAAAAATTGACCAAAAAATAGCAATTAGGTATAAAATAAGTATAAACAACTGTCGTTTTGTAGGTTGGATACTATATATTTCTCTGTTCTCATTTCGTTATTGGTTGTCACATTTTGATATACTTTAATGAATATTATGTTCTTTATTAATTTATATTTTGCTATAATGGTAACGATACGATGAAGATGAAGTTTTTTTTGTGATAATACGTTCGGAAATATCGACAGAAAACACTAATTTCTTTTTCATTTTTAATTTTTAGGTGGTTATATTATTATTTACACATTCCCAATGGGTTGTCTATCGTTACAGAGCTCGCTCTCTCCTTTTCTTATCGGTAATCTCGTTCTAACTCATCTGCAGTATCTGTTGAGGAATTTCCTATAGTTCCCCGTTTTGTTTTCGATCGATTTTTTATGAATCTATATAAAAACTCGGAGAACGGATATGAAACTAGAACATTTATGTTTTTTCATTTCCACATTCTCGAAAAATTGGCAATAACATGAGATACACATTGGTTTTCCGTATTTAATATTATGTTTATTTTAAATTGATGTTTTATTTGAAATATATTTTTATAATTTATTTTTTGAATATCGATGATTTTTTACAGATCAAGCGTTTTGTTAAATTTCGTTCTATTTGTAGAGTCTTGTAGACCGTTGGGATAATGATTTTTTAGAAGGTTCAGGTATAATTTCTCGGATTTGATTAACGTCGGGAGACTATAGTTGATCTGGGCCATCTTTGATGTTTACACCATAAATCTTCACCATACTACTTTATAAGTATAAAATGGTTTTGATGGCATTTTTCTACTAAAATGTCTGTTTGCGAACATAGATGGTCTATGATGGTTTTGTTTATTAATTTCAAGTATTTCTGTTGAATTATTTATTTAATAAATTTAAAACCAATAGGTTTCCAATAATATTCGAGAATTTTTAGCAGTATATTTTAAGAGAACGTCTCTAGATATGTTGGTATTGCGGAAACATTGTTTTTGTGTTTACATCGTCATCATAATGATTTAAAACTAAATATTTATTTATAGGGACCGCTTGGTATGTACTCATTTAGTCTTTAAATTAATTTAGGCTTCTTTTTAATTAATATTTTACTTTATTTACACTATATACAAGCCCAAACGGTTTGGTTCTCTTGAGTCAGCGTTATTTCTCGGTGCTTCAGTTAGCATGGGAAGGAATCTCTTCTACTGTAGCTGTTGATAATTGAATGTTTTGGCAATAGTACTTGTTTTTTTTATACATTTTCATAATTTCTATATAGATATTTGTTGTCATAGTGATGTTATTGGAAGTGATTTCAGCCACGAGATTGTTTTCAACTTATAGTTTTTAAAATATTAGATATAAACAAATATTCATTAATTTTTCAAAAAATTTGTTAAAAACTAACCGTTGTACAACAATTATTATATTACTATAGTTGTTGATAGAGTATACAATTATTTATCAATTATTATAGTCGCGGGTTGGAATCCTGCTCTGGTATGGTCGTAAATATTTGTGATTGTCAAGAGTGCAAAATTCGACAAGGAGACCTTAAAATATTTAAAAAAAAATGATGGAAAGTTATATTTAGTTTTTCATGTTATTCCAATTTTTCTCAATGAATTATTAGTAGAGCTAATGCTACGAATAATCGAATCGGTCGGGATGATTTCTTTGTAGGTCGATATTATTTATGTTACTTTGGCCGTCATTTGCGTTATTCACGTACATATTACGAAACTAAACATAACATGAGACATACAGTCTGGCCGATTCGTTGGACTTGCCTTAACCAGAAAAACCGCATTCTATTTTCGGTGGAAAATGTTATTTATCTCTCTCATAAAAATAAAAATAAAACCAAAATATATGGATTTAGATGTGAAGGAAAGGAACATCTAATTGCTTTATAATCTATGATTTTAAATATGTGGGATGTTAAGATAAATCTACTTTCTTGAAAGTACAATTTTGATTGTGTAATTTAAAAACTAAAGACTGTATAAAATCTATTGTACGACCATTGGATTCGACGTAAGATTCTTTATAACTGCTGTGGTTTTCATTAACCCTTGATGATTCGAATGGAAATGGCAGCAGAAAAATTAAGAATGGTAAAAAACCGCTAATTTTCGCTACTATATATATGGAAAAAAGTGTCAACAGTTTTTTTTTGGTGCGAGAGAAACGAAAATCTATATTAAATAGCTTTAGAATCTATAAGATTGAAGATATAGGATAATAAATTTCAGTTCAGTCAGTTCTATTGATTTTAGTCACCTCAACCTCTTGGATTTTTTAGTGACTGGACCTACAGCTTGCAACCTACATCCGGTCTTACCTAGCCTGGTTACTGGCGTGACTGGGACCATTTACCTTGTCGGAACTTATGACTAATTAAACCTAATCAATTGTCATTCCAACGTTTACCTTTATCCATCAACCTGTGTTGTCTAAGCTATCTATGGATACTTTCCAGACAGTTTCCTTTGAAACAATTGTATTAAATTATCTTAATTGGATCTTTGATAGAGCTAACATCAAGCTGATCTTGATTCGTCACCTTCTTCGTGAGAAAAGAGTTTCTTTTCGGTGAATTCAAGATTATATTTTTCTTTGTTTGCGATATTTTAGTGGCCGTGTCCAACTAATATTCAGTGCAGCTGCAACATGCTAAAAAATATTTTCAATAAAAACGACAGCAACTGAATATTTAACAGTAAAAATGCTTACCTCCCTAATGATCCGTTCTGTCTGGCTTCGGAATTTTCAATCAGAGTGATAATAAGCAGCAATTTGAAATTTCTCAAAACAAGTGTAAAACAACGTTTGCCGGTTTATAACCTGTAGTTATTATAATTAGTATTTTGATGAATTCTGACGACGTTTGACCAGGGGACGACCTTCGTAGGTTGATACGGTTACATGTTCGAACTAATCAGACAGCATCGTGCCTCTTTTTAACTAGAATAAAATGGGTAGGAAATTATTGTCTGATTCTAAAACGATTTTACAAATGGCGGTAGGCAGTACATTAAACATCTTGTGAGTTCGTTGTTATTTTGTATAAACCGTATAAACTATACAAGTTCGTGAGGACACATTACTTCACATTTGTCTCCGGATTTGGCGCATGCGTATCTCCGACATACAATAAACCATAGAAAAGAATAAACTATATTGTCTTCCTTTTCTAATGGCGGTACGTTCTTTTCGGGTCGACCTGTACAGTCGATCAAGTCAAAACAACAAAAAAAATCTAAGATATTTAGATTTTGTGTTACAGTAATAATAATAATATTGTTATTATTGGTGGTTTAACATACATTGATTTTAAAATATGGAAGAACGAGGGTAAGAGCAGAATGTAATGTTATATCTTTAAAAGTTATAAAATCCAAACAGCATCAATTTTATTTATAGTGGGACTGTTAGCTGCCAAATTTATAACACGACATCATTTTTAATGACATCCTATAGGTATCAACATACGCCAAAATTTACTGATGATGACATGATTCATGTTGTATTGGAAGTTGTCAAGTCATTAATGAGGTTTGTCCATCAAGAATAGTAGCAAAAATTGTAGTAACTGGTAATAATTAGACATTTATTTTAAACATAATATATTTTAGTAATGATTGTAGCAATTAAGTGTAGTAATTAAGTAAGATGTAGCTAGAATTTGTTGAGAGTGAAAGTCGAAGATTGCGGTATTCAGAGAAGAAGAAATTAGACAGCATCTTGCTAATGTTAGATGTAAGAATCGTGTACGGTGATATTATGGATTAATTAAATTAGCTAACAAAAGTAGAGTATAAGAGTATAAGTAGAGAGTTCTTTTAGCTTAACAGTACGATAATCTATTCATTTTAGGTCAGTATTTGTACAATATGTTAATCGAAAGCTCGAGGTAGTCAATTCATCAATGGGGTTTGTGGATCAAGAATAGTGGCGATCATAATTGATAATATTTGGAGATTTTTAGGAGAATGTCATCGCTTTCATATATAGTGGTGGCTTTTTAATTTGGTTTTAACTGTATTGGCTGGGTTTGATCTAAACGATTTTTATCTTTTTTATGGTAATGTTTCTTTATAGGGTTCTTGGAGTTCTTGTTAACTGTTCAGATATGTAAATTAATATAAATATGGTGTTTTTATAAAAATAGAAAGGCATATAGAAATTATTTTTATTATTTCATTTTATGCAATAATTTTTTAAATAAAACGTGTTGTTTCAAAAATTTGTCAATGCTTATTTCCGTCCTTATATATAGTTTCAACAATAAATCATTTATTTATCAAATTTGTGTATTTTTACTTAATAAAAATATAAAAATAATTATGTGTAATATGATGTTTTTATGAAAATAGAATGGCTGGACATATATTAATTATATTTTTGATTCTTTTATTTTATTCAGTTCTTTTTTAAATCCAGTGTGTCGTTTTCCATTTTTATCATTTTTTAACATTTTTATTTACCTCCTGAATCTATTTACCTGCTTATATATATATATATATATATATATATATATATATATATATATATATATATATATATATATAAATATATATTCGATATTAAATCTAATGGATATAAGTAACGAAAAAAAAGGAAGTAAATAAAGCTCTATGTACGCATGTGCCAAATTCGGATGTTTTAAAATTAAATGGAGTGCATTAATTGAATATTGAATGCCGAGTCATCCTCAAGTTCGCTGTATTGCTTCCACGTTGCTGTGATATGGCGACCTTATTTCGTTTTTTAAGGCAAAATCTTTGACCATTTCGTTTATCCATTTGATTTCGAGGACATCGTGCAGCTCTTTGTTGATTACGTAACGGTAAGCGTTGGTTATTAATCGTAGGGCTTTGTTTTGGTTACATCATTGGTCAGTAATGGCTAATATTTCTGATTTATATTAAATAATCAGGACAATTCGTTGTAGACCATTTTAATTTAAGCTGAATTGTTGCTGGATACCTTGATCGTCATTTAGTTGGTCACGTAGACGTGTTACGAAACCAAACTTAGCGTGAGACATACAGTCTGGCCGTTTCGAACGTTCTTTCGGGAAATCGTCGATTTTGTCAAGAGATTCGTCCCGACCAGAAAAACCGCACAGTATTTTCGAAGGAATCGCTCCACGCCGCCCACTTCAAACGAAGACGGATTTCCCATGATGTGCGAAAAAAAATCGCCATCGGCCCACTTAATCACACTTCCCGGTTATTTTTAAACCAGTTTGAGTTAAAAATACGATCAGGTCATGTCTTTGCGGTTTCTAGTGATTCGATGATCTTACGCAAGTTTTGCGAGTTGCGTTTTTTGGCGCGTCTCGATGCGGACGAGGCTGACGCAACGTCATCTAGCGGAAGTTGTGCCTTCGGACACCAACTAACGCCTTACTCATTGTTTATTGACGTAATTCGTGTATGATTATTCTATTTAGTTTTTTTTTCAATAACATATATATATATATATATATATATATATATATGTAGTCTATACAAATTTATTTTGTACATAGATTATCTAAATTTGTCGTTAAAACGTCGCAATGTTGCCTTATCAAATCTGAGTATTAACTCAGTTTGGCTTTGACATACAACAACATTCCAATCAAAATAAAATAATTAAACAAGAATACTGTTAAGCTAATACCTACGGACCAGTTTGGGTTTATTAACAAGCATTCAACAATTGACC
Organism: Rhynchophorus ferrugineus; assembly: GCF_030347505.1. Lineage (NCBI taxonomy): Eukaryota > Metazoa > Arthropoda > Insecta > Coleoptera > Curculionidae > Rhynchophorus > Rhynchophorus ferrugineus. The sequence goes on along the minus strand of NW_027472589.1, from coordinate 3,470,792 downwards.
AGGTCCACATAATAACAGATGTTATTGAAAAAGCCTACGAAAGTAAAAAAGTATGCTTAGCTATATTCTTAGATGTAGCACAATCCACCGATAACGGTTGGCATGAAGGCCTTGTCATAAACTACAGAAAATGCTACCAAAACAACACACCGAACTATTAAAATCATACATTACAACCAGAATGTTTAGAGTCAAACAAGAAGAAGCTTACTCTAAAATAAAAGAAGCTAAGGCAGATGTACCACAAGGAAGTGTACTGGGGCCAATGCTTTATCTACTCTACACTTGTGATATACCACAAATGGACAATATTACGATGGCTACATTTGCTGATGATACTGCGATTATAGCTGTCGGAGACAATAGTGAAGAAGCCGCACGAAAATAACAACAGGCAAGTGACAATACAAATAATTGGACATAAGCTTGGAAAATAAGAATTAATGAAAGTGCATATGCAATCAGACAGTACAAGCACCAATAATATGAAATAATACTATCATTCCATATAGCACCAACGCTAAATATCTCGGAATGAATCTTGATGCAAAACTTCGCTGGAAGGAACATATAAAGAATAAAAGAAAAGAACTGGAATTGAAATATAGGAAAATGTACTGGCTAATTGGAAGAAAATCACAATTATCAGTACATAATAAATTGCTATTATATAAGCAAATACTGAAACCTATATGTATAACGTATATACCCTAACCTCTTTTAATCCACCTAATTAACAATTGTATATCCAAATAATATATTTTTCTTTCCTTATACAACATATTTACCTTTTACACTTACTTCTTGTGTCCTTCGGTATATTGTTTACTTGTAAAGACATTATGATATTACTGTATTTTTCGCTGGTTTGTTCTGTGAATACATGTATACATTCTTCATTTTATTATATGCTTTTAAAAATTTTATTCTTTTACAAAGCAATATCTGCAACTTTCATTAGACCTCTTCGATACTTTTCAGACTAACAGTTTCCTCCGAAATAATTCTATTAAATTATGTTTATATTGAAAAAATTATTCACTACTAATGATTTTGAATGGCCGTAAATTAAAATTGACATGATTGTTAAATAGTAGACACTCTAAATATATGAATTGAACGTGTACATCAGATCATTCACGAATATTTGGGTATGAGAAAGCTCTGTGCAAAGTGGGTGCCGCGCGAGCTCACTTTTGACCAAAAACAATGACGAGTTGATGATTCGGAGCAATGTTTGTAGATGATCAAGCGTAATAAACCCGAGTTTTTGCATCAGTATGTGACAATGGATGAAACATGGCTCCGTCATTTCACTCCGAAGTCCAATCGACAGTCATCCGAGTAGTCTGCACACAATGAACCCGCTCCAAATCGTGGGAAAACGTAACAGTCGGCTGGCAAGGTTATGGCGTCTGTATTTTGGGATGCGCATAGAATAATTTTCATTAACTACCTGGAAAAAGGAAGGAAAATCAACAGCGACTATTACATAGCGTTATTGAACCGTTTGAAGGACGAAATCGCCGAAAAAAACGGCAGCATTTGAGGAAAAAGGAAGTACTGCTTCACCAAGACAATGCACCGTGTCACAAGTCAGTGAAAACGATGAATTGGGCTTCGAATTCCTTCCTCGTCCATTATATTCTCAAGATCTGGCCCCCAGCGACTATTTCCTGTTCTCGGATCTCAAAAGAACGCTCGCTGAGAAGAAATTTTCGTCGAATGAAGAGGTGATCGCCAAAACTGAGTCCTATTTTGAAGCAAGGGACAAATCGTACCACAAAAATGGTATCGAAAAGTTTTAGGGTCGCTATAATCAGTACCTTTGAATATACCCTTGAAGGTAATTATGTTGAACAAAAAAATCTAATTTTGATAAAAAATTGTGTTTTACTGTGGTAGGCCGGAGACATTCAATTGACCTGTTATATTTTAAATGATAATTTCTACTTTTTTCTTTTCAATAACTTGATTCACTTGTATGGACACATGTTAAAATACGTTTTAAAATAGGATATAATGTTTGACACAGGATATCCGTGTTTCAAGTCATGTTCTATAAGCCATATAATCGTTATCGTAGGTGATACTTATTGCACATTGGGTTAGATTATTGAGTAACCAAGAGTAATAACTAAAAAAAAAAGAATTGTGGAATCAGGAAGGGAGATAGTAACGTCGAATGGTGACGACTCGCTGTCATATCAGACACGCTCCTCGTCGCAGACCCGAAACTTAGACTGATAAGAACGGAAAAAATGGATGCATTATTCGCCCTAATCGCGGCTTTGTGGATGTGGTCGATCAATTAATAACCCATAAACCTTTTCGGAAATGCGAAATATATTCGCTAGGATTAATCATCGCCACAGTCATAGCATGATCACGTACCCGCAACACCGATAGGTTTCGCTAAAAAGCCGGCCGCTTCTCACTAATCTATTACTAACGTATCGGTTTAACGTCCGAAAGAGATATATTTCGGTTTTCGCTCGGGTTTTTCACCGCAATATTTCAGCCAGGGACCCTTAGTCCGGTCGTATTAGGGATCTCTCCTCGGAATGAGAGATAATAACACATGGACTAAGATGGTCCATGGTCCCGGCCGGTTACAAAGAAAGTGTTTTTTTTTTTGTTCAAAATTGTCTTTATTCATCAACGTAATCGCCATCAAGAGCCACACAATCATTCCAACATTTCGATACCGGTTTTGTAGAACGGTTTATCTTTTGTCTCAAAATAGGCCTGTCACCAGTTCCTGTCCACGACGATCATTTTGATTCCGGTGTGAAGCGATAGATCCATGTTTCATCTATTGTCACATATAGACGTAAAAAAAACCGATTTGTGGCTTTTTAGCATGTCCAATCACTGCTCAGAATCAACGACACGTTCTTGTTTTTGGTCAACAGTAACTAACTCACGCAACTTAATTTTTCGACAATTCAAAACGATTCTGTGGATTTTTTGGAGGTTTTCTGGAGTTTCCACCTCACTTGGACGTCCACTGACCGCGTTTGAAGTGAGCAAACCAACGTTTTATTGTTATGTCTGATGAAGCGGGGTCCTTCTAACAGTTTTCATGACATCGCTTCGCTTGAGCGGTACTTTTTCCCATCAACAAACAGTGTAAAATTAAGACACGAAATTGTATTTGATTTATTGTTTTGAAAATAACAAAAGTAGTGTCACTCTTAGCACAATAACTCAAAAACTTGGGTGGCTGTCGACTCGATTGTTTGTCCGAACACTCACTATTATTTTTGTGGAAGGTATTCGCACGAGAATAGAAATCACCGGCTGAATAAGAACTTGTTTATTTCGTGTGTTAAATACTACATGTGTTCGACGGGAGAATGGGCAGGATATATTATATACAGGTTAAGGAAGTACGCAAGTGCTATGGAAGTGGTACTGTTACAAGGGGTAGAGAAAAGAGAGAGACGTTGTCGTGGTGGTTTTTTATGGTTGGGGACCGCATGGTACCAATCCGTCTGCGTTGTCAACCTTTGAAATTAATATTCTGTAATAATGGTGGTGGCCTAAAGGGTCGTAGTGGTCGCTACACGGTGAATAATACTAGCGCCGTCAATGTATTAAGCCAGGGACTTTTCAGTCCATGTATTATAACTTATTATCCCTCATTCCGAGGTCGATCCTTCTTTTTGCCTCATATGACTGGGCTATCTATATGTGCCAAATAAAACGTGCCGTGGTAGATCCAGACCGCTATTGGATGATCGTCACCATCGATCGTCGTTGCGGCAGGTAGTTATTTGTATTTAAAATACGGAAATGTAGGCCATTGGAAAATACTTATTCCCAAACGCTGTGGTTTATATTCGGAGTATGTTGAAGCAAAGCTAAGGCTACAAAAAATGAAAAAATGTTTACGTGGCTTATCATAAGAATTATATATTCTAAAACAATTTAACATGGGTTTCCGTTTGTTCACTCTTTGCTTTCAGTTAAATTAGGCTTCAGGTTACAAAATATTATCTCGTATGTATGTAAAATACGAAATACAAGATCAATCTTTTTTGATAGATTGTATATTTTGTATATTTTCTGAAAGAAATATCGATACTTTTGTCCGATATGTCGATGTATCGATATATTTGTTATTTTTCGATGTTTTTTTGAAAATAAATTAAATATAAACTTTAGAATTGGTTGGAATTAAAAATATCACTACTTTTTGTTTTGTATATTTTAAAGTCTCTTTTTATCAACGAGGGTTTATCTGGACTGGACCTACTGTATAACGTGGGCTCCGAACCGCGGTCCTCGGCATTAAGCCTACCGACTGGCGAGTGACCAACCTAGAAATCATCGCGGAAGACATCCGGTCTTACCCAGCTTGGTTACTGGCGTGATTGGGACCATTTTTCTTGTTGGTCAACCAACCAACCATCGACGACCAAGATGGCATCACTACTTTTTAAAATATTAGAAAAATATATTTTTTTATTCTAATATTTCAATATTTTTATTTTTTCTTATAAGTATCGATATATTTTTGTAAAATATCGATATTCTTTATAGCTGTTGCAAACATTATATCGATGTTTTTTTTCTGATATATCGATATGTCGATGTTTTTTAAAGTATCGATAAAACGAAATATCGATATTTTTCTCCACCTATCGATATTTTGATATATGGGTGGCCGACACCCTTAAAGCTGACTAACTCTAACTCCATTTTTGATGTCTCAGTTTTTGGTTGATCTTTTTTTAGGAGTACAGTTTCTTCTGTTACTCGAAAGTTTTATATTTAGAATGATACACATCTTATCATTGTATATTTAAAAAATATCTGTACAGACAAGTTACTGGCGTGATTGGGACCATTTTCCTTGTTGGTCAACCAACCAACCAACCAAGACGGCATCACTACTCTTTAAAATATTTAGAAAAAATATATTTTTTCATTCTAATATTTCAATATTTTTATTTTTTCTTATAAGTATCGATATATTTTTTGTAAAATATCGATATTCTTTATAGTTGTTGTAAACATTATATCAATTTTTTTTCTCTGATATATCGAAATGTCGATGTTGTTTAAATATCGATAAAACGAAATATCGATATTTTTCTCCATCTGTCGATATTTTGATATATGGGTGGCCGACACCCTTAAAGCTGACTAACTCTAACTCCATTTTTGATGTCTCAGTTTTTGGTTGATCTTTTTTAGTAGTACAGTTTCTTCTGTTACTCGAGAGTTTTATATTTAGAATGATACACATCCTATCATTGTATATTTAAAAAATATCCGTACAGACAAAAGGCTACACTAATTAACAAACAACCACTTGTTTCGCATGACTAACTAGATTTTTCTATTTTTAGTAATAGACCCTCGTGTTACAATATAAAGAATTACTGAATATTATTTAAAGAACTTTTTTACACTCGGTTTGGAATTTGCTAAGCGTCTACATATAATACCAGACCATCGAACGGATTAGGTATGGCGGATACACGGAGCGAGCTCGTAAATGTGTCAAAGACAGTCTACGGCTCCTCGACGATAGGATTTATGTTTTTTGGATCCCCAAGTTTCCTCGATCTTTCATCCGGTTAAGTATCCAGCGCTAAAGATACCGTCTCTAGTAAACAGTCTCTTCTCTATTGCATCGTTTCCCATGAAATGTAAATTGGTAAAAAGGTAATTTAACTGTTCAAATAAACCATCGCTTTTTTGAAGCCAAACTCATTGTGACTGTATATTTAATTACTATCGACTGATTCTAAACGGTTTCACAAACTATAACTGCGCATTTGTTTTCGTTTTTTTTTAGTTCACGGTTTTGAACTACGAAAGTTATCGTTAATAGCTTTAACGTCGCTGTCCTTGATTGATGTGGGGTTGCCCTTTATATTTCGGGATATGAGTTCTGATTATTCATCAAGCATAATTATTTGTTGGTTTTATTGTTTTTGCTGGTGTAGTCTTAACTACTGGACGTTTGGTTTAGTATTGATTGATATATGGTGGTTGATTTTTATATTTCGGGATTTAGGTTCTGATGATTTATCATGAATGATTTGTTTATATTACTTCTGAGGGATGTTTGTAAATTTATTTCCAATATATTATATGTGTAGAGTAGTTAAATAATTGGTCTCAATACGCTTCCTCGTGGTACACCTGCTTTAACTTCTCTAATTGTAGACTAGGCTTTCTTTTGTTTGACTCTAAACATTTTGGCTGTAATGTAAGATTTTAGTAGTTCATTATGTTGTTACGGTAACTGCCATCAGGCTATACCTTATCAAAGGCTTGTGCAACATCTAAGAATTTAGCTGAACACAGTTTTTTACCTTCATATCACCTGGTCAATTGTTAAATACTTGTTAATAAACTCACAGTGGTTTGTAAGTACTACATTTTTTCTCTCTGTAATACCTTTGGTTTTTTGAGAGCTGGTTTGTCTATTCAGGCATATACGCTCTGATTCATTGTCATGAAAAAAATCATTTATGTCCAGTATGCTTTCCAGGAATACCAAAACCCCTCTCGGAAGAACTATGAAAGTTCGATAACTGAATATACTTTTTTACTTTCATATCATCTGGTCAATTGTTTAATGCTTGTTAATACAATCAAAATGATGTGTTGGTATTAGGTTTCCTCTCGCTACAATGCCTTTAGTATATGGGAGTTGCCTTTTGTATTCTGGGATATACGCTGTGATTCGTTGTCTTAAAAAAAGTCATTTATGTCCAGTGTTTCTTCCAGAAATATCGAATTAATAGGTTCAATACAAGTTATTATCATCAAATTTTGTTAGCCGTTATGCAATATCTTGTCGAAGGCTTATGCTACGTCTAAGAATATAGGTGAATATACTTTTCTACCTTCATATCACCTGGTCAAATGTTGAATGCTTGTTAATACACTCAAAATGGTGTGTAGGTATTAGGTTTTCTCTCTCCACAATACCTTTGGTATATGAAAGTGGCCTTTTATATTCCGGGATATACGTTCTGATTCATTGTCATGAAAAAAGTCATTTATGTCCAGTGTTTCTTCCAGGAATATCGAATTAATAGATTCGATACAAGTTTTTTTTTTTTTTTTTTTTTATTACTCTTCGTGAGTCCACAATCTGCCCTATTGGCAATAAGTATTTCTTCTGTTTATATTATATATACATGGCATGTAGAAAATCACTTCATTAAGCAATCTTCTCTATAAAATATTATCTTAATTAATTAGTCTTATTCTAATGCTTATTCTAAACTCTACATATGTCCAGTAATCAGATCAGGTGGTGTTAAACGTTTTAGTCTACGCACTTCACTATCACGTCGCATATTTAGCTGATTAGCGAGTACATTGGGATGCACTGACACTCTTTCGAAGTACTTCACACAAACACGTTGGATTACACTCGTTATAGGTTCTAGAGGAATATCGCGTTGTATCACTTTATTTGAAATATAGTACGGAGCATCAACAATGGCACGCAACACCTTATTTTGGAACCGTGGAATGATGGATATATTAGATTTGCTAGCGGTACCCCATAGTTTGATTCCATATGACCAAATGGGCTTGAGTATAGACTCATACAGCAATACCTTGTTATCTAATGATAACTTGGATTTGCGCCCAATGAGCCAATACATTTGATATAATTTTAGTCCTAGTTGTTTCCGTTTAGAGAGTATGTGCTTCTTCCAGGTTAGGCGTCGATCTAAATGCATACCAAGATATTTAACATGCTCTGCTTGGGGGAGTTGACGATGATTGATATTTACTGGTGGACATGTTCTTCTACGCAGGGTAAACGTTATATGCGTGGATTTTGATTCATTGGCTTTAATGCGCCATGTCTTCAACCATAATTGTATTTGCTCCAGGTGGGTTTGTAGGTTTATTGATGCTGTGACTGGGTCTTCATGGGATGCTAAGATTGCTGTATCATCTGCATATGTTGCCACAGTAGTTATTTTTGTGGTGGGCAGATCAGCCGTATACAGAAGATACAGTACTGGACCCAGTACACTACCTTGCGGAACTCCTGAATAAATGGGATTTAGTTCGGTATATTCATCGCCTTGATTTACAATAAAATGTCTGTCAGTGAGATAAGATTTTAGTAGCTGATAGTCCGGATGAGGGAGAAGTTTCTTTAGTTTAACCTGCAAGCCCGTATGCCATACTTTGTCAAAAGCCTGAGATATGTCTAGGAAAGCAGCCGAACAATATCTTTTGGCATTTAGGTCAGCGTTTATTTGGTTTACAAGTCTATGCACTTGTTCTATGGTCCCATGCTTATTGCGAAAGCCAAACTGATGTTCTGGAATAATTTTTCTTTTTTCTATTATATAGTTTAGTTTTTTTATGTATAATTTCTCGAAAACTTTCGAGATTATTGGTAATAAACTTATAGGTCGGTAGGAGGTCACATCTTCTGGTATTTTTCCTGGTTTAAGTATCATTAATATTTTAGCTACTTTCCAGATACTAGGGAAGTAATTAATTCGTAGCATAGCATTAAATATATATGTTAATAGTTTTATAGCCTTTTCTGATAGTTCTTTTAAAATTTTGCCAGTAATTAAGTCATAACCAGGAGCTTTTTTAATATTAATCTCTCTCATTATTGTATGTTTAACTTTTTTGACCGTTAATTTCTCGTGCGGTAAATCCATTTGAAATGGCGAATCTAGAAAGCTAGTAATTTTATTTTCGTCATCTTTATGTAGCTGAGACTGGAAAGGTTTAAAAACATTTTTTAAGTGTTTTGAGAAAATGTCGGCCTTCTCTTTATTGCTTCTCGCCCAATTATTTTCGCTTGTTTTAATAGGTGGGTTATGCTGCTGGGATCTCCTAAGCTTTTTTGTTGCTTTCCACAACGAATAGTCTGTAGCCTCAGTTGATGTCAAGTTTTCTAGGTATTCTTGAATGCCTTGGTTCTGTTCAATTTGGATTAGATCTCTCAGCTCTTTTATGGCCCTATTAAATTTTCTTTTATTCTCTTCAGTCCTTTGCTGTTGCCAATTTCGTCGTAACTTTCTTTTTTCTGCTATCTTTTTCTGTATTGTACATGATATCTGTGTATTTTTTCTTGGAAATGTTTCACTGTTGGGAGTCGCGGAATATGCTGCCTCCTGTATATTTTTTGTAAGATTTATTGCTGCTATTTCTATATCCATTTCAGTTTGTAACGGTAAATTTAGAGAGATATTTTGGTCTAAGTTTTGTCTAAATGAGGGCCAGTTAGTTCTATTATTGCACAGAGAAGGGGGTTTATCTTTGATGGTAATTTTTGAAGAAATTGTTACTATTATTGGTGAATGATCAGAAGACAGGTCGAAGCATGATTCTGCCTGACACTTTTTTGGATCAATATTTTTTGTAATACAGAAATCTATTGTATCTGGTTTTTTATTTCTGTCTGAAGGCCAATATGTTGGTTCACCAGTAGAGATATGTTGTAAGTTATCTTTCCTTATGGCTTTAAGCAGTTCTCTACCTTTTGAGGTTATTATTCTTGAACCCCACATTAAATGTTTTGCATTATAATCTCCTCCTGCTATAAATCTATTACCTAGCGTACTGAAGAATTCTTGAAATTGTTCTGCCTTGTTGTTATGTTTGGGTGGGCAATAAATCGCAGAAATTGTTAATGGTCCATGGGCTTCCTCTATGGTTATACTGGTGGCTTGCAGGTAGTCTTTGCGGAATTTTTCTTTTTCGAAATGCTTTATATCATCTCGAATTATTATGGCTGTACCTCCATGTGCTTTATCATCAGGGTGATTTGTATGATAAAGCTTATATTTAGGAACTTTCAGATAATTCTTGTCCGTAAAGTGTGTTTCGGAAACCATCATAACGTCAATATTTTGTTCATTTACGAACATTTTTAGTTCCCTGGCGTGTTGTTGGAGCCCATTGGCATTCCAGACGACGATTTTGTAGCAATTGGTTTCAGGCATTAGGCAAGTTTGCTTACGACGGTTGTGAGTAGACCAAGCATCGTACTCATTTGATCCATTAGTTTGGCCATCATATTTTCTAATTTTGAGATGTTGCTAGTTTCAGTAGGTTGAGATATTGTCTCTCGTTTTTGTGCTGAACCATTTTCAACTATTTGGGCATAAGTTATGTCTGGTTGACTTGTTCTGGTGGGTAGTGGTAGATTGGTAGTAGTGGATTGTTTTTGTTGATGCCTTTTTTCCCTTAAGGCAGGATAGAGTTTCTGCTGTAGTTGCTTGTGAACTGCGCAACCCTTGTAGTTCGCTGGATGATTTCCATTACAGTTAACACATTTCACTTTTTCATCGCGAACTTTACGAGTACAATCTCCTGTCTTATGTTCTCCTGCACATTTTACGCATCTATATGATTTGCGACAGTAAGTCTTTGTGTGCCCGTGCGCTTGACACCTTGTGCATTGTGGTATAATTCTCTTTATATGTGGTGGTTCGCATTTAATAATATTATTTTCCAATTTGGTGATTTCATACACCGCCTTATTATTTCCATTAGGTTTTATGTCTATATAAAACATAGGCAGAGGTTTTTTTGTCGTGTGATGTCGTATATTGTGAATATTTACGACCTCGTGGCCTTTTTCTGCTAGTGCTACCTTGATGGTGTTAAAGTCCGTCCCGTGATGTAATCCTTTTAATACGAATTTAAATGTTCTCTCGGATTTTGGCCTGAATGTATGGTATTGGGTGTTTCTTTCATCTAATTCTTTTATAAGAACTTTAAAGTGATCCGCTTCGAACAATTGGATTTTAATTGTTTCATAGCTCACTGTTTTAATTGTGTAGTTCGTAGTAATGGTTTTCAATAAGTCATGGATGTTTTTTATTATTCCTACCTTATAGACTGTTATTGGTGGTGGTTTGGGAACAACTTTTTCAGGGCTTGGTTGTATGTTCTCTTCAATTTCTTCCGACAGGTTGCTAAAACTGTTTTTTGTCTCTATCGGTTTCTGCAACCAATAGTCACTGATTCTTGTTTGTTTCCTCGCGATTTCTTCTTCTGGACTTCTCAATCGTTTTTTGTTAATGACTGTAGTCCATTCTGATGGTGGAGTTTGCGTTATTGCTGTTTGTTCTAATCTTATATCAAAGTGTGCAGGTGATTTGGTTGAATCACTATGGTTTGCCATTTTTTAATTTTTAATATTTTATTTAATTTACTTCCAGAGGATAAAAAAAATAAAATAAATACATTGTTTATTTCACGCACTTCATTTTCCACTTACGTTATTTTAGCACTAGTTTTTTACTATAAATACTATAAATGAATTTCAAAAGGACTGTTGTAAAATAAGATGAAATAATTTTAAACACTAATAAAAATGAGATGCAGTCCTTTTGTCTGGTCACGTAAACACGTATTCACTACACTTTAGGTCCACTGAGAGACGGATAGCCGCGTCTGTTATGCGTTTTTAACACTCAATTAAATAACCGTAATAAAATACTGGGTTTTTTAAAGAAAGGTATCTTTTTATAGCTTGGACCGTATTGAAAATACGTCTTCACCCTACGAAGGTTGGAACTGAACTCGATACAAGTTATTATAATCAGATTTGTGTTGTAAATGTATATCCGTGAAGTTTCAACCGAGGATAGGAATTTCCTTCGCTAAATTATCATAACATCTTTGAGCGGCCAATAAAATCGTTCCCTAAACCCGAGCCTTATTAGCCTCAATCAATAAATAATATAAAGCGGATTAATGACCGGCACTGTTTCGGGTTCGATTTTAACGAGCGACATTTACGTCCTGTCACTTCCCGCCCATTAATCTACCCCGGAATAGGCGCTCTCGAGAATTGGCCGATATCGGTCGCCTGTCGTCGCCGGCGGTTAAGTGGCCGCGTCGTCGGCTCGTATAAGTTCCCTGGGTGCCCGCGTGCCGAACACCCGGTATTTATATCCCATCCCATTACGAAATCGAATAAATCCGTGGTATCGAAATCGTTTTTCGTCCCGGGGCGGTCGCGTCTAAACACATTTTCAAAAATTGTGTAAATATAGCGGTGCTAAGTGCGGCGCATCGTAAACTTCTTAACGCTAAACGGCTAAACAGGAGACGAGGCGGGGAAATTTCGAATCCAGGAAAGATTATATGTCGTATAACTACTTTTATTGCAACAAAAGGAACAAAATAAACAATAAAAATAATCTAAATCAGGCACAATTAAGCGCACACATACAATATAAATAAAATATTAAAACAGACATGAGAATAAATATAACTACTAAAAGAAACACAAGTAATGTTTTTTTTATTAATCTCCTAGGACGTCAACGTCTACTGTACTACTTATAATCTAAATCTTATTCAAGATACTATTCTAATTTATTGTAAAGTCTATCCTAACTTATTCTAAACACTATTCTAGCTTATTCTACTGATTATTAAATCTCACTTTATGTGTCTATTAATTAGTTCATATGGTAGTTTGCATTTGAGCATACGTACATCAGTGTCAGCGCGCACATTTAACTGTTTGGCGAGTATATTGGGATGCACTGTCTTTCAGAGTACTTCTCATTAATACTTCGACCTCATTTCTCCAGTGGAAGATAGATATAAAAATTATTGGAGAAACTGCTGTTGAAACGTATTAATATAATATAATATAATAATATAATAAGAATAGAATAAGAATAATCATATAATTCACCACTGGACAGTCGACTAAGCGCACAGGGTACTTGAACGTATATTTTGAAATAATCTGCAAAATAAGCAAATTTCTACCACGGAATTACTGTCGATTGTTGGAATCATATCTTTTCGAACGAAAATTGGAAACGTCATGTTAGGCAAGAAGTAGAACAGATTAGACTCAGAGTCAAGCAACCCAAAATCAAAGATATTAGTATATCAGTCAATCATAAAGCCAATTTGGGCCTAGGTGGTGCAAATATGGGGTTGAACTAAAACATCAAACTAGCTAGTAAATCAACGCGGCCAAAACAAAGTTGTGCGATTAATTACCAGTACTTATCGCTACGTAACCAACGGAGAGCTGCACGAAAACCTCGAAATCAATGAAATGATACAAGATTTCGGCTTAAGACATGAAACAAGGTTGCTAAGTCACAGCAACGTGGAAGCGATACAGCTAGTGGACAACACGCAGGAAATCAGAACACTGAAGCTAACCAAACCACTCTAGATTGTTTAGTGTATAAGTGTATTATTGCACAACAACAATTACAAACATTTCTTCATATTCTTCTTGCGTTTTATACGGAGTAATGCCTTCAAACCCTCGTTTTCAGTTTTTTTGGCAGTTCATAGCCCTCTTTGTTTTCGGTGTCAAAAAATAACTAGTTTTAAAACGTTGAAACCTGTTTTCGCATGTTGATATCGATGGAGCATGGTGGCCATAAGCTTCACCAAACATTCGATGATGTTCGGTCGAGTTTTGTCTTCGCTATTTACCGGATACAAATTCAGAAATTTTCAAGACTCTGAAAATATTTTTTTTCACACTTCGACGAAATGATATATAACCGGTCTATTGAAAAGTCCCCGGTCTGCCACATAGTTGGCGCTACTAGAATTAAATCCATATGTTTTTTTTTTAGTTAGCCCTAACCTTCAAAAGATGCGTGTATAAATTTGACAGCATTGAATTTGAAGCATTTGAATCAAGCATTTGAATTATAGCATTTTGACTGAAGCAACTTGTGTTATTGTAAAAAAATGAATAAAAAGGAATTTTGCGTGCTGATAAAATATTGCTTTTTGAGGGGAAACAATACAGTTGGAGCAAAAACTCGGCATCAAGCCGAAAACTTCCCCAGGAAAATCAACCATCAAGGATTGGTATGCTAAGTATAGACGTGGTGAAATGAGCACCGAAGATGGTGAACGCAGTGGACGCAAAAAGAGGTTGTTACCGACGAAAACATTTAAAAAATCCACAAAATGATTTTGAATGACCGTAAATTGAAATTGAACGAAACAGCAGACACTCTAAAGATATCAACTGAACGTGTACATCATATCATTCACGAATATTTGCGTATGAGAACGCTCTGTGCAAAGTGGGTGCCGCGCGAGCTCACTTTTGACCAAAAACAACGATGAGTTGATGATTCGGAACAGTGTTTGAAGATGATCATTAGTAATAAACCCGAGTTTTTGCGTCCATATGTGACAATGGATGAAACATGGCTCCATCAGTTCACTCCGAAGTCCAATTGATAGACATCCGAGTGGACTGCATATGATGAACCCGCTCCAAAGCGTGGAAAAAACAGTCGTCTGGTAAGGTTATGGCGTCCTTGACTACTTTGAAAAAGGAAGGGCCATCAACAGCGATTATTACGTAGCGTTATTGGGCCGTTTGAAGGACGAAGTCACCGAAAAACGGCAGCATTTGAAGAAAAAGAAAGTGCTACTTCACCAAGACAATGCTCCGTGTCACAAGTCAATGAAAACGATGTCAAAATCCATGAATTGGGCTTGAAATTGCTTCCTCATCCACCGTATTCTCCAGATCTGGTCCTGGCGACTATTTCCTGTTCTCAGATCTCAATAGAATGCTCGCTGGGAAGACATTTTCGTCAAATGAAGAGGTGATCGTCGAAACTGAGACCTATTCTGAAGCAAGGGATTAATTCGACAAGGAAATTGATTCCAGTCACGGCAGTAATCAGGCTTGGTAAGACAGGATGTCTTCTGGGATGATTTCTATAATTGGTCACTCGGAGCCCACGTTAAAACTGTAGGTCCAGTCCAGATAAATCCCAGTTGGTAAAAATAGACTTTAAAATATATAAAAAAATACACAGTAACGCCATTTGTGGTAAATCCTTTAATATTACTTTATAGGCCAATAATACTTCCGCCAACATCGAACAATAAGAGTCTACGTCTGACAGGAACCTGACGAATCTATCGGTTTTTTTTGTCTTTTCTAGTTGCGCCGGTCTAATCCCGATACCTTGACAATTCCGTTTTTGCGATTGTTTGTATCTGTGTGGTGGAGTTCCACAGGAAACATGCGGTTGGGCTATTGCGACCGCACATTTCCACTTGTTGCTATTTTATCTCCGATTAGATGTAAAGAGAGAGATGTTAAAATCGGTATCTAAAATAAACCGACGACTAGAATACAGTTACACGAATAAACCGTTCGAGCTTCGAAACGTTCCATTGTACATGCGAGTATTATCATTATTTTGAGGTATTGAGGCTTTATAGTATAGACCAAAAGTTAAAGAAGACCATATGCAAGAAATACATGTCAGAAATTCGTTCAAGAAGTTCCTAAAATAAATACTTTTTTAATAATTTATTTATTACAAGTCGTCTTTACAATAACTTAAATGTATAGTATATTTAAAGTTATTTGGTACATACGTCATATAAATTTGTGACGTTAAGACGTCGCAATGTTGCCGCATCAACTCTAGAGCTTTAGTTCAGTTGGTCTTTGATATAATTTAAAATTCTACTCTATCACTACATAGTATAAAACAAAGTCGCCTTTTCTGTCCCTATATCCCTATGGGCGCTTAAATCTTTAAAACTACGCAACGGATTTTGATGCGGGATTTTTTAGGTTCATCATGAGTTCAGTTCCAACCTTCGTAAGGTGAAGACGTATTTTCAATACGGTCCAAGCTATAAAAAGATACCTTTCTTTAAAAAAACCCAGTATTTTATTACGGTTATTTAATTGAGTGTTAAAAACGCATAACAGACGCGGCTATCCGTCTCTCAGTGGACCTAAAGTGTAGTGAATACGTGTTTACGTGACCAGACAAAAGGACTGCATCTCATTTTTATTAGTGTTTAAAATTATTTCATCTTATTTTACAACAGTCCTTTTGAAATTCATTTATAGTATTTATAGTAAAAAACTAGTGCTAAAATAACGTAAGTGGAAAATGAAGTGCGTGAAATAAACAATGTATTTATTTTATTTTTTTTATCCTCTGGAAGTAAATTAAATAAAATATTAAAAATTAAAAAATGGCAAACCATAGTGATTCAACCAAATCACCTGCACACTTTGATATAAGATTAGAACAAACAGCAATAACGCAAACTCCACCATCAGAATGGACTACAGTCATTAACAAAAAACGATTGAGAAGTCCAGAAGAAGAAATCGCGAGGAAACAAACAAGAATCAGTGACTATTGGTTGCAGAAACCGATAGAGACAAAAAACAGTTTTAGCAACCTGTCGGAAGAAATTGAAGAGAACATACAACCAAGCCCTGAAAAAGTTGTTCCCAAACCACCACCAATAACAGTCTATAAGGTAGGAATAATAAAAAACATCCATGACTTATTGAAAACCATTACTACGAACTACACAATTAAAACAGTGAGCTATGAAACAATTAAAATCCAATTGTTCGAGGCGGATCACTTTAAAGTTCTTATAAAAGAATTAGATGAAAGAAACACCCAATACCATACATTCAGGCCAAAATCCGAGAGAACATTTAAATTCGTATTAAAAGGATTACATCACGGGACGGACTTTAACACCATCAAGGTAGCACTAGCAGAAAAAGGCCACGAGGTCGTAAATATTCACAATATACGACATCACACGACAAAAAAACCTCTGCCTATGTTTTATATAGACATAAAACCTAATGGAAATAATAAGGCGGTGTATGAAATCACCAAATTGGAAAATAATATTATTAAATGCGAACCACCACATATAAAGAGAATTATACCACAATGCACAAGGTGTCAAGCCCACGGGCACACAAAGACTTACTGTCGCAAATCATATAGATGCGTAAAATGTGCAGGAGAACATAAGACAGGAGATTGTACTCGTAAAGTTCGCGATGAAAAAGTGAAATGTGTTAACTGTAATGGAAATCATCCAGCGAACTACAAGGGTTGCGCAGTTCACAAGCAACTACAGCAGAAACTCTATCCTGCCTTAAGGGAAAAAAGGCATCAACAAAAACAATCCACTACTACCAATCTACCACTACCCACCAGAACAAGTCAACCAGACATAACTTATGCCCAAATAGTTGAAAATGGTTCAGCACAAAAACGAGAGACAATATCTCAACCTACTGAAACTAGCAACATCTCAAGATTAGAAAATATGATGGCCAAACTAATGGATCAAATGAGTACGATGCTTGGTCTACTCACAACCGTCGTAAGCAAACTTGCCTAATGCCTGAAACCAATAGCTACAAAATCGCCGTCTGGAATGCCAATGGGCTCCAACAACACGCCAGGGAACTAAAAATGTTCGTAAATGAACAAAATATTGACGTTATGATGGTTTCCGAAACACACTTTACGGACAAGAATTATCTGAAAGTTCCTAAATATAAGCTTTATCATACAAATCACCCTGATGATAAAGCACATGGAGGTACAGCCATAATAATTCGAGATGATATAAAGCACTTCGAAAAAGAAAAATTCCGCAAAGACTACCTGCAAGCCACCAGTATAACTATAGAGGAAGCCCATGGACCATTAACAATTTCTGCGATTTATTGCCCACCCAAACATAACAACAAGGCAGAACAATTTCAAGAATTCTTCAGTACGCTAGGTAATAGATTTATAGCAGGAGGAGATTATAATGCAAAACATTTAATGTGGGGTTCAAGAATAATAACCTCAAAAGGTAGAGAACTGCTTAAAGCCATAAGGAAAGATAACTTACAACATATCTCTACTGGTGAACCAACATATTGGCCTTCAGACAGAAATAAAAAACCAGATACAATAGATTTCTGTATTACAAAAAATATTGATCCAAAAAAGTGTCAGGCAGAATCATGCTTCGACCTGTCTTCTGATCATTCACCAATAATAGTAACAATTTCTTCAAAAATTACCATCAAAGATAAACCCCCTTCTCTGTGCAATAATAGAACTAACTGGCCCTCATTTAGACAAAACTTAGACCAAAATATCTCTCTAAATTTACCGTTACAAACTGAAATGGATATAGAAATAGCAGCAATAAATCTTACAAAAAATATACAGGAGGCAGCATATTCCGCGACTCCCAACAGTGAAACATTTCCAAGAAAAAATACACAGATATCATGTACAATACAGAAAAAGATAGCAGAAAAAAGAAAGTTACGACGAAATTGGCAACAGCAAAGGACTGAAGAGAATAAAAGAAAATTTAATAGGGCCATAAAAGAGCTGAGAGATCTAATCCAAATTGAACAGAACCAAGGCATTCAAGAATACCTAGAAAACTTGACATCAACTGAGGCTACAGACTATTCGTTGTGGAAAGCAACAAAAAAGCTTAGGAGATCCCAGCAGCATAACCCACCTATTAAAACAAGCGAAAATAATTGGGCGAGAAGCAATAAAGAGAAGGCCGACATTTTCTCAAAACATTTAAAAAATGTTTTTAAACCTTTCCAGTCTCAGCTACATAAAGATGACGAAAATAAAATTACTAGCTTTCTAGATTCGCCATTTCAAATGGATTTACCGCACGAGAAATTAACGGTCAAAAAAGTTAAACATACAATAATGAGAGAGATTAATATTAAAAAAGCTCCTGGTTATGACTTAATTACTGGCAAAATTTTAAAAGAACTATCAGAAAAGGCTATAAAACTATTAACATATATATTTAATGCTATGCTACGAATTAATTACTTCCCTAGTAACTGGAAAGTAGCTAAAATATTAATGATACTTAAACCAGGAAAAATACCAGAAGATGTGACCTCCTACCGACCTATAAGTTTATTACCAATAATCTCGAAAGTTTTCGAGAAATTATACATAAAAAAACTAAACTATATAATAGAAAAAAGAAAAATTATTCCAGAACATCAGTTTGGCTTTCGCAATAAGCATGGGACCATAGAACAAGTGCATAGACTTGTAAACCAAATAAACGCTGACCTAAATGCCAAAAGATATTGTTCGGCTGCTTTCCTAGACATATCTCAGGCTTTTGACAAAGTATGGCATACGGGCTTGCAGGTTAAACTAAAGAAACTTCTCCCTCATCCGGACTATCAGCTACTAAAATCTTATCTCACTGACAGACATTTTATTGTAAATCAAGGCGATGAATATACCGAACTAAATCCCATTTATTCAGGAGTTCCGCAAGGTAGTGTACTGGGTCCAGTACTGTATCTTCTGTATACGGCTGATCTGCCCACCACAAAAATAACTACTGTGGCAACATATGCAGATGATACAGCAATCTTAGCATCCCATGAAGACCCAGTCACAGCATCAATAAACCTACAAACCCACCTGGAGCAAATACAATTATGGTTGAAGACATGGCGCATTAAAGCCAATGAATCAAAATCCACGCATATAACGTTTACCCTGCGTAGAAGAACATGTCCACCAGTAAATATCAATCATCGTCAACTCCCCCAAGCAGAGCATGTTAAATATCTTGGTATGCATTTAGATCGACGCCTAACCTGGAAGAAGCACATACTCTCTAAACGGAAACAACTAGGACTAAAATTATATCAAATGTATTGGCTCATTGGGCGCAAATCCAAGTTATCATTAGATAACAAGGTATTGCTGTATGAGTCTATACTCAAGCCCATTTGGACATATGGAATTCAACTATGGGGTACCGCTAGCAAATCTAATATATCCATCATTCAACGGTTCCAAAATAAGGTGTTGCGTGCCATTGTTGATGCTCCGTACTATATTTCAAATAAAGTGATACAACGCGATATTCCTCTAGAACCTATAACGAGTGTAATTCATCGTGTTTGTGTGAAGTACTTCGAAAGAGTGTCAGTGCATCCCAATGTACTCGCTAATCAGCTAAATATGCGACGTGATAGTGAAGTGCGTAGACTAAAACGTTTAACACCACCTGATCTGATTACTGGACATATGTAGAGTTTAGAATAAGCATTAGAATAAGACTAATTAATTAAGATAATATTTTATACAGAAGATTGCTTAATGAAGTGATTTTCTACATGCCATGTATATATAATATAAACAGAAGAAATACTTATTGCCAATAGGGCAGATTGTGGACTCACGAAGAGTAATAAAAAAAAAAAAAAAAAAAAAAATTTTGATGCGGTTTCTTTCACTAGATAGAGTGATTCAAGAGGAAGGTTTATATGTATAATACATGCATAATATACTAAGGCAACATTGCTAATTTTAGAGGTTTCTAACGTGATGTCGTAAATTAACCTATTTTTTAGGCTTATTTAGCAATTAGCAAAAACGCTGCCTAACCCTACGAGTTAGATCAAATTAATGTACTACAGTATTGTACACCATAAAAAGGCCTACAAAAAAGTCCGCGATGGTATATGTTTATCTTTTAGGGATAACCCACATTAACCATTTTTATTGTTTACTTTTTACGTGAGAAAATGGCTTATTTACGAAGCTATTTTAAGCAATACGGCATTAATCCTTATCGAATTAAGTACCTTAAATACAGTGTGCAATTAATATAGATCAATATGGTTCCTTACAGCATGTAAATTAAACAAATATTTTCGGAGATATTACAAATTTAAAATTTGCGTTTAAAAATGTGTAATGTAATAAAAATTGTATGAATTTAGATATTCCAAAGATAGCAGGAAATCTTCATAGTAAGTATAGGGGAAGAGGAATTGTTTCACTCCAAATTTAATGCGTGCAGGCCAAGGGCAGTAATGAATGAACCAAAAATAGTGGATCGATTTTAATCATGTTTTCATTGAGTGACATAGGCATATATATTTTATGCCCGTGCAAAGTCGGAGCGGACCGCTATGTTTTTATATACAACGTTCATATTTTTTCTGTAGTGTATTTAATTTAGTATCAGCATTGCACCCGTGCGAAGCCGGGGCGGGTCGCTAGTATAAAATAATTGAACAAAAATGCTATCAAATATAATTTATTTCAACATTTTAGTACATCTAAAAACTACAGTTAATTATATAGCCAAAATAGTTTATAGGTTAGAGTTATAACCTCTTATCACTATTGGTTTCAAGAATTTTGCGTACGTCTGACAACTAGACCACTTTGATAGGCTCATTCATTTACGCGTTCGAACTAATCAGGCAACATTGTGTCTCTTTTTAACTAGAATAAAATGAGAAGGAAAATATTGTCTGATTCTAAAACGAATTTATAAATAGCGGCAGGCAATACATTAAACATCTTGATGACGTATGTACAGACAATCTGTGAATAGACTATAAGTATATATACCCATCGGCTCTAGTTTACTTTCTAATGTAATAATGTTTATGTGTAAACACTGCTCTTTTTTATTAAATGCATCTGACTACATATTTTGAGAATTTTATCTTTATCCAAGAGGTAAAGAATCCGTCCATTTTTTCCATGTATATAGTCGTGAATATTGGTGATTTTTTGCCATTTTCAGGTTTTTTGTTATCATTTTCGTTCAAATAAACGCATACCAATGAATATTACAGATGTTATAAAGAATTTTACGCTGAATCGAATGGTAGTACATTTAATTGAATATAGCATTTAGTTTTTAAATTATATAAGGAAAAGTATGATTTCAAATAGTGAGTGGAAACCTCTTTATATCACATACCTTCAAGAATATGCATTATAAAGTAATTTAACATGGATTTTCATTTATTTCACCTCAAAATAAATATATTTTGAGAATTTTATCTTCATCCAGGAGGTAAAGAATTCGTGCATTCGTCGTGAAAATTGTTGATTTTTTGCCATTTTCAGGTTTTTTGTTATCATTTTCGTTCAAATAAACGGATACTAATGAATATTACAGAGCTTATAAAGAATTTTACGCTGAATCGAATGGTAGTACATTTAATTGTATATAGCATTTAGGTTTTAAATTATACAAGGAAAGCATTTGTATACAAGGAAAAGTATAATTTCAAAAAGTTAGTGGAAATCTCTTATTGTCACATATCTTAAAAAATATGCATTATAAAGTAATTTAACATGGATTTTCGTTTATTTCACCTCAAAATAAATATATTTTGAGAATTTTATCTTTATCCAAGAGGTAAAGAATTCGTGCATTTTTTCCATGTATATAGTCGTGAAAATTGGTAATTTTTTACCATTTTCAGGTTTCTTGTTATCATTTTCGTTCAAATAAACGCAGACTAATGAATATTACAGAGGTTATAAAGAATTTTACGCTGAATCGAATGGTAGTACATTCAATTGAATATAGCATTTAGTTTTTAAATTATATAAGGAAAAGTATGATTTCAAAAAGTGAGTGGAAATCTCTTTATATCACATACCTTCAAGAATATGCATTATAAAGTAATTTAACATGGATTTTCGTTTATTTCACCTCAAAATAAATATATTTTGAGAATTTTATCTTTATCCAAGAGGTAAAGAATCCGTGCATGTTTTCCATGTATATAGTCGTGAAAATTGGTGATTTTTTGCCATTTTCAGGTTTTTTGTTATCATTTTCGTTCAAATAAACGCATACTAATGAATATTACAGAGGTTATAAAGAATTTTACGCTGAATCGAATGGTAGTACATTCAATTGAATATAGCATTTAGTTTTTAAATTATATAAGGAAAAGTATGATTTCAAAAAGTGAGTGGAAATCTCTTTATATCACATACCTTCAAGAATATGCATTATAAAGTAATTTAACATGGATTTTCGTTTATTTCACCTCAAAATAAATATATTTTGAGAATTTTATCTTTATCCAAGAGGTAAAGAATTCGTGCATTTTTTCCATGTATATAGTCGTGAAAATTGGTGATTTTTTGCCATTTTCAGGTTTTTTGTTATCATTTTCGTTCAAATAAACGCAGACTAATGAATATTACAGAGGTTATAAAGAATTTTACGCTGAATCGAATGGTAGTACATTCAATTGAATATAGCATTTAGTTTTTAAATTATATAAGGAAAAGTATGATTTCAAAAAGTGAGTGGAAATCTCTTTATATCACATACCTTCAAGAATATGCATTATAAAGTAATTTAACATGGATTTTCATTTATTTCACCTCAAAATAAATATATTTTGAGAATTTTATCTTCATCCAGGAGGTAAAGAATTCGTGCATTCGTCGTGAAAATTGTTGATTTTTTGCCATTTTCAGGTTTTTTGTTATCATTTTCGTTCAAATAAACGGATACTAATGAATATTACAGAGCTTATAAAGAATTTTACGCTGAATCGAATGGTAGTACATTTAATTGTATATAGCATTTAGGTTTTAAATTATACAAGGAAAGCATTTGTATACAAGGAAAAGTATAATTTCAAAAAGTTAGTGGAAATCTCTTATTATCACATATCTTAAAAAATATGCATTATAAAGTAATTTAACATGGATTTTCGTTTATTTCACCTCAAAATAAATATATTTTGAGAATTTTATCTTTATCCAAGAGGTAAAGAATTCGTGCATTTTTTCCATGTATATAGTCGTGAAAATTGGTCATTTTCACCATTTTCAGGTTTCTTGTTATCATTTTCGTTCAAATAAACGCAGACTAATGAATATTACAGAGGTTATAAAGAATTTTACGCTGAATCGAATGGTAGTACATTTAATTGTATATAGCATTTAGTTTTTAAATTATACAAGGAAAAGTATAATTTCAAAAAGTTAGTGGAAATCTCTTATTGTCACATATCTTAAAAAATATGCATTATAAAGTAATTTAACATGGATTTTCGTTTATTTCACCTCAAAATAAATATATTTTGAGAATTTTATCTTTATCCAAGAGGTAAAGAATTCGTGCATTTTTTCCATGTATATAGTCGTGAAAATTGGTAATTTTTTACCATTTTCAGGTTTCTTGTTATCATTTTCGTTCAAATAAACGCAGACTAATGAATATTACAGAGGTTATAAAGAATTTTACGCTGAATCGAATGGTAGTACATTCAATTGAATATAGCATTTAGTTTTTAAATTATATAAGGAAAAAAATGATTTCAAAAAGTGAGTGGAAATCTCTTTATATCACATACCTTCAAGAATATGCATTATAAAGTAATTTAACATGGATTTTCGTTTATTTCACCTCAAAATAAATATATTTTGAGAATTTTATCTTTATCCAAGAGGTAAAGAATCCGTGCATTTTTTCCATGTATATAGTCGTGAAAATTGGTGATTTTTTGCCATTTTCAGGTTTTTTGTTATCATTTTCGTTCAAATAAACGCAGACTAATGAATATTACAGAGGTTATAAAGAATTTTACGCTAAATCGAATGGTAGTACATTTAATTATATATAGCATTTAGTTTTTAAATTATACAAGGAAAAGTATAATTTCAAAAAGTTAGTGGAAATCTCTTATTGTCACATATCTTAAAAAATATGCATTATAAAGTAATTTAACATGGATTTTCGTTTATTTCACCTCAAAATAAATATATTTTGAGATTTTTATCTTTATCCAAGAGGTAAAGAATTCGTGCATTTTTTCCATGTATATAGTCGTGAAAATTGGTAATTTTTTACCATTTTCAGGTTTCTTGTTATCATTTTCGTTCAAATAAACGCAGACTAATGAATATTACAGAGGTTATAAAGAATTTTACGCTGAATCGAATGGTAGTACATTCAATTGAATATAGCATTTAGTTTTTAAATTATATAAGGAAAAGTATGATTTCAAAAAGTGAGTGGAAATCTCTTTATATCACATACCTTCAAGAATATGCATTATAAAGTAATTTAACATGGATTTTCGTTTATTTCACCTCAAAATAAATATATTTTGAGAATTTTATCTTTATCCAAGAGGTAAAGAATTCGTGCATTTTTTCCATGTATATAGTCGTAAAAATTGGTGATTTTTTGCCATTTTCAGGTTTTTTGTTATCATTTTCGTTCAAATAAACGCAGACTAATGAATGTCACAGAGGTTATAAAGAATTTTACGCTGAATCGAATGGTAGTACATTTAATTGTATATAGCATTTAGTTTTTAAATTATACAAGGAAATGTATAATTTCAGAAAGTTAGTGGAAATCTCTTTATATCACATACCTTCAAGAATATGCATTATAAAGTAATTTAACATGGATTTTCGTTTATTTCACCTCAAAATAAATATATTTTGAGATTTTTATCTTTATCCAAGAGGTAAAGTATCCGTGCATGTTTTCCATGTATATAGTCGTGAAAATTGGTGATTTTTTGCCATTTTCAGGTTTTTTGTTATCATTTTCGTTCAAATAAACGCAGACTAATGAATATTACAGAGGTTATAAAGAATTTTACGCTGAATCGAATGGTAGTACATTCAATTGAATATAGCATTTAGTTTTTAAATTATATAAGGAAAAGTATGATTTCAAAAAGTGAGTGGAAATCTCTTTATATCACATACCTTCAAGAATATGCATTATAAAGTAATTTAACATGGATTTTCGTTTATTTCACCTCAAAATAAATATATTTTGAGAATTTTATCTTTATCCAAGAGGTAAAGAATTCGTGCATGTTTTCCATGTATATAGTCGTGAAAATTGGTGATTTTTTACCATTTTCAGGTTTCTTGTTATCATTTTCGTTCAAATAAACGCAGACTAATGAATATTACAGAGGTTATAAAGAATTTTACGCTGAATCGAATGGTAGTACATTTAATTATATATAGCATTTAGGTTTTAAATTATACAAGGAAAAGTATAATTTCAAAAAGTTAGTGGAAATCTCTAATTGTCACATATCTTAAAAAATATGCATTATATAGCTATTTAACATGGATTTTCGTTTATTTCACCTCAAAATAAATATATTTTGAGATTTTTATCTTTATCCAAGAGGTAAAGAATCCGTGCATGTTTTCCATGTATATAGTCGTGAAAATTGGTGATTTTTTGCCATTTTCAGGTATTTTGTTATCACTTTCGTTGAAATAAACGCATACTAATGAATATTACAGAGGTTATAAAGAATTTTACGCTGAATCGAATGGTAGAACATTTAATTATATATAGCATTTAGGTTTTAAATTATACAAGGAAAAGTATAATTTCAAAAAGTTAGTGGAAATCTCTAATTGTCACATATCTTAAAAAATATGCATTATATAGCTATTTAACATGGATTTTCGTTTATTTCACCTCAAAATAAATACATTTTGAGAATTTTATCTTTATCCAAGAGGTAAAGAATTCGTGCATTTTTTCCATGTATATAGTCGTGAAAATTGGTGATTTTTTACCATTTTCAGGTTTTTTGTTATCATTTTCGTTCAAATAAACGCAGACTAATGAATGTCACAGAGGTTATAAAGAATTTTACGCTGAATCGAATGGTAGTACATTTAATTGTATATAGCATTTAGTTTTTAAATTATACAAGGAAATGTATAATTTCAGAATGTTAGTGGAAATCTCTTTATATCACATACCTTCAAGAATATGCATTATAAAGTAATTTAACATGGATTTTCGTTTATTTCACCTCAAAATAAATATATTTTGAGATTTTTATCTTTATCCAAGAGGTAAAGTATCCGTGCATGTTTTCCATGTATATAGTCGTGAAAATTGGTGATTTTTTGCCATTTTCAGGTTTTTTGTTATCATTTTCGTTCAAATAAACGCAGACTAATGAATATTACAGAGGTTATAAAGAATTTTACGCTGAATCGAATGGTAGTACATTCAATTGAATATAGCATTTAGTTTTTAAATTATATAAGGAAAAGTATGATTTCAAAAAGTGAGTGGAAATCTCTTTATATCACATACCTTCAAGAATATGCATTATAAAGTAATTTAACATGGATTTTCGTTTATTTCACCTCAAAATAAATATATTTTGAGAATTTTATCTTTATCCAAGAGGTAAAGAATTCGTGCATGTTTTCCATGTATATAGTCGTGAAAATTGGTGATTTTTTACCATTTTCAGGTTTCTTGTTATCATTTTCGTTCAAATAAACGCAGACTAATGAATATTACAGAGGTTATAAAGAATTTTACGCTGAATCGAATGGTAGTACATTCAATTGAATATAGCATTTAGTTTTTAAATTATATAAGGAAAAGTATGATTTCAAAAAGTTAGTGGAAATCTCTAATTGTCACATATCTTAAAAAATATGCATTATATAGCTATTTAACATGGATTTTCGTTTATTTCACCTCAAAATAAATACATTTTGAGAATTTTATCTTTATCCATGAGGTAAAGAATTCGTGCATGTTTTCCATGTATATATAGTCGTGAAAATTGGTGATTTTTTACCATTTTCAGGTTTCTTGTTATCATTTTCGTTCAAATAAACGCAGACTAATGAATATTACAGAGGTTATAAAGAATTTTACGCTGAATCGAATGGTAGTACATTTAATTATATATAGCATTTAGGTTTTAAATTATACAAGGAAAAGTATAATTTCAAAAAGTTAGTGGAAATCTCTAATTGTCACATATCTTAAAAAATATGCATTATATAGCTATTTAACATGGATTTTCGTTTATTTCACCTCAAAATAAATACATTTTGAGAATTTTATCTTTATCCAAGAGGTAAAGAATTCGTGCATGTTTTCCATGTATATAGTCGTGAAAATTGGTGATTTTTTACCATTTTCAGGTTTCTTGTTATCATTTTCGTTCAAATAAACGCAGACTAATGAATATTACAGAGGTTATAAAGAATTTTACGCTGAATCGAATGGTAGTACATTCAATTGAATATAGCATTTAGTTTTTAAATTATATAAGGAAAAGTATGATTTCAAAAAGTGAGTGGAAATCTCTTTATATCACATACCTTCAAGAATATGCATTATAAAGTAATTTAACATGGATTTTCGTTTATTTCACCTCAAAATAAATATATTTTGAGATTTTTATCTTTATCCAAGAGGTAAAGAATCCGTGCATGTTTTCCATGTATATAGTCGTGAAAATTGGTGATTTTTTGCCATTTTCAGGTATTTTGTTATCACTTTCGTTCAAATAAACGCATACTAATGAATATTACAGAGGTTATAAAGAATTTTACGCTGAATCGAATGGTAGAACATTTAATTATATATAGCATTTAGGTTTTAAATTATACAAGGAAAAGTATAATTTCAAAAAGTTAGTGGAAATCTCTAATTGTCACATATCTTAAAAAATATGCATTATATAGCTATTTAACATGGATTTTCGTTTATTTCACCTCAAAATAAATACATTTTGAGAATTTTATCTTTATCCAAGAGGTAAAGAATTCGTGCATTTTTTCCATGTATATAGTCGTGAAAATTGGTGATTTTTTGCCATTTTCAGGTTTTTTGTTATCATTTTCGTTCAAATAAACGCAGACTAATGAATGTCACAGAGGTTATAAAGAATTTTACGCTGAATCGAATGGTAGTACATTTAATTGTATATAGCATTTAGTTTTTAAATTATACAAGGAAATGTATAATTTCAGAAAGTTAGTGGAAATCTCTTTATATCACATACCTTCAAGAATCTGCATTATAAAGCAATTTAACATGGATTTTCGTTTATTTCGCATCAAAATAATTATATTTTGAATGTTTTTTGTACGTAGGAGAACTTTGATGTTAACATGAGAATCGAGTGTCTCCTCATATCTCCTAGAAATTATCTTGATTTTCTGAGTGACAGTCATTCATCATTTTTCATTACATCATTATTTAGTTAATTTCATCCGTTAAAAAACATTTTCACGGCAATAAGGAAAATTCTGCTTCAGAAATGACAATTTTTGAGATATAATACATTAAGAGAAGAGTAGTTTGTTGAAAATATTGTTTCCAATGTATAACTTATATGTATAACTAAAGGTTCAATCTTGTTCGGTTGGTTGAAATTTCTGGAGGGGCCTTTGAATGTGGGAATTCCACTTAAACTTGCAATCGAAGACAAGACCGAGATAGGTGGCTTCTTCTGACCATGGGATTTCGACGTTCTTGATTTTAAGTTCCCATCTTAATTTCAGTGAATTAATTCCCATTTTCAGTGCAAAACGCTTCTTATGGAAGAAGATGGCCTGGGTTTTCTGTGGGTTGACTGCAACCTCCAGAAATGTAAACACTGGACCGTCTGTCTCATTGAGTTATTTTTGGAGTCTGCTTCGGATGTGCGGTGCTACTCTTGAAGAAGCAAAGTAAGCAGTGTCGTCTGCGTAAAAAGCTGCCTCATCTTGTGGTCTCCTAGGGATATCTGAGAGAAAAATATTAAATAGAGCGGGTGCCGCGGGGGAGCCTTTTGGAACTCCTGCGTCGATGGTTTTCCGGCTAGAGAGAATATCTTTAATCTTCACCTGGAACGATCGTCCTGATAGAAATGCTTTGATAAGGGTTGTTAGGTCATCAGGTAGACCTAATCGGATGCATTTCGCCACTAAGCCTTCGTGTCAAACCTTGTCTAAGGCTTTGGTTAGGTCCAAGAAGACCGCTCCGTCGATTACGTCGGTTAAAAGCATTGTTGATTTTTGCGGCCAACCGATGGGCCTGATGAACGGCTGAGTGTTTGGCGTAGAACCCGAATTGCTTATCTGGAATGATATTGTTTGTCTCCGTAAAATCATTAAGAGCATAAAGAATTGCTCTTTCAGAAAGCTTGGAAATGGAACTTAGTAGGCTGATAGATCTGTAGTCAGAAGGTGATGACTTAGCTCCTTTTTTGGCGATAACTGCGATGAATGCATGTTTCCATGTGGAAGGAAAGTGTTGCAGCCTTAGAATGGCGTTGATGATATTACTTAGTTCGGCGAGCTGCTTGTAGGGAAGATTTTTGATAAGGCAATATTGGTCAATCAACAGAGCAGCTTACAACTCTGTTATAGTACTTATATCTGCGATTCTTCAAAGGCAATTCACGTATAACCAGTCTAAAAGGAAATAGCAATCGATTGGTGTGGAAATGCGTTTACAGGATTTAATTACTTATAATTAAAATAAAAAGATGAAATGCAGATATATATTTGGTATCTGTAATTAATTATTCTTAATTCATTACTTTTTAAAAATGTAATTTGTACTTGATATTTCAAATAACTGGCATTAAGGCATTCTGTAGTTAATATTTGAAATACCTAGATTAGTCAAAGTAATAAAACATTTTCTTGGATCCCACTTTCTTCTATAGTGCAGCTTATGAGAATTAAAGCAAATTAATGACTTATTTGATATGTTGGGTAAGGTCGTATAATTAGAATATTTGGAAGCATTCGTTCAAGCATTAAAAGCAATTGCTAGAGACTTCATTAGAGATTATATTCACTACTTTAATATCCATAGGAATCAGATTAGACCAGCTGCAAGATGAAATTTGAGATATTTTACTGTTAATTTATCACAACTAAAAGAGAGTTTAGGAAGATTTTATAAATTTTTTAATCATCTTAGTTACAAAATGCTTTGGTTGCCAGAAAGCATCAGATTAGAGGAAAAGAATTCAAAATATTGCACCTCATGCCAAATTAGAAAAACCATGAATTGATGCCTGGGTACAACAGGAATGGTAATTAGTACATAGTATTAGTAGCAGTACTACTTTTACTAGTGTTAAAGTGATGATTTGATTGTTTCTGTGAACAGGAACAGTAATCAATCACGGTCATCAAAAATGGAGTTTGATTTAGCCAGCTTCCTAAAATAGAAGAACAAAGAGTTGATCATCCCTGAAAGCCCTCCAAATATAATTCAATGTGTTCATACCATATAGCACAAGTGCTCATCAGGGCCTGTAGGATTGTTCTCCGGCGGGTTTTACACATTCCTCAGCAAAAGGCTGTTTATCTAATCTAAGTATATTTAAAAATCTAGCGCTCATGATAGGTAATTTCTCTTTTACTGCTTAATAGACTGGGATAGATTGTTTCTAATCTATTTACGTAAACTAAGACCTTACTGTCTTTTGTAATTTCTATTTTTTTATTTTAAATTTTCTCTGATTACTCTGAGCACTACATATAAACTACATATAAAGTTGGTGAGATGAAGACTTCAAATATAAAAAGAACCAAACAACTCCAAAGGAATATTTTTATTTTATTTTATATATAAATAATCACAAGCTTTATACATATGAAGGCACTTTTTTTAAAAAAACTACAATATTAACTTTAAAATATACGCGACATCTCCCGTAATATTTACATTTGATTCCGCGGGATAGACGTCTTCTGACGCAAACAGACATTTTCTTGGCGCGATTCGTTTGTTTCGTCGCGCCCTCCTAACCCCCCACCCCCCAACTCTTGTCTCGCGTCCCGTTAGTCCTCAGTCCCACGTAACGCCACAACTGAAACTAGTCACGAAGCTGCATACATTGACGACGCAAAGAACGGGTCCCCGTCTGTGTGATCTCACATGCCGTACTTCACCGATGGCTCGTAGAACGAGTGAGGAGTGTTGGAGGAGGGCGGTGAGGGCATCGAGGACTGCATCGTGGTCGAATGCGGCGACGAGAGGAAGGGTTTCCGGTCGCACTGGGTGGAGATGTTGTTGATGGTGGTACTGGACGGTCTCATCACTGTAAAAAAGACAAAACAATGTTTAGAAATCAATTCGTATATCAAACATTCAGCTTATGCATGTTTGTGTTCCCAAAAGTCGGAAAATATGTGATGGATTAACTTGAAACTTTAACGTAATATAGAGTTTCAATAGAGCAATGTTTAGATATATCTCTTGCCTGGATTTTCCTGTCTTATTTTGACCTATTTTTACTTAATTATTTGTCATGGTATCGTTGCTATTTTCGTCAGAATACTTTTAGTTACTCTATATAAAACGAATACTAGACAAAACCAAGAAAGAAGCGAACTGTTTTAAGTAGTTCTATATATGAATACGAAGATTTTCGCGACTACTTATATAGAAAAAGTGGCAAATCTGCATATCGTTCGAATAGAAATAGAAATTCTCAAAATATATGTATATATTTTGGTGCGAAAGTAACGAGAATATACGTTAAATTGCGTTGGCGTTCATAATTTATAAACCATGTAATATTCATTAATATGCGTTTATTTGAACGATAACGATAAACGATAAATCACCAATTTTCACGACTATATACATGGAAAAAATGACCGAATTCTTTACCACTCGGATAAAGACAAAACTCTCAAAATTTATTGTATTATCACTCGATTCAGTGTAAAATTATTTATAAACCCTGTAATATTTATCAATCTGTGTTTATTTAAACGGAAATGATTAGAGCAAACCTGAAAATGGCAAAAAATCACCAATTTTCACGACTATATACATGGAAAAAATGCACGAATTTTTTACCTCTCGGATAAAGACAAAACTCTCAAAATATGTGTATTTTGATGTGAAATAAACGAAAATCCATATTAAATTGCATTAGAATGCATAGTTTTTAAGATATGTGACATAAAGTGATTTCTACTCAATTTTTGAAATTACATTTTTCCTTGTATAACTTAAAAACAAAAGGCTGTATACAATTTATTGTATTATCATTCGATTCAGTGTAAAATTCTTTATAAACCCTGTAATATTTATCAATCTCTGTATATTTAAACGAAAATGATAAGAGCAAACCTGAAAATGGCAAAAAATCACCAATTTTCACGACACGATGGAAAAAATGCCCGAGTTCTTTATCTTTTGGATAAAGATAAAACTCTCAAAATATATGTATTTTGAGGTGAAATAAACGAACATTCATGTTAAATTGCCCTAGAATGCATACTTTTTAAGATATCTGACATGAACAGAAATCCAGTCGTTTTTTGGAAAACACACTTTTCTTTGTATAACTTAACACTAAACGTTTTATGAAAACTATTATACCACCATCTGATTCAGCGTGAAATTCTTTATGAATCTTATAATTTTCAATAACTTGTGATTTTTAAAAGGAAAATGACAGCAGAAAGTTTCGAAACGACAAAAAAATAAACATTTTCACAACTATGTGTATATATGGAAAAAGCGCTAATATTCTTTACCTCTTATATAAAGATAAAAATCACAAAATATATGTATTTTGTTGTAAAATGAATTTATATAAATGTAACAATAATATAAAGTAAAAAAAAGTGATGCTATTCATAGTGAATCTGAATTATGGGCCTACTCGTAAGTGTTCGTAATAGCCCTATTTGTTTGAATTAGCTCCGTCGGCGATACTCTAATTACAAACCTCTTTGAGAATATTATCTTGAAATAATTGATATTGAATTCAAAATGTTTTTCGAATGCTTGAAAATTTATTCCCATAAACAGAGATTACTTTTAGAGGAATGATGTGAACGTCTTACTATTTTTTGATCACAATATTTTATAATAAATGTGTAAGGAATATATAAATATCTATATCTTTTTGTTGCAGATCCTAATGGCAATAATCTGCCCAACTGTTGATACTTTCTATAAAAGGTAAGAAACTCTTCATATTCTATTACCAATAATATTGGTAGGTCAAGGCGACAGGACGGCCCACCAACTGTTGCGATAGCCGCGGGTTCGAATCCTGCTGGGGCATGGTCGTAAATGTATGCTTGTGATTCTTTAATATCTATGTAAGAATGCAAAATCCGACAAGGGAAATGGTCCCAGTCACGCCAGTAACCAGGCTGGGTAAGACCGGATGTCCTCTGGTATTATTTTTAAGTTGGTCACTCAGTAGTCGGTAGGCTTAATGGTGAGGACCGTGGTTCGGAACCCACGTTATACAGTAGGTCCAGTCCAGATAAACCCTCGTTGGTAAAAATAAGACTTTAAAATATGTATGTAAAAAAAATTTGGGTACTGACAGAAATAAGTATTAACATTTCGTTCGACATTTTTTTTTCTTAAATAGGTATATATTTTAACCATGAATATTAATATCAAAAAGCTTAAAATTAAAAAAATTGGGAAATTGAGACAGAAATAATGTTAATAGTTTCGCATTACTGATAATGTCCTGCATTATTATCTCCATAATAAAAACAACAAAAAATAGCGGCAGCTTTGGATATTGTTAAGTAAACAAAGCAACTGTTACATCAATATCGAAATCGCTAACATAAACATAAATAAAGATGTAGTTACGACAATTATTGTGTCATAGATAGTAAGAATACTTTTCGAAAGCTTTTTATTTATGGAAAATGTCGAACGTCAATTGTTCTGTGATTCAGCGTGTTTGTCAAGTGGGCTAGACCGACAACAGCATTGACGTGTTTTAATTACAAACACTAATGGCATTTTTCATCAACCGATCAGTCTCGGTCTGTCATTTGACAGACCCTATCAGTAGAATATGTCAATATTGGGCCTATAAATTTATTTTAAAAACTACGCTCTTAACATAACATAATCTGTAACTATATTTTATTTGATGGTATTGTCCAACGATAGCCCCTACTTTCTTCCACCTCTCAAGCTGTATCTTTTCAGACTATCCACGAATCGACACCATTTTTTTCATATATTCATCAAAAATGAAGCGCTACTCAGGCAGGTTACCACTCATATATCGGAACTAGTAGTAATCAGAAGGATCAAGCTCTGGAGAATACGGCGGGTGGGGGCACCGATTTAGCAACATGTGGTCGAGTGTTGTCATGCTGAAGAATAACATTGTCGTGATTTTGCTTGTATTCCGGCCGGTTTTCGCTCAGTGCCCGGCTCAGACATATCAACTTTAGTCGATAGCGATCCCCATTGATGGTTTCATCGAGTAATGCTTTCGAATCCTCGTATTTTATTGTCTATCCAGAAAGCATTTATTGGAACCTTTATTGGCGACACAATTATTATGGCAAACGATATATCTCTGCCTAAAGCAATGGAAAAAGTATAAATGGCAGTCAACAAAATATACAAATGCACGAATGATTTGAAAATTCGACTTAATAGCTCCAAATATGTCCACGTTAATTTTGCATTGGAATCTATCATGTTAAATACCTTGGAATCGATCTTAACGATAGATCAAATTAAAACATCGTGTTATACAAAAAGCAAAACACATTAGAACCAAAATAAAACAACTATACTGGTTAATCGGAAGATACTCTCAACTGGATCTAAAATCAAAGATGTTGATCTATAAGACAATTATAAAGCCAATTTGGACCTATGGGGTACAAATATGGGGTTGCAATAAAAATTCAAATCAACTAGTCATCCAACGCTGTCAAAACAAGGTTCTTCGATTGATTACCAATGCCTATCTCTACGTAACCAACGAAGCATTGCACGATAACCTGGATATCAAATGGATTTGCGAAGTTATCCAAGATTTCGCCTAGAAACACGAATGAAGATTACTAAATCATACTAACGTGGAAGCAATACAACTGCTGGACATCGCGCAGGATGTCAGGAAATTGAAGCGAACCAAACCGTACGAACTTATATAAAGTGTATACATTTAGTGTAAACTATAGCTATAAGTTATTATAATTTTATAATTGAGGAATACATATTGATGTATTTATCTCGCACTCGTCTTGCTTGTGAATTAATTCAAGTACAAATGAAAAGTAGTAATAAGTTAATTGTAAATTGATTGTACTAAGTGTATCTAATAAAGATGTTATAAAAAAACTTAAACGTGGAGCCAGGATTCGCATGTTGAAGTCGATGGAGCGTAGTTGCTATAAACTTCACGCAGCATTCGATGACCTTCAGCCCCTTCTCTTCAAATTTAAGGAAAAAAGTAGCATTTGCCGCAAATACGATTTACTTTGCTTACAAATCCAGTCATTTTCAACGTACCGGAGGCTTTTTTTTGTTCACTCAAAAGTGAAGTATGTCGATGGGGCTACTTATCCACAAGCTTCGGTGTTTTCGAAACAATGCTTCAACTCTTAAGCTTTTGCATCACTGACAAAATAAGTTTGTCATCGGAGACTTATCCACAAGCTTTAGTGTTTTCGAAGCAATACTTCAACTCTTAAGCTTTTAGATCTCTGCCAGAATATGTATAGAGAATAGAAGAAAGAATGTTAATACATATTTTGTTCATGTAGACTTAAATTGCACATATATCATGAATAATACTATCATTGCACATAATCATTTATCTTGAGTTGGTATCTTGGTATTGGCGTCTTGAGATGAATCATTATCATTATAAAATGAGTATATAAAAACGTATTGTGTATTTTCATATTTCCAAAGCATGTTTTTTTATTATCCACTGCCTCATAAAACGACAATTTATCTTTTACATGCGAATTTTCGACTGTACAGTACGACAGCAGACATGCCTCGTTCTGGAAGACAACGGTTCTGGTGCGCGATAGTGTTGCAGAGTCTCTAGAAACATCAATTCGGAGACGTGGTTCCCAATTACGCATCCCTGCGCGCAGTTTAAGGTGAATTTTGAGAACTGATTTGAAAATATTCCCGTACAAAATTCAATTAGTCCAAAAATTGTTACCGAGAGATTCTGATCAACGAGTCGAATACAGTAATGCAATCCTACGGCTGTCCGGTGAAATTGAGGATTTTAGGAGTTACTGTTACTGCTGAACGGTATCAAGACATGATTCGAAATTTTTTTGTGCCTGAAATGGAAGAGCAAGGACTAGAGGACATGTGGTTTCAGCAAGATGGGGCCACAGCACACAGTAATCTGTTAGTTATATCAAACTTGACATATATGTAATTGTTTTTTCATATTACCGTATCGATATACTTATCTGAAATATCCACGTTTGTATAAAATATAAATCGTGGTAAAGCATTAAACCGTCAGTGTCAATGTTTAATAAATTATATATTCTAATTGTTGTTTGATAATAGTGGCCGGTATTTTTAAACCGTGTTCAACAATTTTAGTCGCAATATGATATTACGAACGCATTCATAAATATTTGAGAACTATCGATAATGCCGATTATTTGTGGCAGTGATGAGTTAAAACCTTTAAAATTACAAATATGGCTAATAATTGAGTGTATTTTTGTAAGAGATGCATTAATTATCGGGCAATATCACCTATACCAATATATTAGGAATTTATTTTCAAGAAATATAATATATATATATATATATATATATATATATATATATATATATATATACGTTAATAATTTGAAGTATCAAGTATATACTAATTACAATTGATTAAATACAGAACCTTAATTAGTTTAACAAAAAATCCAAAAATACAAAAACTTTAATATCGTTGATACTTTAAAGTGTTGGTTATTTCACAATTATAATTTATTAAACATATAAAGTTTTACTATGAAAAACCCACAACTAACTAGAATCAACTATTCATATCAACAAATTTCGTAATTTCAAGATATAGGTTAATAATTGATGATGTTTTTATAATGATGAGAATAAGAAGAATAAATATAAAAATATCTACTAAAATATGAAGGAACTTCAACTTAATTCTTCCAGTTTGTAGAATCAACACTATTTATCAGTTGAAGTAAAGTACAAGTGCTTTATATGTACTGTTCAATAGTTTATTTATGTAATTTGTAGTTATTTATCTTGTAAATTATTTGAAATGATCTGTTGGTGATCAAGTGTCGTAATTATTATACGATAGTGAGTATGTAGTTATTACAAACTAAGTTTGATAATAGTGGCCGGTAGTTTTAATCGTATTCAACGATTTTGGTCACAATATGAAATTCTGAACGCATCCATAAATATTTGAGAACCATCAACAATGTCAATCCTTTGTGAAAGTATTACTTGATATGAGGAAACAAAATCGTTATTTATACTGTTTCCCACGATTATTCCATATTTTCTCACCATACAAACCGTCCCTGGATTTCCAGCAACGCTTTGAAACCAAAATTAGCCAAATTGGTCCAATAATTCTCGAGTTTTGGAGGGACTAACGGACTTCTTTACTTAACGTGAACCTTAGCAGCGTTAAAATTCAAATTCCTCGAGTTGTTCGTGAAATATCGCATCGGAAAAACGACACTGTTCAAATACCCTTTCTCGAAACCAGATGGCATCAAATAGCGGTCGTAAAAGCCACCCCTTTCGACTGATAGACCGTCGGGCATATCCCGTCCGTCAGTCGGGAATGGCACCGGATCTAGCGACGTCCGTCTCCACCCGACGGACCAGATAGCGATAACCGGGGGGCCACCCACCGTGTATCCAACGCATTACGACGTCAAATCGCCTGTCATTTGCCATGCTCCGACGTCATCTCGTGTTACATTGTCAACATGGTCGGTCGCAGTAAGCGCCGTCGAAAGAAAAACAAAAGACGCGCATTAAATAGACGGCGGAGCGCGAAAAAAAGACGGAAGAGATCGTTGTCGATGGCAGGTTGAAAGTAAAAAGTCGGATCGATGTCCAACTAGGTCATGGGACATTGAGTTTCGGTTTTAACATCGACAAAAACTATCCTAAGATATAAGAAAAAATCGTATTTATTTTGTTTCGAATAAATAGTAAAAAACTTAAATAAAAAACGTATTTACTGCTACTAGTTGTGTATAAATTAATTGTTAAAGCTTCTACTATGAAAAAAGACGACAATGTTTAGTAGTATCAACTGTTATAGAAGGATTATTGAAGAAAATCGTAAATCCGTACCATCTATTTGTCAACAATAAGTTCCACAAGATGTTGATACGTGTTAGAGTCAATTTATTCGTAGTCAGGTCGATATTCAAGTAGGCTATGGAACACGAAATTTCGGCTCTAAATTCAACAAAAACTATCGTAAGGTATAAGTCGAAATCGTATTTCTTTTTCGCTTCTTTGGTAATATAGCAAATATATATTAAAGAATATGAGTGAAACCATAATAATCTTGTACCAAATAGCTGCTTAATATGGTAATTTTGCTACTAATTGTGTATAAATTAATTATTAAAGCTTCTTCTATGAAAAAAGACGACAATGTTTAGTAGTATCAACTGTTATAGAAGGATTCTTGAAGAAAATCGTGAATTCGTACCATCTATTTGTCAACAATAAGTTCCACAAAATGTAATGACTGTTAAGAGTCATTTTATTCGTAGTCGGATCAATATCTAAGTAAACCATGGAGCATTAGGTTTCGGTTTTAAATTCGACAAACACTATGCCAAGGTATAAAAAAATCGTGTTTCTTTTTCTTATAATCTTTTTTATATAATTTACTAGCGACCCGCCCCGGCTTCACACGGGTGCAATGCTGATACTAAATTAAATACACTACAGAAAAAATATGAACGTTGTATATAAAAACATAGCGGCCCGCTCCGACTTTGCACGGGCATAAAATATATATGCCTATGTCACTCAATGAAAACATGATTAAAATCGATCCAGTATTTTTGGTTCATTCATTACTGCCCTTGGCCTTCACGCATTAAATTTGGAGTAAAACAATTCCTCTTCCCTTATACTTACTATGAAGATTTCCTGCTATCTTTGGAATATCTAAATTCATACAATTTTTATTACATTACACATTTTTAAACGCAAATTTTAAATTTGTAATATCTCCGAAAATATTTGTTTAATTTACATGCTGTAAGGAACCATATTGATCTATATTAATTGCACACTGTATTTAAGGTACTTAATTCGATAAGGATTAATGCCGTATTGCTTAAAATAGCTTCGTAAATAAGCCATTTTCTCACGTAAAAAGTAAACAATAAAAATGGTTAATGTGGGTTATCCCTAAAAGATAAACATATACCATCGCGGACTTTTTTGTAGACCTTTTTATGGTGTACAATACTGTAGTACATTAATTTGATCTAACTCGTAGGGTTAGGCAGCGTTTTTGCTAATTTCTAAATAAGCCTAAAAAAATAGGTTAATTTACGACATCATGTTAGAAACCTCTAAAATTAGCAATGCTGCCTTAGTATATTATGCATGTATTATAAATATAAACCTTCCTCTTGAATCACTCTATCTATTGAAAAAAACCGCATCAAAATCCGTTGCGTAGTTTTAAAGATTTAAGCGCACATAGGGATATAGGGACAGAAAAGGCGACTTTGTTTTATACTATGTAGTGATTTTGTTTGTGAAGCTATATAGTGAATACAAAATGTAAAGATGAAGTATTAGTACCAGAAATAATCAAAAACTGTTAACTGGCCAAAAACAAGAACACGTTGAGGCTTCTAAGCAGTGTTCCGGCCATGATTAAACTTAACAAATTGGAATTTTTGTGTCGGTATATGACAATGGATGAAACAACATGGATCCATCACTTCGCGCCGGCATCAACACGGTCGTCATCGGAATGCACAGCAACTGGTGACAGGCCTATTTTGTGGCAAGAATTAAATCGTTCTATAAAAGTGGTATCGAAGTATTAACATAGAGCTGTGCTAGTGCTAGATGAATAAGGCCAATTTTGAATAAAAAACGCGTTTTCTTTTTTACACCCGGGACTTTTCAGCCCATTTGTTATATACTGGGTAC
Organism: Rhynchophorus ferrugineus; assembly: GCF_030347505.1. Classification (NCBI taxonomy): domain Eukaryota; kingdom Metazoa; phylum Arthropoda; class Insecta; order Coleoptera; family Curculionidae; genus Rhynchophorus; species Rhynchophorus ferrugineus. The sequence continues at coordinate 3,430,436 of NW_027472589.1, read as the reverse complement.
AGAAATAACTGTTATATCAACAAAATCTAAATCTAACTTATGTACTTAATATATAAATTTGTGTTGATAACGGTACAGCTGTTTCTCATATTTTTGGCAACATGCATTGGTTTTTTTGCACATTATTCACAACTCTTTTAACTTGTAGCCGGAAGTTATCATTATAAAAAGATGATTTTGTGGCTGTTATTCGCTATTGCTGGCCTTTTTTGTAACAATACGTTGTATAATTTGTTTTATTGATAGTCGTAAACGTCGTCGTTTTATCAACTAACAGGTCAGTTGAAAAAGCCCCGGCATACCATAGTATAACACATTTTTGTAGTACGATTTGTCCTTTGATTCAAAATAGGCCTCAGTTTCGTCGATGATCCCTTCATTCGAGGAAAATTTCTTACCAGCGAGCATTCTTTTGAGATCTGAAAACAGGAAATGGTAGCTGGGGACCAGATCTGGGGAATACGGTGGATTATGAAGCAATTCGAAGCCCAATTCATGGCTTTTTGACACGGCGCATTGTCTTGGTGAAGCAGCATTTTCTTTTTCTTCAAATGCGGCCGTTTTTCGGCGATTTTGTCCTTCAAACGGTCTAATAACGCTATGTATAAGTCGCTGTTGATGGTCCTTCCTTTTTCAAGGTAACTAATGAAAATTATTTCATGCGCATCCCACAATACAGATGCCATAACCTTGCCAGCCGACTGTTGCGTTTTCCCATGCTTTAGAGCGGGTTCATCGTGTGCAGTCCACTCGGTTGACTGTCGATTGGACTTCGGGTTTATTACGCTTGATGATCTTAAAATAGTGCTCCGAATCATCAACTCGTCGTTGTTTTTGGTCAAAAGTGAGCTTGCGCGACACCCACTTTGCACAGTGCTTCCTCATACCCAAATATACAGGAATGATATGATGTACACGTTCAGTTGATATCTTTAGAGTGACTGCTATTTTATTCAGTTTCAATTTACGGTAATTCAAAATCATTTTGTGGATTTTTAAAATTTTTTCGTCGGTAACAACGTCTTTCGAATGTCCATTGCGTTCACCGTCTTCGGTGCTCATTTCACCACGTCTAAACTTAACATATTAATCTTTGATGGTTGATTTTCCTGAGACAGAGTCTAGAAATTCGGCCTCAAGCCAAATTTTTACTGCAACTGTATTTTTTTCCTTCAACGCCAAATTCCTTTTTCACTAACTAATGGTCGGACAGTTATCGAATTTATACACGCATCTTTTGAAGGTTATGGCTAACTAAAATATTTATGGATTTATTTCTAGTAGCGCCATCTGTGTGTGAGGCCGGGGACCTTTCAATTGACTTGCTAGTAATACACTATACTTTATCAATAAATATTTCATTTAGCTGTCGTTATGGGGTGGTACTCTTGCACTACCCCATCATTTTTGTTCTTGGGAATATTGTAATAGATTCGTTTTTCATAGCCAATCACAATACCCCATAGAAAACTCTTCTTTTTGTTTGGCAAGCAATGAAACAGCAATGTTGAAGCAGTTCGAAATGGCATTTACAGTCAATTCGTGATGTAACCCTTTCTATTCCTGTTGGATCGTTCCCAACGCATGTAAACAGTTGATTTATCAGCTGCTATGTTGCCTGAAAGTTCTTTGAGAGTTTGAACTGGGTTTTCGTCCAATAATTTTCGATTTTTTTGCACTCCAAGCTGTCATTTGTAATTAGTATAAACATTATCACGATCGACAACTGATAAATGACGGAGCAGCATCATCATAAAAGCGTTTGATGAGTTTTCGCGGTAGATTACTTGAAATCAATGTATGGATGATATAAACACGTGAAACGGAAATTACCTTATCGCGCCCCTCCATTATGATTAATTAGGCCGGAATCATATAATTGATACTTAAATACTCGGTAATTATTGCGGTTTTACCGCTTATTATTCGGGAGACCGCAAATCTGAAGAGTGCTTTCTCCGTAATCGAAACCCGAGAAACCAAACTCGAATTTCTCCGAGAATCCATGTTATTTCACTCGAAAGCGGTAATATAATTGTGACAATATATCCCTGGCTTCGATCGATGAATCTTAAATGTCCTGTTAAAATAACTTTTATCAGAAAGTTGGCGTCAGCAGAAATACTACAAGTTTATAAACAGCGTTTCATCAATTTTATCAACAAATCTGTTATTTATTTACTACAAAACTAATTTAAACAATAAGTAGTAATGCTAATTTTATGTTGTGTATATATTCCGCTTGTTACTTAATCGTAAATGATATAAAAATAAATAATATATGTTGTATTCGTTCAAGAAAATTCACTTTTTTCGTTCGAAAGTCAAACGATTGCCCAATACATCACTACATAGTATAAAACAAAGTCGCCTTTTCTGGCCCTATATCCCTATGTGCGCTTGAATCTTTAAAACTACGCAAAGGATTTTGATGCGGTTTTTTTCAATAGATAGAGTGATTCAAGAGGAAGGTTTATATGTATAATACATGCATAATATACTAAGGCAACATTGCTAATTTTAGAGGTTTCTAACGTGATGTCGTAAATTAACCTATTTTTTTAGACTTATTTAGCAATTAGCAAAAACGCTGCCTAACCCTACGAGTTAGATCAAATTAATGTACTACAGTATTGTACACCATAAAAAGGTCTACAAAAAAGTCCGCGATGGTATATGTTTATCTTTTAGGGATAACCCACATTAACCATTTTTATTGTTTACTTTTTACGTGAGAAAATGGCTTATTTACGAAGCTATTTTAAGCAATACGGCATTAATCCTTATCGAATTAAGTACCTTAAATACAGTGTGCAATTAATATAGATCAATATGGTTCCTTACAGCATGTAAATTAAACAAATATTTTCGGAGATATTACAAATTTAAAATTTGCGTTTAAAAATGTGTAATGTAATAAAAATTGTATGTATTTAGATATTCCAAAGATAGCAGGAAATCTTCATAGTAAGTATAGGGGAAGAGGAATTGTTTTACTCCAAATTTAATGCGTGCAGGCCAAGGGCAGTAATGAATGAACCAAAAATACTGGATCGATTTTAATCATGTTTTCATTGAGTGACATAGGCATATATATTTTATGCCCGTGCAAAGTCAATGTGTCAATGTGTCAAGTGCAAGTCGTGCAAAGTTCATATTTTTTCTGTAGTGTATTTAATTTAGTATCAGCATTGCACCCGTGCGATGCCGGGGCGGGTCGCTAGTTTATAAATAAAACATGTTTTTTGATTAATATGTGATCGTACTTAAAATCAATCGTTACCTTAATAAATCGGCTGACATATCTCTTAACGTCAACTTCAGTTCGAATAAAATCATTTTTCTTAATGGTATAATAAATTGCATTGCCTTGAAATAGTCTCGACAGTTTTTTATGACATCTTAAGTATTTCGTGTTCGTGATAAACCATCAACGAACCAACATTGTTTTGTTATGAAAAAGTCTTAAAAATAGAAGAATATATTTTTTTGGGTTCCGATTTTTCTATAGATACAATTAGAAATATAATTAGAAGAAGTTATTATTGATATCTGCATAACCAAACATGTTTTTATCATACTGAAGACAGTTAATGTTTCTTTTAAAATATATTTTGAAGTCTCCTTTTTACCATGGAGGGTTTATCTCAACTGGACCTACTGTTTAACGTGGGCGCCGAATCACGGTTCTCGGCATTAAGCCTACCGACTGGCGAGTGACCAATTTAGAAATGATCCCAAAAGACATCCGGTCTTACCCAGCCTGGTTACTGGCGTGACTGGGATCAGATTCCTTGCACTCTTGCCTACGGACAATTCGTAAAGGTTAAACAATCACAAACATAAAATTACGACCATGCCCCAGTAGGATTCGAACCGGCTACTATCGCACAACAGCAGGTGGACCGTCCTGTAATATATATATATATATATATATATATATATATATATATATATATATATATATATAATACCGGTATTACGGTATTACCAACACAACAATGATAATTTGGTTAGTATGTCGGAAAACATCAACTATTGATATCAATATATTAGCAATTTGCTATTTGCTATATTACTTTATATTATATATACGTTTCTATAATTTTAAGTATCAAGTATATACTAATTACAATTCATTCAATATAGTACCTTTATTACTTTAACAAAAAATCCAAAATTACAAAAACTCTATTATTGTTGATATTTGTATAATTTAAAGTGTGAATTATTTCACAATTATAGTTTATTAAATATATAAAGTTTTACTATGATAAAAGAATAAGTAACTAATATCAACTGTTCATATCAACGAATTTCGTAATTTTTTGTCAAAAAAAAATTAAAATAATAGGCTGATTATTGTTGATATTTTTATAATATTGTATTAAATGTAATTAGTTAAATTCATATATTAATAGAAAGAAGAAGAAGTATAAATATAAAAATATCTACTAAAATGTGAAGGAACCTCAACTTCATTCTTTGTGTTTATAGAAGCAACGCTATTTATCTGTTGAAAATTACAATTTCCTGTATATTCAAGCGTCTAATTGAAGTACTTAGTAAGTAAGTAAAGTACAAGTGTTTCATATGTAGTGTTCAATAATTTATTTATGTAAATTGTAGTTATTTATCTTTTATATTGTTTGAAATGATCTGCTGGTGATCAAGTGTCGTAATTATTATACTAAATTACTAACTAAATAGAGGATAGAGGTTATATATAGAGGATACAGAAACAATTGCTATATCAACAAAATCTAAATCGTTGTAACAAGAAATCAACAAAAAGCTGAATTGTTTAGTTAGATGATCAAAATTTATTTAATATAGAAATTTCACTAATTGAATCTCGAGTGTATTGTGTTGATGGACAAACAATTTTTACTTATGATGTTGATAAACCTAACTATCCAATTTGTTAACAACAGAATTATTATTTAACATGCAGAAACAACTGCTCAATCGACAAAATTTGTATTTTTTAACTTCAGTGTTTATTAGCAACTGATATTTATTTGTTAAATTACTGTTGTATGTCTGGTAAACTGTTTGAAATAATCTGTTGATGATCAACTGTAGTATTTTTTGTAAATTATTAAAACAGGATAGTTACTATTTATATTGGATACAGAAACAACTGCTATATCAACAAAATCTAAATCGTTGTAACAATAAATCAACAAAAAGCTGTATTGTTTAGTTAGATGATCAAAATTTATTTAATATAGAAATTTCTACTGATAATTAATGAGTCTCGAGTGTATTGTGTTGATGGACAAACAATTTTTACTTATGATGTTGATAAACCTAACTATCCAATTTGTTAACAACAGAATTATTATTTAACATGCAGAAACAACTGCTAAATCAACAAAATTTGTATTTTTTAACATTAGTGTTTATTAGCAACTGATATTTATTTGTTAAATTAGTGTTAAATAACTGTTGTACATCTGGTAAACTGTTTGAAATAATCTGTTGATGATCAACTGTAGTATTTTCTGTAAATTATTAAAACAGGATAGTTACTATTTATATTGGATACAGAAACAACTGCTATATCAACAAAATCTAAATCGTTGTAACAAGAAATCAACAAAAAGCTGAATTGTTTAGTTAGATGATCAAAATTTATTTAATATAAAAATTTCTGCTGATAATTAATGAATCTCGAGTGTATTGTGTTGATGGACAAACAATTTTTACTTATGATGTTGATAAACTTAACTATCCAATTTGTTAACAACAGAATTATTATTTAAGATGCAGAAACAACTGCTAAATCAACAAAATTTGTATTTTTTTAACATCAGTGTTTATTAGCAACTGATATTTATTTGTTAAATTAGTGTTAAATAACTGTTGTATGTCTGGTAAACTGTTTGAAATAATCTGTTCATGATCAACTGTAGTATTTTTTGTAAATTATTAAAACAAAATAGTTACTGTTTATACTGGATACAGAAACAACTGCAATATCGACAAAATTTAATCATTGTAACGAGAAGTCAACAAAAAACCGAATTGTTTAGTTAGATGTAGAAATTTATGCTGATAATTAACCTTTTTTTTTAATTTACTGAAATGAGAATGACAGTAGATCTGGAGTGAACTGTTGAAGGTGTTGTTGATAGAAAAACAATTTTACTTACTAGTTTACCATATTATATAAGTGTTGTATGTCGGGTAAACTGTTTGAAACAATCTGTTGATGATCAATTGTGGTAATTTTTGTAAATTATTAAAATATGATAGTTATTAGATTATATATAATTGAATTAATATTAAAATATAATATATTGGATACAGCAACGACTGCTACAATGAAATTCAACTAAAATCAACAGAAATGATTTGTTGATAATTAGAGTGTATTTAATATAAGAATTTGTGTTGATAATCAAGTGTAATCTTTATAATATATTGAAATGAGACCGAGTGTAGGTCTGGAGTGAATTGTTGAAAAGCTATTGTTGATGGAAAAACTTATGTTTGTTTAGGATTTTCGACAATTAACAATTAACTAGTCGATTATTACAATTTATTGAATAGTGAAGATTAATAATGATTTTTTGAGTTTTTTATAAAAGAAAATGTGTTATTTATCAACTGATCAATGAAGTTTATTTAGTACAGAAATTTGTGTTGATGAGAACGACAGTACGACCTAGTGGTGAATTGTCGAGACTGTTGTCGATAGAAAAACAATTTTTACTTACGATTTTCAGATGAGGTTGAGATGGCACCGTACTGATAGTAGTTGTCGACTTGTGGCGACGGTGTATCTTGATTCTCGGGCATGGGGCTCAGGGGAGGTTTCAAGTAGCTGCTGGATATGACACTGTCCGAGTACGGGGGCAGCAACCCGGCGCCAGAGTTCCATTCCCTCTCGCACTGCTGCTGATAGGCCGCCGGGTAATCGTAATTCGGATACGGGGCGGCCGCCACCGAGGGCACCTGCGGCGACGGATTGCTATACGAACAGGTCGAGTAGTCCTGCGACTGGACCATCTGATGGTCGTACCCCGCGCCTTGGTTCACCATCGTCGGTATGTTGTTGCCGAAGAACGTGCCCGGATGGTACTGGGGCTTCATCGCCTGACACTTCCTCCGGAAACCGCGCGGGCGCCGCCTGAAGGAACCCTCCTCGAACATGAACTCGCTGGACGGGTCTATCGTCCAGTAGTGGCCCTTTCCGGGCCGGCCCAGCCCCTTGGGCAGCTTGATGAAGCACTCGTTCAGCGACAGGTTGTGACGCACCGAGTTCTTCCATCCCTGGTAGGTCCCTCGGAAGAACGGGAACTTCTGCTGCAGGAACGAGTAGATCTCGCTCAGCGTCAGTCTCTTGGCGGGCGAGTGCTGGATCGCCATCACTATGAGGGCGATGTACGAGTACGGCGGCTTCTCCTGTCGCCGGACGCCCGATTTCTTGTCGGAGGACGTGGGTTTGGAATCCGGGTCGACGATGCCGCCGGGCGACGACTCCAGCCCGTGCCCGGCTTGCTGCTGGGGATGCTGCCCGGGTTGCGAGGACTGTTGCGATATGGGGGACGCGTTGTCGTTGGGGGTCAACGCGACCGCGGCGTGGTGCAGCTGGAGCTGGTGCTGCAGGAGCACGGAGGGCGCCTGACTGGTCGCCGAGACCAAGCCGTCTAACTGCTGATCCTTCATCATTCTTTAAACATTTACCCGATCGACGTAAACAGAACCGGATCCGCAAACATTTATTTGATACGGGCGTTTTTGTGAATGGGCTTTATGTGTATATATACAGACACACACACATACACTCGCGATATAATTGTATATTTACGGGCGGCGGTGGTCTTTCTGTATACAAACGGGCGCGCGGATCGTCAACAATTTATCCGAATTTGTATACAAAGTCTAGAGGCACGGGACGCCGTACCGCAACGGTATCGAATGGCTGTGTGTGCGCGCCGAGGCCGATGGCTGAGCCAACGTGGTGGCGGACGCCGATTGGTCGGCTGAATGTGGCGGGGGTCGGGTCCGGACGGCGGCGCTCGCGATTCGACGCGTCGAGAGGCGGGGCTGGCGAGGGTGCGCGCGACGGCGACCTCTCGCGGCCGTGAGGGTAACGTGGTCGTTTGTGCGTAACCTAAAAGACCTACGGGATTATAAACAAATATACAAAGAAAACGTTTTTTTTTTGTTCAAAACTTCAAACTTTATTCATCGACGTAATCTCCACCAAGAGCCACACAATCCTTCCAGAGTCACTGTAACATTTCGATACCACTTATAGAACGATTTATCTCTTGCTTCAATATTGGTCTCAGTTTCAGCGATGAACTCTTCATTCGAGTCTGCGAACAGTCAGTAGCCGCTGGGTTGCGCTTGTTGAGGACACTGTGTGTTGTCTTGATGAAACGAACTTTTTTTTGCCTTATGCGGTCGTTTCTTTACAATTTCGGCCTTCAAACGCTCCAATAACGCTATGTAATAGTCGTTTTAGTTGTTGATGTTCCTTCCTTTTTCAAGGTAGTCAATGAAAATTATTCCATGCGCATCATTCCAGACGCCATAACCTTTCCAGTCAGTTATTGTGCTTTCGAGCTCTTCTTACTAGGTTCACCAGTTGTTGTCCACTCAGATGACGATCGTTTCGATTCTGGAGTGAAGTGATGGAGTCATGTTCCATCCATTGCCACTTATCGACGCAAAAATTCTTGTTTGTTGCGTTTAATCATGACCAAACACTGTCCAGTATCATCAACACGTTCTTGTTTTTGGTCAACAGTTAGCAAACGCGGCACCCACTTTGAACAGAGTTTTTTCATGGTAAAATACTTATGTAATATAAAACCAACACGTTCTTTTGATATTTATACGATGTTAGCTAACTCACGCAATCTCGATTTTCGATCATTCAGACCGATTTTGCGGATATTTTTGATATTTTCTGATGTTACCACCTCATTTGGACATCCACTGCGTTCTGCATCATCGGTGTCTCCACGACCCCGTCTGAAGTCAGCAAACCAATGTTTTATTGTTGTTTCTGCTGGAGCAGAGTCCTCATAACACTTTTCAAGTCATTGCTTCGCTTAAACGGTACTATTTCCCATCAATAAACAGTGTATATTTAAAGCACGAAATTGTTTTTGATGCATTCTCTTGAAAATAACAAAAGTAGTGTCACTCTTTGCATAATAACTCACAAACATATGAATAGAATATCATGAAATTTATGTATGAAAATCGTAATATAATTACCCAGTAAATTAACTATACAATTGACGATTGGATGCTATGTAAGGATTTAACAAAACTAATTGTCTTGCATAAATTTTACAGGGGATGGATAAAATAATAAATTTTTTTGTCAACACTTAGCAAACGCGGCACCCACTTTGAACAGAGTTTTTTCATGGTAAAATACTTATGTAATATAAAACCAACACGTTCTTTTGATATTTATACGATGTTAGCTAACTCACGCAATCTCGATTTTCGATCATTCAGAACGATTTTGCGGATATTTTTGATATTTTCTGATGTTACCACCTCATTTGGACATCCACTGCGTTCTGCATCATCGGTGTCTTTACGACCCCCTCTGAAGTCAGCAAACCAATGTTTTATTGTTGTTTCTGCTGGAGCAGAGTCCTCATAACACTTTTCAAGTCATTGCTTCGCTTAAACGGTACTATTTCCCATCAATAAACAGTGTATATTTAAAGCACGAAATTGTTTTTGATACATTCTCTTGAAAATAACAAAGTAGTGTCGCTCTTTGCACAATAACTCACAAACTTATGAATAGAATATCATGAAATTTTAACAGCTATCTTTTAAAGGTCACTTCTAATTGAAAATGCGATTAATGCTATAAAATTGGTGCCATCTATGTGTTTTGCCCGAGTCGTTTCAGTCCCTGTGTTATTAAAGAAACAAAACACTAATTAATCGAGACTATTAATTAACATCATTAATTTTCTAGGACATTAATTGGTCGAAAAAAGAAGGTTAACTTTAGGTGAAAACTAATATACAAAATCAAAAAATACAACGTAACGTTCCTTTGGATTGAAAACCCAGTTTCGGAATAAAAAAACATCTTAGGGTCCTGTTGTAACTAGCTATACATGTCTAGTAACTTATAACAAAAAATAAAATTATAAAATCGATTGACTTCTTGAGAGCATATAATTAAAATAGCCATCTTAGGTCTAATTTTGTTGAGAATCGGTGTCCTCTCCAAGATAACATTCATTGCAAATAAAGGTAGTGTGGCTGCTACACATATTTCTGTGACATGATGGGAATTGAGTCTTTGATTACATCCTTTTCTTTTCTGGGCACATTTTGCAGTTTCCTCTGAATATTGTGCTGGAACTGGTACTCGCTTCTTTACTAGTATCCTCAATAGCCAATTCTCTTATGTTTCTTTTTAGCTTGTGATGTTGAGGTTCTCTATAGTTGAGTTCCTATATAATATATAACTGTTTAGTTAAAAGATTAATTCAGTAACGTGATAAGTAAAATTCAGTGCATATTAAAAATAGCGACATAGATGTTAAGCTCAAAGTAACTATCGTTGAATTAGTACTTTATAATTTTACACCCTAGCAAATTGGAATAAAAACAAATGATTTGTGTTAATTTGCTAGATTGCTATGACGCATATTAATATCAATAATAATAATAATAATAAACTTACCATTTCCTAGCCATCGTTTCTCCATTCCAACGCTTGAACTATTTATTATTTATCTTATGTTTCACCTTAAAAAAATGGTTTGCTACCAACTGAAAGAAAAGATAAGCGGCAAAATTGAACAAGGATTTATCAAGGCAAATAACCTAAATTTAACCAGAACCGATTCGTTGATAGCGACTGTAACATAAATAATAATTTTAAAAATAATATTAGAGTTTTTATTGAATTAAAGTGTGTATTCCAGACACACTAACCACTAAATGTGGTAGAATATTGAACAATATTAAGTAAAAATACTGTCGGTATGTCTTGGTGAAAAAATTAATAAATAAAGGTGATAACTCTAATCGTCATTTGGGAACTCTAAAAATAATATTATTAAAATCAAGTTCCCTATATTTGGTAAGATAAGATGGCAAACCTACTCAAACATGTTATGATGATAATTTGAAGATACAGACGCAAATGTTTTGCAAGTATAACAGACCTATCAAAATATTCATTTTCAATTTAGTTCATATTAGCTGCGACATAAAGAAAAGATTAAATTATACACATTTGATAATGGACGTATGACTTTTTAACTGAACTTTTAGCAGCTCTTTGGCAATTACGAGTTACAAGCCATTATATTGTAATAGTTGGGTAAATGGAAGGTACAAATTGTAATTGTGAAGTTTATTTTAGTAATATCCCTACAACTTATAATCATGTGCAACTGCAGTACTTAATTAAGTACTCCTATGAATTCTTAAACTAGATTTCTTCTTAATTTCTTTTACATCACTTGATTTCAGTGGCAATATCGTGCAACTATTGTTGAGAGCGTTTGACACTTTTGTTTGCCATAACAAACATACATATACCAGGCTGTAAAAACTTATATAAATCAAATTGTTCATATCATATATATGTATCACTTACCCTTAGCCTGGTGAAATAGAATAGCTCAGAGAACTATTTAATGTACAAGTAACCAGATATTTGAGCTTTTTGTGATATAACCATGATGGGATTTGGGTGACTGCCACACCTGTTGACTGCATGTATCTAATTAATATTGATTGTGTTTTTTAGTATAATTTTCCATATTATTTGGTAATATTAAGGAGGTATATGTAATAAACTAAATAAATAACAGGTCAATTGTAACGTCCACGGCCTACTATAGTAAAACATATTTTAGGCAAAATTATTTTTTTTTATTCAACATGATTCCCTCCAAGGGTGATACACTGATTATCGCGACCCTCCAACTTTTCGATACCATTTTTGTAGTACAATTTGTCCTTTGCTTCAAAAGAGGCCTCAGTTTCGGCGATCACCTCTTCATTCGACAAAACTTTCTTCCCGGCGAGCATCCTTTTGAGATTTGTGAACAGAAAATAGTCACTATGGATGAGGAAGCAATTCGAAGCCCAATTCATGGATTTTTGCCATCGTTTTCACTGACTTGTGATACGGTGCATTGTCTTGGTGAAGCAGCACTTTTTCTTTTTCAAATACAGCCGTTTTTCGGCGATTTCGTTCTTCAAACTTTCTTTGCACAGAGCTTTTTCATACCCAAATATTCGTGAATCATATGATGTACACGTTAAGTTGATATCTTTAGAGTATTTGCTATTTCATTCAATTTAAATTGACGGTCATTCAAAATCATTTTGTGAATTTTTTAAATGTTTTCGTCGGTAACAACCTATTTGGGATGTACACTGCGTTTACCATTTTCTATGCTCATTTCACCACGTCTAAACTTAGCATACCAATCCTTGATGGTTGATTTTCCTGGGGCAGTGTCCGGAAACTCCGCATGAAGCCAAGTTTTTGCTTCAACTCTATTTTTTCCCTTCAAAAACAATATTTTATCAACACGTGAAATTCCTTTTTATTATTTTTTTTCACAATAACAAAGGTTGCTTTTCTCAAAATGCTATAATTCACAAAGTAATGATCCGACAGCTTTCAAATTTATGCACGCATCTTTTGAGAGTTGAGGCTAACTGAAAAATATATGGATTTAATTATAGTAGCGCCACCTATATGCCATGCCGGGGACTCTTCCATTGATCTGTTAAAACCTAACCTCAAATTTTATCAACAGTTTTATTTAGTTTTATGTAACGTTTACAAGACACTTTAGACATAATTAATGGTGGTTAAAATAGTAAATACTTAAATTAGAGTGATTATATATTCAAGATATACCGGCTATACTATATTTGTTAACTATTTTTCTACCTTGGGACGAAAACGTACAATTTATTTGTAATTCTACAGAAAATTATCTACACAGCTCATGATCAGATGCATTGTGGGAATTTAAAAGCTGCCTCCATACTTCCTGGTCAACAAACAACACGAGAAAAAAAGTCAAACAGGTTCTTTTCTTAATATCAATAATGTATAGAGTAAATTAGTTGTTTTTTCTAGTACTAACATGATCTAACGTATTGAAATAGGATATTAAAGTTTATTAGAAAACAACAAAAATAATCTCAATATTCGCAGGAAGTGATACAACTTAAATAACTCCTTTTATCTATAAAAATATTGTTATTAAAATAATCAATCATCTTGTTTCTGTACTAACATAGTTTAATGGGTATAGATAAGATAATTTAATTTATTAAAGACACAAAAACAAAATAAGAATTCAAGGTTTTCGGCTTTAAAAATGTTTAGGTTTGTTCTAATATACCGCCCAGGAATGTAATTTATGCGTGCTGATAAATGGTAACCGCAAAATTTAATTTAACTCATGTATATAATTGTTATAGCTCAATAAGGTTTTTATGGCATTTTTGTGACCCAGTTGGGTTAATATGATATTAAATGATGCCGAAACGATATGACTGGGCATTTTAAACGTTACATAGGCTAATGATGAACAATTTTTTCAATAATTTAAACTAGTTTGATGTGCTGTTTACAATAATAATGTTAAAAGATTGTATCATACATTATTTTCCAATATTTGAATATCTCATTATAACAATCTACTCACTGAGCAAAAAGCCTGTTTTATTATTATTTATATATATGACATATAGAAGATCACTTCATTAAGTGAGCTCTATTAAGAGATTATGTGATATACGGATGAGGGAGGAGTTTATTTAATTGAACCTGCAACCCTACCTGCCATACGTTATCAAAAGTAATTAATCTAGTCAAATGTAGATAATTTTACGCCCTTCTCTAATGGTTTTTGTAAAATTCTTTCGGTTATTAAATCATATCCTCAATTTTGTTTAAATTCTCTGACCTCTCATTTGAAATGGCGACTTTAATTTGACTTTATTGGATAGCTTAGACGGAAAATGCTTAAATATGTTTATAATACGTATTATTACATAATGGAAATATTTATACTTCGTTGTCTGTTGCCTATTCAGTTAATATGAGAAAGATTTATGAAAATCTTAATATAATTACCCAGTAAATTAACTATACAATTGACGATTGGATGCTGTCTGAGGATTTAACAAAAATAATTGTCTTGCATAAATTTTACAGGGGATGGATAAAATAATACGAACATCTGACATATACACAATATCTGTTATTGAATTAATAAGATATTGATCCATCGAGTACCTAAAGTTTTCAACGGAATGTTCCAACGGATAAAATATCTAATTGGTTCAATGATTGTTGGAGATGGAGATCTACTCCTCACTCTTTGCTCTGAAATTCCCCACAACGGTTCAATTATGTTGAGGCCTGGCGATTATGCTTGCTAGGGAGGGTATATTCTGATGCTCTTCACACCTAGACAAGAAGTTATACCATATTTTCGGTTCTGAAGTAAACATTCATGTTAGTCTGTTATAAATTACACAATTTTTAATGTTATCAAGCACATTTCATATCCGGAAAAGCAGATTCGTGCTAAAATAATATATATCTATGTTAATTACTCGTTATCTTATCGGCCTTAATGTGTATTATTATAAAAAATCAACGCTATTTTCCAACTTTCTCTATCTATAAACTTCCGCCGTAACATTCCGTCTATCCACTCGGTTTAAACTACTAAAAATATGTTCATTTATTTATAAATAGAAGGAAAATGTCTATTGTTGATCGTAACGTATATGAATGGCCGCTATATAGAAAAAAGGTTACGCGAAAAGTTTTTTTTTCTAAGATAATCACTTCTCAGTCTGGACCACTGGGAGAAAAATCTAAACATTTGTCTGTTACTTCAACGGAGCTCTGTAAACACCGCTGAGAATTTTGTTTTAGTTTACGTACGATAGAGAGAGTATCTGGATATAGTTTTGTTAAGTTATTGACACACGCATATATATATATATATATATATATATATATTTTTTTTTTTTTTTTTTTTTTATAATTATATACATTGTTACTAGTCGTTGCCGACTAACCTACAATTTGTCCTTATAATAGCTTAAATCTAGGTATATATCTAATAGGACTCATCAGTCCTACATAGTCTCTAACATAATAATAATTGTTTTAACACTTTGAGTTTTTTCTAATGCACCTCACTGCACTACACTACAACACACTACACAAGTTCAAATGGTTTGGTCCTTTTGAGTCTGCGTCCGGTTTTGGTGTTGTCCAAGAGTTGTAATACTTCGAAATTAACATGAGAGTGAAGTCTCTCCTCATGTCTCTTTGCAATTCTTTTAATTTCTTGATTGACAGTCGGTATCTGAAGATCTCGATGTAAATAAATGGTCCGGTAATATCTGGGTGCACCTACGATGCTTCTTAGGACTTTGTTCTGGAAAACTTGTATTAGATTTATGTTGCTTTTTGCGGAACATCCCCATAATTGTATTCCGTATGTCCATATAGGTTTTAATATTTGTTTATATAGAAGTAATTTATTATGTATAGTTAATTGAGATTTTCTTCCAATTAGCCAATACATTTTTCTATATTTTAACTCAAGTTCTTTTCTTTTCTTTTTGACATGTTCCTTCCACCGTAGTTTTGCATCAAGTGTCATTCCGAGATACTTAGCATTATTGCTGTATGGTATGACAGTGTGGTTTATGGTCAATGGTGTAAGCGCGGCCTGTTTATAGGTGAATTGAACATGCACAGATTTGTTTTGGTTAATTTGTATTTTCCAGATTTGGGTCCATTTATTTATAGCGTCAGTAGCCTGTTGTAGGTTTCGGGTTGCTTCTTCGCTATTGTTTCCGACAGCAAGAATAGCAGTATCATCAGCAAATGTAGCCATTGTAATGTTTTCGATTTGTGGTATATCACATGTATAAAGTAGGTACAGAATTGGCCCCAGTACACTTCCTTGTGGTACACCTGCTTTAGCTTCTTTTATTGTAGAGTAAGCTTCCTCTTGTTTCACTCTAAACATTCTGGCTGTGATGTAAGATTTTAATAGTTCGGTGTGTTGCTTCGGTAATATTTTCTGTAGCTTATGGACGAGGCCTTTGTGCCATACCTTGTCGAAAGCTTGTGCTACATCTAAGAATACAGCTGAGCATACTTTATTATCTTCATAGGCTTTTTCAATAACATCTGTTATTCTATGCACTTGATCAATCGTTGAATGTTTGGTAATAAACCCAAACTGGTGTGTTGGTATTAGGTTTTTTCTCTCTATAATTGGTTTTAATCTTTTCAAGAGGAGCTTTTCAAATACCTTAGCTATCATCGGTAACAGTGAGATAGGTCGATAAGCTTTTATATCATTTGGTGATTTTCCAGGTTTTGGAACCATTATTATTTCAGCCATTTTCCAAACGTCTGGGACATATTTCAGTCGAAATGCTGCATTGATTAAGTTAGTGAGCTTTATAATACCCTTTCTTGGCAGATTGTGCAGCAATTGCCCTGTTATTAAATCATAGCCTGGTGATTTATTTGGCTTGATGTTAGTTTTAATAACGTTGGTGACTTCTTTCGGAGTTGTTAATTGAATTGTCGAATTTTCGCCGTCTATGTCCGGTAAAGTATGTTCAATTTCACTTTCGTTTGGTTTGAAAGTTTTCTCTAAATGGTCAGCGAATGCTTCTGCTTTCTCCAGGTTGCTGCGTGCCCAACTTCCATGCATGTTTCTTATCGGAGGACTATGTAGACAGGATCGTTTTAGGTATTTAGTGGCTTTCCAGAGCGAATAGTCTGTGTTCTTGTCGTCTGTTAAATTTCGTAGATAGTTATTTATGGAATTGTTTTTAATTTCCAAAATTTCCCTCTTCAACCTTTGTGTTATGTTGTTTAAGATATTCTTATTTTCAGGTGTTCTATTTTGCTGCCATTTTTTCCGTAGTTTTCGTTTTTCAGCTACCATTTCCTTGATTTCTTTCGGGTAATTTATTCCTTTGGTTGAAGTTTTAATTTCTGGAGTGTTATTCCAAGCAGCCTGTTGGATGTCTGCAACGAATTTTTCGGTTTCATAATTTAATTGGTCTTCTGTCTTAAGGGGAACATTTAGTTGAATTCGATTGTTTATTTCTTCAACAAATCCTTCCCAGTCTGTCCTCTTGTTGGTTAATGTTGGATTTTGTTGTTTTCTTATAATGTTTTCACTCAGCGTCAAAATCACAGGTGTGTGATCTGAACTTAAGTCAAAATTTTCTTCAACTTCCATGTAGTTAGTGGTTATGTTTCTAGCTATAAAGAAGTCTAACAGGTCTGGAGTTTTCTCTGGATCGGTAGGCCAATAAGTTGGTTTTCCTGTCGACATGTAACTGCACCCTAGCTCAGCAGCTGCTTTATGTAATTCATTACCTTTAGTTGTCGTCATTCTAGATCCCCATCTTGTATTTTTAGCATTGAAATCACCACCGATTATAAATTTTTCTCCTAGGTTGTTTAGAACATTCAAGTAATTTTCTTTTTTTTGGTTGTATCTTGGAGGGCTATATATGGAAGCTAATGTAACCCTGTATTTGCTAGATATAACAGTTACTGCCGTTACCTGATTTTCTGCTAAACTGAGTCCGGGTTCTTGATGATGGCATATATTATTTTTTATTATTATTGCACTTCCTCCTCTTGCTGTGTTAGCTGGATGAATGGTGTGGTAAAAGTAATATCCTCTAAATTTAATAAAGGATTCCTTTGTCAAATGGGTTTCAGATATTAAGCAAATATCTATTTTTTGCAATTCTAGGAATACTTGTAGGTCAGCGTGATGTTTCTGAATCCCATTAGCATTCCAAATTGCGATGCGTATGTCTTTACTTGCCATTTTTAGTTCTTGAGGCCACCGCCCTATTGTTTTCGAGTTTAAGTAATCTTTCAGAAAACGATTCAATAATCTTTTCCTGGTTGTCCAGCTTTGCTATAAGTTTCAATAGCAGTTCGTTGGTTGTAACGTCTTCTTTTTTTGTTTCTTTTTGAGCGGTTTGGTTTATGCTTTGAGCATAGGTCATTTCATCGTTGACTTCGTTGTACATTTTTGGTTGTTTATTTTGAGTCACTGTTTTTTGCTCTTTAGCCTGACTGATTTTATTTCTTCTCTCTTGGAATGTTTTCGCAACTACGCATCCTCTGTAGCTTGCTGGATGCGCTTCATTGCAATTCGCACATTTCGCTTTTGTTCCTTTGGGTTTTTTGCATTCTCCCGTGATGTGTTTTCCTGAGCATTTTACACACCTTGGTTCCCTTTTACAGAATTTTTGTGTGTGTCCATGTAATTGGCATCTCTTGCACTGTGGCACAAGATTTGCCTTTCTAAGAGGTTCTATTTTTACTTCGACTCCTAGAATTTGTTTAATTTCATAAATTGCTTTTATGTCCGTGTTATGTTGGAATGATAACATAAACAGTGGTAAAGGCTTCTTCTGGACAACTATTTCTCCATTGTTATTTTTATTTCGTTCTTTTTTCAGGATATTTGTGACGTCAGTACATTTAAGTCCATTTTTTATTAACTCTTCCACTATTTTAGTAGTTTTAGCTGTCGGTGGAAGCCCTCTTGCCATTACTTTAATGTCTCTGGTTTGCTTATCTTCATACGAGTGCCATTGTAATTTTAGGAATTCCAAGCACTCAGCAATTTTCGTAAAAGTTTTACGACATTCGGCGTTTAATTTGATTTGTCCATTGTTTAATGTTGTTGCTCTAAATAGTATATTATTTGTTTTCATTGTTTCATATAGCAAGTCAAAGTCTGTGACATTACTTACTATAATTGGAGGTGGTCTCGGCACTTTTATTTCTTTATTCAATTCTTGTGCTTTAATGGTTTTTGGTTGTTGTGGTGAAGCTTCCGGTGTATAGTTTGCTTTTCGTTTCTTATTTCTTTTAACTGTTATCCAGCCTACTTCTTTTTGCAATTCTTCCTCGTCTGTTTCATAGTTTACAGGCAATTTGTTTTCAGTGCACTGGTTCACTACGGGAATGCTAGTTGGATTGTATGTGTTTTGGTTTTTTATTAGGAGTTGTAGTGCATCT
Source organism: Rhynchophorus ferrugineus (assembly GCF_030347505.1). Taxonomy (NCBI): domain Eukaryota; kingdom Metazoa; phylum Arthropoda; class Insecta; order Coleoptera; family Curculionidae; genus Rhynchophorus; species Rhynchophorus ferrugineus. The sequence continues at coordinate 3,411,340 of NW_027472589.1, read as the reverse complement.
AATTGTTTTTGCATATTTGTTAGTGCAATTTCCAGATTCCGTCGGGCTGTTTTTTCGTTAATATACGCATTATAGAGAGCTTGCTCATTTTGCGTTCTCTTATGGTTTTCTTGACAAAAGATTTGATTCTGTTGTGCCAGATAAGCTTCACCTGACGTTGAGGATTGTGTTTCCATCTCATTTAGTCTCTGGTTCTCTCTATTAATCATTTTTATTTAATGAATAGTTTAATTCACGTTTTTACAAAAATTTCAGTACCGGTATTTGTTTCAGAACCGTTATAACGCCGCATTTGTGGTACAGATGATGCACCTCCGACCCTTAACAGCCCCCAAAATTTTACCTTTGTTACTTTATTGCAGTGACCATCGTTTTAAACACATTTTCACTAAACATTTAACGCGCAGTTTTAACACTGTTATTGTCGTCACGGTTTTTACTTATTTTTTAAAATCGCATTTGTGGCACAGGTAGTACACTTTCAAATTTATTACACTGACCGTCGCTCCAAACACGTCTTTACTCTACGAAGGTCGAACGACAACTGATATATATATATATATATATATATATATATATATATATATATAAAATTCAATTTAGAAGAAACACTAAAAAGTAAGTAAATTGGCCACTTGGTGGTATGTTTTTGTTTGATTCTTGTTTTTAGCAGGAAGAACAATATATCTGCAAGAATTATTCCACTAAACTTTCCTTGTTTGTACACTCTTTTTATTGCTTCTTTTCTATATCTATACCTTTCTTTTCGGCTGAATCCAAAATGATATTGTATGACGACGTTTTCTGTTTCTGACTGACTATTTTTTGGCCTCGATATTTTCCACCAGAGTAATCACAAATATTAAGTAGCGATCTGAAATTTATCAAAATAAGCAAAGCGCCAAAACGATCGCCCGTTTATAAACAAACTATTATTATCACTATTGTTTTGAAAAATTTTGCAGATATTTTAGAATCGAAAGACTTTTCTAGGATGATTTGGTTACATGTTCGAACGTATCAGACTGTATTATCTGGCATAAAACGATTTTACAAACTGCAATAGACAATACATTAACCATCTTGATGACATGAGTTTATTGCTACTTTGGGTAGACTATAGAGTCATTTTGTATCGCCAGTTATAAGACGCCACCGAAATCTCTTCTGTTTTGTCTGGCAAGCTATGAAACAGCAACGTTGAAGCGGTTTGGCTTCGATGGTATTTTCCTTTTTGGAACTAATTTGGAAGGACTACTAAGCCGTTTGAAAGTTCTTCTATTTTTTAGTTCAAAGTTTATTATTTAATTATCATGTCGAATATAATTATTTTGACCTTTTCACTCTTTCTAGGCCATGAAATCATCTTTCAGCCGCTCATTTATCAACGTTAACTTGTCACATAGATTCTCTATGTATTTGAGCTGTATTTAAACCAAATAATATTTGAAATTCACTGTTTTATAACTTGTTCGGCTCTCTGGGGCGCGATTTATCATTTTGATAGCGTATTTCCTCGAATTTAACACCAACAACGGCTAGGATGTGCGAGAGTATGACATTATGCAACGTTACGTTATATTTTGCAACGTTTTAAATCATTTTACCTAAACTGTAGTTAAATTCGTGAGTTATTTACCGAAATATGTTTTCAATTGATATTAAATACGCACATTTGTGGTTGTCACTGAGGATGTACTGATATCGATGAACGGATGACACATATATATACGAGGGTAAAACAATATTATTTTATTTAGAATATCTATAGATAGTCGCGGATCACAGTGCGTAGGATATGTTAGTAGGTTAAGTCAAGTTTGTTCTTGTTATAAAATGGAAGAACAAAACGATGAGGGAGCTGAAGAAAGTTGATCGGTCTGATGCAAAATGACTTTGGCAAATACATAGATGGAAATAGCGAGAAGAAAGCATCCTGCGCATAAGAAAAAGTTCTATTGCTTCTAAATAAAAACACCATTTTGGTTCACCAGAATCACCAAGTGTATCCTCAAACTGGTTCTTTGTTTTCATTGTCTGATGCAACCAACCAAAATCCAATATTTTTGCACACTATTTTATGGGTGATGAGGATATCGTATACGGATAGATATCGTGACAGCGTTGGAAACGTTTTTGCAGAAACCAATTGGTCCGGTTGCTCATTGCCGTTTCCAATGGATTACAAAACGACAACTACGTTATTGTGATTGAAGCAGACCAAGTACCATATGGGGAGCTCTTAGCACTTACCAACATGGGCTGGTGATCCATTTAAAGGCATAAATATTACGGTGCAGATAATTCAAGTCAATAATTGTTCTTACGACGCCTTGCAATATCCATTAATATTTTGAAATGGAGCAGATGGATATCATTTAGACATTAGCATTTTTGCTGGAAAGTTAGTGCCAGTTTTTTCGAAAAAAAACTACATGAATAATTTATTTATTCAAATTATTGGCTACTTGATTCTATACATCTTGATAATTCTTCAGACAATTTATGGATGCCATTCCAAAAAAACTGTTTATCCTTTGGGCAAAACCATTTATCTATCTATATTCTAACTTTTTCGAAATTGGCTGCTCTGCAAGTATGTGTCCAATTAATGTGAGAAGTTGATGGTCGGGCGGGGCAAGGTCTGGAAAATAGGGGGTTCGATAATATGTCCCATCCAAGTGCCCTCAACGCTTCCTTGACCGGTTTTGCACTATGAGACGGCGCATTATCGTGCTATAAAATCACTTTGCCATGTCTTCGGGCCCATTATGGATGTTTTTTCGATCAATAAATAGTTCAAATTGATAACTGTTAACTGTTTCATTAGCTTTCAGTAGTTTGTAAAACACTACGCCACTCCGGTCCCACCAAACACAGAGCGTTGTCTTGCTATCAAAATGATTTGGCCTTGGAGTCGATCGCTCGGCTTTACCAGGTGATAGCCATTTTTTTGTTGTGCTTAGGTTTTCAAAATAAGTCCACTTTTCGAGAGAGTAATCGAAATATTATCTTATTGCCACAAAAACAGTCAAAAGTATTTTACTATTTATCATTCATCGTCTTTTTACCCTATTACATTAACAATCTTGAAATATATCGGTCCAAAATGCTGCTATATTAATATACAATATATTGTTATTTACAAGCAAACTACCAAAAAAATAATAAAACTCTATATATTACATATACATCTATGTAAGCATAAATTGGGTACATTTTGTCAAGGTCGCAGCTAAGACGACAGAGCCAGAACGTTAAAAATCAGTCGAATGAAACTAGTAGAACTAAAAATAGTAACTAAAAGTACACGACTGAAACAGTCGATAGTAAATAGTAACAAAGTCAGTCGGACCGAAAATAGCGACTGTAACAGTCGATAGTAAAAAGTAGTCAATTACTAAACAGTCGGTAGTCAATTTCAGTTGATAGTTCCCAACGCTAGTTAACTGTGAATATATTTTTATTGTTTTTCAAAGTCGTCGCCACGATGATCGATACACTTTTGCAGACGCTTAAACCAATTTTCAAATCATTTATTCCATTCCGAATGAGGTATGTTCAAAACATGATTTTTGAACGCTTCAATAGCTTCTTCGGGCGATCAAAATCGTTGACCACGCAGTTTATTCTTCACGGATCGGAAAAAAAAGAAGTAATTGGGTGCCAAATTAGGGCTGTACGGCGGATGACCCATCAATTCGACGTTTTCAGTGCTCAAATAGTCTCTTGTTTGAGCCGATTTGTGAGAGCCCGCATTGTCATGATGAAGAACAATCCAGCGTCTCTTGTTTGTTTTAATTATTTCACCGAAGACTTCTGACAAACAAATGGTTGTGTACCAATAAGAATTTATAGTTCTACGATCCTCGAGAGGCACTGTTGCAATATGACCAGTTTTCCTGAAGAAACAGTCAGTGCACACATTTAAACAGCTTCGTGCGCGAACAACTTTTGTTGGATTTGGTTTACCTTGACACACCCATACAGTCGACTGCTGCTTACTTTCGGGCTCATACGAATATATCCACGATTCGTCGCCTATCACGATTTTATAAACGTCTTTAGAAGCATCGCGATTGATTTTCTTAAGTATTTCTTTGCACCAATTGACACGAGCCTTTTTTAAGCGATTGTCAAACAGTTTAGGATCCAACACGAACATAACTTTTGCACAGCTAAGTGTTTATGTAAAATCGCATTATGCTGTTTGAACTACGATAACAAGCGATACACGGTGGTTTCTGAGGGAGCTTCATCGCCAAAAGCCAAATTAAGTTGATTGATCTTGGGCTCCTGTTGTAATAATCCACGTCGAAAATCGTAAAAAATCATCGCACGAAAATATTCACGATTAGGTTCCAATCTTTTGCCAAAACGAAACTTTCAACTAAATATAAAATAAACAAATAACATCCGTGCGATAAAATGTTCTGAGTATGTATATCGTGAAAAATATCAAACTTTACGATAGAACCGTCAGATGGATTCATATGACAACAGTGTTGCCATTTCCCGAAATATAAATAGTGACCCTCGTATAAGATTACAGATGTGGCAAGAGAAAGTTCTCAGTACTTGTATAGCCACCCGCGTATACTAATGTGGTAATTCTGGGAGATATTAGATTATTTCACATATACTATATCAATTAATTCTACGAATTATTCATGTACAACATTCCACATAATCTTCTGCCAATCAATTTGTTTTCTGTGAATCACTCAGCGGCATTACTATGCTGCATAGCTCTTTTTACTGGTTTACTGGCAACAGTTTTTTTATTGGTTTATTTTTTTATGTTGATGTAATGTTTTGTGATTACCGGATATTATAATTTCTGTTTTCGAATTTCTCGGAGTTGTATTATCATCATTTCACGCTACGTTACCCATAGAGTGAGGGTTGTTCTTGGAAAAATTAGACATTTCTTTCTTAACCTTGGATTGAAATATGTCAAATTCTAAAATTGTGTTTTCCAGAACTATAGCTCCTTTTGCTCTTGAATCATGCCTTTGAAATGAGCAAAAATACATTTCACTCTCCCTTTCTGTATGTTTAGACCTATCACATGGGCTGAAAAGTCTCGGGTCTAACACATACATGTCGCTAGTTATATTGCATTCACCGCTTTTTCAGTTACTACTAACCTTCAAAAGAAAGCTGGAATTTCATGATATTCTATTGATAAATTTGTGAACTATTGTGCTAAGAGTAATACTACTTTTGTTATATTCAAAATAGTGGATCAAGAAAAATTCGTGTTTTAATTGTATGTCTCGGAAAAATACCGTTCAAGCGAAGGAAATGGATTGAAAAGTGTTATGAGAACTCCGCTCTATCAGAAACAACAATTAAACATTGGTTTGCTGACTTCAAAATGTGGTTGTAGAGACACCGATGAAACAGAACGTAATAGAGGTCCAAATGAGGTGGTAACACTAGAAAACATCAAAAAAATCCGCAAAATCATTTAGAATGGTCGAAAAGTCAAGTTGCGTGAGTTACCTAATATCGTAAAGATATCAGAAGAACGTGTTGCTTTTATATTGCATGAGAATTTGACTATGAGAAAGCTCTGTTCAAAGTTGGTGCCGCGTTTGCTCAGTGTTAACCAAAAACAAGAACCTGTTGATGATTCTGAGCAGTGTTTAGCCACGTTCAAACGCAATTAAATGGCATTTTTGCGTCGATATATGACAGTGGATGTAACATGGATCCATCACTTTACTCCAGGATCAAAACGGTCATCATCTAAGTGGATAGCAACTGGTGACAGTCCTATTTTGAGGCAAAAAATATACCTTTCTGCAAAAGTGATATTGAAATGTTACAGCGGCGCTGGTATGATTGTGTGGCTCTTGATGGAGATTACATGAAAAATGAAAATAAAGAGCCCATTATATATTCATATAATCTTGGATTTATATTGTTGTTTGTAGTTTGTACTTGTAGAGCTTTGGTTGTTTCATCTTTGCTTATTTTAAGGTGGTACTTTTAAAAAAATCACTTTGTACGTACAATTACATATATATTTACCTAGAATGTATTTTATTTTCACAAATATTCCTGACTTTTTCATTTTTTCTATCGTAATATTGAAACCTTTAAATACAAATAAAAATAAATTGTATTTTTGTTTTTTGCAGATCTAACACAATATATTGCTTTACATTTTCAAGCAATTGAATGTCATGGATTAAAACAAATCCATATGTATGTTCGTGAATTTTGGTAAGTTTTCTTCTTACTATTTTTGGACTATTCTCTGTATATTTTTTATTTTGATGTTTAAAAATAATACTAAGCGTGTAAAATTACATCTATATTCAGTAGATCATTCAATTCATCTATATTAAGTTTGAAATTATGTAAATAACACCTGATATATAAATTGTATGTGGATTGAAGTGTACTGTGTATAATTTTGCTTATTTTTTTTATCAAAGTGTATAGTTCAATATTTTTATTTTCCAAAAATATAACTCCTTCAGTTTTTCAAAGGTAATTTTAGTACCTTTAAATACGAGTAAAGAATATTTACAGTGTCACTTTCGGTTGGTTTAGAAATTGATTTTCTTATATTGTTATATAATTCTGAGCCATGAAATTTTTTTTACGTTTTTTCTATGTATATAGTCGTAAAATTGGTGATTGTTTGTCATTCTTATAATTTTTTCGATATCTTTGGTTAAAATAAGATTCGGGTTATGAACATTACAATGGATTGATAAAACTGTATGTAGATTTTCGTATAATGTGTATAATTTTTATTAATTTTTTTTACCAAAGTTTATAGTTCAATATTTAACTCCTTTAGTTTTGAAACGGTAAATCTAGTACCTTTAAATATAAGTAAGAATAAATTAACACTGGCTTTCTACTGTATTAGATGTATATTTTCTTATATTTTCGTATAATTCTGAACTATGATTTGTTTTTTACATTTGTTCCATATATATAGTCGTGAAATTTGATAATATTCGGCCATATTTTCATTTTCTTCTGTATCTTTGTCTAAAATAAGGTTATGATTATGAAAATAATACCAAATATATAAAATTGGATGTAGATTTACGTATAATGTTTGTTGTTTTGGTTAATATTTCCTATTAAAATGTATAGCTCAAAATTTTTATTTTCCAAAAATATAACTTCTTCGGGTTTTTAATTGTAGCTTTGGTACTTTTAAATATAAAAGTAATTATTATACATTTTAGCTTTCTACAGGTTAAGAATTATACTCCTTTATGTTTTAAACTAATTCTGATCCAACATTTTTTCCATATATGTTGTCGCGAAATATTGTGACTTTTATAATTTTTGTAAATCTCTTTGGCTCATATGAGGCATATATTCTGGCTTTCTGTGGGTCTTATTTTGACGAATATATTTTTTAAAACATTGTTTTCATTTCCTTTAATTTGATATTACATATACAACAAAACAAATATGTTCTTTGTAATAAGTTCTAGCTAAAAAATCATTAAAGCCAACACATAATGAGTGATTAGAAATAATTATCGTTAGTGGCCAGCTGTGTATACGATTGCAGGAAAATGGGAGAGCGAAAATATGGCAAAAATCGATTTTCTCATGGGCGGTAGCCGGTTTGTCTGAAGGCGGGGTCACACTTACAGCGTAGGGTTTCTACACACGTCTGTTCTTAGTAACGTTCATTGATTACCCACCCATTTTCAGTCCGATTATTCATTGTCTTTCTGTCTTACTGTTTATTTTTTAACGCAAAATATCTGCTTTTAGTTTGGTTGTTTAGTTGACAAAATATTAAATTTTCATAGACTAGATATATATATATATATATATATATATATATATATATATATATATATAAATAATATGGGAAAGTGTTTTAAAGACAAGAACTATTAATTCACTTTGAAAAACGGAAAGAAGAAACGACTCCAGATGGCCGAATAGTCACAGACATGTTACATAATAGTTCCTTCCTACAGAAATAGAATGGAAGGGTTTTCCAAATGTTGGTGGCTCAATATTCCAATAGTCTACGCCTAAGAAACTAAGCTATTGCAAGGCTGCCTTTCGTGTCCTTCTTCCCTTAATTTTATGCTTCTTTCCAAATTCTAATAGATGTTAATTCACAGCAACTTCAGCCGGCCTTTGGTGGCTTGACACCTTGAATTGTAATACATGTGAACTGTGCTCTAACCTTAAAAACATGTCGGGCTTGATTTCGAAAATTCAAAAGTGGTGATTTCGATGTGCAAGAGAAGGAACGTTCTGGTAGACCGAAAGTTTGAAGATGCAAAACTATAAAAATTGTTGGTTGAAGATCCAACCCAAATTCGAAAACAATTGGCAGCAGCAATGGGGAAAATCCAAAAGATGTGTGCCACATCAATTGAATGGCAGACAAAGGTCATTTCTTCACCGAATAGTGACGGGTGATGAAAAGTGGATTTATTTTGAAAACCATAAGCGTAAAAAATCATGTTCATCACCTGGCGAAGGCGATCGATCGATTCCAAGACCAAATAGTTTTGGTCTCAAGACAATGCTCTGTGTTTGGTGGGACCAGAGTGGCGTGGTGCATTACGAACTGATGAAACCTGGTGAAACAGTTACTAGTGATCGCTACCGGCAACAAATGATGAATTCGAACCATACATTGATCAAAAAAGGCCCAGAATGTCTTAAAGACACGCTAAAGTGTTTTTACAGCCGCCTCGTAAAGAAAAACCGGTCTTGAAAGCACTTGGATGGGACATATTATCGCACCCCCCATACTCTTCAGACCTTGCCCCTATCATTTGCACTATTAATTTTTCGCATTAATGGGACACGCGCTTGCAAAGCAGCACTTCGCCAATTTCGAAGAAGTTAGAAAATGGCTCGATGAATGGTTTTTCTCAAAGGCCAAACAGTTTTTTGCTATAGCATCCATAAATTGCCTGAAAAGTGGGCAAGATCTATAGAATCAAATGACCAATAGTTCGAGTAAATATATTTTTACATTTCCTTGAAAATTATATAGTTTTATTCGAAAAAAAAAAACGGTAATAATGTTCAAGTACACTTGGCAATAACTCATCAAGCATAGTTACCCAAATTATCAAGAAACCGTTGTCATATAACTAAGAAGAAGTCATTTTCGGTTTCAGCATACCCAAGTTTACGTCACAAAACCTGTGTTAAAATTGGTTTGAAAATCCTACTTGAGAGACTTCTTAATCTTGACAGTTATGTGGAAATTTCGGTTAGTCATCATCATCAAAGTTGGATAAAAATAAATAGTCCAATAGCGCCGATAGGCGCTTAAATTGAATGTATGGTAATTATGTATGATTCTCATTATGTCCCCTCTCAGGCTTGGCTGATACGAAATAACCACAGACAAACCAAAACGAACCGAATGAATCACATTAATATTAAATGATTTATACGCAGAGATAGAGTAAGAATAATGCGGTTATGTACTAATATTTTTTAAGAATGTTTGAATTTATTTATTTATTTTTTGATCTTTCAACATTCTAATATAAAAAACTGTGTTTATTATTAGTGTTTAAAACATTGTCTAATGGCAGACACCGTCTTTTCTCATTTTTCTGGCACCATTTGAATTCAATATCTTTTTTATATACTTATGAAATCTGACGTGAATTTAGCTCAGCAACTAAATTTAAGTGTCATCGATCAGACCAAGTGATTATTTAAAGTATCACCGTTTGCTGAATATGGTGTATCAAGAAAACTCGTATCAACGCTCAGTTTTAGCATAGATAATGACCTTTCATGACTATTTCGGTTATTTTAAACTTCTAAATCTTTATCGTCGAACTTTTTTGAATAATGAAGCTGTTTTCCACGGTCCCCTACCCAAAGAGATTCTAGAACAGAATCAAGTTTAGGCTTCCTGAACATTTTGATAATGTAAACCCCGCTTTCCCTAGTTCGCATTAACGAACGGTAACTGCTATATATATATATATATATATATATATATATATATTTGAACGGTACGTGCAACAAATTAGATTTGTTTCCTTCGTAATTTAATTATTTCGCAGTGGTAAAGGCGATGGGACGGTCCTCCTACTGTTGCGATAGCCGCGGGTTCGAATCCTGCTGGGGCATGGTCGTAAATTTATATATGTTTCTATATGTTTGTGAGTGTTTAAAATTTGTGAATGTTCTAGGTAAGAGTGTAAAATCCGACAAGGAAAATGATCCCAGTCACGCCAGTAACCAGGCTGGGTAAGACCGGATGTCGTCTGGGATGATTTCTAAAGTTGGTCACTCGCCAGTCGGTAGGCTTAATGCCGAGGACCGTGGTTCGGAGCCCACGTTAAACTGTAGGTCTTGTCCGGATAAACCCATAGTTGGCAAAAGGAGACTTTAAAATATATATAAAAAAAATAATTTTTTGTATACGTCACAAATTTATATTATTATTTGTGTATTGTTTGGGCACAGACTTCAAAGTAATCAGTTAGTGGTTAACATAATATTGTAAATAAATGAATAGGTTTAGGTAGGAATTAAGCTAAATTGTGTGTATATACTGGAATATAAAATACGTGTTGTAGATTGGTTAAATAAGGTTTTTGTTGATTTTTATTTAGTTATTATAACGATTATTATGTACATATTTTATTTTAAAACGTTTTTTTTGTTTTAAAAATGTAAGTTTGATTATTTTTTACTTTTTAGTGAGTTCCTTATTTATATTTTGAAGTCGGTTCAATTTTTTTCCCTCGAATATTGTATCAGAGGAAGGGGAGAAACATATTAAGCTGTTTTAACGATCTGTAGAAGATTACTGGCTTGTTGGAATTTAATTATCAAATTATAGTAATATAGTGACTTTAAATTACGCGTATGAATAAAATATTTCTTAAATAATGCTCTTCGGTATTTTCATCTATTATCATTGAGATAAGAATATAAACCGCGAACTTTCCTGCATCTTTGTATAACGTCATGAGAGTCTGATTAAGAACCCTATCCGAACCTTCACAGCGCCTGGAACACGACATTTTTGTTTGCGGTTAAATATAAATACATTTCGACGGTAACAATAAAAACAAAGATGACCTAAAAATAGTGTGATATCGTTAAAATAATAAAATTCAAATATATTAATAGTGACATAAGAGGTAAATGCTCTTCAATAACAATCTCAATAGAAATCATCTCAAAATAAATCAAAATTTTGGACGAAATATAAGGTATTTGCTATCTAAGGGCTATATAACGCGTAAGGTTTAAAACAAAAACATGTATTTTAATTGAAAGTCATTTTATTTTAACGGAAAGAGGTGGCCACTTGTTGGAATGTTGACAATGCTGTCGGTCCAATCTTATTATAATATCATTTCATTGATTCCTATAATTTAAAGATGTTATCTGTTACCAAGCACTACACCGATTTCTTAGAATATTCAGCGATATATTAGTAACGCTATATAACACCTCGCTCTTAAATAAACGACTGAAGGAATATATATAGTCATTGTATTGTCTGAACAGTTTGTAATTTTAGTTAAATTACTTCTGAGTATCAATTTGACCTTCGTCCGCCAGTCGGCCTTTGATGATCTTGTAAGTTGCACTGTTGTTATCCAAATTCCCTTGCCGTAGCCTGTATGGAATGGTTTTTCAAGCTTTGGTGTCTTCAGATTTCGAAAATGCAAGCTTCTGTCCAAATTTCAGTAGATTATGTTAGTTCACAGCTACTTCAGTCCACTTTTAGAGGCCTTCAAGTGCGATGCAGGCAACAGGAATTCATGAACTAGGGTTTTTCAAAACATGAATGTTTTCTAATTGTAATAGTTAGTGACTAAGGGTCTTTAACCATCTTTAATCCACCATCTTACAGCTTCAGCTGGGATTAACTCCACTTAAATACACCAAGGAATGCTTCTAGTAATTGTAGAACGATTGCTGATCTACGTGTCTTCTTTTTTTAATAATTAGTTTGATTCAAATACACTCAAAAGAGAACAGCCTTATGGTCTTCCCAGAGTCCTACTGACTGCACCAGTTATGTAATATGTAGGATTTAGAACAAAAACCTTTGTTCTGATGGGCAAAAAAAAGTTACAACTTGGTTACAATTGTTCACACCCCAACTCAGATGTCAGAAGCAAATCTCGCATGTTTTTATCAATTAAATTTGTTAAATTTTTGTCTGAAAAGTCTGAAAAGAATTATTTACAGATAATGGTTGTTTGGTTTGTGTTTTGAAGACACCCATCCATTCAGGTTTAAATGTTATCTTAACCACAAGTAAACTTTACCATAATTCACGTTTTTTTCACTGTTACAGACAGTTAAGGAATAAACTAAAAAGATCCTGCTAGATCGCAGCAAGAAGCTTTGAGTATCTCCTAGTCCAGCAATTAATTTTAATGGTTAGTTGGTTGAAATATCGGCGTTTTCGCAGCCCAAGAAGTACACATCGCTGAACTTGTGGTTATAACACGTTCTACATGACATTGTTGATGCTTGCTGATCTCAATTTCTTGGACTATCTTATTCATTTACAGTTCAGGATTGTGATTAATTCAGTTTTCTGGATATATTCCCGCGATTTGTTGACATTTTGATCAACATCCACGATATTACAGGTCTCTAGGAAATATATCTGACTATTTGGTAGGGTTTACGTCCAAGTTGTTTTCGTTTAGCGTGTATGTGCTTCTTCCAGGTTAGACGTCGATCTAAATGCATACCAAGATATTTAACATCCTCTGCTTGTGCGAGAACAAAATAAACAAATGTCGAAAATGAATCTATGAGCGTTTGACTAAATGATTAGCGTCTGTATATACTAAATAACTCAATAATATTAAAACGAAAACTCATTTTAGGTAGAGAAATATTATAGCTACCGAATATAACCGTTAAGTTACGTTGTTTAAATGTTATCTATATTGATTCTTCGCATTTACTAATAGATATCGCTGATCAAAATACATGCCTAAGAGTTTTCAAAATTATTATTTTAGCTATAACTTCAGTCGCTAAAAATGCGCAATTAAAAATCCTCGAATAATTATTTTCATTCTGGTTTTCTCAAGCAAAAATGTTAAATATTTGGCGACGTCGGGTAACCACAATACATATATGTAAATTATACCGTGATTTAACCAGAGAAATAAGTCACAATACCGATACAGACACGCATACTGGACGGAAATAATTTGTGAATTGCAACGTTTTAGTTGATTCTTTCTTCGGATTGTGTGGCAACAAATAACTTTGGTAACATTTCGCACGATGGAAAATGTAAGATCTACTTAGGCCAGATATGTTTCAAAAAGACCAGGAATATCGTAGATGATGATCGAAGTGTCAACAACTCGCGAGAACAACTCGCGAGAATATATCCAGAAAACCACAGCATAGTTCTGCATTCAAATTAATCACAATCCTGAACTGTAAATGAATAAAATAGTCCAACAACTTGATATTAGCAAGTCCAGTATCAACAATGTCATGTAGAACGTGTTATAATCACAAGTTCAGCCATGTTTACTTCTTGGACTGCGAGAACAATTGGTTCCACCCGATATTTCAACCAACTCTTTATCCAACTGTTTATTTCTAGCTGCCTGTAACAGTGAAAGAAACGTGAATTATGGTAAAGATTACTTATTGTTAAGATAACATTAAAACCTGAATGGATAGGTGGCTTCAACACATAAGCCAAACAACCAGTATCCGTGAATAATTGTTTTCAGACTTCTGTGACAAAAATTTAACATATTTCATTGATAAGAACATGCGCGATTTCCTTCTGACATCTGAGTTGAGGTGTGAATAATTGTAACCAACTTGTAGCTATTCGTTTTGCCTATCAAAACAAAGGTTTTTGTTCTAAACCCTACACATTATATAACTGGTGCAGTCAGTAGGATCCTGGGGAGACCATAAGGCAATAATAATTACTCTCTTGAGTGTATTATAGTGTATTATCAATCGTTCTGCAATTACTAGAAGGATTCACATTCACGGACTTACTTTCGTTAATTTTTATTTTTTATGTTTGTGTCCAATTATTTATGTTGCCCCTTGCCTGTGTTGCGATAACATTTCCTGTAGCTTATGAACAAGACCGTCATATGCCATACTGTAGCGAAGGCTTGTGATACATTCAAGAATATAACTGAGCAAAGTGTTTCCTCTTAGTTTCTCAATAATGTCTGTGATTTTGTGTATCTGGCCAATTATTGAATGTACTCATAAACCAAAATGTTTTAAATTTTTTTACAGAATTTTCCCAAAATACTTTGTATATTACTGTGAGCTTGGTCCATAAGTTTTTCCAGGTTTCGGAATCATAATAACTTCAGCATTCTTCCAAACATCCGGAACATGCTTTATCACAAGCTTGTGGGTTTTATAATTGCCTTTCTTGATAGATTTTTCAGCGCCTTTCGATTATTAAGTTATATTGTGGACCTTTTCTTGAATTGACGTTCAAACTCAGTTTCATTTGGTTTAAAATACACACGGGGACCTAACATATTTACATGTACTGATCTCAAACAAGCAAAAGAGGTCGATATATATTTAAACGCATCAGAATACCGATCGAGGGCAATGGAGATCTTTAGTCCGAAGATTTAAACAAGTTCGACATCATTTCTGAGATGTTTAGAATAAATCGCGTCTCTCGCGGGGGAAATCAAAAGGAAGAAGAGCGGCGTGCCGCGTGTTCCCGCCTATGATAATCGTAAACGTCATCCCCGATGTCCCAATAACGAAAAAAATGTTCCGATTGTGGCTCGGTTGCCCGCGCGGCGGTATCGACCATAACATTCCATCGGGTTAAGTCACTGGGACGGAGTCCGAAATAGAATTTCGATGGCGTAGGCGCGAAGTGAACGGATGGAAATAGCGGGTCGAGACAATCGCCGCGTCGGTTTGAGGAGGATGGAAGCAGATTGGGCTCGCGTAGGCTTACTTACCTGACAGGTATAGGTGGACGGCGAATGAGAAACACCTGATGGCGATGGAAAGAAAATGGCGATGGAATCGAGACAAAAAATGATTATGACTGAGGTTACACGTTCAAGAAAATTACCCATAATTTCAAACACTGCTGTTTAGAAAAATTTATAATTTATTTATAATATGTTGTATTGGGTGTTGATTTTGATGAAAACACGATGAATTAAAGTAAACTGCCGTTAAACGACTTAACCTAACTGTTAAATTCGATATTTTGACCATCTCTCTGCATATTATTTTATTTAAAAGAACCTAGCACACATATTGCAACCACATTATTTTATCGTTATTTTTTCCTACAATTTTTTACGTAAAAAGGACGATATTTGACGACTGTACCTTACATAAGCACATTTTGAAGGCAGTTTGGACTTATCGTGTGCAACTATGGGGTTATATGAAGATGTTCAACATCAATATTTTTTAAATTTATTTACTACATTGTTACTTGTCGTTACCGACTAACTTATTATTTGTCTTTATAATAACTTAAATCTAGGTATATATCTAGGAGCTCCTATCTTAGCTTCTAGTGTATTAATGTTTATATTGTGAATTTATCTCTTATGCTTTCTGACATACAGTCTGTGTCTACGCTCGGATCTTCACTGCTGTAGTATCTGGGTGCACTATACTTCTCAAAACTTTTTTCTGGAAAACTGTAACATATTGTATTTATATTACTTTCCGCGTAACGTCCCCATAATTGAATTTCGTATGTAGATATATCTTTCAACATTTGCTCGTATAATAACAATGTATGGTGTACTGACAACATTTATTCAGAGATACTTAGCATTGTTGTTATATAGAATGATAGTGTCCTTTATTGTTATTGGTGCTTGAGCGGTCTGATTTTCATTTTCTAGGTTTGGGTTCAGTTATTTCTAGTGTTACTTGTCTGTTGTAATTTTCGTGTGGCTTCTTCACTATTGTCTCCAACCAGAAGAATAGCAGTGTCATATAGCAAATGTAGCCATACTGATATTTTCCATTTGTGGTATGCTACATGTGTAGAGTAGGTAAAGGATTGATCTCAGTACACTACCTTGTGGTTTAATTGAAAAGTTTACGGCCTACCATAGTAAAACACTTTTTTTAGCAAAATTTTTTTTTATTCAACATAATTCCCTTCAAGGGTAACACACTGATTATAGCGACCCTCTAATTTTTCGATACAATTTTGGTAGGACGATTTGTCCCTTGCTTTAAAATAGGCCTCAGTTTCGGCGATCACCTCTTCATTCGACGAAAATTTCTTCCCAGCGAGCATTCTTTTGAGATCCGAGAACAGGAAATAGTCGCTGGGAGCCAGATCTGAAGAATACGGTGGATGAGCAATTCGAAGCCCATTTCATGGATTTTTACCATCGTTTTCACTGACTTATGACTCGGTGCTTTGCCTTGGTAAAGCAGCACTTTCTTTTTCATCAAATGCGGCCGTTTTTCCGCGATTTCATCCTTCAATCGGCTCAATAACGCTATGTAATAGTCGCTGTTGATGGTTCTTTCTTTTTTAAGATAGTCAAGTTATTCCATGCGCATCCCAAAATACACTCCATAAACTTGCCAGTCGAGTGTTGCGATTTCCCACGTTTTGGTGCGAGTTCATCGTGTGCAGTCCACTCGAATGACTGTGGATTGGACGTCGGAGTGAAATGATGGAGCCATGTTTCATCCATTGTCACATATCGACGCAAAAACTCGGGTATATAACGCTTGATCATCTTCAAACACTGCTCCGAATTACTAACTCGTCGTTGTATTTAAAGTGAGCTCGTGCGACTCCCACTTTGTACAGAGCTTTCTCATACCCAAATATTCGTGAATGATATGATGTACACGTTCAGTTGATATCTTTAGAGTGTCTGCTATTTCATTGAATTTCGATTTACCGCCATTTGAAATCATTTTGTGGATATTTTTAATGTTTTCGTCGGTAGCAACCTCTTTTGGGCATCCACTACGTTCACCGTCTTCGGTGCTCATTTCACCACGTCTAAACTTAGCATACCAATCCTTAATGGTTGATTTTCCTGTGGCAGTGTCTGGAAACTCGGCATCAAGCCAAGTTTTTGCTTCAACTGTATTTTTTCCCTTCAAAAAGCAATATCTTATCAACACGCGAAGTTCCTTTTTATCCATTTTTTTCAAATAACAAAAGTTGAATCAATCAAAATACTATAATTCACAAACTAATGATCCGACAGGTATCAAATTTATACAAGCATTGTTTGAGAGTTAGGGCTAACTAAAAAACATATGGATTTAATTCTAGTAGCGCCATATGTATATATAAGGTCGAGGACTTTTCAATTGACTTGTTATGTTTTCACCGGTTTTGCAACATATACCAGGCGATTTTAACATTGTTGTAGTGATACTGAAAAGTGAATGCTTGTCCAATATACCCGCAAATGTACCTGAGGCGATTTACTACAAGTAGCAGCATCTGTTGCAAGTTAAAATTAATTTATAGGCCTGATAATAAATAGTGTACTAGTTTTCCGCAATAAAAACCCTTTTAACGTGACAAAATACTCGGGATTTACGCAAGCACATAATACGAATCTTAAAAATACAATATCGAAACAGACAAGGCCATTCCAGCCGGTTTTACGGCCGACATTTTCACACTTCCGAGCGATATTTACGCCATACGTCCCGGGATGACCTTAGATCGCCTAGAAACAGGCCGAACCAACACACAAATCCCATTATCTTCACGAATAATTAGCCCGGCGGCGTAAAATGTCCGAGACGGCTCGTTCAACCGGCCGCTTCTGATGTAATTAAGTCTCCGACGCGCCATCGACGGCCAATCGCCTGTACGTTTTCCACCAGCGGAGCCTTCCTTGAACAGCGACGCCTCGGTAATAATTAAAAAATCATTAACGGCCCGTTAACACCGTTAAGATCGTTTTATTAAAAGCCGGATTGTAGCGCATATCGTTGGGAAATTATAGTTATACGGTTGTAATTATCCGATTTTATGTTCCCATCGGGATATCGGACGACGGCGTCTGGATTACGCGCTCTGGTATGCGTTAGGCCCCATAAAATATCGCGATTCGTAGCGCTATTTTATTTTCTAGGTTTTTCTGGCGAGTTGTGAGCGTCCGTCGACTGAAATAGTTGAAAATGGTGGTCGATGATTCTATAAAATACCTTAAATTTTGATAATGGTTTGAGTTTTATACATATATCCGCCATAGATCTACCAAACTGATCTATGAATAAACATTCAACAATTGACTAAATACATAAAAGCACAGACACGAAGAAAAGCTTTGGTCAGCTATATTCTTGGACCTAGTGCATGCCTTCGATAAAGTCTGGCAAAAAGGAGTCATGTATAAGCATCATAAAATGTTACCGAAGCAATACGATGAACTCTTAAACCCCTACATCTCGGCCAAGATATTAGTTTAGAGTTAAACAAGAAGAAGCTTACTCAACAATGAAAGAAACAACAGCAGGTATACTGCAAGGTAGTGTTTTGGACTCTGTTATTTACCTACTCTATATATATATGACATACCTTAAATAAATAATATTAATATGGCTATATTTGCTGATGATATTGTCATCATTGGTAGTGGAGACAATAGAGAAGAAAAACCAACTAGAAAACACTTGCGACACGCAAGTAATAATATATAAGTGAACCCAAACCTAGAGCATATCACTGCATATTGAATTTACATACGCCTAAAATGTTCATATATCAATAAACATTTATTTTTAATTATTTATTTGTTCTAGTCAATGCCAACTAATTTACAATTTGTTTTTACAATAACTTAAATCTAGGTATATATTTAGGAGGACCTATCGGCACTATCTTAGTCTCTGGTGTAATAATGTTTAAATATAAACACTGCTGTTTTTCTATTAAATACATCTCACTACACTACAGGACACTAAATCAAATTGGGCCAAGATTTTTAGAGTTAAACAAGAAGAAGCTTACTCAACAATGAAAGAAACAACAGCAGGTATACTGCAAGGTAGTGTTTTGGACTCTGTTATTTACCTACTCTATATATGTGACATACCTTGAATAAAAAATGTTAATATGGCTATATTTGCTGATGATATTGTCATCATTGCTATTGGAGACAATAGAGAAGAAAAAGCAACTAGAAAACACTTGCGACACGCAAGTAATAATATATATAAGTGAACCCAAACCTAGAGCATATCACTGCATATTGAATTTACATACACCTAAAATGTTCATATATCAATAAACATTTATTTTTAATTATTTATTTGTTCTAGTCAATGCCAACTAATTTACAATTTAGGAGGACCTATCGGTACTATCTTAGTCTCTGGTGTAATAATGTTTAAATATGAACACTGCTGTTTCTCTATTAAATACACCTCACTACACTACGCTACACTAAATCAAATTATTTGATTTTTTTGAGTTTCTGTCCTGTTCTGGTGTTATCCAAGAGTTGTATTACTTCCATATTAACATGAGAATGAAGTCTGTCCTAATGTCTCCTTGCAATTATCTTGATCTCCTGAGTGACAATCGGTATCTGAAGGTCTCTGAGTAAGTACTATATCTTGTAGTATCTGGGTGGACCTAAAATACTTCTCAGGGCTTATAATACCTTGTAATGGTCCATAAATTAGATTTATGATTGATTAATTAACCAATATCTCAGATTTTAAGTCAAGTTGAGAGTATCATCCGACTAACCAGTACAGTTGCTTGACTTTGAGTCTAATCTGCTCTGCTTTTTGTCAATATGATGTTTGTAATTAACCTATCATTCGCTTACTATATTCCGAGGTATTTAGCTGATTTTGCTTGAGGAATTGGGCATCCGTCAAGTGATATAATTAGGCTTTTTTCATTTTGCCGCGACGCAACATTAACATTTGAAGCTATTAAGTTACATTTTCCAGTCTCTAGTCCATTTGTTGATCTTATTGACCGCTACTTGTACTTTTTCTACAGCCTTAGACATCGACACATGTTTTAAATACTGTTTCTTTTGTTGTTGAGATATCAGTAACATAGAGCAGATACAGGAATGGTCCCAAGACACTACCTTGTGGAACTCCAGCGGAAATAGATTTAAATATTGAGAATGCCCCTTCGTGCAATATTAAATTTTCTTTCAAAAAGATATGATTACAGCGGTCGACAGTAACTCCACGGTAGCAATTTACATATTTTGTAGATTAATCCCAAATGCCATACCCGGTCGAAAGCTTGTGAGACGTCCAGGAATATTGCAGGCCAGTATTGCTTTTCTTCGAGAGCCTTTTGAACAACCGCTGTTACTCTGTAAACTTGGTCGATTGTCGAGTGATTATTTCAAAATCCAAACCGGAAATCTGGTATTTCTATAAATGGTTTAATACGTTTTAACAGCAGTGTCTCAAATAATTGTGAAATCGTTGGTAGCAGCGAAATAGGCTTGTAAAATCCAAGTTTTCTGCCGATTTGTCAAGTTTTTTAAGCATATTTATTCGTGCAACCTTAAGACATTCCGGAAGATGCTCCGGTTTGAAACAGGCATTGAATATATATGTCAACATGATTATTGCTTTTCGTGACAGTTAACAACTCAGGTGAATTGTCATCAATTCCAGGAGCCTTTTTAGGATTGAGGTTGTTGTCATTTTCTGTAGCAAATTCCATGAGATAAATCAGATTTACAACTACAGTAGGATGTAAATCTTTTGTAGATTCTATAT
The DNA here is from genome assembly GCF_030347505.1 of Rhynchophorus ferrugineus. Lineage (NCBI taxonomy): Eukaryota > Metazoa > Arthropoda > Insecta > Coleoptera > Curculionidae > Rhynchophorus > Rhynchophorus ferrugineus. Next base: position 3,390,613 of record NW_027472589.1, on the reverse strand, counting down.
CATTCGGTTGGAATACGTTAGCTAAATATTCTGCGAATAATTCAGCTTTTTCGTCGTTCCGTCGAACCCAACCCAAGTCGTTTTGAATCTCCGAGTTGCTTTCCATAGCGAGTAATCTTTGTCTTCCTCCGGGCATAATTTATTTACATATTTTTTGAAGCCACTCTAGTTTATATTCTTTAATCTTTCAATTTGTATAATTCTATTAAATATTGTTACAGCATTTCTGGATCTCTGCCATACTGTTCTAGCTTTTCGTCATTCTTTTATCGATTCCTTAATCTCAAGGGGGTAACTATGTACCTTTTGGTATGTCCCGAAATATGTTACTCAATATACGAATAGTTCTGACAGTAGCCGAGTCTCTGGAGTTCCTGTCGAATGACGAAACAAAAAAATCCTCATCGACGTTTACGGGAGAAGGGTTCGATCATCGATCAGGTATCTGTTCAGTCTCCATCCGTACGTCGTTCCACATATCCATCGCACCTACGGCCGCGGCTTCTGTTGCACGGTTTCGCCTGCCGCTGCCTGGCAGCGTAAACAATCGGAGCCCGAAAAGACAGAAAAAAACCTCGCTCGCTCGGGAAAAATTACGCTGTCAAGCCCCGAATGTTGAACAGATTTATCGCTTCGACACAGATGCTGCGGCGATGACGATCATGATCTGGATCGTTATCCGAGAGAAAAAAAGGCCTCACGAAACGTGGAGAGTACGAAGGGGATTACCTCGTACGTTAATCTTGAAAAAGTTCAGGCTTGTTTTGCCACCAGAGCTACTGTCGCCAAATACGAATGAAAGGAAATTTAAAACCTATATATATATATATACCCTCGTATATATATATATATATATATATATATATATATATATATATATATACGAGGGTCATTATTTATATTTCAGGAATTGGCAACACTGTTGTCATGTGAGTCCATCTGACGCTTCCATCGTAAAGTTTGACATTTTTGACGATATACGTACTCAGAATATTTTGTCGCACCGGCGCTATTTGTATGTTTTATATTTAGTTTCGTCTCGGCAAAAAATGGAACTGAATCGTAAACATTTTCTTGCGATGACTTTTTACGATTTTCGACGGGAATTTTCACAACAAGAGTGCATCAATCAACTTAATTTGACTCTTGGCGATGAAGCTCCATCAAAAACCACCGTGTATCGCTGGTTTAGTGAATTCAATCGTGGTCGTAGTTCGCTGTCCGACGAGTTTCCTGAAGTTCGTTCAAAATCGGCTGTTGTACCCGAAAATATCTATGCTGTGTGCGAAATGATTAAGCAAGATCGTCATGCCACCTATTGTGAGATTGAGGCATCCCTAAGCATTAGTTCCACCAGCATATATACGATTTTACGTGAACACTTAGCTGTGTAAAAGTTATATTCGCGTTGGATCCTACACAATTTAACAATCGCTCAAAAAAGGCGATGGTGTCGATTGGTGCAAAGAAATACTTAAGAAATTCAATCGCGGTGCTTCTAAAGACGTTTATAAAATCGTGACAGGTGACGAATCATGGATATATTCGTATAACCCCGAGAGTAATAAGCAGTGGACAGTATGGGTGTTCCAAGATGAACCAAATCCGACAAAAGTTGTTCGCGCACGCAGCTGTTTCACTGTGTGAACTGACTGTTTCTTCAGGAAAACTGGTCATATTGCAACAGTGCCTCTAGAGGATCGTAGAACAGTAAATTATGATTGGTACACAACCATTTGTTTGCAAGAAGTCTCCGGTGAAAGTAGGGAAACAAACAAGAGACGCTGGATTGTTCTTCATCATGACGATGCCAGCTCCAACACATCGGCTCGAACAAGAGACCATTTGAGCACTCAAAACATCGAATTGATGGGTCATCCGCTGTACAGCCCTGATTTGGCACCCAATGACTTATTGGGTGCCTACTTGACAAGATTATATGTTATATATACATATTGCATCTGCAATACGCTAAACACTTTAAAAGTTTTTTATTATTCTTTGTTAAAAGGTAGTCTTCTATATTTGGCTTTATAGTGAGTCTGTTTACAATCCAATCCTCGAACTTATGAATTCTTATTTAAGTATTTACGTTCGTTTGACAGCTTGAGAAATAATTTAAATATTCTAGGAAATACTACGGAATATACGCAATTACCAAAACCCCAGTATTTCCTCAATCGAATGAACAGAAAATTGATTATTCCAGAATTGTTTCTTAAAATTAATTACGTCAAATTTGACATTCACTTTGCTTTTATAGTTACAACCGTCTACCGGCAAAAAAGAATTAAAACACCGTTTCGAATCTCCTGCTACATTTATTCTCTATATTTCGTAAAAAAAAATAATTGTCTGGCTGGTTTGCCGCGTTCTTTTAACTCTCGGATCGGTCAGTTTAATTTACGAGATGTTTCAACACCGTCTTGGTGCCGGAGCGCGGGTTAGGCGGGAGATAGGATACGGAACGAGCGACTGGTAATTGAAAAATCGAGTTATGTACGCGATGACTGAAGGAATAATTTCGTCTCGCTGTATCCGTCTGGTGCCGGTGCTATTACCGAAATGGTAATGACATTTCCGGACCGATTCGGCATCGATCCATCAACGGTAATAATTATTCCGGCCGAGATACACCAAAAAGCAGAAGCAATTGCGGAGTATCTAGAAAAAACTTTCAAACCAAACGAAACTAATATTGAACATAATTTGCCGGACATAGAAGCTGAAAATTCGATGATTGAATTAGTCACGCCTAAAGATCTAACCAAAGTTATTAAAACTGACATTAACCCCAGGAAATCACCAGGCTACGATTTAATAACAGGGGAATTACTGCAAAAACTACCAAGAAAAGAAATTATAAAACTAATCAACTTGATCAATACAGTATTTAGATTAAAAAATGTCCCAAGCATTTGGAATATGGCGGAAATTATAATGATCCCAAAACCTGGAAGTCCCCAAATGAAATAAAAGCCTGTAGAGCTATATCACAGCCAGTAATATCTAAGGTTTTTGAAAAACTCCTGTTGAAAAGAATAAAACCGATCATAGAGTAAAACCTAATACCAACACACCAGTTTGGGTTTATTAACAATCATTCAACAATTGACCAGGTCCACAGAATAACAGATACTATTGAAAAAGCCTACGAGAGTGCTCAGCTATATTCTTATGTGAGCACAAGCCTTTGATAAGATTTGACATGAAGCCCTTGCTCATATACTACAGAAAATGTTACCAAAACAACACACCGAACTATTAAAATCGTACATTACAACCAGAATGTTTAGAGTCAAACAAGAAGAAGCTTACATTACAATAAAAGTGGAAGTCGAAAACAAGGAAGGGTACTGGGACCAATGCTTTATATACTCTGCACATGTGATATACTACAAAGGGAGAATATTACGATGGCTACATTTGCTGATGATACTGCGATTATAGCTGTCGGAGACAATAAGGAAGATGCCTCACGAAAAATACAACAGGCAAGTGACAATATAAATAATTGGACACAAGCTTGGAAATTAAAAATTAATATTAATATATAAATTAATACAGACCGTACAAGCACCAGTAACATTAAATAATACTATCATTCTATATATCAAAAACGCTAAATATCTCGGAATGAATATTGATGCAAAACTTCGCTGGAAGGAACATATAAAGAATAAAAGAAAAGAACTGGAATTGAAATATAGGAAGATGTACTGGCTAATTGGAAGAAAATCACAAGTACTGCAGCTTTTGGATACCACCAGAACAGGACACAGACTCAAAAGAATCAAAACATATGATCTTATGCAGTATTGTGTAGTGCGGTGCATATAATAAAAAATACAGCAGTGACATGTATAAACATTATTTCACCAGATACTGAGATAGGGCCCATGGGTCCTTCTAATTATATACCTAGATTTAAGTCATCATAAAGACAAATTATTAGTCGGAAACGACTAGTAACAATGTAATAATTAAATAATAAAAAAATTAATTCTGGCCGAGATATTTTCCTCTACCTGCCGGCCAAAGCTAGGCAAAGTAATTCATGCTTTGCTTTAGTTAAAATACAAATTACAGAAAAGTATCTCGCATGTACTTAAAATACTAAACACGAAATATGTTTAAGTGTAGAATTTGAAATATAAAGTACAAAATACAGTATTAACCATTTTTTATTTAAATTACAAACTACAGACAGTTGTTGGGTCATGTAAACAGAATAGAACTAATCCTGTCCAGTCTATTAATCGGTAAAACAAGAACCTCGTTTCATCAAAATTAGATTTTTAAACGTACTATCTGTCAAACAGCCTCTTATTGGGGAATACATAAAATCTGCTAAAGAAAACAGTCATTCTATAGGTCGTGATGTTCACTAACTTGTATTATATTGTATGAAAGCTGAATAACTCTGTCTCCATTTTTGATATCTGTGGTTGTTTTCTATCCCTATCCGCAGGAATAATATGTATTTAGGTGTGAAGAAAATGAAAATCGATCTTAAACTTTTGAATTTATAGTTTTTACGATATATGACATAAACAGAAAAGCACTCATTTCTGAAATTATATTTTTCCCTGTATAATTTAATAACTAAAAGCTTTATAAGAATTATTATCTTTGTATTCGATTCACCGTAAAATGTTCTATAATCGCTGTAATTTTCATTAACCTCCATTTATTTGACCGGAAATCACAACAAAAAATAAATATATTTTGGGGTGTAATATTTCGGATAAAGTTAAAATTCTCAAAATAGACATCAAAGTTAATGTTGAATTGCTTTAGAGTTCCAATAAAAATCTACTCATTTATCGTCAATATATTTTTGCTGTATAACTTAAAAAATTAAAGCTGTATAAGAACTATTATACTGCCGTTCGATTCTATGTAAAATTTTTTATAATCCCTGCAGTTATCTGAACGCAAATTGCAACAAAAAAAAACGGAGAATGTGTTAAAAATTCTTACCTCTGGGATAAAAATAAAATTTAAAAAAAAAAAATAAAAATAGATATATTTTGAGGTGTAAAACACGAAAATCAATCAAATTGCTTGATAATTTATAAGTTTCAGGATATATGATATAAACAAAGATCCACTAATTTTTCGAAAATGTATATTTCACTGTATAACTTAAAAACTAAAAACTGTATAATGATTAAAATCCTTGCTTAATTGCGTTTGAAAGCATAATATTTAAAATATATTATATAACACCGATGATGTTCACAAATACACGTAATTACAACATAATTTCCATCAAGCAATACGACTATTGTTACTTCACGGGAAATAAATGGGATGACTCCAATAACATACAATATTTTTACATGAATGCCAATTTTAAGAGTAGTTTCACCTTCTGAATATGTCAGGTCTAGATTAATGATTAATAATGTTCAAATATGGGTCGATAATTTTAGGAAAACGGTTGAATAAGACTCAAAGTTGTTTTTCAATACAGGGTATTTACTGTTTCATTCATTATATTTACATATTGATACCATAGTTCAATTAACGTATTTTTACCATTGATATATTATATATTTAGGATAGGATCATTTTAAGGATAGTTTCAACTTTTGAATATATCAAGTCCATATTAATGGTCGATTATGTACAAATCTGAGTTAATAATGTTAGGAAAAAGGTTGATTAATACTCAAAATTGCTTTTTAATAGAGAATATTTCCCCTTTCATTCATTATTTTTACATATTGATCGTTAACATTATAAAATAAACCAATCGCATCACATATAACCGACTTCAAAAAGGAAGGAGGTTCTATGTTCGGCTGTATATATTTTTTTAAATGTATTTTTCGCCGATTTCTCCGTCAACTATAGACCGATTTCCAAAATTCTTTTTTTATTCGAAAGAGTGCTCTTCCAAGGTGGTTCCATTGGAACCAAATCAGCATCTGATTTCAAAAAATAAATAAGGAACTTACTAAAAAGCAACAAAATAATCAAACTTACATTTTTAAAACAAAAAAAAACGTTTGAAACTAAAATATGTACATAATAATCGTTGTAACAACTAAATAAATATAAACAAAAGACCTATTTCCCTTATCTATTACACGTATTTTATATTCTACTATATACACACAATTTAGCTTAATACCTACCTGAACCTATTTGTTTCAAGTCGCTACCGAGCCTAAACAATACAAAAAATATAATATAAGTTTGTGACATATACACAAAGTTAAATCACGTCCAAGACAAATCTGTCTAATTTATTGCTGAGGACCGACAACAAAGTAATCAGTTTAGGTAGGTATTAAGCTAAATTGTGTGTATATAGTAGAATATAAAATATGTGTAGTGTTTAGTTTAAGTAAGTTTTTTGTTTATTACTTTTTAGTTATCGCAACGATTATTATGTACATATTTTATTTTAAAACATTTTTTTTATATTAAAAATGTAAGTTTGATTATTTTTTACTGTTTAGTGAGTTCTTTATTTATTCTTTGAAGTCGGGTCAATATTTTGTTAGAAATATGTTTTCGTCAACGAAAGGTTTAATAGTAGATAGAAACAAGTTAGATTTCCGTTCTCTCTCCGACGATATTCAATTACCCCGCGACAATCCACCTTCGGTTCGGTTTTCTGTTTATTGTTCCAGGCGAAGACTCGGTCAGAGAGATGGTTAGAGATCAGATGGAGGAGCCGCGTCACGAATTTGGGTGGTCTGCGGCCGGTACGTCTGCGGAATGAGAATGTTTGTGTGTTTTATTCGAACCGAGGCAGATTAAAGCTCTGGCGGCGGCAGGCGACGTGCCGGCCACAAAGGCGTCCCGACGTCGACGTCCTCTTTTATCGAACCGCTGATTTTTTCGTCTTGTTCTTTTTCTGGTTTCGGGTCCTGCGGAAGATCGTTCCTGTTTTTAGGATGCATTAAAAGTCATCGTGGTCCGTTTGATGGAATATGCTGATATACTCGTTCTTGCTTGTGACGCTGCGGGTTACTTTGTTTCTTATTTATAACCAAACTTCTAGTTTTTTTATTATTTAATTATTACATTATTACTAGTCGTTTCCAACTAACCTACAATTTGTCTTTATGATAACTTATGTTTATACATGTCACACTACACAACACTACACAAAATCAGATTGTTTGATTCTTTTGGTCTGTGTCCTGGCCTGGTTGTATCCAAAAGCTGCAGTATTTCAATATTATCATGAGAATGGAGTCTTTCCCCATGCCCCCTTGCAATTCTCTTGATTTCTTGACTGACTGTGAGTATCTGAAGGTCTCGATGTAGGTAATCAGTCCTATACTATTTGGGTGCGCCCACAGTACCTCTCAAGACTTTGTATTTATTATATTTTGTTTATGTCACTCTTTGCAGAACATCCCAATAATTGAACCCAGTATGTCCATATAGGTTTCTGTATTTGGTTATATAATACCAATTTATTATGTACTGATAATTGTGATTTTCTTCCAATTAGCCAGTACATTTTCCTATATTTCAATTCCAGTTCTTTTCTTTTCTTCTTTATATTGTTTGCTGTATAGATTGATAGTATTATTTAATGTTATAGGTGCTTGCACAGTCTGATTGTAGGTGAACTGCACATGCACAGATTTACTTTCGTCCAAACTTCTAGTGATATTTGAATAACTAATTTGTCTTAAAAACGTAAAATGTAATTTTTAAAAATAAAAGGTAATGTGCATAAGTTTTATATTAACCCTTGTATATATATATATATATATATATATATATATATATATATATATATATATATATATATATATATATATATACTTTTTATAGTGAAAAGTCGTTACAATGTATTTTATCCGAAGTATTGTCCTTCAATAGTCGCTACCTTTTCCCATCGTTCAGGTAATTTACGTATCCCATCTCTCCATTCTTTCGTATTTTCATACATTCGTATCTACATCATTAGTAATATTATAATGCAAGAAACTTTTCGGATTTTGCCATTGAAGCATCATTTCTCACATGAACAAACGCCTTTCAATGTCTCTTGCTTTTAATTCATATTACACAAGATATCCAAGCTTTTTGATTATTCCTATATTCTTCAACCGATTAGAAATAGTTTCTACTGATACTCCCAACAATTCTGCATATTCTTCTTGCGTTTTACATGAATCGTCATCGAATAATGTCTTCAAATTGTCATCTTCAAAATTAGTTCGGTTGTCCAGAGCACTCTATGTCTTAATTATTGGAATCACAATTTTTAAAACGTCACGACCAGTATTAACATGTCGAAGTCGATGCAGCATGGTTGCAACAAGCTTCACGCAACATGCGATGACTTTCGGCCGCCTTTTTCTTCAAATTTATTCGCACTGAAATGTACCCGATGCGTTTTAATCCATAATAACGTTATCTATTGTAAATTCTTTAAATCTCATTTATATCTCAATAATAACGTGTTGATATAAATATTTTACCTGTATTTAGTAATTTCCGTAACTACAATGTTTTTAAAGTTTGTACCGGTGAAGCAGTATTACGACTTTGAACTGGTATAATCACTGGCGACCACGGCGATAGAGACCGAGAATCTATAAACGAGCGAAACGGAGACCGAGGGATTACGGAAAATATGAATTCCGAAATTTTATAGACCATAAATGACATATGTCAAAACCTTGCCACCCAAGCGTTTTATGGCGCCATCTGTTGGACGGTTTTTAATGGCGCGATCGCAACAGTCAGCCGGGGTAAGATCCATCGGCAAATATTAATAAACCCGACGGACGGTCCGCCCGACCGTCCAGACCCGAGACCGGGACGCGAACACTTCACCGCCGTTCGCACCTAAAGTCCCGAAAAGCCACGTAATAAAACACCCGATCCAGTAAACAGAAATCGAATTTTAAAGGATTCACAGCTTCCTGTGATGTTTTATGCCTGTGGTGTGTATGACCCGACGCAGGACCGTACCGAACTAAATCTTCGTCGGAACATTTCAACTCGATATTAGAATAGTTTTCGGTTGATTTAGTTGGTTGTTTAGATTTAGAAGGATTTGCTTATCACGAAATGCCTCATCTCCACTATCAGTTAATAAATCTTACGTGATAGATAGATACTAGATAATGTATTCAGGAGTTCCACGGAACCCGATAGTTTTGACTAGGGACCTATCGACTGAAAACAGTCCAAACAGTCGCAAAACATTATTAAAAACAAAGTAATTACTATTTTCAGTGAAATGCACGGTTCGACTGTTTTTTTTTTCAATTCGTGAGGTCAGACGAAAGTGTAGGAATTCTTTCCTGTATACATTGTGAGGGAGGAAAGGACGGAGACAATTGCTTGGGGCAGTTAATTTTATATGTGGTTATATTTTCCAACGGTAGTATAAGTGAGACGGAGATGTATAAATTCCTTCGAAAAAGTCTGGTGCTGTTAAATCCGGAGATCTGGCTGGCCATGTTAAATCGAAACTTCGCGAAATTAGTCTTCGTGAAAAAAAAAGACGTGACAGCACACACAGCTCGTTCAATAATTCAATTGTTTTTTGTCACGTTTTCGAATTAATGATTTTGGAGACTCTTCAACACTATCGCGCACCAAAGCTACATTTTCAGCATTACGAGACGTCCGTTGCCGTCCAGAACGAGGCCTGCCTGGTTTCATACCGTACTGTCGAAAAGTGTAAACGATAAATTGTGGTTTTGTGAGGCACTGGACGATTAGGATAGTTTTGACGCAATTTCCGCTGAGTGGCAATAATGGAACGATTATTTTCATTATATATTGTCACTATTTCTGCTCGTTCTTGTGGCATATATATATATATATATCCATAATAAAATTTAGATGTCTAAATAACACAATGGCTAAAACGAAACTGAGCTAAATGTCACATAACCAAGACGGCGCTCAATCAAAATGGTAGCGGGACTTTTACACCATCCTATACCACATGCTATCGTCGACGTCCCATGTTACGTCTCCAACAAAGTGATTTAGCTCGATATCCGTATGAATAATATAACGAGTGTGAACCGTAGGGCCAGTTTAAGGTACTCTGAGAGAGTATCAGTGCACCCGATATGATATCAATGCGATATCAATGAAGGGCGTAGGTTAAATAGTTTTTAGAATAATATACAATGGTAGTTAAGTTGAGTACAATACTACTATATAAGTTTATAGAGGAGATTATTGACCCGATCTTGTACATGTCATTGTATAACGTAAATCTCATCAAATACTTATTGTCCATTGGGCAGATTGTGGAATGCTACGAGAAGATAAACATTAAACAATTGACTAGATATATAGAGTCACAGAAATTATTGAAAAAGCCTACGAAGAGAGCAAAATGTGCTCAGCTCTGTTTTGAGATGTAGCGCCTTCTATAACCTCTTGCATAGGGCACTCATGTATAAACTCTATACTCCAACTCTTAAAAATATTAGCTAGGATATTTAGGGGTTAAACAAGGAGAAACTTACTCAGCAATTAATAAAATACAATCAGTTATACTGCGATGTAGTGGCTTGAGTTCCATAAAAATGTTAGAATGCAACATTGGCTGATGACACTGGACAATAAAAAGCAATAAGAAAACTGTAATGCTCAAGTAATAATATAAATAAGTAGACCCAAATATAAGGAATAAAAGTCCAAAGAGTGCAGGTCAAAGAGTGCATATTAAATTAAGCTATAACCAAACTATTCATACACTAATGAATATAACTAATACTGTTATCTCATATAGTAACAGTGTCAAGTACCCTGGAATAGTGACGCCGAAAAAATATCGATATATCGAAATATCGATATTATTCTCGCCGGTCGATAGCCTTACCCTGGGATGAATCTTGACGTAATGTCTTTGTTGGAAGGAGCATATGTTATCAAAAAAAAGGAGAAAAACTCAAATTGAAATACAGTAAAATTTATTAGTTATGTGGATAAAAAATGAAAATTATTTGTATGTAATAAATTGATGCTCTATAATATAAGAAAATACTAAAACCTACATGGGCCTATATGAAATTCAGTTAAGAGAAGGATGTTCCGTTCTATAAGTAATATAACAGGTGAGGCAAAAGTCCAGCTATCATTTTGATTGCTCGCCATCTGGGTTATATGACGTTTAGCTTAGTTTCGCTTTAACTATTGTGTTGTGTAGACGTCGAAATTTTATTATGGATATACGCCACAAGAACGATCAGAAATAGTGACAATATTTATTGAAAATAATCGTTCCATTATTGCCACTCAGTGGAAATTGTGTCAAAAATATCCTAATCATCTAGTGCCTCACAGTATGGTAGAACAGCAGACAGGCATCGTTCTGCAAGACAACGACAACATCTTGTAACGCTGAAAATATGGCTCTGATGCGCGATAGTGTTGCAGACTCTCCAGAAACATCAATTCGGAGACGTGATTCCCAGTTACACATTTCTGCACGCAGTTTAAGACGAATTTTGAAAACTGACTTGAAAATATTCCCGTACAAAATTCAATTAGTCCAAAAATTGCTACCGAGAGATCCTGTTCAACGAGTTGAGTACAGTACTGCAATCCTGAAGCTGTCTGGTGAAATTGAAGATTTTTCGTCTAAATTGATAATGAGCGATGAAGCCTATTTTCTTCTCAGTGATGACCACGTCAATAAACAGAACAGTCGGTTTTGGGGAATACAGAATCCTCAATTAATTCATGAAACATCAATGCATCCACTATATTTAACTGTATGGTTTTGAAAATGACCAAGGCGTTGCAGTTACTGTTACTGCTGAACGGTACCAAGACATTCGAAATTTTGTTTTGTGCCTGAAATGGAATAGCAATAACTAGACGACATGTGGTTTCAGCAAGATGGTGTCACAGCACACACAGCTCGTTCAACAATTCAATTATTAAAAGACGTTTTTCCACGAAAACTAATTTCGCGAAGTGGTGATTTATGGATATCAAAATTCCGAAAGTTGTATAGCGAATCGCGGTTAACATTTAGCCGATATAATTTTTCAATCATAACGAAAAAAAAATGTAAAGACCAAATAAACTTTTTATGAAAACCAAACTGGTAGCGGGAATTTTGCCCCAGGATCAATTACTTATACTAAGACCTTCGGATTCCAAATGTCATAGAGGAAATTAAGAGATTCACTACAAGACATGAGGAAAGACTCCATCGAAGTGCTGCATTTCTTGGACAACACTGAACTATAGGATGCAGACTCAAGAGAACCAAACCGTGTGAAACTTTGTGTAGTGAGGTGCAGCAGATGGTAAAAACGGTGAAAAGAGCTACTAACTTTTATTTTACAATAGGCGCAGTAACAACCAGTCGGTACCTATTTTCCTTCCAACAAAACAACCAATGCAAGTCATCAAAATATACAATGTGTGTAATACAGCGTTGCCGCACCAAATTTAAGATTTTGTTTATTTTGTCTCTGTCAACAAAATTCTAATGTAAACAATATATTGAAACTAAAATAACGTTATAAAATATAATTTATTTTAACGTTATAGTACATCTAACCCATATTTATTGAAGGACTTAAACTACAGTTAATCAACCACAGTAGTTTGTAGGTTAGAGTTGTTTTATTATATTTACCTCGACATATGACAACGACGTCGACCAGTACCAACACAAGCCGAATTTTATAGACCGATCTGGTGACATATTCGGACGTATTAGACTTCATTCTGTCTCTTTTTCATTAGAGACATGTTAATTAGTAAAATGAGAAAGGACATTGCTCCGAGTTTAAAAGATTTTACGTTTTTAGTATCTGAATTTAGCAATACGTTCGACGGTATGGATGACGTGTATTGAAACAGATTGCAAGTTAGAGGACAATTTTTTTATTTCTCTTAGTAGTTCTACAATCTGCCCAGAGGGTTATTTGTTAAGTTTATATTATAAATGGCATGTAGAAAGTCACTTCCTTGACTGTTATCTGGGATGCACTGACACTCTTTCGAAGTCGACGGTTATTAGTAATAATACTTTAAGGTAAATTGAGATGGCTCGGTGAATGGAGGTAAAACGAAATGAAACAGTGGTGTTTACATTATGTGACCGTTATTTATTGGCAATATAATAAATGTAGAAAATACAAAATAGATAAAACGGATGGCAACGGTGTTACCTGGAGACGAGGCTTGGGCAGTCGATAGCGGCACGTCTAAACCAAACGATGGTCGGTTACTGAATGATTGGAAATACCCTTCAAAAACAAAACATCCCAGATAAACGTCTCGGGTTTGCAGCTATTCGTTATCGGGTTCTAGTTGGCGCTGCTGGCACCCCGCCCGTGTCCAACATCTGGGATTATATTTCTGGGTATTTTGTAGACCGTTATTCCACTATGTAAAATTCGACATGCCTCAAAGTCGCTACAATATAATAATACACTTAAGATATTTAATGGAAACATTCGAAGAATGATCAGAAAAAAAGAAACCCACCCATGCTCCACAGTTTTCTTCTACATCCGAAGTTTCTTCGACCGATTTGGTGACATATTCGGACGTATTAGACTTCATTCTGTCTCTTTTTCATTAGAGACATGTTAATTAGTAAAATGAGAAAGGACATTGCCGCGAGTTTAAAAGATTTTACGTTTTTAGTATCTGAATTTAGCAATACGTTCGACGGTGTGGATGACGTGTATTGAAACAGATTGCAAATTAGAGGACAATTTTTTTATTACTCTTAGTAGTTCTACAATCTGCCCAGAGGGTTATTTGTTAAGTTTATATTATAAATGACATGTAGAAAATCACTTCCTTGACTGTTATCTTATATAAAATGCCATTTTAGTTAATTAGTCTTATTCTAAAGCGTATTCTCAGGTCTATATGCCCAATAATCAGATCGGATCGTGTTAGACGATTTAGTCTACGCACTTCACTGGCACTTCGCATATTTAACTGATCAGGGAGTACATTGGGATGCACTGACACTCTTTCGAAATCGACGGTTATTAGTAATAATATTTTAGGGTAAATTGAGTTGGCTCGGTGAATGGAGGTAAAACGAAATGAAACATTGGAATTTACATTATGTGACCGTTATTTATTGGCAATATAATAAATGTAGAAAATACAAAATAGATAAAACGGATGGCAGCGGTGTTACCTGGAGACGAGGCTTGGGCAGTCGATGGTGGCACGTCTAAACCAAACGATGGTCGGTTACTGAATGATTGGAAATACCCTTCAAAAACAAAACATCCCAGATAAACGTCTCAGGTTTGCAGCTATTCGTTATCGGGTTATAGTTGGCGCTGCTGGCACCCCGCCCGTGTCCAACATCTGGGATTATATTTCTGGGTATTTTGTAGACCGTTATTCCACTATGTAAAATTCGACATGCCTCAAAGTCGCTACAATATAATAATACATTTAAGATATTTAATGGAAAATTCGAAGAATGATCAGAAAAAAAGAAACCCACCCAAGCTCCACAGTTTTCTTCGACATTCGAGGACGCGTTACGGTACTGTACATCATAAAATCGGTAATTTCTTATTTTAATCGAGCTCATCTATCACGCATCGGTTTATTTTCGTTGCCCCGCCGACACACACACACACACACACGCACACACGTGAATCTGTACCGGGTCTGGCTTGCATTTGGCCGGTTCCCTCGACGTATCGGGAAAATTTAATTCGGTATTTACGAGCTCATTAGTTTGCTCTGAGCTGGCTTTGTTTGTTTTCTCGGCGCGATTTTCCGCGTCGAATAATGGGATGATATGGGCGACGGTTCTCCGAGGTTTCTGGCGAGGAGGAAAACGTTCCTCGAGTAGCGAGACGAGAATATCGTTCGAATCATCCGATAGGTAGTTTTAGTAGATTTAATTTCGTCTAAATCGATGTCTTTATGAATAAAAATGCATTACTGCTCGTTAGACTCGCTAAAACTCCAGAACGGCTGGACCGATTCCGTTAATTTTGGTTTTGAACTATTTGTGGAAGTTCAATGAATGTTTATATGGTGAGAAAATATAGATCTATTCTGAGAAAAATAGCGGAAATAACAATTTCCTCAGTTTCGGCGATCATCTCTTCATTCGACGAGAATTTCTTCCCAGCGAGCATTCTTGGGAGATCTGAGAACAGGATATAGTCGCTGGGGGCCGCATCTCGAGAATACGGTGGACGAGGAAGGAATTCGAAGTCCAATTCATGGATTTTTCATGCGGTGCATTGACTTTCTTTTTCTTCAAATGCGGCCGTTTTTCGGCGATTTCGTCCTTCAAACGATTCAATAATGTAATAGTCGCTGTTGATGGTCCTTCCTATTACAAGGTAGTCAATGAAAATTATTCCATGCGCATCCCAAAATACAGACGCCATAATCTTACCAGCCCGCTGTTGCGCTTTCCCACGCTTTGGAGCGGGTTTATCGTGTGCAGTCCACTCGGATGACTGTCGATTGGACTTCGGGTTTATTACGCTTGATGATCTTCAAATAGTGCTCCGAATCATCAACTCGTCGTTGTGTTTGGTCAAAAGCGCGGCACCAACTTTGCACAGAACTTTCTCATAGCCAAATATTCGTGAATGACATGATGTACACGTTCAGTTGATATCTTTAGAGTGTCTGCTATTTCATTCAATTTCAATTTACGGCCATTCTAAATACCATTTTGTGGATAAATGTTTTCGTCAGTAACAACCTCTTATCTCAGATTATATCGCTTGTAGGAAGAAAATGACAATATATATTTTGAAACTTGTCCTGAAGGGTCATATATCCACCAGTAAGAAAAAAAAATTGGTACATTATCACTTATAAACACTATATTTTAATGGAAAAACAGACAAAACGGTGTTTAGTGATGTCATATTTTGAAACATATTGACTCAACATAAAAACTAAAAAAATTCATTAGAAATGTCAATATATTAATAGAAAATTATAATGAAAATCTATATTTTGAACGTGTAATCCATCATAATGAAAATATTTTTAAAAATAACTGGAATATATATAATGACTAACAAAAGAATTATAAAATGGCCATATTTTAAAACACATGGACAGAAAAATCAATTTTGGAGACTATATTTTAGATATGTTGATACATTTAAAAATAAAAGTGATTTAAAATTATATAAAAATAATTGAAAGCACATAATTTTAAGCATATCTATCATCCGGTCACTATATTTTCAAGAAAATATATGTAAATTTATATAAAATGTTTTAAAAGGCTTCATAGTATATAAACTACATTAAGTACAACTAAAACAAAAGGAAAAATTGACATATCGTTTATAACAATTATATTTTAATTAGCATTCATGAAACATAACTTAATTAATATTCTCTTTTCTTGCAATATATCGAAGAAAAATCAGATCCCAGGATCATAATTCGAAAATAACTGCTACAAAAGCGCATTTTGGTGAAAACCAAAAAGAAAGTTCAGTATATACAATGAAAAATTAGATTCAACATTTGTATTTTGACTAGTGCTCAAAAATTGTGATAATTATAAGGGGGTTAAAAATTAATTTTCCTCGTATATTCAAGGCTCAACAACAAAAGAATGTATAAAGGAGGCTCACCCCAAATTACAACTAAATCGATTCGGTGGAAAATGCTTGTAAATTTCGTCTTTAAATCAAGCGTCATAATAATTTAAATTTCGAAAAATCCTCTTAATGCCTTATCCTTAACCCTTTAAGGCTTTGAAAATATGAAGATAAATTCAAATTTCTTGACTATAATAGCCTCTTAATAAATAGGACGTTAGTGATCTTCAATTTTGAAGGGCACTGAAGGTAAATCAATTCCAATTATGTAATAGACGATTTAAGATGGTACTAAGCTCGGGCAGGACGGCCCCACCAGAACGAATATGTGCCCTATATTGTAGTGCTTTTAGAGATAAGTGATCGGGTCTGCGAATTTCAAGTAGTGCGTGAGCGCCATCCATCGCCGGCGCCTAAGAGAACTAATAAAACGTCCTGGAAAAGGACCGGCGATTAGGGAACCACTTGTTGGTCTGCGGCGACTGTTGGGTGGTCCCGGTAGCTTCAAGCGCTGACACGCGTCTAGACAAATTGGCGGTGAAGGTACATTCGGCATTGCACAATAGCGGACAGTCGCAGATGGTTTATTTCAACATCTTCGTTCGCGACTATTGTCTGATAAGTCTGTCTGTTACGTGAGATAAGGATAATGAGGCGACTTTGTTACCATTCGTTCGAATAAAAAAAGGTACGATCTTTAGGTAACAAAATAATTAAATAAGTACAGTCTATCGAAAGTAAATTTGTACATACGTCATCTAAATTTCTGACGTCGCAATGTTGCCGTATCAACTCTGAGTTTTATAGACTATTCAAAGTATTTTTACGTATGCGTCATCGAAATGTGACGTCAAAACTTTGCAAAGTTACCGCATCAACTCTTAGTTTTGGTTCAGTTCGACTATGACATACAAAAAAATTCTAATATAAATATAATAATTAAACAAATATATTGTTTTCAAATATGATTATCTAATGCATATATTATTGAAGGATTTAAAACTACAAATAAGAACAAAGGTATAATATTTTAAAGGTTATAGTTGTTTTATTATATTAACATTGAATTCTTTTCCACACCAACCACGAAGTAGAGTTCTAAGCTCCAATTTTTTAAGTAGTGCTATCCCCCTGGAGGCCTAATCCACCTAATTAACAATTCTATATCAAAGTCATGCATTTTACTTTCATTCGAGAGCATATTTGCTTTTTACGATTAGTTTTTGTTTCCTTCGATGGTGTGTTACTTGTCAAGTCGTCTTGATACACTGTATTTTTTATTTCTTCTGCTACTACCTGTGTACACCATTCTTGATAAAATTAATCACTAAATTGCGCCTAATGCATTTACCATATCAACAATACAGTTAGTATTCATTCCCTCCTCATACATTCTAATCTATTGCTGATGTTTAATTCTGAACAATTACAGCCATATCTGTGCACACAAATCTTTCACGCCCTACAATTCCATTTTCTACTGTTATATTCTATTAATTATGTGCATACCTTTAGTTGTTTCCACTCTCATCACTCAGTCTCAGAAATTTCCAGCATTATCATATATACTGAAAGTTTCCTTTAGTCATTTTCACTGTCCGAGTTACTGTCCAAGGTAATCACTAAACTGTTAATTTCCAATCTGTCTAAAACATATTCACGATCCAGCATTTATCAATTAATTCCTCTGTATGTTTTATCGAGTGCAAAATAATAACTGATGGTTCCTCGAGGTTTTTTAACAATTAATTTTCAAACCATAACAAAAACATGTTTTGATGAACTTCTTCATGGTAGTTGCTCTTAGATTTGGAGGGAAACACTAATTCTGTACTCGGAATAAAGTCATTCTTCTTCCTTGTACGAATAACAAAATATCTGCAATTAATTATTGATAAATATTACGGTCAACCAAACCTAATCAAATATTATTGTAACTTTTACCTTTTTCCATCAATTTTTGTTGTCCTTACACTTTTTTTGTTACTGTCTTCCCAAAAGTGCCCTAATGAACCATTTTGAAATATCCAAGCTTCATCAAGATATACAAATTCAAATAATTTATCTTCCTTGGTCTTATTGTATGCCTTTAAAAATTGAATTCTTTTTAAGACAATGTGGAAGTTCCATTAGACACCTTGGAGGGTTATCTTTACACCATTTAAATCATATGCCCTGTAAGAGTGTATGAACGGATGTCTTATATACCCCTCTTTTATGTATACGTTCCAGACTAACAATTTTCTCAAAAATAATTTTATCAAATTATTTTTATATCGATAAAATAGTTTGTGTACTCGCTGTTCTTATACATTTCGTATATAGTTTTCTTGGTAGAATCTAACGTATTGTTCTTCATTTTGTAATCAATGTTATTCACAGTACCTACACTATTCAGCGCAACAGAAACTCGCTAAAAACATTTTCAATAAAATTACAGCAACTTACAGTACGTAATATCGTCAATAATTACCTCTCTAACGGAATTTACGGGCAAAGGGGGGCCTTCATTATCTCGTTCCTTTTCGAAATAACCTATTAAAGCCGCAATCAATTTGTGATCCTGTATATCTATTGTTTTCGGCATTTTCAAACAATGTAATATAATATATTACCGAGGGACTTAAAATTTGTCAATACAATCAAAGAGCTAAAATAACTTTTGCCAGTTGATAACCTGTAGTAATTATAACTAATATTTTGAATAATTTATACTGTACTAGCGACCCGCCCCGGCTTCGCACGGGTGCAATGCTGATACTAAATTAAATACACTACAGAAAAAATATGAACGTTGTATATAAAAACATAGCGGCCCGCTCCGACTTTGCACGGGCATAAAATATATATGCCTATGTCATTCAATGAAAACATGATTAAAATCGATCCAGTATTTTTGGTTCATTCATTACTGCCCTTGGCCTGCACGCATTAAATTTGGAGTAAAACAATTCCTCTTCCCCTATACTTACTATGAAGATTTCCTGCTATCTTTGGAATATCTAAATTCATACAATTTTTATTACATTACACATTTTTAAACGCAAATTTTAAATTTGTAATATCTCCGAAAATATTTGTTTAATTTACATGCTGTAAGGAACCATATTGATCTATATTAATTGCACACTGTATTTAAGGTACTTAATTCGATAAGGATTAATGCCGTACTGCTTAAAATAGCTTCGTAAATAAGGTATTTTCTCACGTAAAAAGTAAACAATAAAAATGGTTAATGTGGGTTATCCCTAAAAGATAAACATATACCATCGCGGACTTTTTTAGACCTTTTTATGGTGTACAATACTGTAGTACATTAATTTGATCTAACTCGTAGGGTTAGGCAGCGTTTTTGCTAATTGCTAAATAAGCCTAAAAAAATAGGTTAATTTACGACATCACGTTAGAAACCTCTAAAATTAGCAATGTTGCCTTAGTATATTATTCATGTATTATACATATAAACCTTCCTCTTGAATCACTCTATCTATTGAAAAAACCGCATCAATATCCGTTGCGTAGTTTTAAAGATTTAAGCGCACATAGGGATACAGGGACAGAAAAGGCGACTTTGTTTTATACTATGTAGTGATAAAGTATAAGTTTGGCTTTGACATACAACAAAATTCTAAACTGAATAAAATAATTAAATAAAAATACTGTTATCTAATATAATTTATTTTGACATTATAGTAATTCTAATGCATATATTATACAAGGACTTAAAACTACAATTAAATACACAGTTATAATAGTTTGTACATTAGGGTTTGTTTTTGGCTATGTTTGCACTGAATTCTTTTCCATGCCACCTATTAGTTAGACCTCCACGAGTGTTTGTAGTGGTATCCCCTGGAGGCCTAATCCACCTAATTAACAATTGTATACCCAAGTAATTGTGTTACTTTCATTAGAGAGCATATTTACCTTTTACGCTTGATTCTTGAATCCTTCGCTACAGTGTTTCCATGTAAAGCCATTTTGATATCACTGTATTTCTCCTTCGTTTGTTCTGTTAATACTTGTATACATCTTTCTTGATAAAACTAGATTTAATCACTGCATTATCCTTAATTCATTGCCGTATCTCCAAAACAGTTACTGTTCTTTCTCTCCTGGCACATTTTAACCAAATACTCATGTATATTTTGAATAATTACACACATATATGTGCACATAAATCTTTCACACTTTACAATACGATTTCCTACGGTTATTGTATATTAATTACATACTCACCTTTACTTGTTTCCATTCTCATCACCCTATCCCAAGGTGTGATCCTAAAGCACTACCCTGTGGAATTCCAGCCGAAATAGAAGTGTTGAGAATTTTTTTTATGATTTAATTATTACATTGTTACTAGTCGTTTCCGTCTAACCTACAATTTGTCTTTCTGATAACTTAAATCTAGGTATATAACTAGAAGGACCTATCGGCCCTATCTCAGTCTCTGGTGAAATAATGCTTATACTTGTCACTGCTGTATTTTTTATTATATGCACCTCACTATACAACACTACACAAGATCAGATAGTTTGATCCTTTTGAGTCTGTGTACTGTTCTGGTGGTATCCAAAAGTTGCAATACTTCAATATTCTCATGAGAATAGAGTCTTTCCTCATGCCCCCTTGCAATTCTCTTGATTTCTTGACTGACTGTGGGTGTCTGAAGGTCTCGATGTAGGTAATCAGTCCTATAGTATTTGGGTGCGCCCACAATACCTCTCAGGACTTTGTTCTGAAAAATTTGTTCTTATTTATGTTACTCTTTGCTAAACATCTCCATAATCCAACTCCATTTTTCCATATATGCTTCAGTATTTGCTTATATAATAGCAATTTATTATGTATTGATAATTGCGATTTTCTTCCAATTAACCCGTACATTTTCTTATATAAGTGTTGAGATTGACATTATCAATATTAATAACGATAAAGAACCAGCTAGAATTCAATTAATGTATTTCCGCAAACGTTTTCCAACATGCGATATTATTTAACCAATAACTTAATCATCGACGATAAAAGCCTAAACACACCATCGGTGAATCACCAAACCTGAGTAAATTTAACGTGAAAGAAAAAAACGATGAATATTAATCGTTCCGAAAAGATCGTCTTCCATCATAAACTGCATTAATAAAAACCGAAAATATTTGATTGTTTTCGGCGACCTAAACCAACAACCCTCCCGGCCAACCCACCACATGCCCTTTGTTTTACCAACAGTCCTCTGGGACCATCGATGGCTGAATATCCGGCTATAATAAAACCCGTCCCAGCGCTATTAAAACCTTTATGATAGCTCCAAAATTACGGCTCCGTCCTATTTTTAACACGTGTGCTCGTGTTGTTGTTCCAATTGTTTTTGTCAAGCGCCATTTTATCACTCGCGTCGAGCGAGATAGGGGTCTTTACAGTGTGGATTGCGCTTTTTTTATATGCGGACTTTAAAAAAGGTGGAAAACTAGAGTTTCATTGGTCGTAAATCATGATATCAAATGGCACAGTTCTAATAAAAGGTTTCCAACGTTCATTATGTTGGAGAAGGCGTTGGAAACTGTCGAGCGAAAACAGTCGAAACAACTGATAATCAAAAAATTGACAGTATGTTAGTAATTACTGTTTCTTCGAATGTGTGCTTACGAATGTTTTTGTTTCGAATCGTTATATAAATCGAAGTTATACGGATACATCATCATCCTAAATTGGCAAGCTGCAGTGAGAATTATATTTATATTTTAGTCTTATGTTGGATTTATAAAAAAATTAGCTTTGGTGAGCACAGAATAAAAGATAAAAGTTGATTGTACAATTTAAGTATAAAATGTGAACTTCTTAATTTTAAAATAATAATAAAGATAGTTTTAAGCTGTTGCTTGTTTAGCTAAATTTTTTAATAATATCTTAGATCTTCAACGATCTGCCAATAAGTATTATTATGTGATTTCCGTTAAATAATATAACTGACATGTAGAAGATTGCTTGTACAGCTTGTAAATGATCTGCTGTACAACTCATAATCTAAATCTTAATGTTTCAGAGTTTTCACAGTAACATTTCGATAATAATTATAACTTGCCCACAGTTTTACATAGTTTTATTTAGCTTTCGATATGAAGGAACAAAAAGTTAGGAACTTTAATACATACATTTAAATTGATAGCATTAAAGGTTATGTTATCTATGCATTATTCTATGCAGTTTTGATTCCTGATGTCAATTTCAAACGAATTTTAATAAAACTTAGCTCGAATTTTCGGGTCTTCTACAAAGTGCCTTCCAATGAACATATTCACAACGAAATACACTTAACAGGAACATAATTACAGAAATATACGACACGATATAACGAAAGTTCCCAAGAATCCCTCAAAATTAATTTCAAAAATCTAAACGCAAACGAGCGATACTCGATGCGCAAAGTGCTAGCTGAAATCGACGAAAAACAAGTCCAGGAAACGGAGCCGGAGAGCGGTAAAAGGTCGTCTTATTCCCAGTCTAATTTATTATTACTGTTGGTTAAGTAAACCAACGGGGATTATTGAGCGTGGCGGTGTTTTTTCCTCCTACGGTGGACGAGCGATTATTTCGGTGCCAGGCAAGCTGGGCCGTTTCAGCGTACAGCGAAGAGATTCATCTCGGCTATTTATTTGTTCAAGCCTGGCTACAAGATTGCGGTATTCATAAAATTACTGAAAACTATAGACGCGAACGCGAGGCTGCGTTCCTGGATCAGTTACGTTGCGCCCAGGGTCTATATTTAATTTTCAAAAGTATTTATTAACTTGTTTTATATCCTAGAGTCTTTCCTCTTTACCAACTAGGGTTTATCTGTACCGGACCTACTGCTCAACGTGAGCTCCGAACCACGAGCATTTTCTCGGCATTAAGCCTGCCGACTGGCCTGTGACCAACTTAGAGATCATCCCAGAGGACGTCGGGTCTTACCCAGCTTGGTTACCGGCTTGGCTTGTATCATTTTCGTCGTCGGATTTGGCAAACAATCACATATAATGTTGGGAACTATCGACTGTTTAGTAATTGACTACTTTTTACTATCGACTGTTTCAGTCACTATTTTTGGCTCGATTGATTTTACTACCTTTTACCAGTGACTGTTTCAGTCGCTATTTTTGGTCCGGCTGATTTTGTTACTATTTATTATCGACCGTTTCAGTCCTGTACTTTTAGTTACTAGTTTTGGTTCTATTAGTTTCATTCGACTGATTTTTAACGATCTAGCTCTGTCGTCCTAGCCGCGACCTTGACAAAAATGTACCCATTTTAAGCTTACATAGATTTATATGTAATATATAGAGTTTTATGACTTTTTTGAAAGTTTGCTTGTAAATAACAATATATTGTATATTAATATAACATAATTTTGAAATTTTGAATTTTAAGGTGATAGAATAAAGAGATTAAAATTGTGAATGGTAAATAGTAAAATACTTTTAACTGTTTTTGTGACAATAATAGGTAATATTTCGATTACTCTCTCAATATTTGTTAAAGAATAGTTCCGTTCAATAATAAATAAAGCATTTAATTTATTTAAAAAAGCTCTAGTAGTTATTGTGCCATCATTTTAAATTATGTCCTGATTTAGTTTTTCTTCTATAATTAGGTATATATTTAAGTTCTGTTGTATTGTCTATATTTATTATAGTATATTATTTAAAAATAGCAATAATTAACATATTAAAATACAACAAAAGGTATTATTCAGGTATTATTCCATTCCATAGAAAAATTCCATTCCTTTTTACAGATCCACCGAACATTAACATATAAAAGTAATTCTACTTCGTTTAAAGTGAATTTATTAATTGCATGTTAATAGTATTCAGTAATTATGTTTTTCCTTTTCTTTTTTAAAGTTAGTACGTGAAGGGATTTGTACATCTCCGTCTCGCTTATACTACCGTTGGAGAATATAAACACATATAGAATTAATTGTTCCAAGCAACTATCTCGGTACTTAATTGAAAAACGTTAATTGTAATTTTTTTGTATTCAATTTTGAGCAATTCCATAGGCCGACAAGTCGAGACTAATTTTATTATACTATTAGTAAGTCTGTGAGTTATATCTTTTATTTAATCCCGCGACATTGTCACATCGATATTATGTGTAACACATTTTTGTCGTAAAAAAAGTAAATTTAAAACCTTTTAATTGCACAGTAATTTATTCAGTAATATTCCTCCAGTAATATTATTTTGTACGTACGTCATCAAGATGTTTAATATACTGCCTGTCGCAATTTGTAAATTCGTTTTAGAATCAGACGATATTTTCCTTCTCATTTTATTCTAGTTAAAAGGAGACACAATGTTGTCTGATTAGTTCGAACGCGTAAATGAATTAGTCTGTCAAGGTCGTCCGTTTGTCAGACGTATGTAAAATTCTTGAAAGCAATAGTGCTAAGAGGTTGTAACTCTAAAAAAAATAAACTATTGTGGCTGCATAATTAACTGTAGTTTTTAGATGTACTATAATGTTGAAATAAATTATGTTTGATAGCATTTTTGTTCAATTATTTTACTTAGATTAGAATTTTGTGGTATGTCAAAGCCAAACTCAAGTAAAACTCAGAGATGATGCGGCAACATTGCGCCGTTTAAATGTCAAAAATTTAAATGATGTATGTAGAAAATAACTCCGAACAGACTATAGTTTTGGATTAGACAAACAAATAGGATAAGACGTAAGGAACAGGAAAATACTCAAGGCAAAATTATAAGAGAGAAATTATCCTCAACCCCTAACATATTACATATGGTAGTTTGTAATGGTAGTTTGATAATAATAGTTTTAATAAGTCTTCAACATTTCTAATCACAAAATAAATTGCCAAACGACCCCATACATATTTGACAACCAACAAAAGTATCGAACATTTGTGACAGCGACACTTGACAGAATTGATGTATTTACTATTTTTCTTGCAATTATTCCATATTCTCTCATCGTTCTAACCTTCTCCGGACTTCCATAAATATTTTTAAGTAAAAAATACCCAAATCTGTCCAATTGTTGTCGAGTTTTAACGAAACTAACGATTAACAATTATATTTTGTGGTGAATTCATTGTGAATGGAATAATCTTACCGAACATCTGGTTAGTTCAATATACAAGACAAACATTGGTTTACCATAGTATTACTCAACAGTTGCTTTATACCTAGACAGAGTACTAAGTACCCATTATCACGAAACAAACATAACGCAAAAAAAGGACGAACGGTCTCTGGTAAAACGATGTTAGTTTTTTTTTTCTTATGACTAATAAAACGGCAGACAGCATTCAAACAGGCTTATCTTGGGACAGGTCACAGCTGACTTAAATTGCCCTTTCATCTCTTGTTTCGGCACGATATTTATTGATCTTTATTGTGTTGAACAACAGTACGACGAATATGGCGACAATGAGCGAAGTCTGCTCCCAATTTGTCACAGGGTTTGTGCACATATTGATAAATAACGAAACAAAATAAATATACACTAGACGGTTTAGTAAGCTGTGCTGCTTTGTAGGTTTGAAGTTCATTTTAACAGGTCTATTGAAAAGTCCCCGGCCTACTATAGTAAATCACATTTTTTTGGCAATATTAGTTTTTTATTTATTTAACATAATTTCCTTCAAGGGTTATAGCTTCACTGATTATAGCGACCCTCCAGCTTTTAAATACCATTTTTTGTAGTACGATTTGTCCATTGATTCAAAATAGGCCTCAGTTTGGATCTTGGTGAAGCAACGCTTTCTTTTTCTCCAAATGCGGCCATTTTTCGGCGATTTCGTCCTTTAAACGGTCTAAAGTTAGACTTCGGAGTGAAATTATGGAAGCATGTTTCATCCATTGCCACATATCGACGCAAAAACTCGGGTTTATTACTCTTGATCTTCTTCAAACACTGCTCCAAATCATCAACTCGTCGTTATTTTTGGTTAAAAGTGAGCTCGCGCGGCACCCACTTTGCACAGAGCTTTCTCATACCCAAATATTCATGAATGATATAACGTACACGTTCAGTTGATATCTTTAGAGTGTACGTTCAGTCGGTAACAACCTCATTTCACTGCGTTCACCGTCTTCGGTGCTCATTTCACCACGTCTAAACTTAGCATACCAATCCTTGACGGTTGATTTTCCTGTGGCAGTGTCCGGAAACTCGGCATCAAGCCAAGTTTTTGCTTCAACTGTACTTTTTCCCTTCAAAAAACAATATTTTATCAACACGCGAAATTCCTATTTATCCATTTTTTTCACAATAACCAAAAGTTGGTTCACTCAAAATGCTATAATTCAAAAACTAATGATCCGACAGCTGTCAAACTTATACACGCATATTTTGAGAGTTAGTGCTAACTAAAAAACATATGGATTTAATTCTAATAGCGCCATCTATGTGTCAGGTCGGGGACCTTTCAATTGACCTGATATTATTTGTTTTAATATTATTAAACGTATCGTTTATATAACTATATATCTTTATTTAATAATTTTTTTTTTTGAGGTGAGTGAGTAACCAATAATCAAAGGGTGCTATGTTTGCTACATATAGTAAACTAGCGATTTTTTAAACGCAAATTTTAAATTTGTAATATCTCCGAAAATATTTGTTTAATTTACATCCTGTATGGAAACATATTGATCTATATTAATTGCACACTGTATTTAAGATACTTAATTAGATAAGGATTAATGCCGTATTGCTTAAAATAATTCGTAAATAAGCCATTTTCTCACGTAAAAAGTAAACAATAAAAATGGTTAATGTGGGTTATCCCTAAAAGATAAACATATACCATCGCGGACTTTTTTGTAGACCTTTTTATGGTGTACAATACTGTAGTACATTAATTTGATCTAACTCGTAGGGTTAGGCAGCGTTTTTGCTAATTGCTAAATAAGCCTAAAAAAATAGGTTAATTTACGACATCACGTTAGAAACCTCTAAAATTAGCAATGTTGCCTTAGTATATTATGCATGTATTATACATATAAACCTTCCTCTTGAATCACTCTATCTATTGAAAAAAACCGCATCAAAATCCGTTGCGTAGTTTTAAAGATTTAAGCGCAGATAGGGATATAGGGACAGAAAAGGCGACTTGTTTTATACTATGTAGTGATATATTAATTAGTAATTTATTTTTACAATGGTTTTTGAACTATGTAATAGAGTAATTGATATCTAGTTGATCTAAAAGAATACAATAATAACAGATCTGCAATAATCAAACTTATATTTTTAACACAAAAAAGATTTACAAGATATGTACATAATAATCGTTATAATAACAAAAAATATTATTATATATATTTTTATAACATCTATGATTCAAAATAAGGATCGTTTCTGGCCCTGAGGTCCGCTATCTAGTTTAGGTGATTTGATAAATGTTCCAATCAAACTAGAACAAAAAAAACCTGCTGCCCTGTTAGGAATCGATCGAACCCGCGACCTCCGCGTGTGAGCTTAACGTTCTGCCCATTACACCATAGAAACAGTTGCCTACATCGTTTCTACAAATACTCATATGATATAGTTTGTATTTAAAAAACAAACTGAATGGCTTTTACACTGAACTTCTTCCAATTTTTTGTCACATCAGTTCAGTAATAACATTATACACAAATATCTGATTATTTTAGATAAGAAATATGTGAAAACATTGTACATGCCTTTGAAATTTGAGGTTTTCCCTCGATTTCCACCCATCAGATCCTGACTTGGTTTTAGCTAGCTAGTAACAATGTAATAAATAATAACAAGAAAGTTATTAAAAGTGTTTGATGGACTTACATATTGAATAACACAGTGATACTAAATGTAAATCTATTATTTTCATTAATACTAATCATTTTCTTTAATATGTATCGCTCTTCATGCGTGCAAGCACGTAATACTTATACAATATCATAAATTATTAATGAATAATAACAATTATGTGGGAAAATTTGCGGTTTCCAATTCGAAACTAAACTAATCAGAGTTTTCGATACTCGACGTCTCGAAAACCACCGAGAAAAAAAAACACTAAACAGAGTATCTCATTTCTGGTCTAAACGAGCCTCTTAACGTGACACTTACGGTTTGTCCTACCAAAATATTGACAGGGACGACACACATGCCCTATCTCCGCCGCCCATAAAACAGGCAGATCCATAAAAAGTCTGATACACCTTACCGTACGGCAAATTCGCCCATTTCTCATCCCCTATCGTCCTCATCTCTTCACCTCCGCGATTGTGCTGCCAGTTTGGTCTAACGAGCTACTAAACAACATTGAACAGATAACATGTGGATAAGAACTCTTTCTTCATGGGCGTCGCGCGTATAAATTTTCATTATTTACGATAAAAAATAAAATGTGGTTTCTTTCTTCGCTTATTGTTTTAACTATCGTTAAAATTATCTAATTTTTTCTTTATTTAATCTTTTTTAATTCATAATTATAACAGGTCAACTGAAAAGTCCCCGGCCTACCATAGTAAAACACATTTTTTTGGTAAAATTAGTTTTCTTTATTCAGCATAAGTCCCTTCAAGGGTGATACACTGATTATAGCGACCCTCCAACTTATCGATACCATTTTGGTAGTACGATTTGTCCTTTGCTTCAAAGTAGGCCTCAGTGTCGTCGATCACCTCTTCATTCGACGAAAATTTCTTCCCAGCGAGCATTCTTTTGAGATCTGAGGATGAGGAAGCAATTCGAAGCTCAATTCATGGATTTTTGCCATTGTTTTTACTGACTTGTTTTGGTGAAGCAGTACTTTCTCTTTCTTCAAATGCGACCGTTTTCCGGCCATTTCGTCCTTCAAATGGTCCACTAACGCTATGTAATAATTGCTGTTGATGGTCTCTCCTTTTTCAAGGTAGTCAATATCTGTCGGTTGGACTTCGTAGTGAAATGATGGAGCCATGTTTCATCTATTGTCATATATCGACGCAAAAATTCGGGTTTATTACGCTTGATCATCTTCAAACGGTGCTCCGTATCATCAACTCGTCGTTGTTTTTGGTCAAAAGTGAGCTCACGTGGCACCCTTTTTGCACAGAACTTTTTTATACCCAAATATTCGTGCACACGTTCAATTAATATCTTTAGGGTATCTTCTATTTCATTCAATTTCAATTTATGGCCATCTAAAATTATTTTGGTAGTTTTTTAAATATTTTCGTCAGTAACAATCTCTTTTGGGCGTCCACTGCGTTCACCGTCTTTGGTGCTCATTTTACCACGTCTAAATTTAGCGTACCAATGCTTGATGGTTGATTTGCCTGGGGCGTTGTCTGGAAACTCGGTATCAAGCATAGTTTTTGCTTCAACTGTATTTTTTCCCTCAAAAAGCAATATTTAATCAACACGCGAGATTAATTTTTATCCATTTTTTTCACAATAACAATAGTTGCTTCGCTCGAAATTCTATAATTTACAAACTAATGATCCACCGTATCTGGCCCCTAGCGACTATTACCTGTTCTCAGATCTCAAAAGAATGCTCGCTGGGAAGAAATTTTCGTCGGTGATCGACGACACTGAGGCCTGTTTTGAAGCAAAGGAAAAATCGTACTACAAAAATGGTATCGAAAAGTTGGAGGGTCACTGTAATCAGTGTATCACCCTTGGAGGGAATTATGTTGAATAAAAAAACTAATGTTGCCAAAAAAAAGTGTTTTACTATGGTAGGCCGGGGACTTTTTAATTGACTTGGTACTTGTTGCCGTTACAATTGAAATATAATTGTTTTGACAGAATCTCCACTGTTTAAGAAAACATTTTTTTAACTAATTTATATGCACAAAATGTTATCAAATCTTCACGATATTTTAGCGAAAAAATCCACAACCGAACGATAGTTTAATAAAAATTATTTTTAAAGCCGTAACTCCCCCCTTCGTTCTACTTCCTTGTCGGGCGCGGCTCTTCCTTCTATCAGGAAAATTGGCATCACTCAACCGGCACGTCTTCGTCGCCAGAAGCCACCGCCACCGCCGCCCCGGCCACCGTCCCCCCGCCCTGCCGTACGCCAATATAAACAAAGATAGGCGAAGTGGGTGACAGATATTCCATCGATCCCGGACATCTGAAGGGTTCCACACTGTAAACCGTCAATGAATTATTATAAACAATTTAGCCCGGCGTTAATTTATTACTGTCTTTATCTCTCGCGAGCTCGCCGTCTCTGTCGCTCCGGGCCTCGGCCCGATGCTTTTTCTCGTTTTATTTCCAGCTCGGCGGGTCCGTCGAGGAGGAGCATCGGTTAAAATAAGGCACGTCTGTTCATTGGTGCATCATCCGCCGCACGACTTGCTCGGATCCGCTCGATGATAGTGTTTCACGGAATTTTCGAAATGGGTTAGGGACGTCGTTTGGCGTAAACACGTTAAAACGGCTTCAAACGGCCGATTCTCACAACAACGCCGATAAAACGAAAGCTACAATTTCTCTACTGGATCTCCGAAAATCTTCACAGAATATTTATTTGCTTTACTAGATGACTTTCCTTGAACTTCGCGTCTTAATCCATCGTAATTTTCTAATTTTTTTCGATAATAACAGTATCCATCAGGTGTCTTGTCAGGTCTGATGACGATATTATCACTGTTAACCATCAGATCCAATGTTGATTTGCACAATAGTACCATTCGATTCGCCATAAAATTCTTTACACTATAGACTATATATATGGAAAATGTGATAAAAATGTCAACCTCTCGTATAACATTAAAACTCTCGAAATATATATGTTTTGAGGTGAAATAAACGAAAAAGCATGTGAAATTGCTCTAGAATAAATACCTTTTAAAATAAGTAACGTAAACAGAAATACACCTAATTTTTGCAAATACATTTTTCTTCTTATAACTCAAGAACTAAAGGCTGCATAAAAGTTATAATACTACTATTCGATTCGCCATAAAATTCTCTATAACTCCTGCAATTCTCATTAACCTGCTATTAATTTAACGGAAATAGCAGCAACAAGTTAGAAAATGGCATAAAATCTCAAATTTTCACGACTATATATATGGAAAATGTGATAAAAATGTCAACCTCTTGTATAACATTAAAACTCTCAAAATATATATGTTTTGTGGTGAAATAAACGAAAAAGCATGTGAAATTGCTCTAGAATAAATACCTTTTAAGATAAGTGACATAAACAGAAATACACCTAATTTTTGCAAATACATTTTTCTTCTTATAACTCAAGAACTAAAGGCTGCATAAAAGTTATAATACTACTATTCGATTCGCCATAAAATTCTCTATAACTCCTGCAATTCTCATTAACCTGCTGTTAATTTAACGGAAATGGCAGCAAGAAGTTAGAAAATGGCAAAAAATCGCAAATTTTCACGACTATATATATGGAAAATGTGATAAAAATGTCAACCTCTCGTATAACATTAAATCTGTCAAAATATATATGTTTTGTGGTGAAATAAACGAAAAAGCATGTGAAATTGCTCTAGAATAAATACCTTTTAAAATAAGTAACGTAAACAGAAATACACCTAATTTTTGCAAATACATTTTTCTTCTTATAACTCAAGTACTAAAGGCTGCATAAAAGTTATAATACTACTATTCGATTCGCCATAAAATTCTCTATAACTCCTGCAATTCTCATTAACCTGCTATTAATTTAACGGAAATGGCAGCAACAAGTTAGAAAATGGCAAAAAATCGCAAATTTTCACGACTATATATATGGAAAATGTGATAAAAATGTCAACCTCTTGTATAACATAAAAACTCTCAAAATATATATGTTTTGTGGTGAAATAAACGAAAAAGCATGTGAAATTGCTCTAGAATAAATACCTTTTAAGATAAGTGACATAAACAGAAATACACCTAATTTTTGCAAATACATTTTTCTTCTTATAACTCAAGAACTAAAGGCTGCATAAAAGTTATAATACTACTATTCGATTCGCCATAAAATTCTCTATAACTCCTGCAATTCTCATTAACCTGCTATTAATTTAACGGAAATGGCAGCAAGAAGTTAGAAAATGGCAAAAAATCACAAATTTTCACGACTATATATATGGAAAATGTGATAAAAATGTCAACCTCTTGTATAACATTAAAACTCTCAAAATATATATGTTTTGTGGTGAAATAAACGAAAAAGCATGTGAAATTGCTCTAGAATAAATACCTTTTAAGATAAGTGACATAAACAGAAATACACCTAATTTTTGCAAATACATTTTTCTTCTTATAACTCAAGTACTAAAGGCTGCATAAAAGTTATAATACTACTATTCGATTCGCCATAAAATTCTCTATAACTCCTGCAATTCTCATTAACCTGCTATTAATTTAACGGAAATGGCAGCAACAAGTTAGAAAATGGCAAAAAATCTCAAATTTTCACGACTATATGGAAAATGTGATAAAAATGTCAACCTCTTGTATAACATTAAAACTCTCAAAATATACATATTTTGTGGTGAAATAAACGAAAAAGCATGTGAAATTGCTCTAGAATAAATACCTTTTAAGATAAGTGACATAAACAGAAATACACCTAATTTTTGCAAATACATTTTTCTTCTTATAACTCAAGTACTAAAGGCTGCATAAAAGTTATAATACTACTATTCGATTCGCCATAAAATTCTCTATAACTCCTGCAATTCTCATTAACCTGCTATTAATTTAACGGAAATGGCAGCAACAAGTTAGAAAATGGCAAAAAATCTCAAATTTTCACGACTATATGGAAAATGTGATAAAAATGTCAACCTCTTGTATAACATTAAAACTCTCAAAATATACATATTTTGTGGTGAAATAAACGAAAAAGCATGTGAAATTGCTCTAGAATAAATACCTTTTAAGATAAGTGACATAAACAGAAATACACCTAATTTTTGCAAATACATTTTTCTTCTTATAACTCAAGAACTAAAGGCTGCATAAAAGTTATAATACTACTATTCGATTCGCCATAAAATTCTCTATAACTCCTGCAATTCTCATTAACCTGCTATTAATTTAACGGAAATGGCAGCAACAAGTTAGAAAATGGCAAAAAATCGCAAATTTTCACGACTATATATATGGAAAATGTGATAAAAATGTCAACCTCTCGTATAACATTAAAACTCTCAAAATATATATGTTTTGTGGTGAAATAAACGAAAAAGCATGTGAAATTGCTCTAGAATAAATACCTTTTAAGATAAGTGACATAAACAGAAATACACCTAATTTTTGCAAATACATTTTTCTTCTTATAACTCAAGTACTAAAGGCTGCATAAAAGTTATAATACTACTATTCGATTCGCCATAAAATTCTCTACAACTCCTGCAATTCTCATTAACCTGCTATTAATTTAACGGAAATGGCAGCAACAAGTTAGAAAATGGCAAAAAATCTCAAATTTTCACGACTATATGGAAAATGTGATAAAAATGTCAACCTCTTGTATAACATTAAAACTCTCAAAATATACATATTTTGTGGTGAAATAAACGAAAAAGCATGTGAAATTGCTCTAGAATAAATACCTTTTAAGATAAGTGACATAAACAGAAATACACCTAATTTTTGCAAATACATTTTTCTTCTTATAACTCAAGTACTAAAGGCTGCATAAAAGTTATAATACTACTATTCGATTCGCCATAAAATTCTCTATAACTCCTGCAATTCTCATTAACCTGCTATTAATTTAACGGAAATGGCAGCAACAAGTTAGAAAATGGCAAAAAATCTCAAATTTTCACGACTATATGGAAAATGTGATAAAAATGTCAACTTCTTGTATAACATTAAAACTCTCAAAATATACATATTTTGTGGTGAAATAAACGAAAAAGCATGTGAAATTGCTCTAGAATAAATACCTTTTAAGATAAGTGACATAAACAGAAATACACCTAATTTTTGCAAATACATTTTTCTTCTTATAACTCAAGAACTAAAGGCTGCATAAAAGTTATAATACTACTATTCGATTCGCCATAAAATTCTCTATAACTCCTGCAATTCTCATTAACCTGCTATTAATTTAACGGAAATGGCAGCAACAAGTTAGAAAATGGCAAAAAATCGCAAATTTTCACGACTATATGGAAAATGTGATAAAAATGTCAACCTCTTGTATAACATTAAAACTCTCAAAATATACATATTTTGTGGTGAAATAAACGAAAAAGCATGTGAAATTGCTCTAGAATAAATACCTTTTAAGATAAGTGACATAAACAGAAATACACCTAATTTTTGCAAATACATTTTTCTTCTTATAACTCAAGTACTAAAGGCTGCATAAAAGTTATAATACTACTATTCGATTCGCCATAAAATTCTCTATAACTCCTGCAATTCTCATTAACCTGCTATTAATTTAACGGAAATGGCAGCAAAAAGTAATCGCAAATTTTCACGACTATATATATGGAAAAGTTGCCAATTTTTTTTGATCATTCAAATAGACATAAAACTCTACATATACCTATTTTGTAATGATAGAAACGAAAATCTATGTTGAATTGTTTTAGAATAAATACTTTTTAAGATACGTTGCATAAATAGAAATCTACTTTATTTTTGTAAATACTATTTTTAATGCATAACTCAAAATCTAGAAATTGCATAAAAAATACTTTACTACCATACGATTTGCCGTAAAATTCGTTGTACTTTCCGAAAGTTCCATTAACCTTCCAATATTTGAATAGAAATTACAACAAGAAGCTTGAAACTACAAAGAAATTGCAAATTTTCAGTACTATATATCTTTTATCTCCGGAATAAAGATAAAATAGCGACGTAGTCGGTATTGAACATGTATTATATAAACAACAAACGACTGGTACTTCACCGCAATTTTTGGTTTAATTAAAGAAATATTGATTGAATAAATAGATTTTATTAGCTACTACTGCCCTCTAGCGACAAAAAATTACACTCTAAATTTTCCAAAACAGAAATGAAATAAAATCATGGCATATCAATGTTAGATTTGTGATGCCATAAATATGACGGATAGCAACTTGGCTGAAGAAAAACATAAGATTTAAATTGGTCCAGTTATTTTGTAATAATAAAATTATATATATTTGCGATTGCCTAATGCTAAAAGAGTAAAATCCTACGAAAAAAAAAAAATGGGTATGGCCCGTAAGTTGGTCACTCGCCAGTATTTAGGCTTAAAAATAAGGCTAATAATTCGGAATATTTAACAGGTCCAGTCCATCATCATTAAAATGTCTAGTTCTACTTTGAGATTGAAACAGAGTTGGAGAAAACAATATTGTTATCATATTTCTACTAATTAACATATAACATCGTCCCTTATCGTACTAAACACATATTCTTACTCTTATAATAGTGAAGAAGTTTTATATTTACAAGTACTGTTCAATATAATGATATCTAGTTACTGTTCTTTTATATATATATATATATGTATATATATATATATATATACATATATATATATATATATATATATATATATATATATATATATATATATATATATATATATATATATATGTATATATATATATATATATATATATATATATATATATATATATATATATATATGTATATATATATATATATATATTTCTCAGTAATATTGATAAATACATATATCTCCGATATATCTCCAATTACCGTGTTGTAGTACCATCTAGCGAGAAAAGTGATAAGGTTGCCACAAATGGAATGTTGGATCCTCATTATATTCTATATCAAAATATTGTACTACTAAAGCTAAAAAACATTAATTTTAATATTTAAACAATTTCTTGTCGTTTCTTTGAATATTAATTTAGTATTTTGTCACGTCTAATGAAGTATTTTTTTTAATTATATTGTTTTACGCGGCTTTGAGCGCCATCTGTCGTGACACTCTACTATTATATTGAGTAGATCCCTGGAATGCTTGGATTTATTTTCGGAACAGAGTCGGTAGATGTCGTTTGTTTGATTTTTTAAAGATTTTAAATTGTCTGTAATGTGTTTTTATGTCGTTTACAACATTCAATTTCTATAAATAATTTGGTTACAAAATACATTAATTCTATTTTAGCGTCATCTAACCTTATTTTGAATGATTAAATATTTATATAAATATTACAGGGAATTGTAAAACTTTTAATGATATTAATTGGGTTCAGATAGCGCCACTGCTGGATAATTATAGAATAATTATTATCTTATAAGCTGTTATATATAAAATATGAACGAACTTTCCCACAGACCAATAAAAATTGCGACCTGAATATGCAGGATGCTAAAATATGGCCCGGAATAAGGTGATAATGTTAAGCGGGAAGTCGAAAGTTCTTCCTGGCGTTGGGAACTTTGCCATAAAGTTGCGGCAAGATGCTTCCCGCGGGTGTAAAAGCAAGATGCACAAGTTTAAAACAAACTTAGGTAAAACTTTTCGAGCTTATACTTCGTGACTTGGCATCGAGGAAAGTTTCTCCTCGAGGAAGTCTTTGGTTAGTGCTGTTCACTGTTCGGTTAATTTGTACCTGTTTTATCGCCGATCAGAGTGGAAAGTTTTTCTTAGTTTTTATACGAGGAGATGATTTACAGGCAGATATATTATATTTCATGCTTTTATTATAATAAATATGTAACTAGATTACAATTATATAAGGTGTTTTACTATATATAGGTTTAGTGTATATGAAATATGAAAATCATGTGTCATAGATATGGTCTGTTCAAATTTGTTTTGTACTTATTATTTTTAAATTAAACACCAGTTCAGTGGTCTGATGGCGAGGATTATTTAGCTAGGTTTTGGGAAGGTTAAGAGGTGGAGGTGAAGTGAACGCACTCTGTCAGTCTATTACAACAAATGAGGATTATTCGAATGTAAGAATCATGTTTCTTATTGCTGTATTTTACAAGGTTAGCTATCAAAAATTAATATCCGGCAAATATAGAACAAAAGGCAAGCAATTTTGTCAAATACATTCATCATGTATGTTAATAGAATTCAGAAACTACAGAAATACCTGATATAAACTGAACATATATCATAGAATTACGTCAGTGTTCAGTGTTTTGTGTTAAAAAAAATGTTGAGAAAACATCGTTTCTGATACCCTTTCGAAGTTTTGAAAAGGCTTCGACCGTTTTTGGATGTGTTAATCATTTTATCTGCGTTTATATAAGACCAATACCATTATTACTCTTTAGAATTCATGATAATTAATACGCAAAATGATATCGATAAACGGTTTAGCGCGAATTTAAATTTTAAAACGCAGAAAAATAAGTTATAAAAACAGTATTTTGCCCACAACAGTGTCATGGTAAAAGATGTATCTCTGTCCAACTCTGTAGAAAAGTACAAGTAGCGGTCAATAAGATCTCCAAATGGACTAGAGGCTGGAAAATACAGCTTAATAGCTCCAAATCTATCCTTGTTAATGTTGCGTAGCGGTGAAATGACACGAACCTAATTATATTACATGATGGATGTCCAATTCCTCAAGCAGAATCAGCTAAATACCTCGCCATACATTTCGATGGTAGGTTAAATTGGAATCATCCTGTTAGACAATAAGCAGAGCAAATTAGACTCAAAGTCAAGCAACTGTACTGGTTAGTCGGGAGATACTCTCAACTTGACCTAAAATCAAAGAGATTGGATTTTCAGTCAATAATAAAGACAATTTGGACCTGTAGTGTGCAAATATGAGGCAATATGGCAAATATACTAACACATCAAACCAACTAGTAATACAAGATACAAGATTAATTGCCAATGCTTGTGCACGATGACTTCGAGATCAAATGGATATACGAAGTGATCCAGAATTTTGCCATAAAACATGCAATAAGGTTGCTAAATCACAGCAGCGTGGAAGCAATAGAGCTACTGTGTAACACGCAGGAAATCAGAAGATTAGAGCGAACCAAACTACACGAATTTGATAGTTTATAAATATATTCTTAACTATAGTTTAACGTAAGTAGTTTTATTTTAATTTGGTAAATACATACTAGTGTATTAATCCCGTAGTCGCCTTGCTTGTCAATTAATTCGGTTCTGATACCCTTTCGATGTTCTGAAAAAGCTCATTTTATCTGCGTTTATATAAGACCCACACCACCATCACACTTCAGAATTCATAATAATTAATACGCAAAATGATACCGATAAACGATTTCGCTCGAATTTAAATTTTAAAATGCCCAAATAATATATAAAAAAAACAGTATATATTATAGGACCATAGTCATCATTGAAACTGTACTAGTTATTTTCTCAACTTATATTAAACAAGAAACAGTACATGAAACATGTGCCGACGACACAGTTATCATGGTAAAAGATGCATCTCTCTCTAAATCTATAGAAAAAGTACAAATAACAGTCAACAAGAACTACAAATGGATTTTTAATAAGAAATTATACATTTAGTATATATTTTATATAAATTAATATACCATAGTATTCAAATAAGACAAGTTTTATGAATGCTATTTATCTAGGGAATTAAGAAATAATATGAGGATAGCGATTTATTTGTAAGGCTTTATTGTGGCATTTTTATAAAATATTTTCTTTTTATATTCACCACATTCTCTATTATTTTTTTCTAAGAGTGTAGTTATTATGTTGAAAATTCATTGTTTATATAACAACTATTTATCTTCAATGATACTCTCAGAAAAAACTCCCATTTTTAGAGATTTCCTTGCAACTCTATAAATATTTAATTATATAATAATGGTTTTTTAAATTAATTATAACATCATTTTTAAGAAATGCTTTATCCAAATATTAACATATTTGAATTGTCTTTACACATTAAATTGTTTTCATGTATATACTCACCAAAATTCAGGATTTTTTTTGAACTATACTGTACTATACTATTTGCCGACGACACAGTTATCGTGGTAAAAGATGTATCTCTGTCGAAATCTATAGAAGAAGTACAAATAACAGTCAACAAGAACTACAAATGGATTTTTAATAAGAAATTATACATTTAGTATATATTTTATATAAATTAATATACCATAGTATTCAAATAAGACAAGTTTTATGAATGCTATTTATCTATGGAATTAAGAAATAATATGAGGATAGCGATTTATTTGTAAGGCTTTATTGTGACATTTTTATAAAATATTTTCTATTTATATCCACCACATTCTCTATTATTTTTTTCTAAGAGTGTAGTTATTATGTTGAAAATTCATTGTTTATATAACAACTATTTATCTTCAATGATACTCTCAGAAAAACTCTCATTTTTAGAGATTTCTTTGCAACTCTATAAATATTTAATTATACAATAATGGTTTTTTAAATTAGTTATAACATCATTTTTAAGAAATGCTTTATCCAAATATTAAAATATTTGTATTGTCTTTACACATTAAATTGTTTTCATGTATATACTCACCAAAATTCAAGATTTTTTTTGAACTATACTGTGCTATACTATTTGCCGACGACACAGTTGTCGTGGTAAAAGATGTATCTCTGTCTAAATCTATAGAAGAAGTACAAATAGCAGTCAACAAGAACTACAAATGGATTTTTAATAAGAAATTATAC
Organism: Rhynchophorus ferrugineus; assembly: GCF_030347505.1. Lineage (NCBI taxonomy): Eukaryota > Metazoa > Arthropoda > Insecta > Coleoptera > Curculionidae > Rhynchophorus > Rhynchophorus ferrugineus. The sequence continues at coordinate 3,350,464 of NW_027472589.1, read as the reverse complement.
ATTTAGTATATATTTTATATAAATTAATATATCATAGTATTCAAATAAGACAAGTTTTATGAATGCTATTTATCTATGGAATTAAGAAATAATATGAGGATAGCGATTTATTTGTAAGGCTTTATTGTGACATTTTTATAAAATATTTTCTATTTATATTCACCACATTCTCTATTATTTTTTTCTAAGAGTGTAGTTATTATGTTGAAAATTCATTGTTTATATAACAACTATTTATCTTCAATGATACTCTAAGAAAAACTCTCATTTTTAGAGATTTTTTTGCAACTCTATAAATATTTAATTATACAATAATGGTTTTTTAAATTAGTTATAACATCATTTTTAAGAAATGCTTTATCCAAATATTAACATATTTGTATTGTCTTTACACATTAAGTTGTTTTCATGTATATACTCACCAATATTCAGAATTTTTTGTGAAATATACTATACTATAGAGAGATACAGCTTTTACCACGATAACTATGTCGTCGGCAAATCTTCGTCTAAATCTGTAGAAAAAGTACAAATAGCAGTCAATAAGATCTACAAATATGGACTACAGGCTGGAAAATACAGCTTAATATCTCCAAATCTGTCCATGTTAATTTTGCGTTGCGACGAAATGACAAAAATCTAATTGATTCACTTGAGGGATGTCCAATTCCTCAAGCAGAATCAGCTTAATACCTCAGAATACAACTCGATGGTAAGTTAAATTGGAAATATCACGTTGGACAAATAGCAGAGCAGATTATATTCAAAGTCAAGCAACTGAACTAGTGAGTCGGAAGAACTTACCTAAAAAAACTTGACCTAAAATCAAAGAGATTAGTTTATCAGTCACTCATAAAGCCATTTTAGAGCTACAGGGTGCAAATATGGGGTTGTACTAAAACACAAACTAACTAATAATCCAACGCACCCAAAACAAAGTTCTACGATTAATTACCAATGCTTATCGCTACGTAATCAACGAAGAGTTACACGATGACCTCGAAATCAAATGGATACACGAAGTGATCCAAGATTTCGCATTAAAACATGAAATAAGCTTGGTAAATCATATCGCGGAAACAATACAATTACTGGATAACACGCAGGAAATCAGAAGATTGAAGCGAACCAAACTACACGAACTTGGTAGTTTATAAATATACTAGCGACCCGCCCCGGCTTCGCACGGGTGCAATGCTGATACTAAATTAAATACACTACAGAAAAAATATGAACGTTGTATATAAAACATAGCGGCCCGCTCCGACTTTGCACGGGCATAAAATATATATGCCTATGTCACTCAATGAAAACATGATTAAAATCGATCCAGTATTTTTGGTTCATTCATTACTGCCCTTGGCCTGCACGCATTAAATTTGGAGTAAAACAATTCCTCTTCCCCTATACTTACTATAAAGATTTACTGCTATCTTTGGAATATCTAAATTCATACAATTTTTATTACATTACACATTTTTAAACGCAAATTTTAAATTTGTAATATCTCCGAAAATATTTGTTTAATTTACATGCTGTAAGGAACCATATTGATCTATATTAATTGCACACTGTATTTAAGGTACTTAATTCGATAAGGATTAATGCCGTATTGCTTAAAATAGCTTCGTAAATAAGCCATTTTCTCACGTAAAAGTAAGCAATAAAAATGGTTAATGTGGGTTATCCCTAAAAGATAAACATATACCATCGCGGACTTTTTTGTAGACCTTTTTATGGTGTACAATACTGTAGTACATTTGTGGCGACCGCCACGACCCTTTAGGCCACCACCAATTCACCATCAACAACTACAAAGGTTGGCAACGCCGGTGGATTGGTACCATGCAGTTCCAGGGTATAAAAGACCATCAGGACGACGTCTCGCTCTCTTTCTTATCACCGTCCCCCTGTAACAGTACCACTTCCACGGCGCTACCGTACTTCCTTCACCTTAACCTAATATCCTGTCCATTCTCCCATCGACCACATGTATCAATCGTAAGTTAGAATAAACAACTTTGATTCAAGCAGTGTTTTTAGTTCCCGTGCAAATTCCTTCCAAAAATAGTAGTGAGTGTTCTGACAAATAATCGCCGCGGCAGCCACACATTTCGACCGACTGACCGACCCGACGAACATTCCTACACATTAATTTGATCTAACTCGTAGGGTTAGGCAGCGTTTTTGCTAATTGCTAAATAAGCCTAAAAAAATAGGTTAATTTACGACATCACGTTAGAAACCTCTAAAATTAGCAATGTTGCCTTAGTATATTATGCATGTATTATACATATAAACCTTCCTCTTGAATCACTCTATCTATTGAAAAAAACCGCATCAAAATCCGTTGCGTAGTTTTAAAGATTTAAGCGCACATAGGGATATAGGGACAGAAAAGGCGACTTTGTTTTATACTATGTAGTGATTCCTAGCTTTAGTTTAACATAAGGAGTTTTATTTTAATTTAGGAGATACATACTGATATAATAATCCCGTAGTTGCCGTGCTTGTCTATTAATGCAAGTACAACAGAATTGTACTAATAAATTAATTTTGAAATTAAGATTGTACTAAACCTATCTGATGTAAGTTGTAATTAATTAAAAAAGACTTATATTTAATAAGATTTAAGGATAACATCACAAATAATTTAAATAATCATCAATTAAACATTTAATCCTCTAATGTTTACGTGTTTTTATTTTGTTTACAATTTTAACTTGACGCACATTTTGGACTAATGTGCCGATTTATAAAAAACACCATTAACATAATTTAATTATGCGTTAATTTTAGAGGAAACTGTATAATATCAAGGTTATTGCGAAATATTTGAGAACTTTTACAGTGTCATCATATTTTGGTCGAATAGAATAATTATCATTAATTGATTTGTCATCTATCTAATTGTTTCTATTAAATATGTTATTGGAAAATATTCCTACTGTAGTGTTTGATGGAGAGAGAGAAAATATATTTTTATTTCAATACAATTTGTATTTATGATAACTTAAATCTAGGTATATAACTAGGGGGACCCATCGGCCCTATCTCAGTCTCTGGTGAAATAATGTTTATACATGTCACTGCTGTATTTTTTATTATATGCACCTCACCACACAACACTACACAAGATCAGATTTTTTTTATTCTTTTGAGTCTGTGTCCTGCTTTGGTGGTATCCAAAAGTTGCAATACTTGAATATTCTCATGAGAATGGAGTCTTTCCTCATGACCCCTTGCAATTCTCTTGATTTCTTGACTGACTGTGGGTATCTGAAGGTCTCGATGTAGGTAATCACTCCTATAATATTTGGGTGCGCCCACAATACCTCTCAGGACTTTGTTCTGAAAAATGTGTATTTTGTTTATGTTACTCTTTGCAGGACATCCCCATAATTGAACTCCGTATGTCAATATAGTTCTCAGTATTTGCTTATATAATAGCAATTTATTATGTACTGATAATTGTGATTTTTTTCCAGTTAGCCAGTACATTTTTCTATATTTCAATTCCAGTTCTTTTCTTTTCTGCTTTATGTGTTCCTTCCAGCGAAGTTTTACATCAAGATTCATTCAAAATATTTAGCATTGTTGCTATATGGAATGATAGTATTATTTAATGTTATTGGTGCTTGTACGGTCTGATTGTAGGTGAACTGCACATGCATGCATTACTTTCGTTAATTTTTATTTTCTAAGCTTGTGTCCAATTATTTATATTGTCACTAGCCTATTGTAATTTTCGTGAGGCTTCTTCACTATTGTCTCCGACAACTATAATCGCAGTATCAGCAGCAAATGTAGCCATCGTAATATTCTCCTTTTGTGGTATATCATAAGTGTAGATAATGCTTTGGCCCCAGTACACTTCCTTGTGGTACACCTGCTTTAGCCTGCCTTCTTTTATAGTAGAGGAAGCTTCTTTTTGTTTTACTCTAAACATTCTAGTTGTAATGTACGATTTTAATAGTTCGGTGTGATGTTTTGGTAACATTTTCTGTAGTTTATGAACAAAGCCTTCATGCCAAGCCTTATTCAACGCTTGTGCTACATCTAAGAATACTATATAAAATACTGAGCGTACTTTTTTTATTTTCGTAGGCTTTTTCAATAACATATATTATTCTGTTGACCTGGTCAACTGTTGAATGCTTGTTAATAAACCGGTGTGTTGGTATTAGGTTTTTTCTCTCTATGATACCATAAACTGAAAAAAAAAATTAGAGTAAGTGGGAACCTGGGACATACGAAGACATGAAGAAAAACTGAGGATTTTTTAAAAAAGTTTGAGCATGTTTTGTTTGACATACTAACTGTAACTGAGACAAAAAAGAAGAGTGGAATATACAGAAAATAAGAAGATATACAAAAGGTGTTTTTTGAAAAGTATTTATTTTTTAATATTCAGTATTTGCCGGTTTCACCCTGTAAGACCGAAAAATATCTTGGACGCCTCTATGTCTACCATAGCCAGGACACATGGCGTACCCGTACCCATACGGGAAAGGCCATTATTCACGTCTTAAGGTCCATTAGGTCGTGTTTATGTACCTGAATGTGGATCACGAAAATCACTTCACAGAAATAACATGATACATCAATACTAAGACATGTTCGACCAAATGGATTGGAGTGGTAGTTTAGATAAATTAAAATTTACTTAATTAGTTACATGTTAAGGCTTCAAATATTGTATATGATACATATTTGTAAAATAATCGTTGCTATTTCGACACTTAAATTAATAAATAAATGTATGGGTATGTTTTGGTAATAAATGTAGTAATGGGTAAATTTTTTGGCCGATATATGGTCAAACCTTTACGCAGTATAAAGAAACACATGTCAGAATGTGGTTAAAAAGTCCCTAGACAAGAAGGCGTCGATTTTTTTAAATATACAGGGTGAAATTTTAAGATATTGATTGACCGCTGTTATTTTTATCCAATATTTTTGTTGTAACAGATATGGTTTTGCGAGGTTGTTTGAAATAGCTCTAATAAATGAAGTCTTATTAACAGGTGAATTGAAAATTCCCCGGCCTGACATATAGATGGCGCATAGATTTAATTCTAGTAAATCCATATGTTTTTTAGTTAGCTCTAACCCTCAAAAGATGCGTGTGTAAATTTGACAGCTGTCAGATCATTAGTTTGTGGATTATACCATTGTGAGTGAAGCAACTTTTGTTATTGTGAAAAAACTTGGCTTGATGCCGAGTTTCCAGACTAAGTATGCCAAGTTTAGACGTGGTGAAATGAGCACCGAAGACGGTGAACGCAGTGGACGCTTAAAAAAGGTCGTTATCGACAAAAACATTAAAAAATCCACAAAATGATTTTGAATGACCGTAAATTGAAATTGAATGTAATAGAAGATACCCTAAAGATATCAACTGAACGTGTACATCATATCATTTACAAATATTTGGGTATGAGAAAACTTTATGCAAAGTGGGTGCCGCGTGAGGTCACTTTTGACCAAAAACAACGACGAGCTGACGATCAAAGATGGTCAAGCGTAATAAACTCGAGTTTTTGTGTCGGTATGTGACAATGGATGAAAAATAGCTCCATCATTTCACTTCGAAGTCCAATCGACAGTCATCCGACTTGACTGCACACGATGAACCCGCTCCAAAGTACAGGAAAACGCAGCAGTCGGCTGGCAAGGTTATGGCTTCTGTATTTTGGGATGCGCATGGAATAATTTTCATTGACTACCTTGAAAAAGGAAGGACCATCAACAGCGACTATTATATAGCGTTATCGGACTGTTTGAAGGACGAAATCGTCGAAAAAACGGCCGCATTTGAAGAAAAAGAAAGTGCAGCTTCACCAAGACAATGCACCGTGTCACAAGTCAGTGAAAACATGGCAAAAATCCATGAATTGAGCTTCGAATTGCTTCCTCATCCACCGTATTCTCCAGATCTGCCCCCAGTGATTATTTCCTGTTCTCAGATCTCAAAAGAATGCTCGCTGGGAAGACATTTTCGTCGAATGAAGAGGTGATCGAAACTGAGGCCTATTTTGAAGCAAAGGACAAATCGTACTACAGAAATGGTATCGAAAAGTTGGACGGTTGATATAATTAGTGTATACATATTATTTTAGCAATAAACATTGCTCTTTAGAAAAAGAACATTACACGTACCATCGAAAAATGATTCACAAGACATTCTATTTTGGCATGCCATTGTGAAAAGTATGTTTAGGGTAAATTGATATGACTCAGTGAATGGAGGTAAAACGAAATGAAACAGTGGTGTTTACATTATGTGACCGTTATTTATTGGTAATATAAAAAGTGTAGAAAATACAAAATTGATAAAACGGATGGCAGCGGTGTTACCAGGTGACGAGACTTGGGCAGTCGATGGTGGCACGTCCAAACCAAACGATGGTTGGTTACTGAATGATCGACATACCCGTCAATAACATCCCAGATAAACGTCTCGGGGTTGCCAGCTATTTGTTATCGTGTTCCAGTTGTCGCTGCTGTCACCCCGCCCGTGTTCAACATCTGGGATTATATTTCTGGGTACTTTGTTGACCGTTATTCCACGATGTAAAATTCGACATGCCTCAAGGTCGCTACATATGTTTATAAACAGAGTAATACAGAGTTTCGAACCAAACGATGAAAACCGTCAAACGATTTTTGGAGACCGAGACTTTCTGAGAAGAACTGAACGCCCCACGAATTGATTTCGATCACCGCGAACGGAGATATTTTAGCCAAATTCATTTCGAATCTTCGCGTAGATCCAGAACGTTCGCCTCGTTTAACTCTGTACTCACCATAATATCCTGTGCTTTGTTCAGTAGCTGTATAGCTTCAAAGTTGTAGTGGTTTAGTAATCTTATTTCAGGTTTTAAAGGGAAATATTGGCTAACTTAGTAAATCCATTTAATATAGACGTTATCGTGTAGTTCTTGGTGGTTACGTAGCGATAAGGATTGGTAATTAATCGAAGGACTTTATTTTGACAGTGTTGGATTACTAGTTGGTTTGATGTATTAGTGCAACCCTATGTTTGCTCCCCATAGGCCGAAATTGGCTTTATGACTAACGGATAGACAAATCTCTTTGATTTTAGGTCAAGTTGAGAGTATTTTACGACTAGCCAGTACAGTTGCTTGATTTTGAGTCCAATCTGCTCTGCTTTTTATGTAATATGATGTTTCCAATTTAATCTACTATCGAGATGGATGCCGAAGTATTTAACTGATTCTGCTTGAGAAATCAGGCATCCGTCAAGTTATATATATTAACACTGGAGCTATTAAGCTGTAATTTCCGGTGTCTAGTGCATTTGTAGATCTTGTGAACTGCCACTTGTATTTGTTGTACAGCTTTAGGCAGAGATAGGTCTTTCGCTATAATTACTGTATTGTTTTTTTGTTGCTGGGACATTAGCAGTGTATAAAGGTTCAAATACTGAGGATACCTCTTCAGAGGAAACTCTAAACGTTATTTCGAAAAGATACGACTTTAAAAGTGACACATATACATTTTTTAGGGTACAAATTAACTCATAATCTCACCATTTTAACATAACCACGGATATGAGGCGACAAAGCTATTCATAGTTAATGATAACAGGTTGATTTCCGTTCGGTGATCATCAATTAATATTCCAACTACGCCCGGTTGATCCTCCAGAATCGGAAGCCGATATTTTGATTGCTTCGTCCGTCGTCGTTTTCTGGCCATCCAGCGACTATTCTTCGTTTTTTGATATGCCCACGTATCGGGTTCCTTTCCGGCTTTTAACGACGAAACGGCCGTACCCAAACACGCCGTGGATGAATGATGGTTTCTACGAAATCGTTCGAAATTCTGCGTTAATTGCGCCTAAAACGTCCGCGTCCCGATATTGGGTTACGCAGTGACGCGCGGGAAGACCTTCTGGACACGTATATGGACCGGGATTTCGGATGGGCCACATGTTCGACGGTGGCAGACACCGAGGCGTCAATAGCTCAAATCTACAGGGTGAAACCGGCTGGAAAATCGACATAATATATTGAAGACTTTTAAAAAATATATATTAATAAATTCTTACTAGTCGTTGCAAACTAATTTACAATGTGTCTCTACAGTGACCTTTTTGGGGCATAATATGTTATTGCTGAACTGATAACATATAAAATGATGAGGTAGGTATTAAATAGCGTTGGGAACTATCGACTGAAACCAGTCGAAACAGTCGTTTTAACCATTTTAAGGGGAATTTTTCAATTACTTTGGCTATTTGAAATTGATATTTTATTGTTTCATTTGTTTTCAATTATTTTGGCTATTTGAAATATACATTTGAAATTGATATTTGGCGTCAACTGTCACGTGATATTGTTTATAACAATAATGTTCTACACAATATATATATATATATATATATATATATATATATATATATACATATATATATATATATATATATATATATATATATATATATACATATATATACATATATATACATATATATACTAGCGGCCCGCTCCGACTTTGAACGGGCATAAAATATATATGCCTATGTCACTCAATGAAAACATGATTAAAATCGATCCAGTATTTTTGGTTCATTCATTACTGCCCTTGGCCTGCACGCATTAAATTTGGAGTAAAACAATTCCTCTTCCCCTATACTTACTATGAAGATTTCCTGCTATCTTTGGAATATCTAAATTCATACAATTTTTATTACATTACACATTTTTAAACGCAAATTTTAAATTTGTAATATCTCCGAAAATATTTGTTTAATTTACATGCTGTAAGGAACCATATTGATCTATATTAATTGCACACTGTATTTAAGGTACTTAATTCGATAAGGATTAATGCCGTATTGCTTAAAATAGCTTCGTAAATAAGCCATTTTCTCACGTAAAAAGTAAACAATAAAAATGGTTAATGTGGGTTATCCCTAAAAGATAAACATATACCATCGCGGACTTTTTTGTAGACCTTTTTATGGTGTACAATACTGTAGTACATTAATTTGATCTAACTCGTAGGGTTAGGCAGCGTTTTTGCTAATTGCTAAATAAGCCTAAAAAAATAGGTTAATTTACGACATCACGTTAGAAACCTCTAAAATTAGCAATGTTGCCTTAGTATATTATGCATGTATTATACATATAAACCTTCCTCTTGAATCACTCTATCTATTGAAAAAAACCGCATCAAAATCCGTTGCGTAGTTTTAAAGATTTAAGCGCACATAGGGATATAGGGACAGAAAAGGCGACTTTGTTTTATACTATGTAGTGATATATAGCTTTCAAAATTATACATTTATACAGATTATTTTCATAAATAGTCGTTACGCAGTCACTCGTTAATGTGAACCAATTCAATCCAAGTATAGTTGGCATTATCGAAATGTTTACATTAACGAACGCGATTTAAGCAATTTTAAGTAATAAATGTTATGTTAGAAGAGACTATTAATACACAACTAAACAAATCTTTCTAGAGCGATGGTTATTTTTTATTTAGAAGAAATGTAGTCTGCAATTTTAGTGTTAATTAGTTAATTGGCGCCCGAAATTTACGAAGAACTAAAATATCTCTGTATAATACATCTTTTCCTTCAGTGGTGTAAACTTTGGTTAAAAATTTGTATAGTTTGCGCGTCAGTTTACTACATTTAATCACTACGTGTTTAACTTAAATGGGAATATCCTCATCGCCCATCATTTGTCTGCTTATCATCTTTCCATAAATTAACATCAGCTGGAATACAAGCAATGTTGGGATTCAATCTTTTTCAATAAGTTAACAACTGACTGGATATCCGCGTCAGATCGCAATTGGTCTCGGTTAAACTTAAGGGAACATCACCAAGTTCATCATTGCTGCAAAACAGATTGTCCCAATATTTTTCACAGTTTCTTGATTAAGAACATTCCAGAACATATGCAGATTTAAAACGCCTTCTCTTAAAGTCACCTGTCTCAAAGCCTCAGATATGTTCTCAGGATTATTTAATGAAACAGAAGAAAGTAGAAACTTTGGGTGGTTTATTACGTTTTTCGTCAAAATCACGATCCATTTAGGTCGAATTTTCGTGTCGTATATTTATTCACTATTCGTACACGACATTCAAAACTAATGTCGCCGAATTGATGGTGAAAGGATTGCGATTCTGTAGTATCTATGATGCTAATAGTATTATCCAATCGAAAATGGTACTCATTTATCATCGGACAAGTCATTGTTACAAAACCAACGACTTAACTTGAGAAAGAAGTGTCGTTTACCTTTCGAATACCATATTTATGGTGTATATTCCATATAACAGTTTTATTGGCTGATGGTATTTAGCCTTGTTACTATTACATAACCTATTATTTGTTAGAAGTAATTTTTTTAACTAAATGAAGAAAACACCCCGTAATTTCCAGAGTTCATTGGCCAAGATTCATGAAAATATTGCGTAAATAAATGAAGGAGTTACTTTTTATCGAACTTATTGTTCATTGCGTCTTGGAAAAATATATATAAGGCTGTAGCTGACTGTATGTTATTATAATCTTCTACGTTCTGGTTAAGTTGTAATTTGCTTTCAATATTTGTTGAATGTTTGAAAATAATCGAGGAAAGTGTATATAATTTTAGTAAAGATCGATTCAAAAATGTATTCTCATTATATCTCATTGTGTCTTCATTACTATTAGAGATATTAAAATAAATATGACAGAAATTGGTTCAAAAGAACATTTTACACAGAACACGATCATTTTTGCTTTGGTTTTGAATAGAATCAACATTTCATTAAAAACTTGGTATTTATCAGATGATAGATGATTTATCAGATGTCTTTTGTGTTATTGGACCAGTTGCTGATATGTGAAAGAAACACTGTTCAACGTCTCTAGGCTTTAATTCATATGGTAACCAATGTCATTCTTGTTGAAACATCCACAAGGCTTTAATTTGATAATAAATGGCTTGTTGAGTGACTTCCATTGAGTAGGCAATCTTTTGTTGAGTTCTCCAAGAGATCTTCGTTCAGAGGTTCCTCCAAGTCTACGTCTTTTGTCGTTTCTCTCTTGCTACTGGATGCTCTTTGTTCTTTCTCTCTTCTATGTGTATCTATTGCCGTTTTACGCGCTTCATCAGCAGTTTATTTGCAATTAGAAGGAAGATTTACCCCAAACGACGACTTGTAACACTTAAAAACACTTAATGGTATAAAGCAACTACTATAACGCTAGCACTATTAATGAAATATATATACATATATACTTTTATTATTTAATTATTACATTGTTACTAGTCGTTTTCGTCTACCCTACAATTTGTCTTTATGATAACTTAAATCTAGGTATATAACTAGGAGGACCCATCGGCCCTATCTCAGCCCCTGGTGAAATAATGTTTATACATTTCACTGCTATATTTTTTATTATATGCACCACACTACACAACACTACACAAGATCAGATGGTTTGATTCTTTTGAGTCTGTGTCCTGTTCTGGTGGTATCCAAAAGCTGCAATACTTCAATATTCTCATGAGAATGGAGTCTTTCCTCATGCCCCTTGCAATTCTCTTGATTTCTTGACTGACTGTAGGTATCTGAAGGTCTCGATGAAGCTACTCAGTCCTATAGTATTTGGGTGCGCCCACAATATCTCTCAAGACTTTGTTCTGAAAAATTTGTATTTTATTTATGTTACTCTTTGCAGAACATCCTCATAATTGAACTCTGTATGTCCATATAGGTTTCAGTATTTGCTTATATAATAGCAATTTATTATGTACCGATAATTGTGATTTTCTTCCAATTACGTAGTACATTTTCCTTTTTATGAAATAATTATGTATCTATTTAACAATACTCTTTTGTATTTATATATAAATTTGATCAATAAACCGGTTTCAAAAATTAAAAGAAAATAAACGATTTCGATTTAAATCCAATTAATGTAACTATAATTTATTATTATCCACATGATTCATCGCCCAACCAGCAAGTGGGCAACTGAAATAATAATATAATTCTAATGTCATCGGTTCGTCGTTGAAAAGGTCTAGGATTTTTTTTATGATCTCATGATACATCGACGGTGTTATACAATCAGTTATGGACGACTGTTGTTATGCATCATTCACAGAAGAACTCGAAGTTGCGAAAGGAACAGATTAAAGACCAACCCAAGCAGTCGGTCTTGCCCACTAATCTTCCCTGTGCGGTACTGCTCTCATACCGGCTTGAATGGTGTTATATAAGGTAGATTTGGTATCGTGTCGAATACATTACAAATAACTTATCTAGTGACCAGTAGTAAATGTTTGTAGCACTATGCACTTCGTGTCCTTCACCAAAGACTACTTAAACGCATATAATATACAGTGGATAGAGGGAATAATATAAAGAAAATGCAATATAGTACATCTTGTTGTATGTTGGTAACACTGCTTCCGTGTAAATAATGCGAAGCTAATTTTTAAGTTATTTTTATTTTTATAAAAGTATGAAAGCGTGGGCTCATTGCTTTCGAAAAATCGTTGAAATCAACATAAATATGACAATATAGTTCTTGAACAATTTCGTAAAAACAAATACCCTAAAAGGTACTGCTAGGATTACATCAGAAACTATTATACTCATTCGATAGAAAAAAGTATGGAAAAGGACGGTGGGTGCGCCCGCAATACCTCTCAGGACTTTGTTCTGAAAAATTAGTATTTTGTTTATGTTACTCCTTGCAGAGCATCCCCAAATTGAACTTCATATGTCCATATAGGTTTAAGTATTTGCTTATATAATATCATTTTACTATGTACTGATAATTGTGTTGCTATATGGAATGATAGTATAATTTAATATTATTGGTGCTTGTACGGTCTGTTTATAGGTGAACTGCACATATACAGATTTATATTCATTAATTCTTATTTTCCAAGCTTGTGTCCAATTATTTATATTGTCACTTGCTTGTTGTAATTTTCGTGTGTTTTCTTCACTATTGTCTCCGACAGCTATAATCGCAGTATCTTCACCAAATGTAGCCATCGTAATATTCTACATTATATTGTGGTATATCGCAAGTGTAGAGTAGATAAAGCATTTTGTACACTTCCTTGTGGTACACCTGCTTTAGCTTCTTTTATTGTAGAGTAAGCTTCTTCTTGTTTGACTCTAAACATTCTGGTTGTAATGTACGATTTTAATAGTTCGGTGTATTGTTTTGGTAGCATATTCTGTAGTTTATGAACAACCTTATCCAAAGCTGGTGCTACATCTAAGAATAAAGCTGAGCATACTTTTTTACTTTCTTAGGCTTTTTCAATAGCATCTTTTATTCTGTGACCTGGTCAACTTTTGAATGCTTGTTAATAAACCCAAACTGGTGTATGGGTATTAGGTTATTTCTCTCTATGAATTTTGAATATTGAACGACCGAATGCTAATGACTATGATAATAGAATAATTATCAGAGCCCATAAGAAAACTAAAAATATAAGTGCATATTCCATGTAGTTTTACAGCATTCAGGCAAATTTGAGGTAAAATATCAGGATAAAACGATAGAAAATGTGTTAAAGTATACTGTGTCGAAATTAATATTTTATTTATACTTTTTATGTGTGTATCTTACCTAGATTACTTTTTTTATTTGTTTTATTCCATTTATTGCACTATTTATTACCCATTTCATTATGATTTAGGCGACAATATCGTGGTTATTAGCTGGTCCTTCTATTAACATCTTAGAAAAAAATCCTTTGTCTAAAATATACTTAAAAATACGATATTTTCCTTTACTGAATTTAGTTATGGCGTGTTACAATTTTGATTACAAAACCTCCTTTTCTTTTTTATAGTAGCCTTGCAAATTTTTTAATTTTTTCTCTTCGTGTCTTTTTTATATTTCTCATCTACCACAACAAGCAACACCTAATTAGTATTTTTCTTATTACATTGCCTTTGCTCACTGCGTTGTGCACAATTAATTGTTTCAAAAATATATCCATTTGCTGACATAATATCTGAATGAGAATTTTCGTTTTGTATATTACATGAAAGTCTAGAGATAGCTTTGCACACAAACAAATTAAAATAAGTTCCAGGTACCGTTAAACAACTTTTACATAATATAACATAATAGCAGAATCACAAAAGTACATATAACAATTCTTGCTTGCAATATTGCCGCACATACGCTTAGTTCTTAGCTTAGTTCTCTCATTTTGGTGTTAGACTGACTATTCCTTTTCGATAGTGTAAAGGAAATGATCTGGGAATATACACATATTATGAATTTCAATCCAATTATCGATGTCGGATTTTAATGAAAGAATTACAATTAAAATTATAGTTAAGAATTGCATCTTGGTTAAACAATGACCTTCCACAAGCAAAGAATAGACCGTTGTACTCGTATGAATAAAGCTTGATGTAGGATACCATAGGAGGATTCCTGAGCAAGAGCAGAATCCTTTCGAAAATAATGAATTTTATTTGAACAATTGTTCTTATTATCATGATAATAATATTTACCTTAAATGCTATAAAAATGAAGTCTTAGTAGCAAATTACTCTAAAATGAGCTCAAAATTATACACAAAAACTGATAAAACAAACAAATATAAGATACCTTACCAAATTTCAAACTGAAAGCAGGAAACCTGTCATTTCAGACCTTCTAGCGATTCAGACACGCAAAACATGGTTACGAATGTGACCATTTCAGTTCCCATTCTGTATTTCTATGTTTTGCGATTAAAATAAACGGCTAGGCGTTTTATAACGCCCGACTGGGACGTAAATCGCTTCTTTTATTCCGCCGTTAGCCGTTTACGTAGTAATTAACAATATTGGGATCGTGTTTTTTTAGCGATATTTTCCGGGGAACAAATTACATATTGTAGAGCGTGTTAAGTTGTATTTATAGTTTTAATATGTTGTAAAGTCTGTTTAAAAGAAACAAACGGGCGCGTTACGGTCGAAAGAATGCGATTCTCCTCAATAAAAACCGATAAAATAGACTATGAAAATATATAGAGGGGTATGGTGTACGCGGTCTCGATGTACAGTATGTTGTTAGGAACGCCGAACGGTTCTTTCGCGATTTTACCATTGTTTTCTTTGTAGTGGATGAGTCACACTGGGAAAAAATTGATTATAATCAGTTATAACATTAATTGTCAGGATGATTACACTATGATTATACTGTGTGACACAATTTTTCTAACATAAATAAGATTTCGTGTTCTAAATTCCTTATTACATTGTTAAAAATATTATTTATTGATGTAGTTGTCTAACACGTCACGTTCCTTAGTAATACTGTGAATACTATTTACTCTTAAAAGCTGTATTACTGCACAATGGTAGCCGATATCCTTCCAAACTTATTGCCTATTCAGTAATTTTACGAGTGAAAACATGTAACTAATTAAAGACCTAACAGGTCGAGTGAAGTCCCCGGCCTACCATAGTAAAACACATTTTTTTGGCAAAATTAGTTTTTTTACTCAAAATAATTCCTTTTCATACACTGATTATACCCTCTAAATTTTCGATACCATTTTTGTAGTACGATTTGTCATTTGTTTCAAAATAGGCCTCAGTTTCGTCGATCTCTCTTTATTCGAAAATTTCTTCCCAGCGAGCATTCTTTTGAGATCTGAGAACAGGAAATAGTCGCTGGGGGCTCATTTCACCACGTCTAAACTTAACATTCCAATACTTGATGGTTGATTTTCCTGGGGCAGTGCAAGGCAACTCGCCATCAAGCCAAGTTTTTGCTTCAACTGTATTTTTTCCCTTCAAAAAGCAATATTTTATCAACACGCGAAATTCCTTTTTATCATTTTTTTTTCACAATAATAAAAGTTGCTTCACTCAAAATGCTATAATTCACAAACTAATGATCCGACAGCTGTAAAATTTATACACGCATCTTTTGAGGGTTAGTATTAACTAAATACAATTGGTCGAAATGTGTGGTTGCTGCTGCGATTATTTGTCCGAACACTCACTACTATTTTTGGAAGGAATTTGCATGAGAACTGAAAACACTGGTTGAAGAAATACTGTTTATGTTAATATTAAATTATACATGTGGTCGACGGGAGAATTGACAGAATATTAAGTTAGGTAAAGGTAGTACGATAGAGCTGTGGAAGTGGTACTGTTACAAGGGGGTAGAGAAAAGAAAGGAGGGCGAGACGTCGTCGTGATGGTCTTTTATGGTCTGGAACTGCATGGTACCAATCTACCGGCGTTGCCAACCTTTGTACTTGTTGTTGGTGAATTCGTGGTGGCCTAAATGGTCGTGGCGGTCGCCACAGATTGAATTCTAGTAGCGCCATCTATGCGTCAGGCTGGGATTTTTTTTGCTATATTGCTTGGTGGACTATAGGAAGGTTTCACGAAATATTATTTCTTTCTCTGTCTGTGGGACAGTAGAAGCATCAAAAAATCACTACTAAAGTTAAATATTTGCCAAAAAGAAGCGACTTCCTTTGTGGTAAATCAAACGTTAAGTATGAACATTTTATTCCCCAAGAAATGGGATTCTTTCCCCCTTATATCTAAAACTTGATTTAATGAAAAATTTTCTCAAGCCCATGGATAAAAATGGTAAAATATTTTTGTATGTGAAAGCTGTTTTCTCTAAATTAAGTGATGCTAAATTAAAAGAAGGCATTTTTGTTGGCCCGCAAATAAGAAAACTTATAAAAAACAATGAATTCGATGAAAATCTTAAAGCTGAAAATGCCGAGTTTTTAGGAATGACTAAAATTTAGAGCGATGGGATGTAAAATGTCTTTAAAAATACTTTTTTCTATTCCCACATTGATTTTGCCCTCCTAATCTAGGAATGGTGAGTGACGAACAAGGTGAATGCTCTCACCAAGATATAAAACAGACAGAAGGGAAGATGGAATGCTAAAATGTTAGTAGATTACTGCTGATTTGTAATGTAAGAGGATTCTACTATTCACAAAAGGAAAAGTCAATATTTCGTAATTTTTTTTTCAGAATGAGTGTTTGAGATGTACGATATTGTTGTTTAAAATTAAAAACTGCTATTTTATTTAGAAAAGATTAGTTTTTTTAACAGTTGTTTCTTTACGAAGTACCAATCTCATTTTCATCTATATATATATATATATATATATATATATATATATATATATATATATATATATATATATATATATATATATTGCTATTTAACCTACAACTCATAATAGTATATTATGTCATAACTTACGTTATAAATTTTACATTTTAGTTATTGATATTTATTATCTTCTTTTTCAGATTTCCCTTCACTCCTTCTTCAACACTTCTTGTCCCATGTAAGTATAATTTAATCTGAATTGTATTCTTATATTATTATTCACAGTTTTTTAATAATAATGGGTGGGTTACATGATACATTTATAATATAATTAATGATCGTTTTATCAATAAACTGTAAATTAAAATAAAATGGATAGTACAGGTAAAGGTTATTTAACAGTTTCCAAAATGTTTTTAAATATTATATTGCTGTTTATTTGAGTATATGAAGTTTGTTAACTGTTCAATGTATCCGAATTGTTATTAGGGTATACGCTGTTGAAATGCTAGTGGGAGTTTGTTTATTGATATGTTTTGATAGGTTGGATTATTGAATTAAATGCACTGAGAAAAAAATCAATCAAAGGTTAATGAGAATTATAGGGATTATAGGGAATTTTACGCTGAATCGAATAGTGATACAATAATTTTTACTCAACCTTCATTTTTTTGGTTATACAATGAAAAGTGTGTTTTCAAAAAATTAATACGCTGTATCGAATGGTACTACAATAATTTTTATACAATCTTTATTTTTTAGGTTATACAATTAAAAATATTTGGCACTTTTTCCATTATATTTTCATTTTCATTTTATTTTCAGGTTTTTTTCTCTCATTTTCGTTTAAATACTTTCAGGTCAATGAATATTAGAAATGAGATTATAAATAATTTTACGTCGAATGGAATGGATGTATAATAATTTTTATTTTTTAGGCTACACAATGGAAAATGACTGTTCACTATATTAAAATATTTAAATTTTATTACAATTTCACTATGGTTTTCGTTTCTTTTGCCACTGAATGCATGTGTTATTAGTATTTTATCTTTATAGTGGTGAACATTTATGATTTTTTTATCATTTTCAGGTTTTTTGTTCTTATTTTTGTTTAAATAATTACAGATTAATAAAAGTTGCAGATATTATTGAAAATTTTAAGTTGAATCAAATTGATGTATAATAATTTTTATAGAACCTTTACTTTTTAGGTTACACAGTGAAAAACGACTGTTTATTTCACATATCTTAAATTTATACATTTTAGGGGAATTTCACTATGATTTTCGTTTCTTTATCCCTAAAATCATATATTATGATAGTTTTATCTTTATCTTAGGGATACAATATTTTGGCATTTTTTCGTTATATATAGTTGTGATTTTTTTTATTTTTTACCATTTTCAGATTTTTTAAAAAAATAGGCACTTTTTCCATATACAGAGTCGTGAAAGTTTGTGATTTTTCATGATATTCAATTTTTTTACTCTCATTTTTGTTAAAATAATTACAGGTGAATGAAAATTATAGGGATTATAGAGAATTTTACGCTGAATCGAATAGTGTTATAATAATTTTTATTGAACCTTTATTTTTTAAGTTATATAATGAAAAGTGTATTTTCAAAAAATTAATCGATTTCCTTTTATTGCACATATCTTAAAATTTATACATTTTAGAGCAATTTCAATGCGATATTCGTTTATTTTGTCCCTAAATGCATATATTTTGAGCGTTTTATCGTTATCCGAAGGTTTAAAAAATTGGCAGTTTTTCCATATATATAGTCGTGAAAATTTGCGATTTTTCATGATATTGAATTTTTTTGCTCTCATTTTTGTTCAAATAATCACAGGTTAATGAAAATTATAGGGATTATAGAGAATTTTACCCTGTATCGAATGGTACTACAATAATTTTTATTCAACCTTTATTTTTCAGGTTATACAATGAAAAGTGTATTTTCAAAAAATTAATCGATTTCCTTTTATTGCACATATCTTAAAATTTATACATT
Source organism: Rhynchophorus ferrugineus (assembly GCF_030347505.1). NCBI lineage: Eukaryota > Metazoa > Arthropoda > Insecta > Coleoptera > Curculionidae > Rhynchophorus > Rhynchophorus ferrugineus. The sequence continues at coordinate 3,331,336 of NW_027472589.1, read as the reverse complement.
TTAGAGCAATTTCAATGCGATATTCGTTTATTTTGTCCCTAAATGCATATATTTTGAGCGTTTTATCGTTATCCGAAGGTTTAAAAAAATTGGCACTTTTTCCATATATATAGTCGTGAAAATTTGCGATTTTTCATGATATTCAATTTTTTTGCTCTCATTTTTGTTCAAATAATCACAGGTTAATGAAAATTATAGGGATTATAGAGAATTTTACGCTGTATCGAATGGTACTACAATAATTTTTATACAACCTTTATTTTTTAGGTTATACAATTAAAAGTGTGTTTCCAAAAAATTAATAGATTTCTATTTATGGTACATATCTTAAAATTTATACATTTTAGAGCAATTTCAATACGTTTTTCGTTCATTTTGTCCTTAAATGCATATATTTTGAGCGTTTTGTCGTTATTCGAGGGTTTAAAAAAATTGGCACTTTTTCCATATATATAGTCGTGAAAATTTGTCATTTTTCATGATATTCAATTTTTTTGCTCTCATTTTTGTTCAAATAATCACAGGTTGATGAAAATTATAGGGATTATAGAGAATTTTACGCTGAATCGAATGGTACTACAATAATTTTTATACAACCTTTACGTTTTAGGTTATACAATTAAAAGTGTGTTTCCAAAAAATTAATAGATTTCTGTTTATGGTACATATCTTAAAATTTATACATTTTAGAGCAATTTCAATATGATTTTCGTTTATTTTGTCCCTAAATGCATATATTTTGAGCGTTTTATCGTTATCCGAGGGTTTAAAAAAATTGGCACTTTTTCCATATATATAGTCGTGAAAATTTGTCATTTTTCATGATATTCAATTTTTTTGCTCTCATTTTTGTTCAAATAATCACAGGTTGATGAAAATTATAGGGATTATAGAGAATTTTACGCTGAATCGAATGGTACTACAATAATTTTTATACAACCTTTACGTTTTAGGTTATACAATTAAAAGTGTGTTTCCAAAAAATTAATAGATTTCTGTTTATGGTACATATCTTAAAATTTATACATTTTAGAGCAATTTCAATATGATTTTCGTTTATTTTGTCCCTAAATGCATATATTTTGAGCGTTTTATCGTTATCCGAGGGTTTAAAAAAATAGGCACTTTTTCCATATATATAGTCGTGAAAATTTGTCATTTTTCATGATATTCAATTTTTTTGCTCTCATTTTTGTTCAAATAATCACAGGTTGATGAAAATTATAGGGATTATAGCGAATTTTACGCTGAATCGAATGGTACTACAATAATTTTTATACAACCTTTACGTTTTAGGTTATACAATTAAAAGTGTGTTTCCAAAAAATTAATAGATTTCTGTTTATGGTACATATCTTAAAATTTATACATTTTAGAACAATTTCAATATGATTTTCGTTTATTTTGTCCCTAAATGCATATATTTTGAGCGTTTTATCGTTATCCGAGGGTTTAAAAAAATAGGCACTTTTTCCATATATATAGTCGTGAAAATTTGTCATTTTTCATGATATTCAATTTTTTTGCTCTCATTTTTGTTCAAATAATCACAGGTTGATGAAAATTATAGGGATTATAGCGAATTTTACGCTGAATCGAATTGTAATATAATTATTATTCAACCTTTATTTTATATATATTAGATATAATAGATTTGAGTTTATGTTACATATCTCAAAAACTATTCTAATAAGTCCTAAATCGATTTAGTATAGATTTTTGTTTCTTACGCCTTAAAATATGGTTTATCTTGTGAGTTTTATCTTTATCTGAGAGTTAAAAAAAAATAGTATATAGCAAAATAGTATTTTTTTTTACATTTACAAAATAGCGATTTTTTACCATTTTGAAACTCTTTGTTTTGATTTTCGTTAAATTAATCAAAGGTTAATGAAAATTACGGGGATTATAGATAGTTTTATGTCTAATCTAATAATAATTATAATAATTTTTTTACAATATTTAGTTTTTAAGTTGCAATTGATACAGTACATAACATTTTTTTGGCAAAATTAGTTTTCTTTATTCCACATAATTCCCTTCAAGGGTGATACACTGATTATAGCGACCCTCCAACATTTCGATACCATTTGTGAAGTACGATTTGTCCTTTGCTTCAAAATAGACATCAATTTCGGCGATCACATCTTCATTCGTTGAAAATTTCTTCCCAGCGAGTATTCTTTTGAGATCTGAAAACAGAAAATAGTCGCAGTGGGGCAGATCTGGAGAATACGGTGGATTGGGAAGCAACTCGAAGCCCATGGATTGATGGATTTTCGACAGAGTAGTTCGAGCAGTAGAGTTCTTGGTGAAGTAGCACTTTCTTTTTCTTTAAATGCGGCCGTTTTTCGGCGATTTCGTCCTTCAAACGGTCCAATAACGCTAGGTAATAGTGGCTGTTGATGGTCCTTCCTTTTTCAAGGTAGCCAATGAAAATTATTCCATGCGCATACCAAAATAGGGACGCCATAAAAAATTATGGAGCCATCTTTGATCCATTGCCACATATCGACGAAAGAATTCGTTTATTACACTCAATCATATCCAAACACTGCTCCGAATCATCAACTCGTCGTTGTTTTTGGTCAAAAGTGAGCTCGCGTGTCACCCACTTTGCACGTAGCTTACTCATACCCTAATATTCGTGAATTATATATTTACACGTTCAGTTGACAACTTTAGAGTGTCTGCTATAGCATTCAATTTCAATTTACGGTCATTCAAAAACATTTTGAGAATTTTTTAAATGTTTTCGTCGGTAATAACCTCTTCTGGGCGTCCACTGCGTTCACCGTCTTCGGTGTCTATTTCACCAGGGCTAAACTTAGCATACCAATCTTTGATGGTTGATTTTCCTGGGCAGTGTCCGAAAACTTGACATCAAACCAAGTTTTTGCTTCAACTGTATTTTTTCCCTTCAAAAAACATTATTTTATCAACATGCGAAATTCCTTTTCATCCATTTTTTCACAATAACAAAAGTTGCTTCACTCAAAATGCTATAATTCACAAACTAACGATCCGACAGCTGTCAAATTTATACACGTATCTTTTGAGGGCTAACTAAAAAACTTATGGATTTAATTCTAGTAGCGCCATCTATGTGTCAGGCCGGAGACCTGTTACATGATTATTACCAGTTAAATAGAACATTGTTGAAGCTAACTAATATAAACTAGCCAAAATAGATCCTAGTATAATTTTTTCGGGATGATATCATTACCTTTTACTCTTTAGAACAGTCGTTGTCAGAAAAATTATAGACAATTCAGAAGTTCAATAGTATCAATACAGAGAACATAAAGCACCATTCTCTCAAAAAAATCTTTAAAATTAAATACCACGCCTAGTGACACTTGCATTCGCATATTTTCAACGGAGACCGAACATTTCATGTCGAACAAGTCGACCGCTACCTGCTGGTTGTCTTGGGGGCCCTTTTCGCCCGTTTAATGGCCGCGTCTAAACGAAAGATTTAACGGCTCGTTAGTAGTTATTTTTGTTTTATGTCAAGATGAAGAACGAGGGTTGGGCCTGGTGCGGTGGCCGATGCCGTTTCCGGTTTCGTATGCCGTCACGGTGCCAAGCTGTCTGGTCGAGATGGGTGGCTCTCGTCTCTGTTTATTGTTTACACAAGGAAGATATTCACGTTTTCGATGAACGAGCCCGACGCGGAGTTCGATGACTGTCGAACGCCCGAGATATCGACGTCGAATTTATTTTGTGGATCGTCGTCACTCGCAGGTCTAATTATGTTTCAATGTCAGGAAAGACGTTTAATATATCGGAAAAATGTGGCTTGAACAGGTGTACCGAGAAGTCATTACCGGTTTCTACGGAAAAAAATTTAATTAAATCAAAAGCTTTGATTTTAAACTCTACATATTTCTACACGCTTTTTTATGATAAAGACATTTTTTTTATAACATCTTTATTAGATACGCTTAGTACAATCTTAATTACTATTATTACAATTAATTTATAACTACTTTTCCTATGTGCTTGGATTAATTAACAAGCAAGACGAGTACGAGAAAATACATCAGTATGTAGTCCTCAATTATAAAATTATAATTATTTATTAATTATTAACTTATGGCTATAGTTTATACTAATAATACCCACTAAATGTTCACACAAGTTCGTATGGTTTTGTTCGTTTCAATCTCCTGACATCCTGTGCGCTGTCCAGCAGTTGTATTGCTTCCACGTTAGAATGATTTAGTAATATTCTTTCGTGTTTCAAGGCGAAATCCTGCACAACTTCGCAAATCCATTTGATTTCCAGGTCATAGCGATAGGCATCGGTAATCAATCGAAGAATCTTGTTTTGACAGCGCTGTATGATTAACTAATTTGCATTTTTAGTGCAACCCCATATTTGCACCCCATAGGTCCAAGTTGGCTTTATAATTGTTTTATAGATCAACCTCTTTGATTTTAGATCAAGTTGAGAGTATCTTCCGACTAACCAGTATAGTTGTTTTATTTTGGTTCTAATGTGTTTTGCTTTTTGTCGAACGTGATGCTTCCAATTTAATCTACCGTCAAGATGGATTCCAAGGTATTTTGCTGATTCTGCTTGAGGAATCGGGCATCCATTGAGTGATATAATTAAGTTTTTATTATTTCTCCTTAATGCAAAATTAACGTGGACAGATTTGGAGCTATTAAGTTGAATTTTCCAATCTCTCGTCCCTTTGTAGATTTTGTTGACTGCCACTTACACTTTTTCTATTGCCCTAGGCAGAGATATATCTTTTGCTATAATAATTGTGTCGTCAGCAAAGGTTCCAAGAAGTGTTTCTTTTGTTGTTGGAATGTCAGCAGTGTAGAGCAGATACAGGAGAGGTCCTAAGACGCTACCTTGTGGAACTCCAGCCGAGATATTTTTAAATGTCGAGAACGCCATTTCGTCCGATACTCTAAATTTTCTTCCAAATAAATATGACTCCAGCAATTGACAATAGTTACGCGGTAACAATTTGCTCATCTTACAGATTAATCCCAAATGCCAAACCCGATCAAAAGCTTGTGAGACATCCAGGAATATTGCAGGGCAGTATTTCTTTTCTTCAAACGCTCTTTCAATAGCCGCAGTTACTCTGTGCACTTGATCGATAGTTGAATGGCGATTTCGAAAACCAAACTGGAAATCTGGTATTGTTACCAAATGTTTAACACGTTTATATATCAGCTTCTCAAATAGCTTTGATATTGCAGGTAGTAGCGAAATAGGCCTGTAAGATTCGACTTGTTCTGCAGGTTTGCCAGGTTTTTTGAGCATAATTATTTGTGCAACTTTAAAGCATTCCGGGACATGCTTCAGCCTTAAACAGGCATTAAATATATATGTCAACATGATGATTGCTTTTCGTGGCAGTTCTTTGAATAATCCAGGTGAAATGATAAAGACATGATTTTACAGAACAGATCCATTAACTTTAACTAACACTCCCTACAACATTCAAAACAAACTACAAATTCGTTTGTTCGCAGCGCCATACCACATCTTCCGAACGGACCTCGTATGTCGAGCTCTATTTTCGTACGAGGCGCTCTAGAGAAATGCCGGATCCGCCATCTAATGGCTCCAGTATGTCTGGAAGGTACGAATCGCCTCGGCCATATGTCCCCGTTCCACATTAATTATAACTCGCCATAATCTCGTTGACAAATTAATGTCTCGCCAAGAAATCGATACCCGGCGAGGATCGAGAGGCAAGGAAAAAAAAAACAGTTTAGATTCGAAGCAGGTTTTCGGGTTTTCGCAGCTTTGATGTCGCCGATTCGCGAATGATGCGTGGCCGACGGTGGGATCCAACGGGATCAAAAACGGCGACTGGGAAACGTCAACGGGTTTATGACGGGCAGGAATTTCGTCATTGCTGGAATGTTTTTTAAATTTAAACCCACATAAAAGGTCAATTGAAAAGTCCCCGTCCTACCATAGTAAAACACATAATTTTGGAAAAATTTGTTTTTTTTTATTCAACACAATTCCCTTCAAGGGTGATACACTGATTATAGCGACCCTCCAACTTTTCGATACCATTTTTGTAGTACGATTTGTCCCTTGCTTCAAAATAGGCCTCAGTTTCGGTGATCACCTCTTCATTCGATGAAAATTCCTTCCCTGCGAGCATTCTTTTGAGATCTGAGAACAGGAAATAGTCACTGGGGCCAGATCTGAAGAATACGGTGGATGAGGAAGTAATTTGAAGTCCAATTCATGGATTTTTGACAGAGTGCATTGTCTTGGTGAAGGAGCTTTTTCTTTTTCTTCAAATGCGGCTGTTTTTCGCCGATTTCGTCCTTCAAATGGTTCAATAACGCTATGTAATAGTCGCTGTTGATGGTCCTTCCTTTTCCAAGGTGGTCAATGAAAATTCTTCCATGCGCATCCCAAGATACAGACGCCATAACGTTGCCAGCCGACTGTTGCGTTTTCCCACACTTTGCAGCGGATTATCGAGGATTTATCGAGGATGACTGTCGATTGGACTTCGTAGTGAGATGATAGAGTTGCAGATGTTATGATATATATGACAGAGTTGTAAAGAGTACACTGTTGCAACTAGAATGGGTTCATTTTCAAGTTGCGTCGCATCTAGACATAGTCTAGACATGTACATAGATAACGAAGTGCGAGAAAACATGCGAAATAATTACAGAAATATTTGGCCATCTAGTAAATTAATGCTAATATACTATTTGATTTTTGTTGTAACAGTTCAACTCTGTAAAGTCATAAGTCCATAATGGTTTCAAGACTTGTTGGTAAACCAAAAGTTTGTTATATACTGACAGGAATGAATATCCATTCAGTAACTAATATATTTTTGTGTACTTAAGTACACATGGACATAATTGTAACATCATGGATTGATCTGTATTGTATGTCAATATTATTTTTACAACGCTAAATATCTCGGAATGAATCTTGATGCAAAACTTCGCTGGAAGGAACATATAAAGAAGAAAAGAAAGGAACTGGAATTGAAATATAGGAAAATGTTCTGGCTAATTGGAAGAAAATCACAATTATCGGTACATAATAAATTGTTATTATATAAGCAAATACTGAAACCTATATGGACATACGGAGCTCAATTATGGGGATGTTCTGCAAAGAGTAACATAAATAAAATACAAATTTTTCAGAACAAAGTCCTTACCTATATCAAAATCTTCAGATACCAAGATACCAGATCAAGATGCATATAATAGAAATACAGCAGTGACAGGTATAAGCTATTTCACCAGAGACTGAGATGGGGCCGATGGGTCCTCCTAGTTATATACCTTGATTTAAGTTATCATAAAGACAAATTGTAGGTTAGTCGGAAACGACTAGTAACAATGTAATAATTAAATAATAAAAAAATTGCCCATTTAATCAATAAATACCTTTTTAAAATGGAAAATTATCATAATATAAGCAAGCACCTAATATATGTAACAATACGTTAAAATAATGTTGCATATCATATCAATTCGGGACAGAATAACAATCGCCATCACCACGAAGTCATCGCGTAGCCTTGACGTCCCTTCACGGATCCCATTCAGGCCCCTGACATGGAAATTTTTCTGTAAATTAAGCAAACAAACGCGTTTAATGAATGAATAAGCCACGGAGGGCTCTCGGACCGTCCCAGCCTTAATCTCCTATTCGAAGACGTTAGTGTCTAGTCACGGATGGTTAAATAAGTCACCACTGACGGTGGGCGACCATTGTACGGCAACAATGGGACAGTTTAACAGATATTTCGGCCCATAATCCATCCATTCAACCTGTCACTCTCGCCCGGACGGTATTTAGGGGTCTTGTTGACAGGACTCGCGGTTTTTTCTCCTCTTCTTCTTCTTCTTCGTCCTCGTCGTCTCGCACGACCTGTGTGTGGCCTTTTATTTGCACGTCGGTGTTATTTTTTTATTACCGCACAATGGGGTGGGACGACAGGTTGACAAATAGGGCGAGCAGATGAAATTATTAAAACATAACACGGTTTTCGTAGACAGGCGGTGAGAAATAACGTTGGGAATGAGGTTTTTTTTGGTGCCATGTCGGTGTAAAGGTCGTTTAACGTCCTGATGATGTTTACTTTAGGTTTTAATCTGGTACGAAGACGGAAACTCGTGTAAAAACGAGAAAATGTTGGCCGTGTTGGATAATTTGATTCGTTTTTATAGATTGTGTTTAACCGACTTCAAAAAAGGAGGAGGTTCTATGTTCGGCCGTATATAGATATTTTTTTCTAATGTATGTTCGCCGATTTCTCCGTAGATTATGGACTGATTTTCAAAAGTCTTTTTTTATTCGAAAGAGTGCACGTTCGAGGTGGTCCCATTGTTCGAGGGGGAAATCGGGGGAAAACCTCAAATTTCAAAGGCACGTACAATATTTTCACATATTTTTTATCTAAAATATTCAGATATTGTGGCATAATGTTATAGCTGTAACATCGGAAGTAGTTCAGTTTAAAAATAAGTTAGTTCTCTTTTTAAATACTAACCATATCATATAAGACATCGTAGAACTGTTTCTATAGTGTAATGGTTAGAACGTTAAGATCACACGCGGAGGTCGCTGATTCGATTCCTAAACAACTCAGTACACTTCTTTGTGGTACACCTGCTTTAGCATCTTTTATTGTAGAGTATGCTTCCTCTTATTGAACATTCTAACATTCTGTCTGTTATTTAAAATCTTAATAATTAAGTGCGCTGTTTCGGTAACATTTTCTGTAGCCTATAAATCAAGCGTTCATGCCATACCTTATCGAAGGCTTGTGCTACATCTAAGAGTGTAGCTGAATCTACCTTTTTACTAGCGTTGGGAACTATCGACTGAAAACAGCCAAAACAGTCGATAGTCAAAAAACTAGCACCGTTCGACTGTTTTTATTTCAATTTATGATATCAGACGAAGATATACGAACTGTCTCCTGTATATATTGTGACACAGGAAAGTAAAATTATCTTTATATTTAATGTTCTGTGGATCTGTAAAAAGGAATTGAATTTTTCTATGGAATGCAATAATAAACCACAAATGTTTTGTCGTATTTTAATATGTTAATACAAATACGATAATCGATACAATTTTTGCATACGCTTAAACCAATTTTCAAAGCATTTATTCCATTCCGAATTAGGTATCTTCAAAACATGATTTTTGAATGCTTCAATAGCTTCTTCGGGTGAAGAAAATCGTTGACCATGCAGTTTATTCTTACATGGATGGGAACAAAAAGAAATCATTGGGTGCCAAATCAGAACTGTACGGGGGATGACCCATCAACTCGATGTTTTGAGTGCTCAAATAGTCTTTTGTTTGAGCCGATGTGTGAGAGCCCGCATTGTCCTGATGAAAAACAAGCCGGCGTCTCTTGTTCGTTTTCCTTATTTCACCGAAGACTTCTGGCAAAGAAATGGTTGTGTACCAATCATAATTTACTGTTCGACGATCCTCTAGAGGCACTGTTGCAATCTGACCAGTTTTCCCGGAGAAACAGGCCACCATTTTCTTTGAAGTTCTTCGTGCGCGAACTAATTTTGTTGGATTTGGTTCATCTTGGAACACCCATACAGTCGACTGCTGCTTACTTTCGGGCTCATACGAATATATCCATGATTCGTCACCTGTAATTTCTTTGCACCAATCGACACGAGCCTTTTTTTCGCATATATGCTGGTGGAACTAATGCTTAGGGATGCCTCAATCTCACAATAGGTGACATGACGATCTTGCTTAATCATTTCGCACACGGTATCGATATTTTCTGGTACAACAACCGATTTTGGACGACCTTCACGAAACTCTTCGGGCAGCGAAATACGATCACGGTTGAATTCACTAAACCAGCGATACACGGTGGTTTTTGATGAAGCTTCATCGCCAAAAGTCAAATTAAGTTGATTGGTGCACTCTTATTGTGATAATCCACGTCGAAATGGTAAAAAATCATCGCACGAAAATGTTCACGATTCAGTTCCATTTTTTTGCCGAGACGAAACTTTCAACTGAATATAAAATAAACAAATAGCGTCCGTGCGACAATATATTGTGAGTAGGTATATCGTGAAAAATGTCAAACTTTACGATGGAACCGTCAGATGGACTCATATGAAAATAGGGTTGCCATTTCGTATAAGGTTTTTCTCAAACTCTATTTTGTCAAGATGTTCAAATACTTTAGACATTAATGGCAGGCTTTTATTTGGATTATTAAAAATGTAATTGTCAAAAACGTACAAGCAACACCGCGAACAGATGGCCCATCCTATGTATAACGGAAATATTAACATTTGAGCGTTTCGGAAAAGTCTCAATGCCGTTATTTAGTCACAATTCCGCAGCGACGAACATCCGCATTCGCTCCCGATTCGAAGAAGGAATGGTGCTTTTGAAGTATTCGTCTGTAAATCACCGAAACCATCGTAAAACCTTTAGAAACATAAACAACCCGAAGACTGATAGAGAACCGGGAAAGAGTCCCCGTTTCGTACCGCGTTGTATATCAATAGAACGGCCGAAGTGTCCTCCTGTTTAACCAGCTGTTTTGGTAACAGAAGAAAAAAGACAAACGGACGAGTGGTAAAATTAGTGATTTTTTCCTCCTCTTCGGTTACGCCACGACACCACGTAAAACCGATCTCGAATCACGTCGTCTGCGCTCAACTGTCTGCGACGCCACATCAAAGACGGCCGCGAGATAAAAACAAATGGTCGTCGGTGTTAATGAGCAGTTTTACTGATGAAAGCGTTTTTTCTTTTCGTAATTATAAATGATTCGAATGTTTCAACAATGTACCAATCTTCAACATTGTGCAAAATTTGTTCTTAACGCGATGTTTTGGTCTAGAAATGCGAAATGATGGATTTTTTTCACGTTATCAAGAACTTAACGTTCTAGAAAAATCAGACGAAACTAAAATTATATTTGGCGTGCGTGCGGATTGGCAAGAACTGCTCACGCGCATTTATTCTAAGCTAGCTTGACGGATTTCACAGTAATTTGTAGATTCAGCTTATGTTTACAAAACTTTGTGTAATACAACGAGGGGCAAAAGTCCCGCTAGCATATTAATTGCCTATAACTTTGCTCAAAGACGAGATGAGTAAGTTTGGTTTTCATAAAAAGTTTACTTGGTCTTTACATTTTTAATTCGTTATGATTGAAAAATTATATCGGCTAAATGGTGACTCTTTTTAAGGCATTTTTCATGACATCCTGCAACATCTGAGGCTGAATTTCTTCAATTTCGTGACCAATATTGTCTTTAAGATGTTGAATCGTTTGGGTCTTATTCACATAAACTCTTGATTTTAAAAGGCCTCCATAAAAAACTTTGTTGCTGTTAAGTTCGGAGATCTGGCTGGCCATGCTAAATCGCCACTTCGCGAAATTAGTCTTCGTGGAAAAACGTCATTCAATAATTGAATTGTTGAACGAGCTGTGTATACTGTGGCCCCATCTTCTAGAAACCACATGTCTTCTTGTCTTTACTCCTCCATTTCAGGCACAAGAAAATTTCGAATCTGTCTTGGTACCGTTGGTACAGTAACAGTAACACCTTGGTCATTTAAAAAAAAAACATAGGTAAAAAAAAAACATAGGGATCAATGATGTTTCCAGCATGAATACCACACCATACAGTTTTTTTAGTGGATGCAATAATGTTTCATTAATTACTTGAGGATTCTGTGTTCCCAAAAACTAACTGTTCTGTTTATTGGCGTGGCCATTGAGAAGAAAATGGGCTTCATCACTCATTATCAATTTAGGCGAAAAGTCTTCAATTTTACCAGATAGCCTTAGGATTACATTACTGTACTCAGCTCGTTGATCAGTATCTATGGGTAGTAATTTTTGGACTAATTGAATTTTGTACGGAAACATTTTCAAATCAGTTTTTAAAATTCGCCTTAAAATGTGTGCAGAGATGTGCAACTGGGAACCACGTCATCGAATTGATGTTTCTGGACACTCTGAACACTATCGCGCACCAGAGTGACATTTTCAGCGTTACGAGACGTCCGTTGTATTCCAGAACGAGGCTTGTGTGCTATCGTCCCGTACTGTCGAAAATTCGCATGTAAATGATAAATTGTGGTTTTGTGAGGCACTGGACGATTAGGATATTTTTAACGCATTTTCTGCTGAGTGGCAACAATGGAACGATTATTTTCAATAAATATTGTCACTATTTCTGCTCGTTCTTGTGGTATATATTTATAAATAATAAGATTTGGACATCTACAAAACACAACGGATAAGCGAAATTAAACTAAACATCATATAGCTAAGATGGCACGCAATCAAAATGGTAGCAGGACTTTTGCCTCACCTGTTATAATAATTTATTATTTAATAAAGAAAATTAACAGCAAACTATACTAAAATAAGTGTATAAGGCATTAGTAAAATGTCATGTTTTAGTTAAATTATAGATTTTAGTCAAAATATCGTGATTTTATTGTATTTTCGAATATCATGATGATATCAATATAATCAACCACAGGTATCTAAAATCACCAGCAAAAGAAATAATTTGGAAATCTTCTTAAGGACGTAGTTTTAAAATTCTAAATATATGAAGAATACATCGATTTTTTTTCAACTTTTTAGACTATCCCTTTAATACACAGCTTTTAGAGCCTTATATATCTAGTAATCACTTTTCAGTGATATGATATTACGTCTCGTTTGAAAATTTCATTCATTTAGTGAGTCTTTGAGGAATACATATTGATGGATTTATCTCGCACTCGTCTTGCTTGTGAATTAATCCAAGTAGAAATGAAATGTAGTAATAAATTAATTTATAATTAAGATTGTACTAAGCAAATACTGGGAAAAAAACTGAGTCTAAAGCTGTTGAGCTTTAAAAACGGAGTCATTTTTGTTATAATTTGTTTTTTACGTACGAAAAGGAGAAGATGCAACGCAGGTTCATCGAAAATCGTGTGGAATTTAACATACTCTTAGTGGTTCAAGAATCTGCTCAGTGGACAAATAAGCATTTTAAGCATTAATTGATGTCCTGTGTAAAATATTATCTTAGTTAGTCCTCAAACTCTTTTAAAGTACTTAACACAAACGTTTGAATTTCGCTTGTTAATGGCTCTAGAAGTATATTGCGTTGTATGACTTCATTAGAGAAATACATTATGGATACATTCATTTGATACCGTTCAAGTCCAACTTGTTTTCGGTTCTTGCAGGTTAAACATCAGTCCAGGTCCATACCAAGATGTTTAGCATCTTCGGCTTGGGGTAGTTAACATTTATTGAATTCACTAGTGGGCATGTTCTGTTACGCAGAGTGAATGTATGAGTATGAGTTTTGTTTTCTTTGCTTTATTAGGCCATATAATCAGCCACAGTTGTATTCTACCAAAGTATGTTTGGAGGTTCTTTGGTGCTATTATTGGATATTCATGAGATGCTATGTCGTCTGCATATGTTGCATTTTATGTTAGTATTTTTTTGTGGTCGGTAAATCGACTGTATATAGGAAATAAAATGTACACTGTCTTGCGAAACTCCTGAATATATTGAATGTAATTTAGTGAGTTCATCGTCTTATTTTATAGTGAAATGTAAGGATGACGGAAATATGTACCATATTTTATCAAAAGCTTGAGATATGTTTAGGTAGTGATAATTTTTTTTAAATTAATCTCTTAGATCTTGAACAGCCCGTGGCAATCCTGACATGTAGTAGATCACTTCAATGAGTGTACAACTCACAGTACAACTTGTAATCTAAATTTTATTTTAGATACTATTCTAACTTATTTTAAAGCCTATCCCAACTTATTCTAAAGACTATTCTAACTTATTCTAGATTAAATCTCACTCTATGTGTATTAATCAGTTCGTATGGTAGTTTGCGTTTGAGCCTACGTACTTCACTGTCATCGCGCACATTTAACTGTTTGGCGAGTGCATTGGGATGCATTAACAACGGTCTTCCAGAGTACTTCGCACTGACACTTCACACTTGTTATGGGTTCTAAGGGGATATCGCGCTGAATCAGTTTGTTGGGGACGTAATATGGGACATCGACGATGACTTACAACATTTTATTCGGGAACCTCTGGAGGATAGCTATGTTGGATTTGCTATTTGTACCTCCACTATATCCTTCCTTTTCGACATATTTTATTGAAGCCGCAATCAATTTGTGACCCTGACTATCTATTGTTTTCGGAATTTTCACACGAAATGATATCTTATATTAGGGAGCGATTTAAAATTTATCAAGATAATCAAAGCCATAAAATAACGTTTGTCGGTTTTTAATCTGTAGTAATAATAACCTAATATTTTAAATAATTTTGGGTACGTCTGACAACCGGCCGTCCTCCGTTTGTCAGACGTATGCAAAATTCTTTAATGCAATAGTGTTAAGAGGTTTTAACTCCTACCTATAAACTATTGTGGCTGTCGTGTAGTTTTCAGATATACTATAATGTTAAAATAAATTATATTTAATAACATTTCTGTTCAATTATTTTATTTAGATTAGAATTTTTTTGCATGTCATGGCCAAACTGAACTAAAACTCAGAGTTGATGCAGCAACATTGCAATGTTTCGACGTCACAAATATCCATGACGCATTACTAAAAAAACGTTGAATAGTCTATACATATAATTTACACGAACTGATAAAGATGTTCCCCATTATCTTTACTATTGTCTGTTAAATGTTCTTACAGTTGGAAAAAAATCGTTTTAATAAAATATCGGTCTTGAAAATCGAAAATGCAACCTTAGAATGGTAATTTGATAAAATGAATGAATGCGGTTGCATGAAAGAATGCGGTTCAGAAATGCTGTGTGGCGTAAAACGAGTGAACGTAACGCGGCTTCCGACAAGAAACCGTTTGTTGATATATTTAACTAATAGAGCAGCATTTCCCATGATAACCGCTTCCCTTTGAGAAAAAACGGCAACTAAAAGGACCCAATTCAACTGTGGCGATAGCGGCTCGTCTTTTTATTTCACTATCGTCGCCTTTTGGTAATCGTTTTCGGAAGCGTCTTTGATTCCAGTCAAAGATTGCGACACATCCACGTACGCGCAGATGTCAGGCCAGTGATACGAGGAAAGATATGTCCGCTATCGACCGCCATTCACTTTGATCTCTGACTTATTAACTACTGAACTTATTTTAAAGCCTATCCCAACTTATTCTAAAGACTATTCTAACTTATTCTAGATTAAATCTCACTATGTGTCTATTAATCAGTTCGTATGGTAGTTCGCGTTTGAGCCTACGTACTTCACTGTCATCGCGCACATTTAACTGTTTGGCGAGTGCATTGGGATGCACTAATAGTCTTTCAGAGTACTTCGCACTGACACTTCGAATCACACTTGTTATGGGTTCCAAGGGGATATCGCGCTGAATCAGTTTGTTGGGGACGTAATATGGGACATCGACGATGACTCGCAATACTTTATTCTGGAACCTCTGGAGGATAGCTATGTTGGATTTGCTATTTGTACCCCACAGTTCAATACCAAAGGTCCAAATTGATTTAAAATCGACTTATACAGCAAAACTTTATTATCTAATGATAATTTAGATTTACACCCTATCAGACAATACATTTGGTTTAGTTTAAGCCCAAGCTGTCTGCATTTGCATCGAATCGTACAAATAATATATCAATATTTTATAATATACTGTATATGTAAATGATTACTTTAACGAGAACGTGTCATTCCTATACAAAATGTCCTCTACCTTTAAATATACTCGTCAGTACGTTCGGATCTCGAATTAATTAAGGATACCCGATGACTTGGCCGGTTTCTTCGTACAATTGCTGTCATTCTTACTGCCACTGATAGGCCGCCATTGTGCCGCGATGATTCAGCTCCGACTCGTTCCGTGAAGCTCGTTTGGCCGGCGATGTCTTGATTTCAATAATCGAGGACGAAGGAAAATCGAAAAGTCGTCAACCAGGAATGTAGGGCCGTTGTTGTCGACATTTTATGCCCATTACCGACGGTAGAGTGGCAGCTCTTTCCCCATTTCATTATCATACCTTAAGTAGTTTAAAATGCGATCTATTCATTCACGAATCCGATTATATATGGGCAGATATTGAATGGTAATATTATAAATTTGATAGAACAGATACGAGAAGTAAATTAACGTTTCAACAGGCATTCTCACTCCCTAATGGGGGAACATTAACTAATTCCAGATATTATAAATATGAGAAGGTTATTAGGAGACATCAAGGTTGTCAACGCTGGTGGATTGGTACCATGCGGTTCCCGGCTATAAAAGACCACCACGACAACGTCTCGCTCTCTTTTCCTTTCTCTACCTCCTTGTAACAGTACCACTTCCACTATACTACCGTACTTCCTTTACCTTAACCTAATATCCTGTCCATTCTCCCCTCGACAACATGTATCAATTATAAATCGAAATAAACAAGTTTTTATTCAACTAGCGTTTGAAGTGTTTGAAGGTATACTTCTGTTGATTCTGTGTCCAACAAAACCGCTTTCTGTGTGTGTGATTTTCTATATATATTTATGTAAATCCTATTTACAAATATTTCTCAACAGTTTATTAGACCCACTGCTTTTTAAACCTTTGTAAGGGCGACAGTACAATTTATAATCGTTGTTTTTTAGAACAACCTTATGTGCATATTGATAATACTAAACATCCTTTGAATGACGCAATTAAGGTTATCAGCGAGTCCTTGGACTATTTTGGCTACCGAATCATGTCGTTCTTTAACATATATATTAGGAAAATGCAAATATCTGGCGTCCCCCCTGTAATATGCTATATTGCTTCGTTGCTTTGACATTGCTACATTTTTCATCGTAAACTATAGGATCTTTAACTATATATTTTATTATAAATAGTATTTAAAATTAAATTAATTAGATTTAATGTTTTTATTAATCTGTTAGAACTTAATAATCTAAATCTTATATTATCTTATATATCTATATATTATCTTAACTTATTCTAAACTCTATCCTAACTTATTCTAAAGACTATTCTACCTTATTATGTAGATTATATTTGTAGATTATATTTCACTCTATTTGTCTGCTAATTTGTTTAGGTTTGAGCCTACGCACTTCACTGTCATAGCGCACATTTAACTCTTTGGCGAGTGCATTGAGATGCACTAATAATCTTTCAGAGGACTTTGCACTAACACTTCGGATCACATTCGTTGTGGGTTCTAAAGGGATATCGCGCTGAATTAGTTTATTGCAGACGTAATATGGAGCATTTCTCTTTTCAGCAATTTTTGTTTAATTGTAGATGAAAAATAATTAAACTTTTGATATGTCGCGCTATTAGGAGTTGCGTACCATGAATTACAATTAATAGCGTGAAAAAGAAATAATCATATGATGATCAATCATATTTAAGATAAATCTGCAGATAAGAAACAGTATCACTTATGCTTTTTTGATGTTGTGATTGCCTTGTTATCTCCTCATCGTTTGGATCTTTCTCATCCCCTACAATCGTTCATAAATTGCTATTCGACTAGCATTCAACTTTTCTGACAATCCTTTTAACTTTGTGGTGGGTCTTCATCCAATAACTTCTGCTATGCCGCATCTTCAAACGTTTTCGTAGTACCAGGACGTTTTTTTCTCGAACGTTTCACATATTCTTTTGAATGGAACATGCTCACCATCTCTTCAACACAAGAAAAGTAACACGTGTCACAAATATAGATTTTTAGATACACAGACCGATGTTTTCAAAAAATATCAATCTATAACGTTGTTATTGGTGTAGTTTTGTAGTTATTGCATACTTATGGTTAATGAAATCTGTTACAAAAACGGAAAGTATTTACCGACAAACCTGGTAGATAAATACACCAAAACACTGCACTATATAATTATAATTTCTTTATATAACAATAATTAATTGGGTATGTTGATATAAATGTTAAGTACCTTTAAAAAATATTGATAATTTTGCAACACCATCCAATAATATTCTATTGTATTTAATATTACTTCCTATTTCCCATCATATCTTCACAAATGTCAATTATGCAAACAATACCTCAAAATATAATACTAGTTTTGAAATATTAATTGCCTTGCTTTATTAATATGTCTTCAGTCCAATTCCTAGTCAATCTATTCGATTCATTGTGATTTATTGTAGTCGAAGACGGACCTGGTTAATGCAAACGATGACAAAAGGTGAACGAAGACGATTTAATGCCAATATTTTATTCGAAATCACGTACATCACATCAACTGTCAACAGTCTCGGTATTTTGATTATGATCATCACGTTTTTTTCTGAAGAACAACAAAAAATATGCAACTTGCAATTTACATTTGACAACAGCCATTAGTAATAATCATTCTCATTACCAAGAATTTTTTTCTCATTTACACTTTTTAAATTTATTAGAATTTCAACAAATTGATTTCTAACTTACCAACAAAAATGAAGTGTATATATATATATATATATATATATAAATATATATAAATATATATATATATATATATATATATATACATACACTTAATATACACACTTAATTTTTGTTGCTACGTTATAAATTAATTTGTTAAATTTATCTAATCTGTCTAAAATATGTTTACGATTCCACCATTTATCAATTACTTCCCCTGTATGTCTTATCGAGTTCATCCAAGCCGAAGGTGTTATGATTGACAATGCTTCCTTCCACATATCCACAACAGTTTTTGATGGAATATCCTTCTCGACCAGCAATATATCTGCAATTATTAATAATCATTAATAAATATCATGACCAACAAAACCTAATTGAATGCTATTGTAACTTTTACCTTTTTCCATTAATTTTTGTTGTCTTTACACTTTTTTCGTTACTATCTTGCCGACAGTGTCAAAATGAACCATTTTGACATTGAAGTTTCATCAAGATACACAAATTCAAATAGTTCCTCCTTTCCATTAATTCCATTAAACCTCTCCGAGGGTTATCTTTACACCATTTAAACCCTATACCCTGTAAGAGTGTATGAAAAAGATGTCTTACATCCCTCAAAAAGCTGCATGTTCGTAACTCTTTTATGTATACATTCCAGACAGACAATTTTCTTAAAAATAATATTATTAAATTATGTTTATATCGACAAAATAGCTTGTGTACTTAGTGTTCTTATATATTTCGTATATTTGGTCTCGAATGCACTCACGTCACTTTGTATGTAGACGAGTTTTCTTGGGTGAATCTAACGTATTATTCTTCATTTTGTAAGCGGTGTTATTCACAGTACCCACTCTAATATTTAGCACGGTAGCAACCCGCTAAAAACATTTTCATAAAATTATAGGGACTTATATTATTTAATATCGCCAATAATTACTTCTCTAAAGGAAATTAGAGGCAAAAGGGAGCCTCCACTATATTGTTCCTTTTCGAAAAATTTTATTGAAACCGCAATCAATTTGTGACCCTGACTATCTATTGTTTTCGGAATTTTCACACGAAATGATATCACATATTAGGGAGCGATTTAAAATTTATCAAGATAATCAAAGCCATAAAATAACGTTTGTCGGTTTTTAATCTGTAGTAATAGTAACCTAATATTTTTAATAATTTTGTGTACGTCTGACAACCGGCCGTCCTCCGTTTGTCAGACGTATGCAAAATTCTTCAATGCAATAGTGTTAAGAGGTTTTAACTCCTACCTATAAACTATTGTGGCTGTCGTGT
The DNA here is from genome assembly GCF_030347505.1 of Rhynchophorus ferrugineus. Taxonomy (NCBI): domain Eukaryota; kingdom Metazoa; phylum Arthropoda; class Insecta; order Coleoptera; family Curculionidae; genus Rhynchophorus; species Rhynchophorus ferrugineus. The sequence continues at coordinate 3,311,573 of NW_027472589.1, read as the reverse complement.
AGTTTTCAGATATACTATAATGTTAAAATAAATTATATTTAATAACATTTTTGTTCAATTATTTTATTTAGATTAGAATTTTTTTGCATGTCAAAGCCAAACTGAACTAAAACTCAGAGTTGATGCGGCAACATTGCAATGTTTCGACGTCACAAATATCCATGACGCATTACTAAAAAAACGTTGAATAGTCTATACATATAACTTACACGAACTGATAAAGATGTTCCCTATTATCTTTACTGTTGTCTGTTAATTGTTCTTAGAGTTAAAAAAAATCGTTTTAATAAAATATCCGTCTTGAAAATCGAAAATACAACCTTGGAATGGTAATTTGATAAAATGTGTTGCATGAAAGAATGCGGTTCAGAAATGCTGTGTGGCGTAAAACGAGTGAACGTATCGCGGCTTCCGACAAGAAACCGTTTGTTGATATATTTAACTAATAGAGCAGCATTTCCCATGATAACCGCTTCCCTTTGAGAAAAAACGGCAACTAAAAGGACCCAATTCAACTGTGGCGATAGCGGCTCGTCTTTTTATTTCACTATCGTCGCCTTTTGATAATCGTTTTCGGAAGCGTCTTTGATTCCAGTCAAAGATTGTGACACATCCACGTACGCGCAGATGTCAGGCCAGTGATACGAGGAAAGATATGTCCGCTATCGACCGCCATTCACTTTGATCTCTGACGACGTTCGCGACTTTTTCCTCAAAGGAGACTTGTGTAAAGCTGGGACGGACCATCCGTTTTGAAATCCAACCGAATAAATCAATCGTGCCTCCCGTGCGGATGTTTCCTGCACATTCCTGCTTTATTTCACCGACTGTTCCGTTTCCCCTGTCCGAAACAGTTGGTTTTGATTCGATATAGGTTTACGAATAAATGTAAAAGGCGATTTTTAGTCGTTCTGATGGGAAATCAATTGGTATTTGGTAGGTGGAAAGGTTTTCGTCGTATAATTAAATGCAATATGGACTATGTATGGTTCCTGTTTAACGGTGCTGGCCCTTCAAACTTTTCTTTGCTTAAATCTCTCAAAAATAGTGCCCTGATGTCGAATAATGTACTAAATATCTTCTGCACCGTCTTGTGAAATACTAATAAGCGCCTTTATGGAACCAGAACTATGGTTACGTAAAATGAAGGCCTTAATTTTTTTCATAATTTGAAAAAATCATCTTTAACCGTTAAAGAATTAACTCTTAAGGCTTGTTGCTCGAATATGTTTTATTTGGGTAAATAGTTAAGGAAGGACTCATATCAAGGAATCATAGGAAGCATATCTCGTTTATATCTTTCTCAAGATTTCTACAAAAATTAAATTCGTCTGGGTCAGAATACTTACCAAAAACCTTTCAAATCAAAATGTCTGCCAATATGACGGAGGCGGCGAGCGAAGGGAGACATTGTGATTTAAACATAGCGCCGAAAGAAATGTTTAGTCGAGACGCTGATAATTAAATAGTGATGTAAAAATCTCTAAGAATTCAAAAGATTGTGAAAGGAATAAAATTTGGACAAAAAATTTAAAAAAAAATGAAATGAAATTTAAGGTTCATTGTACCAGCACTAAAATAAAATTTAATGAGGAACAAATGTTTGAATGAATGTAACGGCATGTAAAAACATAACGGCCATGTAAAATACACCATGTTGCACATACCCTCTATTCACAAGTCCAAACCGAATTTTGCGAAAGATCACGAGGGGGTCACCAATTTGGTGCAATTTATATGGCTCAATGAATGGAGATAAAACGAAATGAAACAGTGGTGTTTACATTATGTGACCGTTATTTATTGACAATATAAAAAATGTAGAAAATAGAAAGTAGTCAGATACTGAATTATTTAAATACCCTTCAATAACATCCCAGATAAACGTCTCGGGGTTGCCAGCTATTCGTTATCGTGTTCTAGTTGTCGCTAGTGTTCAACATTTGAGATTATATTTCTGGGTACTTTGTTGACCGTTATTCCACGATGTAAAATTCGACATGCCTCAAGGTCGCTACACAAAAATTAAAAGGATACGAGGATAATAGCTCAAATACTCATTAATATATGAAACAGTACTCTAGCACTTTTGTGGTTTTAACATTTATGTATATTTGTATATGTATATACCCAAACACACCAGTTTGGGTTTATTAACAAGCACTGAACAATTGACCAGGTCCACAGAATAACAGATGTTATTGAAAAAGCCTACAAAGGTAAAAAAAGTATGCTCAGCTATATTTTTAGATGTAGATACGGTTTGGCATAAAGGCCTTATTCATAAACTACAGAAAATGCTACCAAAACAACACACCGAACTATTAAAATCGTACATTTCAACTAGAATGTTCAGAGTCAAACAAGAAGAAGCTTACTCTACAATAAAATAATCTAAAGCACGTATACCACAAGGAAGTGTAATGGGACCAATGCTTTATCTACTAATTTGTGATATACCACAAACGGAAAATATTACGATGGCTACATTTGCTGATGATACTGCGATTATAGCTGTCGGAGACAATAGTGAAGAAGCCTCACGAAAATTACAACAGGCAAGTTACAATATAAGTAATTGGACAAAAGCTTGGAAAATAACACTTAATGGAAGTAAATCTGCACATGTGCGGTTCACCTATAAAAAGACCGTATAAGCACCCATAACATTAAATAATACTATCATTCCATATAGCAACAACGTTAAATATCTCGGACTGAATCTCGATGCAAAACTTCGCTGGAAAGAACATATAAAGAAGAAAAGAAAAGAACTGGGATTGAAATATAGGAAAATACTACTGGAAAATAGTACTGTCTAATTGGAAGAAAATCGCAATTATCAGTAATAATATCAGTAATAAATTGCTATTATATAAGCAAATATTGAAACCTATATGGACATACGGAGTTCAATTATGGGGATGTTCTGCTAATAGTAATATAAATAAACTAAAAATTTTTCAGAACAAAGTCCTGAGAGGTATTGTGGGTGCACCCAAATACTATAGGACCGATTATCTACATCGAGACCTTCAGATACCCACAGTCAGTCAAGAAATCAAGAGAACTGCAAGGGTGCCCGAGTAAAGACTCCATTCTCATGAGAATATTGAAGTATTACAACTATTGGATACCACCAGAATAGGACACAGACTCAAAAGAATCAAATCATCTAATCTTGTGTAGCGATGTGTAGTGAGGTGCATATAATAAAAATACAGCAGTGACATGTATAAACATTAATTCACCAGAGACTGAGATAGGGCCGATGGGTCCTCCTATTTATATACCTAGATTTAAGCTATCATTAAGACAAATTGTAGATTAGACGGAAACGACTAGTAACAATATATTAATTAAATAATAAAAAAATTGTTATTCCACCGTTTACCTTTTTCTATCAACTCTTTTTGTCATAACACTATTTTTTGTTATAATTGGGTATATTGGTCCCATTCTGAAATATCCATATTTCATCTAAATACATACATTGTAATAATAAATCTTCTTTCATTATATGCTTCTAAAAATTGTATTCTTTTAAAAGAAATATCTGGAAGTTCTATTAGACCTCTTTGATACTTTTCAAACTAACAGTTTCCTTTGAAATAATTGTATTAAATTATGTTTGTATTGAAAAACTACTCACTGTTTTTATAGATTTCATATATTTAATCTCCGGTAGAGATAATATTATACTGATCTTGATTCGTCACCGGTTTCGTATGATGATAGTTTTTTTTTCGGTGAATTCAAGATTATATTTTTCATATTTTGAGTTATTTCAGTGACCGTGTCCATATTAATATTCGGTGCAGCTGCAACATTCCCAAAATATTTTCAATAAAAATCGCAGCAAATTAATATTTAACAATAAAATTGCTTATGCCTCTAACGAATTTTAGTGGCAACGAGGGCCTCCATGATCTCGTTCCTGTTAAAAGTAACTGGTTAGAGGCACAATCTGTTCTGTCTGGCTTCGGAATTTGCAATTAGAGTAATAATAAGCAGCGATTAGGAATTTATAAAAACAAGCAAATCATTAAATAACCTTTTATCACTATTGTTTTGAAGAATTTTGCATACGTTTGACAACCGGGCGACTTTGACAGGCTAGTTCATTTATACGTTCGAACTTATCAGACATATTGCGTCTCTTTTTAGAATAAAATGAGTATATATTAGGTATATGGGGCAATATATTAAACATCTTGATGACGTATGTACAAAAAAACTTTTAATAGACTATAAATTCGTTTAGTTATTGCTGTTTTTAATATTCTCGATGCAATAGACACTATAACTTTCGCATCTTGAACAAATACTTCTTCCGCGCTGCGCAAAACTCTCTTTAGACCGAAAGAGGCAACACTTAGCTTCGTTCGTTGCGTAATGGTGCCTGTGTGGACGCGGTCGTGCCTTGCCAAACGCAAATTGGGTGTCGTCGAGGACGGTGTTTGAACAGTAAACAACTTTGGAGGCCAATTTAAACAGCGGGGCGTCGTTACTACAGCAACAACAATTGACGTTCGCCTCGTGGAACGTCCTTCGGTGGTCAGGGTAGGTCGCGGACGGAGACTGTTTGCTTTGCGGATGTTCGGTATAAGGGGAAGGTGTTTTGATTGGCTAAATGGCGAGGTGCAGATAAGACGGAACGCAAACAAAAATAGAGTGCAAGCTACTGTATGTTATGGCGTCACGGCGTCGGATATTAGGAAGTGCTTGCATGTATTTTGATCGGCGATGTCTACTGCGATGTATCATGTAAACAATTGTAAAAACAACCACCTAACTGTACATTTGGTATTAATGGGTTACTCAGTGTATACAGACGTTAATTACTGGACTCTCTAAATTGCAATTATGTTGGGTTTGAAAAATTCTTTCTCGAATTAACAAATCTGGTAGGTTGACTGCGAAATAAAAAAAAACCCGCAGACATCTTCGTCGAAACATACTTTTTAAATAAAAACATAACTTCGGTTCACATTAGTCGGAATTGTCATTTCAATAAATCACAACTAGTTTCAATGACTTCAATAAATTTCCAACAAATTTTATTTTTTTACAGAAAGGGATTTCAACATTCATTAGGTTTCATTATTGTTTTTTTTAATAGGAAGTGGTTTCAACACTCTTCACAACATCGGCAACCTTCACAATAACACAACGAAACAACGGCTTATGCATTGCATTTATGACATAAATGCAAAGAGAGTTTCTACTGGCACCTTTTACTGTAGTATTATTGAGTTATTCAGTGTATACCGAGGCTAATTATGGAGCACAATAAATTGCACTTTATTGTTTGATTTGAATTGATCAAAAATAAAAAAATATGAATTTGTAAGTGTGAAAGTGGACAAAGTGTACAAAACAATTTACAGAGCAAAGCTAATATCTTTGTTGTGAGACGTGAGTATTGTCAAAGAAAGATTATAGTAAATTACAAGCATCAGCAGCGGAAGAGTCAGGTCTGTAACAAAGATGAGCACAAAGATTACAGGTCAATTGAAAACTCCCCGGCCTAACACATAGATGGCGTTACTAGAATTAAATCCATATGTTTTTTAGTTAGCCTTAACCCTCAAAAGATGCGTGTATAAATTTGAAACCTGTCGGATCATTAGTTCGTGAGTTATAGCATTTTGAGTGAAGCAACTTTTGTTATTGTGAAAAAAAATGGATAATTCGCGTGTTGATAAAATATATGCTTTTTGAGATACAGCATATACAGTTGAAGCAAAAACTTGGCTTGATGCCGAGTTGCCTAAGTTTAGACGTGGTGAAATGAGCACCGAAGACGGTGAACGCAGTGGACGCCCAAAAGAGGTTGTTACCGACGAGAACATTTAAAATATCCACAATATGATTTTGAATGACTGTAAATTTAAATTGATTGAAATAATAGACACTCTAAGGATATCAACTGAACGTGTACATCATATATTTCCCGAATATTTGGGTATGAGTAAGCTCTGTGCAAAGTGGGTACCACGCGAGCTCACTTTTGACCTAAAACAAGGACGAGTTGATGATTCGGAGCAGGGTTTGAAGATGATCTAGCGTAATAAATTTTGTGTCGATATGTGAGAATGGATGGAACAGGGCTCCATCATTTCACTCCGAAGACCACACGATGAACGTGGTCCAAAGCATGGGATAACGCAACAGTCGGTTGGCAAGGTTATGGAGTCTGTATTTTGGGATGCGCATAGAACAATTCTCATTGACTACTTTGAATAAGGAAGGGCCATCAACAGCGATTATTACAAAGCGTTATTGGACCGTTTGAAGGGCGAAATCGCCGTAAAACGGCCGCATTTGAAGGAAAAGAAAGTGCTGCTTCACCAAGACAATGCATCGTGTCACTAGTCAGTGAAAACGATGGCAAAAATCCATGAATTGGGCTTCGAATTTTAGTTTTGCTTCTAATATACAAACATAAAATTAAAAATTTCTGATTTATAATATTAATTGTTATACCAATTAATGAAAGTACTGTATCTGTACATGTGCAGTTCACCTATAAACATTTGAAATGTAGACTCAGAAACGGTTCACGGACGGGTCTCCGAGCGCCTGTTCAGTACCATCGCGACGTTATTGCGCTCTTTATTCGCTAATTCCCTATCGTGTTCTCTCCCTGATCTCTAGCTAGCCGCTTTCTTGCGCGCCAGCATTCGTCTCCTTTTGGCTGCCATCCTGGGTATCCCTTACCTATAAACAGACCGTACAAGCACCCATAACATTAAATAATACTATCATTCCATATAGCAACAACGCTTAAATATCTCGGAGTGAATCTCGATGCAATACTTCGCTGGAAGGAACATATAAAGAAGAAAAGAAAAGAACTGGAATTGAAATATAGGAAAACGTACTGGATAGTTGGAAGAAAATCACAATTGTCAGTACATAATAAATTGCTATTATATAAGCAAATATTGAATCCTATATGGACATACGGAGTTCAATTATGGGGATGTTCTGCTCATAGTAATATAAATAAAATACAAATTTTTCAGAACAGTAGTCCTGAGAGGTATTGTGGGTACACACAAATACTATAGGACTGATTATCTACATCGAGACCTTAAGATACCCACACTCAGTCAAGAAATCAAGAGAATTGCAAGGGGGCATGAGGAAAGACTCCATTCTCACATGAATATTGAAATATTACAACTATTGGATACCACCAGAACAGGGCGCAGACTCAAAAGAATCAAATCATCTGATCTTGCGTAGTGTTGTTTAGTGAGGTGCATATATTAAAAAATTCAGCAGTGACATGTATAAACATTATTTTACCAGAGACTGAGTTAGGACCGATGGGTCTTCCTAGTTATATATCTAGATTTAAGTTAGCATAAAGACAAATTGTAGGTTAGATGGAAACGACTAGTAACAATATATTAATTAAATAATAAAAACAAAGTTGTTATACCAGTAAGTTTATGGATTTACACAGGAAGCTATACGTATTTATGCCTGAAGACTCGTGCCAATAGAAGAATCATTAACGTATCAATTGTTATGAAAATAGAATCGACATTATTCGAAAAATAATAATATCCCGTTAATACATCGTGCAAAAAACTCATGTACGGTTTGTTGCCTTGAGACTGACCTCCAAAAAACTTAATATGCATATAATATGATTAATTAGTTTGTGTAATTAATAATAAAGCCCTGCGGATTCGTCAATACCCGGCAATTTCACGTATATTGTGTGCTATTTTCGGATCACAAAAAAGAAGAGGATTATAAATAGTCTTTTGATTGAAGCAACCTTGTGGACAGGGCCGTAATGGAAATAATTTCAGGAAAGAAATATATTTTTTATTATATCTTACCATCTAGTCACGCTAGTTAAAACCACTGTTAATCATTGTTTAGAAGAAACTATTTCTTATTATTTAATTATTACATTGTTAGTAGACGTTTCCGACTAACCTACCAATTGTCTTTATGATAACTTAAATCTAGGTATATAACTAGGAGGACTAACATCGGCCCTATCTCAGTCTCTGGTGAAATAATATTTATACATGTCACTGCTGAATTTTTTACTATAATCACTTCACTACAGAACACTACACATGGTTTGATTCTTTTGAGTCTGTCTCCTGTTCTGGTGGAATCCAAAAGCTGCAATACTTCAATATTCTCATGATAATGGAGTCTTTTCTCATGCCCCCTTGCAATTCTCTTGATTTCTTGACTCACTGTGGGTATCTGAAGGTCTCGATGTAGATACTCAGTCCTATAGTATTTGAGTGTACCCACAATACTTCTCAGGACTTTGTTTTGAAAAATTTGTATTTTGTTAATATTACTCTTTGCAGAACATCCCCATAATCGAACTCCGTATGTCCATATAGGTTTCATTATTTGCTTATATAATAGCAATTTATTAAGTACTGATAATTATGATTTTCTTCCAATTAGCTAGTACATTTTCCTATATTTCAGTTCCAGTTATTTTATTTTCTTCTTTATATGTTCCTTCCAGCGAAGTTTTGCATCAGGACTCATTGCGAGATATTTAGCGTTGTTGCTATATAGAATGATAATATTATTTAATGTTATTGGTGCTTGTACGGTCTGATTGTAGGTGAACTGTACATGCACAGATTTACTTTCATTAATTTGTATTTTCCAAGCGTGTGTTCAATTATTTATATTGTCACTTGCCTGTTGTAATTTTCGTGAGGTTTCTTCACTATTGTCCCCAACAGCTATACTCGCAGTATCATCAGCAAATTTAGCCATTGTAATATTCTCCATTTGTGCTATATCACAAGTGTAGATTAGATAAAGCATTACACGTACTTGTGATACAGGTGTCCTGTCCTAAAACAGGTGCTTTAGCTTCCTTTATTTTAGAGTAAGTTTCTTCTTGTTTGACTGAACATTCTGGTTGTAATGTACGATTTTAATAGTTTGCTGTGTTGTTTTGGTAATATTTTCTGTAGTTTATGAACAAGGCCTTCATGCCAAACCTTATCGAAGGCTTGTGCTACATCTAAGAATATAGCTGAGCATACTTTGTAACGTTCGTTGTCTTTTTCAATAACATTTGTTACTCTGTGGACCTGGTCAGTTGTTGAATGCTTGTTAATAAATCCAAACTGGTATATTGGTAATAGGTCTTTTCTATCTTTGATAGTTTAGAAGAACATTATTTTAATGCAAGTTCATAGGTACAAGTTTAAACCTACCAGGCAAAAATCGCTACAAATTTACAGTTTATTCATCAATTTACGGATTCCATCTCGACAGAACGTTGTATCTTTTGAGGCTATCCACGTATCGACCCATTTTTTGGTATCTTTCTATGAAGTGAAATGCTGCTCAGACAGATCACGACTCATATGTCGAAACAAGTACTAATCAAGAGGAGCAAGGCTTGAAGAATACGGCGGGTGAAGTAGCACTTCTTATTTTAAGGTTTTCAAGTTTGTTTTGGCCGGTTTTACAACATATGGTCATCAGCATGGTAATGCTTGGTTCAAACAACTTAATTATAGTGGATAGCGATCCCTATTATTGGTTTCACTATATTTTACTATAACTATCAGATTTTCAGTTTGTATTTGAAAATCACCACTCAATAACCAAGTGCACAGCAATATTCTTGGTCGCCTCACAAGCTTTTCTAGGCTTTTTTGCTAAGGCTGCAGAAAAAGTACAAATAGCAGTCAACAAGATCTACAAGTGCACTAGAGACTGGAAATTACAGTTTAATAGCTCCAAATCTGTTGACATCTGTTAATCTGTTAATATTACATTGCGGCGAAATGACAAAAACCTAATTATATCACTTGACGGATGCCCGATTCCTCAGGCAGATTCAGTTAAATGCTCCGTCGTCTATCTTGATGGTATTTATCAGTCATAAAACCTATTTGGATCTGTGGGATGCAAATATGGAGTTGCTCTAAAACATCAAACCATCTAGTAACCTAATGACGTCAAAACAAGGTTATACGATTAATTACCAATGCTGCATGATGACCTCGAATTCAAATGGATACCCGAAGAGATTCAAGATTTTGCCTTAAAACATGAAAATAAGGTTGCTAAATCATAGCAGCGTAGAAGCAATAGAGCTATTGGACAACATGCAGGAAATTAGAACACTGAAGCGAATCAAACCAAATGAACTTGTTTAGTGTATAAGTGTATTCTCAACTTTATCTGTGGTGGTGTTAGTGGTTTTATTTTAATTTGGAAAATACATACTGATGTACAACAGAAACACTACAGGACAGTATTAACAAATTAATTCGTAAATTGAGATTATACTAAGTAGATTTAATGTAAGATGTAATTCCATTTTTAAAAATTGTGTTGGTACATTCACAAAGCAATTGAGCAAGCTATTGAAATGGATGGTGCAGAGTCCCCATGGTATTTATCAAGTCTTTCAAACTGTCAAACACAAACTATATGACGTAGTTTGCCCAAAATATCATGGCAGCAGTGATGCATTTAAAATTACTACACGGAAAACTAAGAAAACACTGACTTATCCAACTACCCTCGTAATAAATACTGAAAGACAACAACTCAAAAGAATTCATCATTTTCATTATCACCATCATCACGTAAACTTTCACACTGAATTCCAAATCAACCTGGTATCCATTTTATCGTAACAGAATACTGTAGGGATGCCGAAAAATTATCGATATTTTTGGGCGTTATATCGATATTTTTTGAATAAATCAATTATATTTCTTAAACATTATGAAAAACAATTTAATTATATTTAAGGAACCTTTTAAATTAATACTTCATTTTAAAGGTTTAGGATACAACGTGAGGCATCCCCCTATCATTTTGATTGCCTATAACTTTGCTCAAAGAAAAGATAAGTAGGTTTGGTTTTCATAAAAAGTTTATTTAGTCTTTACATTATTACGATTGAAAAATTATATCGGCTAAATGGTGACCGCGATTCGCTATGCAACTTTCGGGTCTTTTTAAGGCATTTTTCACGACATCCTACAACATCTGAGGCAGAATTTTTTCAATATCGTTACGAATATTGTCTTTAAGATGTTGAATCGCTTGGGGCTTATTCACATAAACTTTTGATTTTCAAAAACCCCTTAAGAAAAAGTCTGGTGCTGTTAAATCCGGAGATCTGGCTGACCAAATTAGTCTTCGTGGAAAAAGTTACTCAATAATTTAATTGTTAAACGAGCTGTGTTTGTTGTGGCCACACCTTGCTGAAACGACATGTCCTCTAGTCCTTACTCTTCCCTTTCAGGTACAAGAAAATTTCGAATCATGTCTTGGAGCCGTTCAGCAGTAACAGTTACTGCAACATCTTCGTCATTAAAAAAAAGGAACAATGATATTTCTAGCATGAATACCACACCATATAGTTGTTTTTAGTGGATGCAATGATGTTTCGTGAGTTAATTGAGGAATCTGTGTTCCGCTAAACTGACTGTTCTCTTTATTGAAGTGGCCACTGAGAAGAAAATGAGCATCATCGCCCATTATCAATTTAGACGAGAAATCTTCAATTTCACCAGACAGCCTTAGGATTGCATTACTGTACTAAACTCGTTGGTCAGGACATTTCGGTAGCAATTTTTGGACTAATTGAATTTTTTACTGGAATATTTTCGAATCGGTTTTCAGAATTCGCCATAAACTGCGTGCAGAAATATGTAACTGGGAACCACGTCTCCGAATTGGTGTTTCTGGAGACCCTGCGACACTATAGCGCACCAGAGCCATATTTTCAGCGTTACGAGACGTCCGTTGCTTTCCAGAACGAGGCCTGTCTGCTGTCGTACCGTACTATCGAAAATTCGCATATAAACGATAAATTGTGGTTTTGTGAGACATTAGACGATCAGGATATTTTTTCCGCCGAGTGGCAATATTGGAACGATTATTTTCAATAAATATTGTCACTATATTAAAATTTCTACTTCTACACAACACAACGGTTTAAGCGAATCTGAGCTAAACGTCACATAACCAAGATGGGGCGCAATCAAAATAGTAGGGGGACTTTTGCCTCACCTGTTTTTTTGGTACATAATTATAAAAGCTTATTTATTGAAAATATGAATATATATTGCCAAAAAAAAACTGTCGATATTTTTTTCTCTCCGATATATCGATGTTTTTCTCGGTGGCCGACACCCCTAGAATACCGTCCTGTAGTCGGCTAACAATATCGTCTTTCAGGACGGCCGAATGGCCGCAAGTCTCTCTCGATGGAGGAACGGGAACCGCGAAGGCGTAGCGCGGCTCATTAGCGCCATCCATCAAATATCGAGGACACGTTTTTATTATTTTGGGAAGCATTCGCATTCTACGCGCATTTTTAGTTGGGGACAAAAAGGAAACGAGGTTCAGCGACCTGAATATTTGGATTATCTTGTTCGTATTCGCGTTTCTGTGAAGCGGGATGATTCTTGTTGATGCCACTGGTGGATGAAACCGGCGTTCTGATCGAGTCACCACCGGGCATCGGTGGATGTGGCTGGTCTTCGTTCCATTCGTTGTCTTTGTCATTCAAAATCGCTACCTTTAAATCATTGAAACCACAACCGACCTTCGGGATGTGACGGAGCAGCATCATAATAAGTTTCTAATAGTGTTTGACGGGCCTCGGAAGCAAGTTTCTTCAAGTCCAACAAACGTCAAATAATGAATATCGAAAAAGCAATTTTGAGTTTCCATGGTTAGCGTCTTTATACGCCGAATAACTCAATAATACAAAAATATTTTTTACAAAAAAATTCAACTGCCTCCAAAAAATAAATAAGGAACTCACTAAATATTAAAAAATAATCAAACTTAAAATAAAATATGAACATAATAATCGAAATAACGAAATAAAAATAAACAAAAACCTTATTTAACCTACTTAATCTACTACACGTATTTTATATTCTACTATATACACACCATTTAGCTTAATACATACCTAAACCTATTTAACAGGTGAAATGGAAAGTCCCCGGCCTACCATAGTAAAACACATTTTTTTGGCAAAATTAGTTTTTTTAATTCAACATAATTCCCATTCATTTATCGAAAATTTCTTCCCAGCAAGCATTATTTTGAGATCTGAGAACAGCAAATAGATGCTGGGGGCCAGATCTCGAGAATACAGTGGATGGATGGATTTTTGCCATCGTTTTCACTGGCTTGTGACACGGTGCATTGTCTTGGTGAACACTTTCTTTTTCTTCAAATGCGGCCGATTTTGTCCTTCATACGGTCCAATAACGCTATGTAATAGTCGCTGTTGATGGTCCTTCCTTTTTCAAGGTAGTCAATGAAAATAATTCCATACGCATCCCTAAATACAGACGCCATAACCTTGCCAGCCGACTGTTGCGTTTTCCTACGCTTTGGATAAGGTTCATCGTGTGCAGTCCACTCGGATGACTGTCCATTCGACTTCGGAGTGAAATGATGGAGCTATGTTTCATCCATTGTCACTTATCGACCCAAAAATTCGGGTTTATTACGCTTGATCATCGTCAAACACTGCTCCGAATCATCAACTCGTCCTTGATTTTGGTCAAAAGTGAGCTCGCGCGGCACCCACTTTCCATAGGGCTTTCTCATACCTAAATATTCATGAATAATATTATGTACACGTTCAGTTGATATCTTTAGAGTGTCTGATATTTTATTCAGTTTTAATATACGGTCATTCAAAATCATTTAGTGGATTTTTTAAATATTTTCGTCGGTAACAACCTGTTTTGGGCATCTACTGCGTTCACCGTCTTCGGTGTTCATTTCACCACGTCTAAACTGAGCATACCAATCATTGATGGTTGATTTTCCTGGAGCAGTGTCCGGAAACTCGGTATCAAGCCAATTTTTTGTTTCAACTGTATTTTTTCCCTTCAAAAAGCATTATTTTATCACGCGAAATTCCTTTTTGTCCATTTTTTTCACAATAATAAAAGTTGATTCACTCAAAATATTATAATTCACAGAGTAATGATCCGACAGGTGTCAAATTTATACACGCATCTTTTGAGGGTTAGGGCTAACTAAAAAACATATAGATTTTATGCTAGTAGCACCATCTACGTGTGAGCCCGGGGACTTTTCAATTGAATGTTATCTATCTACAATATTATTTTAACTACTACCAACTAACTACTTTGGAGTCGATCCCGAACCCAAACTATTATATTAATTTAGATTTGTTTGGATGGTAATTTATTTTTTTGTATATGTCACAAAATAATATTATTGTTGTACTATTGTTTAACCTTTTACCTGATGCATTAAATCAGCATTGAATATTACCGAATAATTACTCTAATTAAACTAATTCAATGTTTTTCTATTGTTCCATTTAAAAATACCATTCAAATGACAATTGTCAATGTTTCAATTCCAGTGTTTTATTGGTTCTTGAGCTCTCTAGTGATCTCTTAATTTTCATCAGCCTCGATACAAATTACAACGCCCTCTACTTTTTGTTCTTCTTCTTTTTTGTATACTAGGGATTGGCTCTTGTATCGATATGAACCTTATATTTGATATAATTTGTCTGTTTTATTTTAACTTTTTTAATTATCTTGTTGTTTCCGAACATTCGAACGATAGTGTATATTAAAATATAACGTTTAATGACTTCTCTTGATACGCCAATGACCCTCTTCCCGATACGTGTTGGCGTTTTTCCCGGATCGAATAATTATCATGTTTCCATCCGCGAATGACGAAACCTCGAAAACATATGCTCCGTAAACAGATATAGCTCTTCTAGTCCCATAAATCTCCGGGAATAATAACCTAAATATTTCCCATATTCCTGAGAAAGCGTACTACATACAACGGACCCCCGCTGATATTAATTATCTGGGCCATAATTGTTATTTATTATTCTAGTAATAAAATTATATTTTTATTTGATAAACGGCACAGCTTTAAAGCCTCAGCCTCATCGACGGAACGAAGGGAGGACTTGTCGTATAAAGATCCGAACGATCGGATATTTACCAGGTTCGATGGGAATTTACAGCGATCTCGTCTCGTCTGTTTATATTTTTGTTTTATATATAACTTTGTTTTTTTCCTTCTTGATTTTTTAACTACAGAGGATGGACAAGATAACTTGAACACTTAATATATACTTTAAATTCATTTGTTAATAACGTATTTAGCCCAAGTGGTGGCTCTTTGAATAGAGCTATCTGAATAGTTTTCAACGGAATGTTCCAACGGATGAAACTGTTCTCGTCACGTTTGTTTATATTTTTGTTTTATACATAATTTTTTTATTCTTGATTTTAGCTTTGGTTTTTTGTTAATTACAGGGGATTGACAAAATAATATAAGTACCTAATATATACTTTATATTCATTTATTAATAATGTGTTGAGCCCAAATGATTTATTCAATAGAATCGTACAATGTCTAAAGTTTTTAACGGAATGTTCCAACGGATGAAACTGTTCTCGTCACGTTTGTTTATATTTTTGTTTTATTCATAATTTTTTTATTCTTGATTTTAGCTTTGGTTTTTTGTTAGTTACAGGGTATAGACAAAATAATATAAGTACCTAATATATACTTTATAATCATTTAATAATAATGTGTTGAGCCCAAATGATTTATTGAATAGAATCGTACAATGTCTAAATAGTTTTTAACGGATTCTTCCAACAGATGAAACTGATCTCGTCACTTTTGTTCATATTTTTGTTTTATACATAATTTTTTTATATTTGATTTTAGCTTTGGTTTTTTGTTAGCTACAGGGGATAGACAAAATAATATAAGGTGTTGGGTCACCATTAACTAAATGGCAATTGAATTTTATTATATATTTGAATAGATTCATTGTTCATGAATAGTTTTCGGAATATTCCAACGGATCATTTCTTTTGTTATCTCTAATAATCTGCCACCACTGTTATTCAGTGTGTTCATTGTCCTGTTTTATAGTAAACTGTCTGTCTGTAGGGTGAGATTTTAGTAGTTTAAGTTTAACCTACAGCCCTATGTGTTATACTTTATTAATATCCTGATAGGTCCAAGGAAGCAACCGAGGAATATCGTTTAGCATTGAGTCTTGCTTACAAAATGAAATCAAACGAAATTTATTAACATTAATGAATTATATCGCTGAATTTTATGACAATCTGTTAACAGCGCGGAATCAAAGCGGGCGTTGATTTTCGGCGAAGTAAAACGCGATTGTTTTCCAGCAAGGAATCGTTTTTATCGACAGTTTTAGACGCACTTACGAAATATCACACAATCTCGACCATGTGGTGATCACCAACAGCTTATAATCGCTTTAGATATGATTTCTGGACGAGTTTATGACCGCGTCGACACGAAATCGGTAAGTCGCCTTCTGATATTTTGTTTATAAATTGCGTTCAGTAGGCCGCGAGCTAGTGGAGGAGGCCGATAGCTCACCCGGTAGGACCCCGCCTCCCCCCCGCGTTCCTATTCCATTTTATCCAAACAAAACGTAAAGCAATCGTCGAGATACGAAACGTGTGATGGACTTTTTCCGTCTCCTTGGTCTCGGCGCGCCGCGTTGCCTAATTGTCGGTCGTAGAGTTAAATGGACGCGATCTCTCTATCCCGATACGTAAACAACGGTCTCTAATTCGTTTTAATGACATATAAATTATTATCGGTTCATTTTTATCCACTGTTAAACAAACAGAACCGATCCAGTCACTCGCTGTTCGAGGATAGGTGCTGGATATGGAAGGTACGGCGGTTTAAAATAAACTTTCCGTGTTTTTTTTTGAATGAAAGAATGGTTGGGGACTACTTGATTACTTCATAAAAATGTAATATATAATTGGTATTTCAAATGCCTGACGCTGAGCTATTTTGTGGTTAGTGTTTCAAATACAGGGGGTAGACAAAGTAATATAAGTACCTTATATATACTATAATTCATGTATTACTGATGTGTCGAGCTCAAACGGTAGCTTTTTGAATAGATTCATTTAATGTCTGAAGTTTGCAACGGAATGTTCCAACTGATGAAACTGATTTCGAATTACATTTATGTAAATTTTTGTTTTATATATAACTTCTTATATATATTTATTAAATAAGGCGTTGGGCCACCATCTAGTTTTTGAATAGATTCATAGTGTATGAATATTTTCCAAAGGAATATTCCAACGGATCATTTCTTTTGTTATCTCTAATAATTTAGCCACCACTGTAATTCCATAATTCCTCTAATGGTGTGTTCATCTAATTCGCTTTAAAGACATACAAATTATTATCGGTTCATTTTTATCCACTGTTAAACAATCAGACCCGATCCAGTCACCCGCTGTTCGAGGATACGTGCTGGATATGGAAGATACGGCGGTTTAAAATAAAATTTCCGAGTTTTTTATCTGTCGTATCCACCGTTTTTAATTAAAGATATTGTTGGGTTGATATTTTCACTCAAGGTTAGAATTACTAGTGAGTAATATGAGCTTAAGACAATATTTTATCCAATATCCATACAGTTTGGGACTGTATTTCATGCTACGAAGAAATCTAACGTGCTTGGGGTTCTATTTGGATCAACTGGCCAATAATATGGTTATATGGAACCTGCTTGATGCAATTTATTGCCTTTAGTTGTCGTCATTCTAGACCCCACCAAGTATTTTTGGTGTATGAGTTATGAGACAGAATAAACTGCACGGCGATGGCTAGGAGTTGTACTAGTAAAGATATGTGAAGCATGTAAGATCATTAAAATATCTTTGCCTTACGTATTGAGCCAATAAAGCTATTTACGGCCTTTCTTCGAAAACCCCAATCCTCACCGATTTCGTTCCGCTACCATTCGGAGGCTGAAATAACTCGAATGTATCGTTTTGGTTGTTCTTCCGATTCTGCGAGCCGAACCGATCAGCCTTAATCTCAAATCCAAACAACTTTCGCTCGTAATGAGAAAGAGTCGCTTTCTGGTTACCGTTTTTTTCGTTCTTTTCTTCGCCGGCATCGGCCTCGGAGAATTATTTTTTCAGCGGCGAAGATACAGAACGCCACAATGGTCTAGAAAAATAACGGATTTGCTGTCGCGGGATCTCCAGCCCTGCGCCGATTTTACGAGACGTCAATCAGATTTAACGGCGGGCTGGTGACGGGGTAGCGTGCTACGGTAGCGTCGGCTCGTTGTTATTTCACGTGCTTTATGAGAAATGCGCACAAAATATAGAGAATATAGAGGGAGGCCTTAAATGGGCGATTGTAAAACAAAGTTTAACTTTTTTCGTAAGCATAAAACCAAACAAATGACAGATTTGACGTAATTTATTTTGAAAAATAATACTGAAATAAACAAATTTCCATTTATTAGATCGAGGGAATGGATATGTTTAACAGGTCAATTGAAAAGTCACCGGCCTACCATAGTAAAACACATTTTATGGCAATATTTCTTTTATTCAACATAATTTCCTTCAAGGGTGATGCACTGATTATAGCGACTCTCCAACTTTTCGATACCATTTTTGTAGTACGATTTGTCCTTTGCTTCAAAATAGGCCTCAGTTTCGGCGATCACCTCTTCGTTCGACGAAAATTTCTTCCCAGCGAGCATTCTTTTGAGATCCGAGTATAGAAAGGAGTCGCTGGGGGTCAGATCCGGAGAATACGGTGGATAAGGAAGCAATTCGAAGTCCAATTCAAGGATTTTTGACACGGTGCATTGTCTTGGTGAGGCAGCACTTTCTTTTTCTTCAAATGCGGCCGTATCAAGGCGATTTCGTCCTTCAGACGGTCCAATAACGCTGTTGATGGTCCTTTCTTTTTCAAGGTAGTCTATGAAAATTGTTCCATGCGCATCCCAAAATACAGGCGCCATAACCTTGGCAGCCCACTCTTACGGTTTTCTACGCTTTCGAGCGGGTTCATCTTGTCCAGTCCACTCGGATGACTGTCGATTGAACTTCGGAGTGAAATGATGAAGCCATCTTTCATCCATTGTCATATATCGACCCAAAAACTCGAGTTTATTACTCTTGATCATCTTCAAACACTGCTCCGAATCATCAACTCGTCGTTGTTTTTGGTCAAAAGTGAGCTCGCGCGGCACCCACTTTGCACGGAGCTTTCTCATACCCAAATATTCGTGAATGATATGATATACACGTTCAGTTGATATCTTTAGAGTATCTGCTATTGCAATCAATTTCAAATTACGGGCTTTGTGGATTTTTTAATGCTTTCGTCGGTAACAACCTCTTTTTGCCTCCACTGTGTTCACCGTCTTCGGTGCTCATTTCACCACGTCTGAACTTAGTATTCCAATCCTTGATGGTTGATTTTCCTGGGGCAGTGTCCGGTAACTCAGCGTCAAGCCAAGTTTTTGCTTCGACTGTATTTTTTCCCTTTAAAAAGCAATATTTTATCAAAACGTTAAGTTTCTTTTTATCCATGTTGAGGGTTAGGGCTAGGGGACTTTTCAATTGACCATTGTGCGATATCTGCAAAACATTTATGTATGTCATGTATATTCTGTAAACACAGTTGCTTCGAAGAATATATAAAGGGATTAAACCCGGTAGCAGACAAATATTACTCTGTATGGAAAACAACTCGGAAATTTAAAAGACCACTTATTATAGTACCGCCTATATAAATGGATCAAAATGAATAGGTTCGACGCAATGATGAAAAAGCTGAATTATTCGCAGAATATTTAGCTAACGGACTCCAACCGAATGATATAGAATCTACAACGGAAGTTGCCACAGAAATTGACAACAACCTCAATTGCTGGAATTGAAGATGTTTCAATGTTCCTCGAATAATTATGCTTAAAAAACCTGACAAACCGGCAGGACAAGTTGGATCTTAAGGTCTATTTCGCCTCTACCCGCGATATCAAAATTATTTGAGAAGTTAAAGAACGTATTAAACCATTCATGGTATACCTGATTGGATTTCGAAATCACCACTCGACAATTGAACAAGTGCACATAGTAATGGCGACTGTAGAAAATGCATTCGAGGAAAATAAATACTGCATTTGGCATTAATATATTTTCTATATTCATTAATATGATTTTCTACAGTTATCCTATATTAATTATTAGTTATTTCCTGTAGTTGTTTCAATGCTCATCACCTTGTCTTGATAATTATCAGCGCTGAATCATAATTCCACATCCAGAAAGTTTTATTGGGTCATTATTACTTTCTGACTGAGCCACTATTCAAGTCAATAACTATTCTTTTAATTTCCAATTTAACACTAATTCACAATTTCACCATTTGTTCATTTCAAGTGTGTTACTGTAGACAATTCTTCTTTCCAAATATCCAAACAGTTCTTGCTTGTATACCTTTCTCGACTTTTTTGTCTAGTGCAGTAATTCTTTACCATATCCCACAACAATTCGATTTGATTGAATATGCAGTGATAGTGAGGAAGAAGTTACATCCTCTGACCATATTGTTCAGCCTCATCAGCATATGATCTACTGTGTATCCCTTTCAGGCCTATTTCTAAAAAAGTAAATTACATAAAAGCAATTAAGCATTTTATTTATATTTACCGAGTAAAAATTTAAAATACTTCGTTGATTAACATGGTCCCCTAAATTATCATTAGATAACAAGGTTTTGCTGTGTAAGTCAATAGATTTAGACCTATGGTATTGAACTTTTGGGTACTACTACCAAATCTAACATAGATATCCTCCAGAGGTTCTAGAATAAAGTGTTTGGAGTCATCATCGATGCTCCATATTACGTGTCTAACAAACTGATTCAGCGCGATATCCCCTTAGAACCCACAACGAGTGTGATTCGAAGTACTCTGAAATTAGTGCATCTCAATGCACTCGCCAAATAGTTAAATGTGCGCGATGACAGTATGGTGCATAGGCTCAAATGCAAACTACCATTTGAACTGATTAATAGACACATAGAGATTTATAACTTCTAGAATAAGTTAGAATAGTATTTACAATAAGTTAGAGTAGTATTTAGAATAAGATTTAGATTATAAGTTCTACAGCAGATCACTTACTGAAGTGATCTACATCTCAGAATGGTTATATAACGAAAATCATATAATAATAATTATTGCCCATGGGTAGATTGTTGAGTTCTTAAGAGATTAATTAAAAAACACATGATCTCAATTCCCAACCCTTCCTAGTTCTTTATCAAATAGCTTAAGGTTCCACTTTGTTATACGTTATATTATATATTCGTTATTATATGTTAAATACATAACATGTCTTTGTTTACAGATCCTCTTGTACATCCAATTGGAGATGAAACTAGGGATACAAATTTGGTATCAGCAAAAGTCAATCTATGTAAGTGAGTAAAAGGGAATATGTAAGTATAAACATAATATTTTAAGGGTTTCCAATTTGAACTGAAATAAGATAACATGTGTTTAGTTAGAGTTTTTTTCTAGGAACACTCAAAGCAACTCAACACCAGTGGTAGATGATATCGAATTTATTTAAATTCGCCAGTATATCGATGTAGCCTAACGAAGCTAGGGACGTAATTTCATTTATTAGGGAATGAAGCAGTAAGTTTACTTCACTTCATACCAAAATTATGTACAAAACCTGCTATAAAAGCACACCAGAGTAAGATTTTATACCAATAAATCCTGGAAAAAATATTGTATTTGGGAAAAATTTGAGAGTTTTTTCGTTAGGTGGATATATCTTGGTATATTGGTAACTAAATTCTTGGTACTGTTTTAATTGATTTCTTGTTTCTGCTACTGTTTGTTATTGATATTTATCCATTTCTAGTTTAGCATCTTTTTTTGACATTTAGGTGTCAGGTTTTGATTAGAGTGACCATTTTAACGGCTGTGAGTTGATTTTGGATGATTCCTCGTGGATTATTAGTAAAATGGTTCCTTCCATATAACAAAACATCATGATCATCATGATCATACATATATCAACTTAAAGTCGAAGTATTGTAGATGTCGTATTCACATTATATATTTTTTCTTTTATTCTATTGAACTTTTAAGGTGCGAGCCACGGAGAACTTTATCCTTCTTCTTCGAGGAAATTTATTTTCAATTTTGTTGCTCTGAAGTTAGACTATTCAGTTAACTAGAAGTTAATTAAAATTACAATAAGCAATTTAATATGGTATTTTGTTTCTTTCGCCTCAAAACACATATTTTGAGATTTTGATCGTTATCCGATAAGTTAAAAATGTTTCAGTCGTGAAAGATTTGGAATTTTTTGCCATTTTCAATGCTCTTGCTGCCATTTCAGTCAATATAATGGCAGGCTAATAAAAATTGCAGTGATTATAGAGAATTTTACGCTGAATCGAATAGCTTTATAATAATTGTTATACAATCTTTGGTTTTTAAATTATGTGGTGGAAGATATATTTTAATAAATTGAGTGGATTTTAGTTTATGTTACATATCTTAAAAACTATATATAGTCGTGAAAATTTACGATTTTTTACCATTTTCAATTTTTTTGTTGCCATTTCCGTTCAAATAATCGCAGGCTAATGAAAATTTCACTGATTATAGAGAATTTTACGCTGAATCGAATAGTGGTATAATAATTATTATACAATCTTTAGTTTTTAAGTTATATAATGGAAGATATATTTTAATAAAATGGGTGTATTTTAGTTTATGCTACATATCTTAAAAACTATACATTTCAGAGCAATTTAATATGTTTTTTTGTTTCTTTTGTCCCAAAATACATACATTTTGAGAGTTTTATCGTTATCTGAGATTAAAAAATATTTAACACTTTTTCCATATATATAGTCGTGAAAATTTACGATTTTTTACCATTTTCAATTTTTTTGTTGCCATTTCCGTTCAAATAATCGCAGGCTAATGAAAATTTCACTGATTATAGAGAATTTTACGCTGAATCGAATAGTGTTATAATAATTACTACACAATATTTAGTTTTTAAGTTATATAATGGAAGATATATTTTAATAAAATGAATGGATTTTAGTTTATGTCACATATCTTAAAAACTATACATTTCAGAGCAATTTAATATGTTTTTTTGTTTCTTTTGTCCCAAAATACATACATTTTGATAGTTTTATTGTTATCCGAGATTAAAATGCATTTTCAGTATTTTTGCTGTCATTTCAGTTAATATTGGCAGTTAATAGCAGGCTATTGAAAATGTCAGTGATTATGAAGAATTTAATGCTGAATCGAATAGTGGTATTATAATTTTTATAGAAGATCTGGTTTTAAGTTATACAGTGAAAAAATCAATGGACTTCTGTGTATGTCGTATATTTGAAAGACAACATTCTGAAACAATTTTATAAGAACTATAATTTTTTTCATCTAAAAATACATATATTTTGAGAATTTTGTCTTAATCAAACCGTTTTTCTATGTTATATTTGTGTTTTTTTATTTTCAGGTTTATTTTCTCAACTTTTCTTTTTTTTAAATAATCACATGATAATGAAACTTACAGAGATTATAAAATTTTATAAGTCGAATCCGGTTGGAGGTATATTAAAATTTATACAATACAAATTTACAAATACAAGAGTGTGTGTGTACAGAAAAAAGGGAATTTTTCTGTATACATAGAAATTAGAAATTCTGATTCAATTTAACATTCTTTATTTTGATATGCGTATCTTTTGAATATTATTTAGCTACTTATGAGATAAAAATGTTGTCGATTTTTCGTTTGTATACAACGAGCTTGATAACTAGATGAAAAAGAAAGCAAGAGCATGGAAGATTAATTACCAAATACGTAACAGCATATATGGGGGACCATATGACAATTAGTATCTAATTATCGACTTATTTAGTTCGACAGAATAATGACGCTTACCGGGGAATTCCCCCCCAAAATTCCGTACCGTTGAATATATAGCGGACGGTAGGCTCGACAGACTGTTTCTGTTTATTTTTGACGTGTTAATATGATAGATGAATGACCGTGACTTTTCGCAGGTTCAAGTATATCCTGTTATGTGTTTAACATAATCATTTAATTACCTTAAAATGGGAAAATTCGGACTGTTTCGGATTCGTGAATCCATTCTTGGTCGCGTAAAATATTCCAAAAGATTTTTTTCACTCGTTAACATTTAGATTTTGTTTGTAATATCTACTTCCATGTACTGCGTGATAGTATATTAGATATAACGTTTGGTAATTCTTAATTTTCTTGAAAGATTTTGCTGAAAAACGTTTTCTTGCTTCAATGTAGTTTCTCGAAGGCCCAAATAAACGTTTATCACATGAATAAAAGTGATGAATTTAGTGATTTAACGATAAATAAAAAGTCTTGAGGCTTTTTCTAACTTTGCTTTACGCTGCCAATATCCTAATAACAAAAGTAAAACTACACTATCGTAAAACATACAAGAAAATTAATAGAATTGACGTGATTAGTGAGTATTCCAGACATAATGACCGTGGAATGTGGTGGAATACTGAATAAGTTTAAGTTAAAATACTTTAAGTAAAAAATATTTTTAGTAAAAGGTATAAAAATACTACAGACAATAACTGTAAACTGTGAGGATATTACTATTGACATCAAATGCTCTTTATTAACCACCGACTTCGAAAAATGAGGAGGTTCTATGTTCGGCTGTATATATTTATGTATATTCGCCGATTTATCCGTCAATTGTGGACCCATTTTCAAAATTTTTATTCGGAAGAGTGTACTTCCGAGGCGGTCCCATTGGAACCAAGTCGGAATCTGATGGAGGAAGGGGGAAAAGTTTTCACATAGTTTTTATCTAAAATAATCAGATATTTGAGTGTAATGTTATTGCTGAGCTGATATGATGGGAAATCAGTCAACGCAAAAGCCATTCAGTTTGCTTTTTAAGCACTAACTATAGCAAATAAGACCTCGTCCACAATATTTCTTGTGGACAACTGCTTCTATGGTGTAATTAGTTTAAAACATTTAGCTCTCAAACAGAGGTCGCGGGTTGTATTCTCTGCGTGAACAACATTTTTTGTTGTTCTATTTTAGTTAGAACATTTTTCAAATCACTTAGGCTGGCTAGCGGACCCCAAGGCCTCAAGTGCTCCTTATTTTCAGTCACTGTTTATTTATTCCTATTTTTCTTCATACGGGCTGCAACTTTACTTGGCCTATCTATTGTAATATTAAATAAAATAACTGCATAATTTATTGAGTAAATATCTAACACTAAAAAGAGAAAAATAATCAAACTTAAGATTTTTAACACAAAAAAAGTTTTAAAACAAAATATGTACATATTAATTGTTGTAATAACAAAATAAAAAATATAAAAGCCTCATTTCATCTTCAACTACACGTATTTTATATTCTACTATATACACACAATTTAGCTTAATACCCACCTAAACCTATTTATCTATTTACAATATTATTTTAACTACTACTAACTGAACACTCTGAAGTCACACTATATTGACTTCATGCACACTTGTACGATAAAACCCATCATATTATATTAAATATAATTTTTCATATTATTTGGTAACCGAAAATGGAACAAAATTATTAGGGACTTATATACACAATACGGACAAAACAAATGAGGCCTAACCTCAAATGTTACCAACAGCCTTATTATTACGCTTTTTGGGCATATTTGGAGTTACTTAAAATTGTAAATATACCGGCTGGTTCCCGCCTTGCAAGATTTAACCACATTTCTCTTAACCTTATCTGCCTTGGAACGAAAATACACAACCTGTTTGAGGTTTGTGTCATTGTTTAATTACACTAGGAACTCTCACACCATCGTTACACATTAGAATGTCTAATTATAACACAAAATGATTAAAATACTGTATAAATAAGACCTGTATCCAGACAAACCGACCAAAACAACTACGTCATGCGTAGATTTGTAACGTCAATTTTTCGTTCAAATCAATTTTTAGTTGTCTGGCCTATTACGAGGGTCACTATTGATATTTCGGGAATTGGCAACAATGTTGTCATGTGAGTCCATCTGATGGTTCCATCGTAAAGTTTGACATTTTTGACGTATTAAGTACTCATAACATTGGAACTGAATAGTGAATATTTTCGTGCGATGATTTTTTTACGATTTTCGACGTGGAATATCATAACAAAAGTGCATCAATCAACTTAATTTGACTTTTGGCGATGAAGCTCCATCCAAAACCACCGTGTATCACTGGTTTAGTGAATTCAATCGTGGTCGTAGTTCGATATCCGACGAGTTTCGTGAAGGTCGTCCAAAATCGGCTGTTGTGCCAGAAAACATCGATGCTCTCTGTGAAATAATTGAGATCGTCATATCACCTATTGTGAGATTGAAGCATTAGTTCCACCAGCATATATGCGATTTTACATAGACACTTAGCTGTGCACACAATTTGAAAATCGCTCAAAAAAAGGTCGTGTCGATTGGTGCAAAGATATGCTTAAGAAATTCAATCGCGGTGCTTCGAAAGACGTTTATAAAATCGTGACAGGTCAATCATGGATATATTCGTATGAGCCCGAAAGTAAGCAGCAGTCGATCTTATGGGTGTTCCAAGATGAACCAAATACAACAAAAGTTGTTCGCGCACGAAGCACTTCAAAGAAAATGGTGGCCTGTTTCTTCGGGAAAACTGGTCATATTGCAACAGAGCCTCTAGAGGATCGTAGAACAGTAAATTCTGATTGGTACACAAACATTTGTTTGCCAGAAGTCTTCGGTGAAATAAGGAAAATAAGGAGACGCCGGATTTTTCTTCATCATATCAATGCGAGCTCTCAAACAAGAGACTATTCAAAACATCGAATTGTAGGGTCGTCCGCCGTACAGCCTTGACTTGGCACCCAATGACATCTTTTTGTTTCCATCCGTGAAGAATAAACTGCGTGGTGAACGATTTTCATCGCCCGAAGAAGCTATTGAAACGTTCAAAAATCATGTTTTGAAGATACCTCATTCGGAATGGAACAAATGTTTTGAAAATTGGTTTAAACGTATGCAAAAGTGTATCGATCATCGTGGCAAGTAATTTGAAAAACAATAAAAATATATTCGCGGCATAACTATTTGTTTTTATTCCTATTCCCGAAATATAAATAGTGACCCTCGTAAAGGGAGGCGGTTATACTGTTTACGCTGTGACTGTATTTCAGTTCAAAACATAGTACTTCAGGAAGTTTTATGCAAATAAAGAGGACGACCGAACCTCATCGAATACTTGATGAGTTAAAATAAAAGCAGATTATTTCCGAACGTTATCCCTCCCGGTCGAAACGCCGATAAAACTTTAAATAATGGCAAGTGGCGCTCTCTCCGGGCACGCCACAATGAACAAACCCAAAACCATATGCAAATAGATGCTCTGACACAATTCCGCGGTTCCTTTTGCGGGGACGCCACCCCTTCCCCCTCGTCGTCGCTCTAATTCGAACCGAGGGGATTATCGCGTCGCGCTTTCAAACGGAACCGCCCCAAAGCCGTGGGGTTCGAACGGGAGACCGGAGGCTTATCGGTCGGGCGTCAGCCGCGGCCCATTGTGACGATTGACACCCGTGAAATCGCCCCGAGCGGGATAAGGGTTGCGAATTAAATGTTTCTCTCTCGGACGCCCGGGGCGATTGAACGTTTCGATTATCCTGTGGAACTTAACGTTATTTTTTTGTTGGCGATTAGGTTCGAGCCGAGTCTGCCGATATCTAGGCAGGAAGGTTTTAATTTTGTTGTTTAAGGGGGTGGTTTAATTTTATGAGGGTAGTTAATTAATTTTTTTAAATATATTTCAAAGTCTCCTTTTACCAACTAGGGGTTTATCTGGACTGGACCTATGTTTATCGTGGGCTCCGAATCACGGTCCTCGGCATTAAGCCTACCGACTGACGAGTGACCAACTTAGAAATCATCTCAGAAGACAGCCAGTCTAATCCAGCCTGGCTGGGGTTATTTTCCTTGTCGGATTTTGCACTATTGTTGCATTAAAAGCACATTGTAACATATAATGAACCTAAGGGGCGTTTTTGTTAGTTCCCATAATTTTTATCGAGCGTAGTCTACAATTTAACTAAAATATAACATTTTACTAATACCTTATACTCTTGTTTTCGCATTGTTTTCGCTTATTTGCTAATAATTTTGTCTATTAAATAATAAATAATTATACTACCTTAACACACTTTTGTAAACATAAAATTAACCTAAAAATTACTTCTTTAGCGACCGCTACGACCCTTTAGGCCACCACGCATTCACCTACAGCAGGTTCAAAGGCTGACAACGTTGGTGGATTGGTACCATATGGTTCCTGGCTGTAAGAGACCACCACGACGACTTCTCGCTCTTTTTTCTTTTCTCTACCCCCTTGTAATAGTACCACTTCCCCAGCGCTACCGTACTTCCTTTACCTAATCTAATATCCTGTCCATTCTCCCCTCTACCGCATGTATCAATTTAATTCGAAATAAACAAGTATTTCTTCAACTAGTGTTTTCAGCTCTCGTGCGGATCCCTTCCACAAAAATAGCAGGAGTATTCGGACAAACAATCCCATCGACAGCCACACATTTCGTCCGACCGACCAGACGAACATTCCTACACTTCCTAACCACAACTCTATGAAAAATGTCAAACTAGTTTGACTTCCTTTTACTACTTTTTTACTTTTTCCTTTACAGTCCTTTTACTGTCGTCTGTGTTTTATGGGTTCTGTCGACTTGGTCTGAATGAAAAATATATTTATAATCTATTCAAGGTTTATTTGTATATGCACCATCCAAATTTGTGACGTCAAAATGTCGCAATGTTGCCGCATCAACTCCGAGTTTTAGTTCGGTCTGGGGTTGACATACAACAAAATTCTAATCTAAATAAAATAATTGAACAAAAATGTTATCAAATATAATTAAAATTATAGTATATCTAAAAACTACAGTTAATTATACAGCCACAATAGTTTATAGGTTAATGTTATAATCTCTTATCACTATTGTTTTTAAGAATTTTGCATACAACCGAACAACTTTGACAGGCTCATTCGTTTACGTGTTCGAACTAATCAGACAGTATTGTGTCTCAATAAAATGAGAAGGAATATATTGTCTGATTCTAAAACGAATTTAGAAATTGCGGCAGGCAACATATTAAACATCTTGATGACGTATGTACAAATAAACTTTAATAGTCTTTTAGGGTAAAAATGATGTGGCTCGGTGAATGGAGGTAAATCGAAATGAAACAGTGGTGTTTACATAATGTGACCGTTATTTATTGGCAAAATAAAAAATGTGAAAATACAAATAAATAAAACGGATGGCAGCGGAGTTACCTGAAGACGAGGCTTGGGCAGTCGATGGTGGCACGTCTTAACCAAACGAGGGTTGAACACTGAATCACCGAAATACCCTTCAATAATATCCCAGATAAACGTGTCGGGGTTGCCGCCAGCTATTCGTTGTCGGGTTCCAGTTGGCACCCCGCCCGTGTTCAACATCTGGGATTATATTTCTGGGTATTTTGTAGACCGTTATTCCACGATGTAAAATTCGACATGCTCAAGGTCGCTACAATACTCCCCTGCCAGAATTTTACATAAAATTATTTGAAACAAAATGTGCTGTGTAAAATGGGCTTTGAAAAAATATGATAGTTCGAAACGGTTGTGGTTGGTACGGTGGCGATCTGGTACGGCTGTTGATATCTTCCGGTCCTACAGATACCGTTGCATCATCGTCGCTTTGGCACTTGAATGTGGTCCATCGACGACGTTGAAAACAAGCTATTCTTCAGACAGGGCTCCCGTAATCGACGCTGTGGGAGGATCGACTGTTCGACGACGTGGTAGCTTATTTTCTTCGACGACGAGACGTTAGCAATTCTGGTACTTCGGCGAAGACATAACGAGTCTACGGTGACTGCAATCGGTACCTAGCTTCTGGAGCTGCTCTGTGACTAATCCGTAGTCACATACGTTAGGTTAATTCAGAAAAAAAACAAATAACGACGGTATCCGACCGAAGCTGCCCAAAGCCTTTTAAATCAAAATATCTGCCATTATGACGGAGACGGCGAGCGAAGGAAGACATTATGATTTAAACATAGCGCCGAAAGAAATGTTTAGCCGAGACGTTGATGATTAAGCAGTGATGTAAAAATATTCCAAAAGATTGTGAAATAAAAATTTTGACAAAAAAAAAATTTAAAACATTAATTGGAAATAATGAAATTAATCGGAATAAAATGAAAATGAATCTTGAAGGTAAAATTGAAAAGGAATCGAATTAAAAATATTTAAAATTTTGAAACAAAAAAAATATAACGGCCACGTAAAATACACCATTTTCTACGTACCCTCCATTCACGAGTCCAAACCCAATTTTGCGAAAGATCACGTCGGGTTCACCACTTTAGGGTAAAAATGATGTGGCTCGGTGAATGGAGGTAAATCGAAATGAAACAGTGGTGTTTACATAATGTGACCGTTATTTATTGGCAAAATAAAAAATGTGAAAATACAAATAAATAAAACGGATGGCAGCGGAGTTACCTGAAGACGAGGCTTGGGCAGTCGATGGTGGCACGTCTTAACCAAACGAGGGTTGAACACTGAATCACCGAAATACCCTTCAATAATATCCCAGATAAACGTGTCGGGGTTGCCGCCAGCTATTCGTTGTCGGGTTCCAGTTGGCACCCCGCCCGTGTTCAACATCTGGGATTATATTTCTGGGTATTTTGTAGACCGTTATTCCACGATGTAAAATTCGACATGCTCAAGGTCGCTACAGTCTATATATTCAAATGTGTTTAAAACCATAAGTACTGGAAACAGTCATACATCAGCCCCAAGTGATTGAAATACCGATTACTAACTATATTTTTAAGAAGTAATTGAGCCAAATACGTATTCGTATTTCAATAACGAGTAACTCGGTTACTTATGTATCATTTAACGTTCTGAAACAATATATTTATCCACGTTTCTAGTATCCTTGCCTCCAAATAAAAACCGTTTTATTATTTCTTCCAATCCAAACCAAATACGGTAATTTACACTAAGCAAACAAGGCGGATTGTGGTTGTTTGTATTTGTCGCATAGTTCCGTGGCACATCTGGTGGCGTGTTCGAGCCGCTAAAATTAGTTCGACGACGTCGGAGGGTGGATATAAACTGGCGCGCCCATCGATCGCTCCTGATGAGGTACAACAGGTCAACGACAAGCTCGTTTGTCATCGGGGGATCAGTCAGTTTTCGGCGAGAGACAGCGCGAGGTTTCGAACTAATGACTGAGGATGTTCGTGGAGATAATGACTAGGGCACTGGTTACACAATAGTAGGAAGGTGCAGTTATTCTGTACCTTTATTTTGTTAAAAGTGATCAGTCGTCATAACTAATTTTCGAAACTATTTTTGGAGATTCACAGCCAGCATTCCGTAAACTTCGGTAGTTCCCTGCTGATTTTGCCACGTTGCAATCCATTTACAAACAATTGAGAGCTAGAATCCGACGAACTCTAGCGATCGTTTTGGGTTTAAAGACCTGATACTGATAATGGCTTTGTTTTGTAAGGTTAAGAATTCTGTTGATATAGTTTATTATAGTGTTGGGAACTATCGAGTGTTTAGTAATTGACTACTTTTTACTATCGACTGTTTCAGTCTCTATTTTTGGTTCGACTGATTTTGTTACTTTTTACTAGTGTCTGTTTCAGTCGACTGTTTTCAGTCATCTATTTTTGGTTCTACTAGTTTCATTCGACTGATTTTTTACGTTCTGGCTCTGTTGCTGTGTCGTTGATAAAGTGAGTCAAACTTAACGAAAGCAAAATCATAATAACTTGTATTTGTTGAAAGTAAGACAATGTCTGATTTATCATCCATCATTTGTTCCAGTATCTGTAAAGCTTAGCAATAACGTCATCAATAAAAGCTTGTGAAAATCATTCAAATAATCATCAAAAACATCGATTACGATAGTGGTTTAAAACAAAATGACGATATGAATATTAATTACAACATGGGTTGGCAGTTAAAACAGATCTTGTTGCTAGAAAAACGGTAATGAGCATAAAAGATGTAATGACATCCGCGTTCTTTAAACGAAGTACCGTCTTCAATGACACAGCGCAAAGAGAAACAACAGTTGGCACATTCGAGATAAAAATTTTTTTGGTCGTTGATTCATAAATTATTTCCTTCATCTCGTTGGATTTTTTCAAAAGTAATCTGTTACTTTCAATTATGAATAAAAGCGGTGAAATGTCAAGGCTGCGTCCGTTGAATTTACGAAAGAACCATCAAAACAGTTGTTATATTTTTATCTGGTCGTTCGAGGGAGTTATGCAAATTTTCTCGGCTATTTTCATATATTAAACAGATAATAAACTAGAATATTAATCGAGGTACCGAGAACAAACGATGGCTGATGATGTTGGATCGAGAATCAATGATGGTACTTGGATGTCATTTGGTTTATTCCGTTCTACTTGTTGAGTTGGTTCCTGAATGTTTTACGATTAATTACCAATGCTTATCGCTACGTAACTAATTAATAGCTGCACGATGACTTCGAAATCATATGGATAGACGAAGATTTTGCCTTAAAACATGAAATAAGGCTGCTATACAATACAGAGGCTGGACAACAGGCAGGATGTCAGAAGATTGAAGCGAATCAAACCACACGATGTTGCTTAG
Organism: Rhynchophorus ferrugineus; assembly: GCF_030347505.1. Classification (NCBI taxonomy): domain Eukaryota; kingdom Metazoa; phylum Arthropoda; class Insecta; order Coleoptera; family Curculionidae; genus Rhynchophorus; species Rhynchophorus ferrugineus. Next base: position 3,278,899 of record NW_027472589.1, on the reverse strand, counting down.
TATATGTGTCTTTTTTAACTTTAGCTTAACTGGTTTTAGTGGATTAGTTTTATTTTTATTTGAGATATACATACTGATGTATTAATCCCGTACAAGCCTTGCTTGTATATTAATGCAAGTGCAACATAGTAGTAGTAGTAGTGTGGCGATCGCCACAACCCTTTAGGCCAAAACGATTTCATCAACAAGTACAAAGGTTGGCAACGCCGGTGGATTGGTACCATGCAGTTCCAGGGTATGAAAGACCATCACGACGACGTCTCGCTCTCTTCTCTTTTCTCCATCCCCCTGTAATAGTACCACTTCGCACAGCGCTACCGTACTTCCTCTACCTAACCTAATATCCTGTCAATTTTCCCGTCGACCACATGTATCACTCAATATCGAAATAAACAATTGATAATTAAACCAGTGTTTTTCAGTTCTCGTGCAAATTCCTTCCAAAAAAAAAAAAATAGTAGTGAGTGTTCTGACAAATAATCGCAGCGGCAGCCACACATTTCGACCGACTGACCGACCCGACGAACATTCCTACAATTGGTGACCCCGACGTGATTAAAGTGCCTAACAGGTAAATCAACTCAACATAAGCCACTTAACACGTGCATGGAAGGATAGCACGAGGAACGGAACCCATCAACATCACATGGTCGACGTTATCCCACGAGACTAGCGTGATGGACGAAAACCACAGAAGCCCACCCTGTATACCATCAACACATGTACACCCTCGCATCACGAGACGGGACACGTAACATACTTATAGGTACCCTCAAACAAAGCTAAGCGCCCCAAGACTAACGACGTCCTGCTACAACTCCGATGGCAGCTGATCCCGTAAAACTCCTCGCTCAGGTTGGGATCCCCATCTCATCAGCAGTCCCCGGGCGTTTGTTTGCGTGATTGCGGGTGCACTCCGGAACTTGCACCACATGTAGGTACGTTCCACGGCAGTACCACTAGGAGGGGAGTTATGTGGCGATCGCCACGACCCTTTAGGCCAAAACGTTTTCATCAACAAGTACAAAGGTTGGCAACGCCGGTGGATTGGTACCATGCAGTTCCAGTGTATAAAAGACCATCACGACGACGTCTCGCTCTCTTCTCTTTTCTCCATCCCCCTGTAATAGTACCACTTCGCACAGCGCTACCGCACTTCCTCTACCTAACCTAATATCCTATCAATTCTCCCGTCGACCACATGTATCACTCAATAACAAAATAAACAAGTGATAATTAAACCAGTGTTTTTCACTTCCCGTGCAAATTCCTTCCAAAAATAGTAGTGAGTGTTCTGACATATAATCGCAGCGGCAGCCACACATTTCGACTGACCGACCCGACGAAAATTCCTACAGTAGTAATAAATTAATTTGTAAATTAAGATTGTACTAAGCATATCTAACGTATAAAAAATATTTATATTTGGTTCCAAATCTGCACTGAAACATCTTTTTCATTTAACCAGTTTCTGTTCCTAGCATCTTAAATGTTGCCAGTCTCTTTCTCACTCAAGATTGATTAAATAAAAATAAGATTTAAATTACAAATTAGACAAACTGGAAATTAATTTGTCATCGCGTCCTTATATAAAATGGTGTAATGTTATAAATATAAGTGATAAAGAAGAACGAATCTATAATATACCGAGACGATATATTAATAAATATATTTCCAAGAAATTACACAAGAATCAATCAATATGCCAACAAATTAAAAGTGAATCGGTTTACGTTATGTTCAATAAGGTCGGTCTTTCATGGGAACTGGAATATTTTTAATTGGAATTCGTCGTTTTTTTCTCCATGTTTTGGTTTTGATGGATGTGATGAATGCACTCGTTTATATTAACGCTGATTAACGTAAACAGACACATGCAACGCGATGTTTGACTGAAGAAGAGAATTATTGGTTGGGTTGATATATTTCTTGGGGAGGCATAATATAAACATTGTAATTTGATAGATTTTTAATTTATTTTGCTTCATTTCAGACCGTTCAATAACTCGTTTTTTTCTGGATGATGTGTATATACAGAAAAAATTATCCCTGGTTATTAATTTCTGAACTGTTTGAGATGACTGAAAAGTAATTGCGGTTTTATTTATAGTACATTTTTCTGTACATAGTACAAATGTTTCCATCGTAACAAATTCTATATTACGTTATATTTTATGAAAGCATATTAAACAAAAAAAACTATTCCTTTACTTGAAAACTGAGTTATTCAAGAAATGAAGTGGCTACTGGTTGAACGGCAATACAAAGCGACACGGGGGGTTCTTATCTATTAGAAAACATTTATTTCGTTTCTACAGCTTATAGTTCTAATAAAATTATGTTTTGAGTATCGCCTATACAATCGTCCGCCAGTTGGCCGTTGAAAAGCTTCGAAATGGAAAAGGAAACTACCGTTGTATCATCCGTTATTATAAAAATCAATAGTAGCGTGGATAAATAGACAATCTTCCCTAGCGATGAATTGTTGAGGATGACACGTTAGTATATATAATTTCTATATAAAAAAGTAACTTTAATAACACATTTTATGTTGAGCTATTACCTTACACTTACTATAGAAGATGTGGTTCTTTATATCAGTATTATTATTTTATATTAGTAGGTAGAAAAATACATCTCTTCATCCAAAATAGAAAAAAAACATCAGACATTCCAATGGGTCAAATTTAATGAAATAAAATGATAAATTGTATTTGTTGAAGGTAAGACTGTGTTATCTCAAGGCATCTTTATAGATATTCAAATTGCTGAGATTTGTTTTTTTCTTGCAATTTAGCTTTTGGTATAACTTGCACCAAGCTACAAACCTTGATTTTTGATAATTTTTGAATGATTTTACGATTTATTATATATGTATATATATATATATATATATATATATATATATATATATATATATATATATATATATATATATATGCCTAATACTCAATTGTCTAAAATAATGTAATATAATGAATATATATAATATAATATAATGAAAAAAGAATTTAAAAAAACAAGTTCTCACTTAAGACTTTCAACGATTTTACGTTTTGATAGTCTTTTAGAGTCTTTCATATCAGAATCATTACTTCATATCACTAGATAAAAAAAGGTCAGCATCGTAGAAATAATATCATTTTACCCAAATTAGAAAAAATATCAGACCTTGCAATGTTATAGTGGGTCAAACTTAACCAGAAAAACTTAAGAAAAGTTATAATAAATCGTATTTGTTGAAGGTAAGACGGCGTCTGTTTTCATCATTTCAAATCATTTCAAGACATCTTGTTTTTGGTGCACTTCAACTTTTAATATCGCAACATTTCAATTTTAATAATTTTATAACAGTTAACTTACTTAGTTTTACTAAAATAATGAAAAAAATAAAACAAAACTGATTTTATCGAGTTTTTATTGATTCGTACAACTAATCATTATAGTAAAAACATTGTAAAATTAATCATTACTGTGTATTCACAAAAAAAGCGTCAATATTCTTATGGTTACTGACTAGAAACGAATTATTTCCTTATTCTTTCTTCTTCTGTTCGGTCTTCTTCTTGGGCGAACGGTCCAGTCTCAGACCGGAGTGGCTCAATTCTTTGGACAGGTCGACTTCTTTGACCAGAACACCGGAGGTGATGGATCCGGACGAGTACGAGCCGGAGGAACTGCTGGACGATCCGAAAGAACTGCCGGATCCGAAGGAACCGCTGGATCCGAACGATCCCAGGGAACCACCCGCACCGAAACCGGACAGTCCGCTACCCCCGACGCCAGCCAGGGCCAAATCGGCTGAGGAACCTCCGAGACCGAGGCCTCCGGAACCGCCCAATCCGTATCCGCTGGCGTAGACTCCTCCGCTTGGCAATGACGAAGATACCAGGTTCAAGCCGGAAGATCCGCTGCTTGAGATGATTCCTTGCGATGGGATGCTGACTCCTCCGGAGCCGAGCGACGATCCGGACGAGATCACGCCCAAACCGGACGAGGAGACTCCACCGAGACCACCTAGGTTGTATCCGGAGCCGTATCCGCCGAGTCCGTAGCCGCTAAGTCCTCCAACGCCACCGAGACCGCCCGAGAGGGAGGAAGAACCCAGAGAACCGGCGGAGAGGGCGTCGAGAGATGACCCGGAGAGGGATCCCAGGGAGCCGGATGATCCCAAGGCGAGGGAGCTAGATCCCGCCGCTCCCAAAGCGGCAGAGGCTGAGTTTTGGGAGTGGACGTTGTAGCCGACGGCATAAGAAGCAAGAACCGGCGAGGTGGCCTGTACGCTTACTTTGGGTTGGACCACGACTGGGATCTGTTTCTCGACGGTGATGGTACGTTCGTAGGTGACTGGTACCGGGACCTTCTTGGTGACGGTGACTGGGTATGGTTTTGGAATCGATACAGGTACTTGTTTGACGACGGGTACTGGTACTGGACGGTCGACATGAACGGCGTATGGTACTTTCCTCTCGACAGCGTATGGCACTCTCTTCTCAACGACAACAGGTACCTTTCTTTCCACCGTAACAGGGTATGGACGGTCGATATGTACGGGTACTGGTACCTTAACTTGAACGGGCACCTGTTTAATTACTTGTACGGGATATGGACGGTTAACGTAGACGGGGTAGGGTACTTTCTTCTCTATATGGACCGGTACAGGCTTGTCGACTGGCACTGGAACTTTGTATGGTACGGCTACGGGTACTTTTCTTTCGACAGTGACAAAAACTGGACGCTCGACAGTGTAGGGTACTCGTTTCTCGACGGTGACCTGGTAGGGTTGTGGTACCGGGATGCGAACTGGTACCGGGCGTTCTACTGGTACCGGTAATTGTTGGGTGACGGTGACTGGTACGGCTTTTTCGACCGGAACGGGTACGTTTACTCTCTTCTCTACGGTGTATGGTACAGGGCGGTCGACTGGTACTGGAACTGGCCTGTCTACGGACACGGGTACCCTACGTTCGACGGGTACGGGTACGGGACGATCGACGTGTACGGTGACTGGTACTTGTTTCACGACGGGTACCGGGTAAGGTTGTGGTACCGGTACTTGGACGGTGTTTCCTTGCACGACTGTTTGTACTTGTCTGGGTTGGGAGACGGTGACGGCTGGTACCAGAGACACGGCGGGAGACTGTACTACGCCGACGGATTGTCCCAGAGCCGAGACGACACCTCCGGAAGTAGCAACAACATTGCTAGAAGACTGGCTGCCAGCGGAGAAGGATGAGGAAGCTTCCAACGATTGGCTAGCGCTGAGGGCGGCTTCGGCGGATCCCAGAGAGACTCCGGAGCTTCCCAGGGCAAGGCCGGACCCCAGGGAACCGAAAGATCCCACCGATTCGAAACCTGAACCTACTCCAGAGCCGGAGACTAGACCAGCTGAGCCCACGGATCCCACGGATTCGTAACCAGAACCAAGTCCGGAACCAGAGACCAGACCAGCTGAGCCTACGGATCCCACGGATTCGTAACCAGAACCAGACAGTCCGGACGATCCTAGAGACTCAAAAGATGAACCGGCTCCGGAAGAGGAGAAACCAGCGGAACCGAGGGATCCCGAAACACCGGAAGATTCAAGGAGAGAGCCTGAACCGGAGGACAAAAGTCCCGCCGATCCGACTGAGCCGGCGAGTCCTGAAGATGATCCCAAAGACTCGTAGGAAGCACCGGATCCGGAAGCCGAGAAACCGGCCGATCCCACGGATCCCGCGAGACCGGATGACGATACGGATCCCGCGAGGCCTGACGAGGAGAGAAGACCTGAGGATCCGATGGATCCTGCCAATCCGGAAGCTCCCGCAGATTCAACCAGTGAGCCTGAACCTGACGAGGCGCTGAGTAACCCGGATGATCCTAGGGATCCCGCGGAGCTGAGGTCCAGGGAGCCGGCGCCCCCGGAAAGACCGGAGAGTCCGGAAAGACCTCCGGAGCTGGAGCTGGAGAAGTAGGAGCTGGATTGACCGAAGGAGTTGCCGGAGTTCAGGAGTGAGTCGGCGCTGTTGTATCCAGAGTTCAGGATGCTGCGTTTGGACTGATCATTTGATGGTTTCTTGATTTCTTTCTTCTGGTTTTTCTCGGCAGCAAATGCCACTGCTAGGCACAGGGCTAGCACAAGCGCCTGCAACACAAAGGTTAATGATGGTACATTCATAGTTTTAAAGTAGATGCTCAATAATTTGTATAATATTAGAGATTTGGAGATGTTAATCCAAGAATCTTCAGCTATAATCTCCAATAAATTATCTGTGAACAACAGCTGACAACTGTAGATTAAAAAATCAAATTGTTTGTTGAAAATAACCCATCTCATAGATCTGACTGATTGCAGAAGAGACTGACTGAGTATGGTTAAACGAATCTTGGGTTCAAGAATCTTCAACTATAATCGCCTAAAAACTCTATATGAATAACAGCTGCCTGAAGATCAAAACTCGAAAGAAAACCCTATGCAGCACAAAGATACTTTTCTTTTGAGATTGCTGTTAGATTATTTAGCTGCAGCTATGTCGGTACTATTATCACGAAAATGACCCATCTCATAGAACTGACAGATCAAAGAAGAGATTGGATGACTGAGGTTGAAGAATCTTCAGCCATAATCTCCTAAAATATGAAAAACAATTGACAGAGACATGCACTACAAAAATATTTCAACTCTTTTTCTTTTGAGTCTGCTGTTACAAGATCTAGCTACTGCTGCAGCTGTTTCAATAATATAGTCACGAGAATGATCCATCTCATAGATCTGACTGACCAGGGTTGAATTAATATATAAATTAACAATCCAAATTAAAAAGTAACAAAATCGAAAAAAGCAAATTATGTTTTTATAAAAAATGCAATATTTTAAACAGTATGACATAATACGACAACAACCTGACGGAAAATTTGGAAAAAAATAAGCGCTAATGAATGATACCCATTACAAAAAAAATACCAAAAAAAAAACAGCGAGGAAAACCCAATATCCCGGAGACAAGGGAACCCGAATGAACCGGCTGATAATAGACATCTAATTAGCACTTACTGTAGCTCGCATTTCTGTTCTTTAATCGCCAAACACTGACAACAAACTGACGATTGTACCCAAATCTGACCACGTATTTATATTCAGCCTCTTAGCCGGTTATTTGGGAATCATTAGCATCCCGTGCTATATGTCAACGATATTAACAGCCTAAAACTGCCGTACGCCGCGCGCGTTAGAAGGAAAAAACATCATCGTTGAGGTAATCGAAAGAAAAAATGACAATGTCACGGTTCAATTCGGATCGGATCGTTGGAAATCGGTCCAATCAAAGTTTAATATGTTTATGTCAACGGGTATCAGGTCGTGGCAATGTGAGATATGTAGATAGAATAGAATGTGAAAGCTGCAAGGATGATCTGAGGGGTCAGGCATCGTTATTTTTCGAAAACCGCTTGATATTTGTGGTTAAGATTCCCACAGGGGCAAAACTATTACAGCATCAAGGTTGGAGGTGTCACCGCCTAGATTCGGTTGCAGCGATTTACATAGACAATGCATCGTCAATTGGAACACATTTCTTCATTGTGATCGTCGGTTTTTGTAGGTATTAAATTGCTCAACCACAAAGGTTACTTTTAAGAAATATTTTTCTGATTTGTTCAATTTTGTATGTGTTAGATTTGGAATATTTTCTTGATTTACCTAATTTCTGCATTACTTTTATCTTACTGCATGGCCTTTCAGTTATTTATCTTTTCTATATTACGTAGACAAACATAATCTGTTTACAAGTATTAATAATTGAAATGTTAGATCTGAAATATAATTTTAGCCTATTCTAAATATACCAATTGATTCAAGAAACATTTGGATTTAGTTTGAAGCTCAACTACTTATTAAAATATTTTACAACTGTTAATCCTATCTTTGAGATACACTATATTGATTAATCAAATATATTAGATTTGAAATATAATTATAATTATGTTTATTTCAGGTGTGTTAATATCATTAGGTTAGTGTACAGCATTTTAATTAGATTTTCTACATTAGTTTTATCTTACTACATGGCCTTTCAGTTATTTATCTTTTCTATATTACGTAGACAAACATAATCTGTTTACAAGTATTAATAATTGAAATATTAGATCTGAAATATAATTTTGGCCTATTCTAAATTTACCAATTGATTCAAGAAACATTTGAAATTAGTTTGAAGTTCAACTACTTATTAAAATATTTTACAACTGTAAATAATTCTACTAATCCTATGTTTGAGATATACTAAATTGATTAATCAAATATATTAGATTTGAAATATAATTATAATTATGTTTATTGCAAATGTATTAATATTATTAGGTTAGTGTATAGCATTTTAATTACATTTTCTACATTACTTTTATCTTACTACATGGCCTTTCAGTTATTTATCTTTTCTATATTACGTAGACAAAAAATAATCTATTTAGAAGTATTAATAATTGAAATGCTAGATCTAAAATATAATTTTGGCCTATTCTAAATCTACCAATTGATTCAAGAAACATTTGAAATTAGTTTGAAGTTCAACTACTTATTAAAATATTTTACAACTGTAAATAATTCTACTAATCCTATGTTTGAGATATACTAAATTGATTAATCAAATATATTAGATTTGAAATATAATTATAATTATGTTTATTGCAAATGTATTAATATTATTAGGTTAGTGTATAGCATTTTAATTACATTTTCTACATTACTTTTATCTTACTACATGGCCTTTCAGTTATTTATCTTTTCTATATTACGTAGACAAAAAATAATCTATTTAGAAGTATTAATAATTGAAATGCTAGATCTAAAATATAATTTTGGCCTATTCTAAATCTACCAATTGATTCAAGAAACATTTGAAATTAGTTTGAAGTTCAACTACTTATTAAAATATTTTACAACTGTAAATAATTCTACTAATCCTATGTTTGAGATATACTAAATTGATTAATCAAATATATTAGATTTGAAATATAATTATAATTATGTTTATTGCAAATGTATTAATATTATTAGGTTAGTGTATAGCATTTTAATTAGATTTTCTACATTACTTTTATCTTACTACATGGCCTTTCAGTTATTTATCTTTTCTATATTACGTAGACAAAAAATAATCTATTTAGAAGTATTAATAATTGAAATGCTAGATCTAAAATATAATTTTGGCCTATTCTAAATCTACCAATTGATTCAAGAAACATTTGAAATTAGTTTGAAGCTCAACTACTTATTAAAATATTTTACAACTGTTAATAATTCTACTAATCCTATCTTTGGGATATACTAAATTGATTGATCAAATATATTAGATTTGAAATATAATTATAATTATGTTTATTTCAGGTGTGTTAATATCATTAGGTTAGTGTACAGCATTTTAATTAGATTTTCTACATTAGTTTTATCTTACTACATGGCCTTTCAGTTATTTATCTTTTCTATATTACGTAGACAAACATAATCTGTTTACAAGTATTAATAATTGAAATGTTAGATCTGAAATATAATTTTAGCCTATTCTAAATATACCAATTGATTCAAGAAACATTTGGATTTAGTTTGAAGCTCAACTACTTATTAAAATATTTTACAACTGTTAATAATTCTACTAATCCTATCTTTGGGATATACTAAATTGATTAATGGAATATATTAGATTTGAAATATATAATGAAATTTGAAATATATTTGAAATAAATATGTTTATTACAGAAGTGTTCAAACCATTACCTCTTACATAGCATTTGAACTAGATTTACTACAGGTCCTTTGATTTATTTGTTATTTGTGGATTATATAAAACATAATAATTAAAATATTAGATTTGGAATATGATATGTCTATTCAAGAATATTTTGCTATTAACTTAAGGTTTCTTATTAAAGAGTTTTATAACAATAATAGCTCTGAAGCATATATTTTTATACGTCCTCAGGTCATGATTAATTGTCAATCTAAATTTATTAATGTTAAAATTGAACAATTTACAATTTTACAACAATCGATATTTCAAATATTAGATTTGAAATCTGAAATACGAAATATCTCTTCTTGTTGCTCTAGAGTTACCCTTTATCCAATGTATTATGTATTTTTATGTATTTTTTTAACTATTTTAGTGTTAGTTTTATTAAAGTGGACTGGGCCTAAAGTTTAAAGTGGGCTCCCAACCACGGTCTCCAGCATTAAGCCTACCGATTGACGAGTAACCAACTTTAGATATCATCCCAGATCTTCCATCATCCGGTCTTACCCAGCCTGGTTACTGGCGTGATTGGGATCATTTTCCTTGTCGGATTTTACACTCTTGCCTAGAACATTCACAAATTTTGAACAATCACAAACATAAATTTACGACCAGGCCGTAGCAGGATTCGAACGCGCGGCTCTCGCAACAGTAGGAGGACCGTCCCATCGCCTTTACCACTGCGTCACCAAGCCGGCTTATATATTTTTTGAAATTTCTAAAACCGTTAAAATAAAATAACATTTAAAATAGTAACATACATTTATAAGTAGACCAGTGTATAGAAATACTAGACCTGAAATGTATTTTTATTATATTCGGTTTTGCGTACAAATTTATCAACTATGTGAGACTATTAAATTTGATACTGTTTATACAAGCTACTATTTATGTAACTCGAGAATCTATACATGATTAAAATAAATCATTTTATTTTCTGGTACGATATCCTAGCTTGCATCATCCTGATTTCCATTATTAAAACCGAACTGACTGTAATAAAACTTACTGATTAGTAATTATAATAGTCCTTTCACATCTTCGAGTCGGTGGGATGTGCCAACAGGTTTGTTCGGTTTCAACCAGGAGATACATCTCTCAGATAGAAGTTTGGTAAATAATCATGACATCAGGCCGCATCTTCTACCAGATGATGTCAATATTATCAAAATTAAATGTATAAAAAAAACGATAAATAAAAACCTCACTAGTCTTAGAGGTCGTCATCTCTTTGTTACGTAACAAAAAAGAAACAAATTTTGGTGGGTCAATTATTGTCCACAATCTTAAAATGTTTCATCTATTTTTACTACTCATCTGCAATAGGTTTACTGACTACACAACATTTATAAGATCGTCCGATGAGCTTTACTACGCTATTAAATAACACTTTATAATCAATGAGGTTTTTATTCAAATCAACGACATAAATATTCAATAAGTCTCGTTCTTGAAGATTTACACCAACAATAAACAATCCGAAAAACAGAAGATCGAATTCCGCCGCGATCTGCCGCGCTATCCGGTCGAACCTATCGCCCGGTGCTCCAGAACGTTACCTTTTACATAATCTTGAGGATGTTAACCTCAATTTTGCAGAGTATAGCACGATATAACCAATAAAATTGACGTTAACGTCGCTATCTGTCATAAACACTCGTCCGTGACGTAACTCCGGTTATTTGGCCGGTAAAAATAGAAAAAAATCCCAAAACCTATACGAATGAGATGAAGGAGCGACGACGACGAGGCATTTGGAGGAGATTCGGCCTTGACGCTATGCAAATATCGTCCGTCTCTTTCGAACGATTAAAAATTGGTTCTTAGGTAAAATGTGATGTAACACCGATGATATGAATTAATTTTACGCCTACCCGATTTGTCTCGTACCGGATGTTGTTGCGGATCGAGATCTACCAAAACGTATTCGAATAGTTTACATTCTTGACGAAAAAAAGGAAACCGATTTTAATTGGCGCCCCGTAACTTCACTGGCAAAATTAGTTTTTTTATTCAACATAATTCCCTTCAAGGGTGATACACTGATTATAGCGGCCCTTCAACTTTTCGATACCATTTTTGTAGTACGATTTGTTCTTTGCTTCAAAATAGGCCTCAGTTTCGGCGATCATCTCTTCATTCGACGAACATTTCGTCCCAGCGAGCAATATTTTGAGATCTGAGAACAGGATATACTCGCTGGGGGCCAGATCTGGAGAATACGGTGAATGAGGAAGCAATTCCAAGCCCAATTCATGGATTTTTGCCATCGTTTTCACTGACTTGTGACACGGTGCATTGTCTTGGTGAAGCGGCACTCTATTTTTCTTCAAATGCGGCAGTTTTTCGGCGATTTCGTCATTCAAACGGCCCAATAACGCTATGTAATAGCCGCTCTTAATGGTCCTTCCTTTTTCAAGGTACTCAGTGAAAATTATTCCAAGCGCAGCCGAAAATACAGACGCCATAACCTTGCCAGCTGACTGTTGCGTTTTCTCACGTTTTGGAGCTGGTTCATCGTGTACAGTCTACTCGGATGACTGTCGATTGGACTTCGGAGTGATATTTCATGTTATATGTTTCATCTATTGTCACATATCGACACAACTCGGGTTTATTACTCTTAATCATCGTCAAACACTGCTCGAATCGTCAATACGTCGCTGTTTTTGGTCAAAAGTGAGCTCGAGCTACACCCACTTTGCACAGAGCTTTCTCATACCCAAATATTCGTGAATGATATGATGTACTCGTTCAGTTGATGATAGCTTTAGAGTGTCTGCTATATCATTCAATTTTATTCATTTACGGCCATTCAAAATCATTTTGTGTTTCATGTTTTCATGTTTTCTTCGGTAACAACATCTTTTGGGCCTGCACTGCGTTCACCGTCTTCGGTGCTCATTTCATCACGTCTAAACTTAGCATACTTGATACTCAACCATCAGATTTTCCTGGGGCAGTGTCCAGAAACTCAGCATCAAGCCAAGTTTTTGCTTCAACTGTATTTTTTCCCATCAAAATCAATATTTTATTAACACGCGAAATTCCTTTTTATCCATTTTTTTCACAATAACAAAAGTTGCTTCACTCAAAATGCTATAATTCACAAACTAATGATCCGTTTTACCGAAATAACTACCGTTTGATTTAGTAAATTACTATTCGAATTTGGTGATAATTAATAGTTTTGTTATGAATATCTAAAGTATTCTCTTAAAAGGTTAGACTAAAAATAATACTTTGTTGATAACTATTTATTAAAAGATGTGTATTAAGTTTAAATTGCTAGAATATATCGGTTAATAATTAAAATGTGGTTATAGAAATATTTTTGAAATATATATTTGAATTATTAAAAAAGACATTCAAAACTTTTTTCTTGAAACATTTTTGTGAAAACTTTGAAACAGTTTATTGGAATGTTAGGCCTGTATGTTTTTGGCAAATTCTAAAGTTATTGTCTGTACAAAAAATTATTTAATTTACTTTTTACTATAATAATATAATTGGTTGCTATTGGTATATTAGATTTGAAATATGCATTTTAAATACTGCAGAATTATTGTTTATATAAATAAGAATCTCAATGAGTTTTATAAAATAACAATTTTTCTCTTTTACTATTTAAAATATTTTTCTGAAATGCTTATTTTAACACCACACACTGTATACTGTTCCAAATTGTTATTAGCCGGCTTGGTGGCGTAGTGGTAAAGGTGATGGGACGGTCCTCCTACTGTTGCCATAGCCGCGGGTTCGAATCCTGCTGGGGCATGGTCGTAAATTTATGTTTGTGATTGTTTAAATTTTGTAAATGTTCTAGGCAAGAGTGTAAAATCCGACAAGGAAAATGATCCCAGTCAGGCGAGTAACCATATATATATATATATATATATATATATATATATATATATATATATATATATATATATATATATATATATATATATATATATATATATATATATATATATAATATAAAAGTCGGTAATCAATTTCAGTCCATAGTTTTTCTGTTTGAAGATGATATTTAAAATTGATAACCGATATTCTGCACAACAATGACTTGTTACCCGGAAAACGAGACAGAAATGGAACGAAAGACCGACCTGGAGAGACGGAGAAAGTAATAAAGGAACAAAAAGCGATCGGAGGCTCTTCCGAGAGAAGTCCCGGCTCTTTGTTTTTCGTAAATCTCTTTTATTAGATCCTTTACGCGTGTATAAATTCGTCGATCGCGTAAACAGCCTCCTCCGGATAGCTGGAGAGCGACGCCACCGCGGAATGTTAAGTGATGCCCGCGGCCTCTCACTTACATCAACAGAAGCGGTCGGAAATCAAGTTAACGAGCCCGAAACCGACACGTAAATCACCCTTAATTATTATCAAATAAAATTTAAATTATTACCTCAATCCAAACAGTGGGTCGATTTTTATTTCATGTCGGGAAAGCCGCCGACCTCCGCCGTCGGGATGTCCGTCCACCACGTGCTGGTAGGTCTCTTCGCGGTCCGGTGAAGTAAAAATAAATTCGGAGCGACGCTGCCAATGTGACGTAATTTTCCTTATTATTGAGGATAAACAAAATTTATGGTTAGTTTTCTGACGTTTCGCCACTCTCAATATCATCAGGGAACCAACTTAACTTATATAATGGGTTGGAAAAAAAGTAATTTTGGTTTTTTCCATATCTATCAAAGCGAATTTATCCCTATAATTTGAAAAGTTAATCAGTTACTTATAGACAACAAACCGATATTAAGCATTCACCTCCATTAATACCAGACAATTTGGCGGGTAAAAATCATTTCTACGCAACGTTGCCACTGCGACGTAATTTTCCTCATTATTAAGGAAAAACATATTTTTTATTCTTAGTTTTCTGATGTCTCGTTACTCACAATATCGTCAGGTATATCAATTTTTTAATATCTACCAAAGCGAATGTATCCCTATAGTTTCAAAAGTTAAAGAGTTGGTTGCAGACAACAAACCAATATTATGTACTCACCTCCATCAATAGCAGACAATTTGGCGGGTAAAATTTAATTCGGCGCGACGTTGCCATTGTGGCGCAATTTTCCTAATTATTGAGGAAAATTGCGAGACAATGAACTAAGTTTAAGCACTTGCACTATAAAAACCAGACAATTTCCGATGAACCAACGAATTTCGAAAGTGAGAAAGCCAAACATGATGAAAAACACCTCCAGTTTCAAAACTGTACTGAATAATTTCAGTATATAATTTTTATATCTAGGATATTCTATAAATTGATGGGTTTAAAACGCGTCGTAGTACGGTTTCACCGAATAAGTATTACTGGAGATATGCTAATTTAAATCCATTTGTTTAGTTTTTATTTAAAAACAACTGTAGTTATTTTAAATTATTAATCTCCTATTTTTATGTATAGTTAATTGCACTTTTAAACTACAATGGAGAAGTACAATCGCTACTAAAATGGTACTTCAAGAAGCTCAATAGTTTGTTATCCAGAACCCATCGGCTTTATCTTTGTCTCTGGTATAATAATATTTATGTATTAATACTGCGGTGGTATTAATACACCTAACTACACAAGAACAACTGACTTTATTTTTTTGAATATTTACTCTTTTCTTTTGTTATCCAAGAATTGGCATGAGAATGAGTTCTCTCCTATGTCTCCTTGTGATTCTCTTGATTCTCTTCATGATTTGGTGACATTCGGTTTGTGAAGGTCTCGGTGTGGGTAATCAGCCTGCACTATCTGGGTGCACTTACAATAATTCTCAGGACTTTGTTCTGAAAAACTTGTATTGTATTAATGTAATTGTGATTTTCTTCCAATCAACCAATATATTTTACAATATTTGAACTCATATGCACAGATTTGCTTTCCTTATTTTATTTTTTTCAGGTTTGGGTCCAATTATTTATATTGTCACTTACTTATCGTAATTTTCGTGTGGCTTCTTCGCTATTATCAGGGATAGCAAGAATCGTACTATCATCAGCAAATCTAGCCATCCTGTTATTTTTCAGTTGTAGCATATTACATGTGTAGAGTAGATAAAGAATTCGCCTGAATATATTTCCTTGTGGTACACCTACTTTGGCTTCTTTTATTGTAGAATTGGCTTGCTCTTATTTGACTCTAAACATTGTAATGTAATCTATTGTTCCAAAGCAAAATCTCAAAATCTAGATAAAAAGGCAAAGACTCTAAACAAGCAAGCAAGTTTAACTTGTAGAAATTATTTGTGAATTATTTTTAACAATATTTAAGATAAGTATGGTAATATATTTAATCTTAGGGTTATGGTTATTATTTATTATTATTAAGGTATATATATTTTATGATTTTTTAATAACGTATACTTAATATTTTTACAGGCAAATAAAGAAATTAACACCTTAAAGTTATTTATCAAAGGCTAGTGTAAATTTTCGTTAATTATTTGAGAAGTTATGTTAAATTATACAGGTAATTATCATAATACCGCTACCGTTGTAGATATCATATTAAACATTGAATAGGAATTAATTAGGCTAATTAAGTTGACAAATTAATTAATATTTTAATTTGTTATTTACTTTAACAAAAATGAAAAATGGAAAATTACTGTTGTGATGTCTACTTGTAGTCAATTACAAACAACAGAATTAGGTGCTTACATGTGTTTGGATCATTTTTTCACTTTAACAGGGCATTTACGCAATAAAACTGTTACAATATATAATAATCAACAATTATTCTATCATTTTCAATAAATTATTTTTATTTTTAAAGAACAACGTTGGTTTGGCAGCATTTTCGCACTTCAGTGTTACAACAGAGAATAATTTTTTCACTATAAACATACTTTAACACAATTATTTGAGAGAATACTCTTAGCCTGGAAAGCATCCATAATAATCTTAGAGATGTAAGTCATCCTTTCATACACTGTTAGGAAACATGGGATTTAATGTTAAGACATTGCTTTTAAAGAAGAATTTTTGTTATTTCAAGGTATGTATAACAAAACAACAAAAGTTGGTAGATAAAGGTAAACAAGTTGGAATAACTGAATAATTGTTTGTTAGATTTTCTTAGTCATAATTAGTGTTGGAAACTATCGACTGAAATTGACTATCGATTACTGATACGATAGTAACTGATTACTTTTTACTATCGACTGCTTCAGTCGCTATTTTCGGTCCGACTGAATTTGTTACTATATACTGTAGACTGTTTCAGTCGTACTTTTAGTTAGTATTTTCGGTTGTACTAGTTTCATTCGACTGATTTTTAACTTTCTGGCTTTGTCGTCCTAGTCGCGACCTTGACAAAAATGTACCCAATTTATGCTTACATAGATTTATATGTAATATATACAGCTTTATGATTTTTTTGATAGTTTGCTTGTAAATAACAATATATTGTGTATTAATAGAGCAGCATTTTGGAACGATATTTTCCAAGATTGTTATTGTAATAGGGTAAGAAGATTAAAATTGTGAATGATAAATAGTAAAATACTTTTGACTGTTTTTATGGCAATAATAGGTAATATTTCGATTACTCTCTCGATTTTTGTTAAAAAATATTTCCCTTCAATAATAAATAAAGTATTTACTTGATTTAAAAAAGATCTAGTAGTTATTGTGCGGTTATTTTTAATTATGTCGGATTAGTTTTTTTTTTCTATGATTAGGTATATGTTTAATTTTTATTTAGTATTTATGGTTATTGTACATCTTTAGATTTTAGGTTTTGTTTAAGTTCTATTGTATTGTCTATATTTATTATGTCTTATTTATTATTATTTAAAAATAGCAATTAATATATTAAAATACGATAAAACATTTGTGGAATATTATTCCATTCCAAAGAAAAAATTCTGTTCGTTTTTACAGATCCACAGAGCATTCAAATATAAAAGTAATTCTACTTCATTCAAAATGAAATTATTAATTGCATGTTAATAGAATTCAGTTATTATTTTTTTTGCTTTTCTTTGCAAACCATTGGAAAATATAAGCACATATAAAATTAAAATAGTAATTACTATTTTCAGTTGCTAGTTTTTTGACTATCGACTGTTTGAATGTTTTGCGACTAAAGACTGTTTCGACTGTTTTCAGTCGATAGTTCCCAACACTAGTAATAATATAATAAATAGAAAACGATTAACCCGATTTTTCCGATCTCAGTACGTGTTCGTCGGTCCTCGTACGTCAAAATCGAAATAATAAAACAAAACCGCGAATTCCCAATAACATTTACGACATCTCGCGATCGATTCGCGATAAATTACGGCCCATCTCTTCGATATACGACCCACATCCACCGTTTGCCTCTCACACCGACCGTTCAGGCCTCGAAAATTATATAACATTACCATATCTCAGTGCCTGGATTATTTTTCTTGTATCAGACCTAACGGGCGTTCAGCGACGGCAGAGGAAACAATCCCGATCTATTTATATTGAGTGTCTCACAATGCCCCAACGTTCCAAATATTAGGATTTACATAAATAAATAAATTTTAACCTCTAAAATCGTGTTTATTTTCTTGCGGCAACAATGATACAATCGCAAGGAAGGAAACGGGCCCCGAGCTCGTTGTTTATATCGGCCGGCGATGGTGGTGGAGGATTATTCCTTGGTTTTTTTCGCCCGATTCGTCCGGGGTTATATTTAAACCCGGATAGTTGTTCTGGTGTTGTTTGGAAGGCGGGAGGGGAGTGTTGGCGTGTCGAGAAATATACGAAAACATTCGCATACATTAAGGCTCGACGGGTTTCTAATGAGAATCGATGACGCGAACCAACGAATAATCGGCGAGAGACAAGGGCGAGTCGTTAGGCAACGCAAGAAACGTTTGTTTAAACAATTGTGTTGTTTTTGTCTATGTTATCAATTGATTGATCTATCAGGTAAATTCGTCGAGCGCCATCTATTCGCTAAAACATTTATTGCATTATAACTCTTAGTATATAGCTTAATAGTTCCAAATGTGTCCATGTTAATGTTGCGTTGCGACGAAATGACGAAATCCTAACAGTATCACTTGACGGATGCCGGATTCCTCAAGCAGGACCACCCAAATACCTCGGAATACAACAGGTCAATTGATAAGTTCCCGGCCTACTATAACAAAATACATTTGTTTGGCAAAATTTTTTTTTATTCAACATAATTCCATTCAAGGGTGATACACTGATTATAGCGACCCTCCAACTTTTCGATACCATTTTTGTGGTACGATTTGTCCTTTGCTTCAAAAGAGGCCTCAGTTTCGGCGATCATCTCTTCATTCGACAAAACTTTCTTCCCGGCGTGCATTCTTTTGAGATCTGTGAACAGGAAATAGTCGCTGGGGCCAGATCTGGAGAATACGGTGGATGAGGAAGTAATTCGAAGCTCAATTCATAGATTTTTGACACGGTGCATTTTCTTGGTGAAGCCGCACTTTCTTTTTCGTCAAATGTGGCCGTTTTCCGGCGATTTTGACCTTCAAACGGTCCAATAATAGTCACTGTTGATGGTCTTTCCTTTTCCAAGGTTGTCCATCAAAATTATTCCATGCGTATCCCAAATTACGGACGCCATAACCTTGCCAGCCGATTGTTGGGTTTTCCCACGCTTTGGAACGGTTTCATCGTATGCAGTCCACTTCGGAGTAAAATTATGGAGCCATATTTCATCTATTGTCACATATCGATGCAAAAACTCGGGTTTATTACGCTTGATCATCTTTAAACACAGCTCCGAATCGTCCACTCGTCGTTGTTTTTGGTCAAAAGTGAGCTCGCGCGGCACCTACTTTGGACAGAGCTTTTTCGTACTCAAATATTCGTGAATGATATGATGTACACGTTCAGTTGATATCTTTAGAGTGTCTGCTATTTAATTCAATTTCAATTTACGGTCATTCAAAATCATTTTGTGGATTTTTAAAATGTTTTCGTCGGTAACAAACTTTTTTGGGCGTCCACTGCGTTCACCGTCTTCGATGCTCATATCACCACTTCTAAACTTAGCACACCAATCCTTGATGATTGATTTTCCTTGGGTAGTGTTCGGAAACTCGCCATCAAGCCAAGTTTTTGCTTCAAGATACAGTTTTCCCCTTCAAAAAGCAATATTTTATCAATACGCGAAATCACTTTTTATCCATATTTTTTCACAATAACAAAAGTTGCTTCACTCAAAATGCTATAATTCACAAACTAATGATCCGACAGCTGTTAAATGTATACACGCATCTTTTGAGGCTTAGGGCTAACTAAAAACATGTGGATTTAATTCTAGTAGTGTCATCTATGCGTCAGGCCGGGGACTTTTCCATTGACATGTTGTATCATCGGTTAAAATACGTTAGCTAAATGTTCTGCGAATAATTCAGCTTTTTCATCGTTGCGTCGAACCCATTTTGATCATTTTAATAATTGGTTTTTTAAATCTCCGAGTTGCTTTCCATAGCGAGTGATCTTTTTCCGCTTCCGAGCTTAATACACTTACATATTTCTCGAAAGAACTAATTTTTTTATTAATAAATGCTGTTTTAACATGAAAAATGAACATTATTGTATGATTACGTTAAGCACTACCCTCAAGCATCTCGAGGGACAGGCCAGTTGGCACCCTGCCGACCCCAGAACGTGTGTTTACATCATTGCGTTTATCTAGACATGATCGAGGGCGATTCCTCGAGCGGGTGGGTGGTCCACCCTTCGCAACACTGTCGAAATAGTTCTGGTGGATTTTCGTGGTTCTTTTTCTGCGCGATTGTTCCGAATTGATACGGTGCAATTTGGCGAAATAAGCCACGGTTCTGGGGCTCGATGATCGGACAAAGGGCGCCCATTCAACGTCGATTAGTTCGGGAATTCGGCGGTATTGTCGGGGGTAATGCGGAAAAATGGATACAATTATCGAAAATACGGTTTTAATACACTTGTTCGGTGGTCGATGTGGGACATTAAAAGGCGTGTTTTGACGAGATCGAGACGGAGATGGTGACGTGGAGAGATGGATTTGCGCCTGCTAGGGATTAACCCCGTATATATAATTGATTTTTTTCTTGTTATATAACATTATCACAAGCTTACGAGCATTCTATTCATTTTTTCAGTTTAAAACGACATTTATTGAGTGAAATTGCCATGTTTCATCGATTCACCAATGCAATTTCGACAAAATGATACCTCTTAAGGCTATCCAGTGGTCGACTCCACTAATAAGTTAAATGATGCTCGGATAGGTCACAACACATATGTCCAAACAACCAGTAATTAAAAGGAGCAAGGTCTGGAGAATACAGGCGATAGGACAAAATCGTTAAACTAAGAGCAAAACAGGCTTTTTAGCCTTTTTTACTGTAATATTGTTAAAATACTGTGGTTTTGTCTGGAAACATTATTGATTTTGCGTTATTCTTAGACTTTTTTCCCATATGTTCAGTTTAAACAAAGATCAATTGATGAAAATGGCATGCATTAAACATAATTTGATGCTTAATAAGCTGGTATAATTGTTTTTCTATCAAACTAAATAGTTGGAAAGAAATTGCAATTGGTTAATTGTATATAAATTTTATCAATATCATTGAAACTGATAAATGAACAGTTAAACTGATGCATTTTTGTGTTTTCCACTACTATATTGATAAGATATCGGACTTTCAGTTCATTTGCTGATGTAACGTTTTTACTCTTTTTTTCCTTATATATACTCAGGAAAATTTGCGATTTTTGGTCGTTTTCACACTTTTTTCATACATTCAGATTAAATAAACACACGTTAATGAAAATTGCATGCTTTATACAAAATTTGATGCTTAATAAGCTGATGTATTTGTTTTTCTATCAAACTAAATACTTGGGAAGAAATAGCAGTTAGTTGATCTTTGTAAAAAAATGCTTTAACATTATTCTTCTCAATATCACTGAAACTGGTAAATTCACAGTAAAATCGATCCGTTTTTTGTCTTTTCCATGACAATATTGATAAGATATCGGACTTTCAGTTCATTTGCTGATGAAACGTTTTTACTCTTTGTTTCCATATATATACTCAATATCACTGAAACTGGTAAATTCACAGTAAAATCGATCCATTTTTTGTCTTTTCCATGACAATATACTTTCAGTTCATTTGCTGATGAAACGTTTTTACTCTTTGTTTCCATATATATACTCAGGAAAATTTGCGATTTTTGGTCGTTTTCACACTTTTTTCATAGATTCAGATTAAATAAACATACGTTAATGAAAATGGCATGCTTTATACAAAATTTGATGCTTAATAAGCTGATGTATTTGTTTTTCTATCAAACTAAATACTTGGGAAGAAATAGCAGTTAGTTGATCTTTGTAAAAAAATGCTTTAACATTATTCTTCTCAATATCACTGAAACTGGTAAATTCACAGTAAAATCGATCCGTTTTTTGTCTTTTCCACTACAATATTGGTAAGATACCGGACTTTGAGTTCATTTGCTGATGTAACGCTTTTTATACTTTTTTCCATATATATACTCAGGAAAATTGGCGATTATTGGTCGTTTTCACACTTTTTTTCATACATTCAGATTAAATAAACATACATTAATGAAAATGGCATGCGTTATACAAAATTTGATGCTTAATAAGCTGATGTATTTGTTTTTCTATCAAATTATATACTTGGGAAGAAATAGCAGTTAGTTAATCATTAAAAAAATGTTTAAACATTATTCTTCTCAATATCATTGGAACTCGTAAATGGACAGTAAAACCGATGTGTTTTTTGTCTTTTCTACTACAATACTGATAAGGTATCGGACTTTGAGTTCATTTGGTGATGTAACGCTTTTTACACTTTTTTCTATATATGTACTCAGGAAAATTGGCGATTTTTGGTCGTTGTCACACTTTTTTCCATACATTCAGATTAAGTAAACATACGTTAATGAAAATGGCATGCCTTATACAAAATTTGATGCTTAATAAGCTGATGTATATGTTTTTCTATCAAATTATATACTTGAGAAGAAATAGCAGTTAGTTGATCTTTTTAAAAAAAATGCTTTAACATTATTCTTCTCAATATCACTGAAACTGGTAAATGCACAGTAATATCGATGCGTTTTTTGTCTTTTCCACTACAATATTGATAAGATATCGGACTTTGAGTTCATTTGCTGATGTAACGCTTTTTATACTTTTTTCCATATATATACTCAGGAAAATTGGCGATTTTTGGTCGTTTTCACACTTTTTTTCATACATTCAGATTAAATAAATATACGTTAATGAAAATGGCATGCCTTATACAAAATTTGATGCTTAATAAGCTGATGTATTTGTTTTTCTATCAAACTAAATACTTGGGAAGAATTAGCAGTTAGTTGTTCCTTTTAAAAAATACTTTAACATTATTCTTCTCAATATCACTGAATCTGGTAAATGCACAGTAATATCGATGCGTTTTTTGTCTTTTCCACTACAATATTGGTAAGATATCGGACTTTGAGTTCATTTGCTGATGTAACGCTTTTTATACTTTTTTCCATATATATACTCAGGAAAATTGGCGATTTTTGGTCGTTTTCGCACTTTTTTTCATACATTCAGATTAAATAAACATACGTTAATGAAAATGGCATGCTTTATACAAAATTTTATGCTTAATAAGCTGATGTATTTGTTTTTCTATCAAACTAAATACTTGGGAAGAATTAGCAGTTAGTTGTTCCTTTTAAAAAATACTTTAACATTATTCTTCTCAATATCACTGAAACTGGTAAATGTACAGTAATATCGATGCGTTTTTTGTCTTTTCCACTACAATATTGATAAGATACCGGACTTTGAGTTCATTTGCTGATGTAACGCTTTTTATACTTTTTTCCATATATATACTCAGGAAAATTGGCGATTTTTGGTCGTTTTCACACTTTTTTTCATACATTCAGATTAAATAAATATACGTTAATGAAAATGGCATGCCTTGTACAAAATTTGATGCTTAATAAGCTGATGTATTTGTTTTTCTATCAAACTAAATACTTGGGAAGAATTAGCAGTTAGTTGTTCCTTTTAAAAAATACTTTAACATTATTCTTCTCAATATCACTGAATCTGGTAAATGCACAGTAATATCGATGCGTTTTTTGTCTTTTCCACTACAATATTGGTAAGATATCGGACTTTGAGTTCATTTGCTGATGTAACGCTTTTTATACTTTTTTCCATATATATACTCAGGAAAATTGGCGATTTTTGGTCGTTTTCACACTTTTTTTCATACATTCAGATTAAATAAACATACGTTAATGAAAATGGCATGCCTTATACAAAATTTGATGCTTAATAAGATGATGTATTTGTTTTTCTATCAAACTATATACTTGGGAAGAAATAGCAGTTAGTTAATCATTTAAAAAAAATGTTTAAACATTATTCTTCTCAATATCATTAGAACTCGTAAATGGACAGTAAAACCGATGTGTTTTTTTGTCTTTTCCACTACAATACTGATAAGATATCGGACTTTGAGTTCATTTGCTGATGTAACGCTTTTTATACTTTTTTCCATATATATACTCAGGAAAATTGGCGATTTTTGGTCGTTTTCACACTTTTTTTCATACATTCAGATTAAATAAACATACGTTAATGAAAATGGCATGCCTTATACAAAATTTGATGCTTAATAAGATGATGTATTTGTTTTTCTATCAAACTATATACTTGGGAAGAAATAGCAGTTAGTTAATCATTTAAAAAAAATGTTTAAACATTATTCTTCTCAATATCATTAGAACTCGTAAATGGACAGTAAAACCGATGTGTTTTTTTGTCTTTTCCACTACAATACTGATAAGATATCGGACTTTGAGTTCATTTGCTGATGTAACGCTTTTTATACTTTTTTCCATATATATACTCAGGAAAATTGGCGATTTTTGGCCATTTTCACACATTTTCTCATCAATACAATTTAAATAAATATACGTTAATAAAAATGGCATGCCTTCGTATAATTGTTTGTCTAACAAACTAAATAGTTGGAAAGAAATAGCAGTTAGTTAAATATTTTTAAAAAATTGCTTAAACGTTATTTTTCCCAATATCACTCAATAATGGACAGCAAAACTTATACTTTTTCGTTTTTTCCACTATAATATTAATAAAATACCAGGACTTTTGTTGATATAATATTTTTTACACTTTTTCCATCTTTTACCCAGGAAAACTGGCGATTTTTGCCTTTTCCAGGCCTTTTCTCAAAAATCTTGTTTAAATAAATACACATAGATGAACATGGCATCAATGGTACTGTTTTCCTATTTTCTATTATAATATCGATAAAATGCTAGAGTTTCAGTTTTTTTGTTATTCATCATTAATATAATTCATCATGTTATTCATTCATTCAACATTCCTTTTCCTTCTTAAACATCCACCGAACATTCAAATATACAAGTATTTCTATTTCTTTTTAAATGAAGTTATTAATTGCATGCTTATAGTATCCAGTAATTATTTTTTTCATTTTATTTTTTAAACTCCGTCCTTTCCTCCCTCACAATTTATACAGGAAAGGATTCGTCTTCGATCTTCGTCTGACATCACGAATTGAAAGAAAACTATGGAACCGTGCATTTGACTGAAAATAATAATTACTATTTTCAATCTGTCGTTTTTTGACTATCGACTGTTTCGACTGTTTTCAGTCGATATTTCCCAACGCTAGCTGTAATGAAAAATATGTGGAGTGTTAAAGTTCGGTCGCGGAGTTTTCAGTCTTTATCAAAACGATAGTTGTGTAGATACGTCTCCATTTTGCCACAAAAAGTTATTGAAACTTAACTCGGCTTTGTTCAGTCAACGTGTAAACAAACAAATAATCCAAACGGTTGAAATTCGACGACAAAACCGCAATAATTCTCTTCCTCGGTACCGTAATCGACCGATAACCGAAGACCAAATGTTGGAACCTGTCCGGGTACCGCCAGTTCCACGAACACCTCGCCCCTTACCATAGTTTACGTTCCGTAGATCCATTCCATATCGCTTTTATTCGAAACTGTCATCTCCCAGTCAAATATTTATCTGTAAAAATGTGCGCGCCCTCGCATCTTAACTACCAGCCACTTGTTCGACTCACGGATTCCGACATCCGCCCGCCGAAGAATCCGTCACATGTTGACCGAGTCATCGTGATCCCCCAAGAAGTCGTCGTCGACATAGTACCGAAGGAATTTTTATCAATGAAATTACCACCCTTCGGTCAAAACCCTCGAGGATAAATATTTATTCAAGACGTGCCTTGGGCCCAGGAATCGTCTGGCTGTGAACGTTAACGACGCCCTCTAACTCGACCTTTAACATCAACAAGAAACAATTAGTCAAAATAATGTTATAGCCGAAATTATTGATAATAATAACAAATAAGCCTTAGATTATTTTTGGTAATTAATTAGTTAAATATGACCTTAATTTTATGTAATTTTGTTTTCATTAATATTTATTTGTTTAACCTACCAGAAAATGTATGGCATTCCAGTATGTGTTCTCTTGAATGTAACTGAAAAAAAATACAGGTAAATGTAGTAGTTTTTATATTTATTAGGTATGAGTTTCGTGGAAATATAACATCGACTATTACATAAATTATCTTCGTCACTGTCTCTCCGTTTAAACTGAACATATGAGAAATCTGAAGTTTGAATATACCCAATTATCTCGATTAACAAAAAAACTGAAACTCTAGCATTTTATCGATATTATAATAGAAAATGGGCAAAAAGTACCATTTGCATACCATGTTCATCTATGTGTATTTGTTTAAACAAGGTTTTTGAGAAGAAGTCTGGAAAAAGGCAAAAATCGCCAGTTTTCCTGAGTAAAAGATGGAAGAAGTGTAAACAATCTATGGAATGTAATAATACCCCACAAATGTTTTATCGTTTGTTAATTCCTATTTTTAAATAATATACTATAATAAATATAGACAATACAATAGAACTTACACAAAAACGTAAAAACTAAATATGCATAATAACCATAAATACTAAATAAAAATTAAACATATACCTAATCATAGAAAAAAACTAATCTATTACATATTATTGCCATAAAAACAAACAAAATATTTTACTATTAATTATTCACAGTTTTAATATTTTAACTCTATTACATTAACCGTAAAATATCGTTCCAAAATGCTGCTATATTAATGTACAATACATCGTTATTTATAAGCAAACTAGCAAAAAAATCATAAAACTATATATGTTACATATATAGTCTATTCAAATTTTTTTCAGTAATGCATCATGGATATTTGTGACGTCGAGTTTTAGTTTAGTTTAGCTTTAACATACAAAAAAATTCTAATCTAAATAATATATATATATATATATATATATATATATATATATATATAATATATAATATAATTAAGTTAGTTCTAGCTTAAATGTTATTCTAAAGTCTGTATATCTCCTATAACCAGATCGAATGGTGTTAAATGTTTTAGTATACGGACTTCACTATCACGTCGCACATTTAGCTGATTAGAATGCGCATTGGGGTACATTAATACTCTTTTGAAGTACTTAACACAAACATTTAGGGTTGTATGTCGACTATATTAGATTGGCCAGCAGTACCCCCTAGTTGGTTGGATTCCTTATAACCAAATAGGCTTGAGTGGGAACAATAGGCTATTAATGATAACTTGGGTTTGCGCAAAGTAAGAAAACATAGTGATATAATTTAAGTCCAAGTTGTTTTCATTTAACAATTATATGTTTCTTCCAAGTTAAGGGCTGGTCTAGATGCAACCAAGATTTTTAGTATCCTCAACTTGGGGAAATTGGCAATTATTGATATTTACTGGTGGGCATTTCCTTCTAAGCAGAGTGAAAGTTACATGAGTGGATTTTGTTTCATTTGCTTTAACACGCCATGTCTTCAGCTACAGTTGTATTTTATCTATGTTAAGTGCGTTTGGGGATTCCTTTGTACTGTTATTGGTTCTTCATGAGATGCTTTGATGGCTGTGTCGTCTGCATATGCTGCGACAGTAGTGATTTTTGTTCTTGGTCTATCGGTTGAATATAGAATATATAGTATCGGGCCGTATTGTTGAAAAAAGAGCAATACCAACGAGTGACAGACGCAAAATAAGAAAATTTAAACCACATCCAGCGTATTTCCCCAACATAACGGCTTCTGGTAAGTTCGAAAATGAATTGGTGATTGTAACACTCGCACAGTAACATCTTTCTTTCAAGACGATATCACCATGACACCAACAAGATGGGACAAAGTTGTAGAAAATGATTTTTTACAATTATTGATATTTACTGGTGGGCAGTTCCTTCTAAGCAGAGTGAAAGTTACATGAGTGGATTTTGTTTCATTTGCTTTAACACGCTATGTCTTCAGCTACAGTTGTATTTTATCTATGTTAAGTGCGTTTGGGGATTCCTTTGTACTGTTATTGGTTCTTCATGAGATGCTTTGATGGCTGTGTCGTCTGCATATGCTGCGACAGTAGTGATTTTTGTTCTTGGTCTATCGGTTGAATATAGAATATACAGTATCGGGCCGTATTGTTGAAAAAAGAGTAATACCAACGAGTGACAGACGCAAAATAAGAAAATTTAAACCACATCCAGCGTATTTCCCCAACATAACGGCTTCTGGTAAGTTCGAAAATGAATTGGTGATTGTAACACTCGCACAGTAACATCTTTCTTTCAAGACGATATCACCATGACACCAACAAGATGGGACAAAGTTGTAGAAAATGATTTTTTACAATTATTGATATTTACTGGTGGGCAGTTCCTTCTAAGCAGAGTGAAAGTTACATGAGTGGATTTTGTTTCATTTGCTTTAACACGCCATGTCTTCAGCTACAGTTGTATTTTATCTATGTTAAGTGCGTTTAGGGATTCCTTTGTATTGTTATTGGTTCTTCATGAGATGCTTTGGTGGCTGTGTCGTGTGCATATGCTGCGACAGCAGTGATTTTTGTTGTTGATCTATCGGTTGAATATAGAATATACAGTATCGGGCCGTATTGTTGAAAAAAGAGTAATACCAACGAGTGACAGACGCAAAATAAGAAAATTTAAACCACATCCAGCGTATTTCCCCAACATAACGGCTTCTGGTAAGTTCGAAAATGAATTGGTGATTGTAACACTCGCACAGTAACATCTTTCTTTCAAGACGATATCACCATGATACCAACAAGATGGGACAAAGTTGTAGAAAATGATTTTTTTTCTTGTTAATATTCTTATAGGAACCAAGATGAAAGACTTGCAATAGTGCGTAAAAATTAGATCGTATATTTAATATTTATTTTTAATCGTCCACAATGAAATATCAATGAAACCCATAACCGCTAGTAACGAAAATCCACAAAAATAGACGTGGTGATGCGGACACCCGAAGCTCCACACTTGAGGAAGTTATTTTCGTGTAGCCACTAGTAAACAAATTGTTCATTAGGTTTATAATAACTCTTCCTCGTCGGGACCGAGCCGTAGCGTCCCGAACAAGAGATAACTTTATGATCTCGTTGATGGAATGAATGGGACCCTCGGATACGCGGTGATATCTCCGCATTTCAGTAAATCTCGTCTCTTAGCCTAATTTCTTGATTCATCGGGTCGTTGGAGAAATTTACACCTCACAAATTTTCGGTCTTCACGGTTTCGACGATGGCGACGATTAAAGTTACGACCATTAGGATATTTTTTATGTTATCTCTCTACGATATTTATTAATAATGTTGTCATATATTAAATGTTACTGGGATGGCAAAAAGATGAGTTCAGGGGTGAGGAAGTTGAGTAATTTCTGTATACATTAAGATACTAAGGTATTAATTTAGGTTTCATAGGGTGTGAACTAATTTTAAATGATTTTTCTTGCTAACTTCCAGTTTTCTGTTAAAGGGAAATGTTATGTAGTACTATTTTTAAATACAGTGAATCACTAGCCACTATATTTCCCCTCTTGATAAATTTTTGGACTCGACAAATGCAAATCATTTCTTGTATGTAACAGTTATCTCTCTTTCCATGCTGGATATGACGCATCAGGTGCAATGTTGATTCTTTCGGCTGTTGAAGAAATATACACCTCACAAATTTTAGGTCTTCACGGTTTCGACGATGGCGACGATTAAAGTTACGACCATTAGGATATTTTTTATGTTCTCTCTCTGCGATATTTATTAATAATGTTGTCATATATTAATTGTTACTGGTATGGCAAACAGATGAGTTCAGGGGTGAGAAAGTTGAGTAATTTCTGTATACATTAAGATACTAAGATATTAGTTTAGGTTTCATAGGGTGTGATTTAATTTTAATGGATTTTTCTTGCTAATTTCCAGTTTTCTGTTAAGGAGAAATGTTGTGTATTACTATTTTTAAATACAGTGAATCACTAGTCACTATATTTCCCCTCTTGATAAATTTTTGGACTCGACAAATGCAAATCATTTCTTGTACGTAACAGTTATCTCTCTTTCCATGCTGGATATGACGCATCAGGTGCAATGTTGATTCTTTCGGCTGTTGAAGAAATTTACACCTCACAAATTTTCGGTCTTCGCGGTTTCGACGATGGCGACGATTAAAGTTACAACCATTAGGATATTTTTTATGTTCATTGAAAAAATCACTATCAAATATCGAACGCGATAACATTGCAAATTAAAAAATGCAAAATAAATTGCAGTTCGTTAGTCTTCTCTTGTTCGTCAAAACTCGAGAACGACTGAACCTATTTGTCTAGTTTTGGTTTTGAAAAATCGGTGGTAATCCTGGGAAGGTTTATATGATGAGATAATATGGAATAACTGCGAGGGAAATAGTAAAAATAACAATTCTGTTCCCCCAAGTATCACCGTTAGTATTATCAACAGTTCCACTGCCACAAAATACTTTAAAATTGATGTATAGGCCTGACACATCTTGTTCTCTTTCTCATACCTGAAATCATACATTCTGGTGCCAAAAATCAAACGCGATAGCGCAGCAAATATGGAAACAACACCCTATACAATAACTTAGATCATTACTCAATCGACTATCATGACCTAGAAGACCCAGACCAACTCGAGAACCACTGTAATACGAAAGCAAACAACATGGACAAGTGGATGGATTCGGTGTGACCGATATCGTTGAGAGTGAAGGTGAGGTGGCAGGAAAAGGAAGCCCGGTAAATATATTTTTTTAAGTTCGCTCGCACCTTTATTCTGGTTGAGCCAGGTCGGGAGACCTAGAAAAATAAACTATTTTCGGCATTTTAATATGATACAGGGCAACCGTGGTCTTGTGATAATATTTGCTTAGCTTTGGCGTCGGTTCGGTTGACCCGCACGGTATGTGTATATTTTTGTTTTCTACGCTTCGCCCAAACGAACCGGGAGATGTTTGCCTTCGGAAATTGATAAATCAGGTGTGCCGCGCCGCGTTCGACTGTTTTACGTTAGGCCTCGCGAGCGTACCGACGGGTCCGGAGGGCCTCCGTCTCTCGTCGGAGGAGATTTTGCATTAATATGGAGGAGATATTTGTTGTACGTGCACGTCTCGATATGCAAATCGGTTTGTTTAGGTGTTATTTTGTGTCAGCTAGGTCTAACCGACGATTCGAAACTCGCAGAACACGAACGCTATGAAATAACAATTATTTTCGGAATTGCTGTTCGTTAGTCTCCAAAAAATATAGAGAATTTAGAAGTGGATCTTAAATGGGCGCATGTGAAACAATGTTTTAGTTTGTTCATTTGCGGCTAGGTGACTTAAAGTATAAATTTGGCAGCAAAGCTAAATTTGGAAATAACAGGGTGACGAATACACTGACCTACACCCAATATAGAAGTCTCGCAAGGTGCTCCACTAGCCCCTGCCCTGTTCAACCTGTACATGACTGACTTCCCACTCCACAAACATTCTCACACAGCATTTATGCAGATAACACAGATTTCTTCACAACCGGCTACAATCCCGACGTCATTCGCGCCAGGTTCCAAATCCAACTGAACCAGGCGATTGCGTGGTACATATTCTGGCGGCAGCAGATAAACCCCAGTAAAACTCAGGTTATTCTGTTCCACCGCAAGAAAGAGTTCCGCGCCTACCGCCTCCAAATCGATGAAGCTCCTATCCGCTGGCTCCAGATGGTATCATACCTCGGTCTCCAGCTCGATCGCAGGTTTCAACGCTCAACCCAAATCCAGCACGCTATCTGCAAAAACAATGGCGCGTTTAGTCCACTTTTCCCACTACCCATCCACAAACCTCGGTAGATAACCAACTCCAGGGTCTATGTCATCCGCAAGATAGTCCACTATCCCTAAATACTAAAACGACATCAGCAAAAGACTTATTTGGTTCTAGCTGGTCATTCTGGAACAAGAAAAATAAATACCGACCCCGCCAGTTATATAATGTGAAACGTTTTACAACACAAAAACCTTTAATTTACTTTGAAATACTGCTTTATTTTAAGGAAAAAAATGGAGACTTGTTGGACGGCTATACAAAAAAGATACACAATAAACGTATCACTAATTACACCAATCGATCCACATACGCGATTATTAATCACCCTATATAACATATATACTTGCATTATAAGATAAAAAATATACAGAACCTATATAAGTAATTAACAATAATGTTCGTACCAATAACAGTTCAAATGAAAAGTTCCCGTACTAACACATAGATGGCGCTATTAGAATTAAATCCATGTTTATTAGTTAGCACTAACCCTCAAAAGATGCGTGTATAAATTTGACAGCGGTCGGATCATTAGTTTATAAATTAAAGCATTTTGAGTAAAGCAACTTTTGTTATTGTGAAAAAAATAGATAAAAAGGAATTTTGGGTGTTGATAAAATATTGTTTTTTGAAGGGAAAAATACAGTTGAAGCAAAAACAGAAGCTTGATATGCTAAGTTTAGATATGGCGAAATGAGCACCGAAGACGGTGAACGCAGTGGATGCCCAAAAAAGGTTGTTACCGACGAAAACATTTTAAAAATCCACAAAATGATTTTGAATGGCTATAAATGAATGAAATAGCAGACACTCTAAAGATATCAACTGAACGTGTACATCATATCATTCACAAATATTTGGGTATGAGAAAGAAAGGCCAAAAACAACGACGAGTTGATGATTCGGAGCAGTGTTTGAAGATAACCAAGCGTAATAAACCATTTAAGAGTTTTTACACGGATATGAAAACGCAACAGTCCGCTGGCAAGTTTATGGCGTATGTATTTTGGGATGCGCATGGAATATTTTTCCATTGACTACCTTGAAAAAGGAAAGATATCGACACCGACTATTACATAGCATTATTGGACCATTTGAAGGACGAAATCGTTGAAAAACGGCCGCATTTCAATAAAAAGAAAGTACTGCTACACCAAGACAATGCACCGTATCACAAGTCAGTGAAAACGATGGCAAAATTCCATGAATTGGGTTTCGAATTCCTTCTTCATCCACCGTATTCTCCAGATCTGGCTCCCAGCGACTATTTCCTGTTCTCAGATCTCAAAAGAATGCTCGCTGGGAAGAAATGTTCGTCGAATGAGGAGGTGATCGCCGAAACTGAGGCCTATTTTGAAGCAAAGGACAAATCGTACTACAAAAATGGTATCGAAAAGTTGGAGGGTCACTATAATCAGTGCATCGCTCTTGAAGGGAATTATGTTCAACAAAAAAAACTAATTTTGCCAAAAAAATTTGTTTTACTATGGTAGGCTGGCGACTTTTCAATTGACCTATTATATCTGCTCGATGATATTCATATAACCATCAAAACTTATACAACTATAAACACATCGCGGCGAAAAACAAGTTAATGATGCTGGATTTTCGATGATGAATTCCGTAGGTGTATGTGATTATCCCGTGGGTTGAGAGTCCGAAAAACCGAGACATAAACCGCAATAGAGAGACCAAAAGAAAAACAAGTCGGATAATAATTAGGTTTTTATCGATGGAGAGCGTCCATATCGAGACCGGCCGCCTGATGTGTTTTGACAAGGTGTAAATGAAGCGGCATAAAATAGATTCGTCGGAATCTGATAGCTGCTCCAGGCCAGACGCCAAAATATACAGAGGATAACCGACCAGAAATCCAATCCTATTTTTATAGACATCCAAAGTCAACAATGAAAAAATTGATTCGCGAAAACATCGTTCGAAGTTTTCGGTTTTTAACCGGCTTGGAAAAAGGAGAAGGTTCTATGTTCGGCTGTATATATTTTTTTAATGTATGTTCGCCGATTTCTCTGTCAATTATGGGTCGATTTTCAATATTCTCTTTTATTCGAAAGAGGTCCCATTGGAACCAAATCAGGATCTGTTAGGGGAAGGACGGGAAATCGGAAGTAGTTCAGTGTAAAATCCATTCCGTTGGCTTTTTAAGCACTAACTATAGTATAAAAGACCTCGTAAAAATATTGTCGACGATATGGTCTAATGGTTAAAGCGTTTAGCTACCAAGCGGATGTCCCGCGTTCAATTCCCGGCAGGTACGATAACTTTTTGTTGTTTAGTTAGAACATTTGTATCACGTTAGACAAAAAGCAAAACACATTAGAACCAAAATAAAACAACTATACTGGTTAGTCGGAAGATACTCTCAACTTGATCTAAAAATCAAAGAGGTTGATCTATAATACAATTATAAAGCCAATTTGGACCTATGGGGTGCAAATATGGGGTTGCACTAAAAATTCAAATCAGTTAGCGCATACAGCGCTGTCAAAACAAGGTTCTTCGATTGATTACCAATACCTATCGCTATGTAACCAATGAAGAACTGCACGATGACCTGGAAATCAAATGGATTTGCGAAGTTCTGCAGGATTTAGCCTTGAAACACGAAAGAAGATTACTAAATCATACTAACGTGGAAGCAATACAACTGCTGGACAGCGCGCAGGATGTCAGGAGATTGAAACGAACAAAACTATACGAACTTGTGTGAACATTTAGTGTGTATTATTAGTGTAAACTATAGCTATAAGTTAATAATTAATAAATAATTATAATTTTATAATTGAGGAATACATACTGTACATATATACACTCATCTTGCTTGTTAATTAATCCAAGTACATAGGAAAAGTAGTAATAAATTAATTGTAAATTAGGATTGTACTAAGCGTATCTAATAAAGATATTATAAAAAAAAGTTAGAACATTTGTCAAATCACCTAGGCTAGGTAGCAGACCCCGTGGCATGAAGCGCTTCTTATTTTCAATCATTGTTTCTTTATTTCTAATTTTATTTATCGGGTTGCACCTTTACTTGGCCTACCCATTGTAAGTTTGAATAAAATAACTGTGCAATCTATTGAGTAAATATTTAACACTAAAAACATTTTTAACAAGAAAATTAAACCGATTAATAATAAAAATTAAAAAATAATCAAACTACATTTTTAACACAAAATAATATTTTAATATAAAATATATACATAGCAATCGTTGTATAACTAAATAAAAATAATAATAACTAACTAAAAATAAACACAAGCCTTATTTAACCTATTTGCTAAACGTATTTTATATTCTACATGATTATTGCTTTTCGTGGCATCTCTTTTAATATCCCAGGTGAGATATCATCAATTCCAAGGGGGTTTTTAAGATTGAGGGTGTTTTCAATTTCTGTAGCGACTTCCATTAGAGAAATCAGATTTACAGCTAAAACTGTAGAACTGATATTCAGGATTTATGTCTATTGAAGATTCTATATCATTTGGTTTAAAATGCGTAAGTTAAATGTTCTGCGAATAAGTCAGCTCTTTCATCCTTGCGTCGAACAACCCATTCATTTCGATCATTTTTAAGAAACGGTACTCTTAATAATTGGTCTTTTATATGTCCCAGTTGCTTTCCATAACGGGTAATGTTTGTCTGTTTCCAAGTTTAATTCACGTACATATTTCTCGAAGAAACTCTGTTTATATTCTTTAATATTATGTTTTGTCTGATTTTTACCAATATATCAATATTTTTATATTTCCGTCAAATAGCGATATCTTTTGTAAAATATTATATTATTTATATATATATATATATATATATATATATATATATGCAGAAATGTTTGTCTGGTTGGTCGGTCGAAATGTGTGACTATTGTTTGTCCGAACACTCACTACTATTACTGGAAGGAATTTTCACGAGAACTAAAAACACTGGTTGAATAAAGCTTTTTTATTTTAACTTATAATTGATACATGTGGTCGACGGGAAAATTGACAGGATATTAGGTTAGGTAGAGGAAGTACGGTAGCGCTGTGGTACTGTTACGAGGGGGTGGAGAAAAGAAAAGAGAGCGAGACGTCCTCGTGATGGTATTTTATAACCTGGAACTGCATGGTACCAATCCACCGGCGTTGCCAACCTTTGAACTTGTTATAAGTCAATGCATGGTCGCCACACACACACAGATATATATATATATATATATATATATACATATGTATATAAAGGTGTTTGATGTAGGGGTGTTGGTCACAAAGAAAAATATCGATATTTTTTCGCAGAATATATTGATATTTTTAATAAACCCTTACAATTATGTACTAAAAATTACTAAATCTTTAAAATGAAGTACCAAAATACATTAAATATTTAAAATTAAGTGTCAATTTAAACATTTTCTAAAAAATTATTAAATGGTGTTCTATAATGTTTAACAAATATCGATATATCGCTATATCGATATGTTTTCTGCATCCCTAGTTTGATGGTCTTCGACAATATGTTCTTTCAAGTTATTTTACTTTCTGCGGAGAAATATAAAGACTGGCAAGAGGAAGATATTTTTTAAAAAATCGTAAATTCAAAACTGCCGACTGCAGCTATCCGCCCCGCCTTCTCCTACACCGCACAAGTGTCTCCCTAAAACCCGAATCTGTTCGAACCAAAAATGGAGAAACGAGACCGCAGTGAGAGAGAAAATCGCCCGAGACCTCCGAGAGGAAATTCTAATTTATGCGGCGGGGACCGGGAAGGGGGAACTGGGCGGCGGGGGGAGAGAGAGAGCGCGCGGAAAGCGACCCGAAAGCGGAAAGGAAACCCCGCCGACGATAATAAAAGGCCATGGCGAAATCGCGCAATACTCTAGATCGGGCTTAAAATTGTTTGTAAAAGACTAAAGCCGGAGATGGAGCCTTTAATTAATGGGGCGCCGTGTTTTCTCTGAAAATATCGATGGGAAAGCGCCAAATTCAGCGCTGCTGGCGCTCATTCCGAATCGTCGAGATAATGTCGGCGGTTCTTTTTCTTCGTCAACGGCGGCGGGGGCAATGGGGGGCCGGGGGATATGCCGCTGTTCTTTATCCACCTACGGAAACCGAAGGTAGACCCTTTTTTCGGATTCGTTGACGTGTCGAGATAAAAATAAGGTCACCACCAGTATTTTTAATGTATCTCCTTGATTTTTTCGTAGGTTTGATGCTTTTTTGGATCAAAATTAGTTCAAAAGAATGTTTCCGTTGCCCAGGTTGGAGTCATCAATCCGTAGCATCTATTTCTCAACCAATATGCTGCTGTTGGTATCTCGGGGCTTCGAATATTCTTTACTAAATCTCGTCAGAATTGCCGCAGCAGCATTTCTGGCTTCGGACAATGTTAAGATCGTTTTTATGATTTATTCCTTCCACTAAAAAGTATATTTGCCCACAAAAACATGTGAGGCATTCATTCATTATTCATTCCACAGGCACGTCCAAACGATTGTAATCTCCGTTTTTGAATTTGTTCCTCAACTGTGCAGTGACTGTAGGATCTTAAACGAATGACTTCATTTCTAATACAATTTTACTGAGGGACAAGTTCTTCTACAAAGGGTGAATGTCACATGGGTAGATTTTGTCTCATTTGCTTTGATACGTCATGTTTTCAACCACAATTCGACTTTGTTAAGATGAAGTTGGAGGTTGCTTGAAGGTTGCTTGAGATCCTCATGTAATGCTAAAACCGCAGTATCGTTAGCATATGCTGCAATAGTAGTATTTCTTGAGGTCGGCTGTATACAATAGATATAGCAGACAACGTTAATATCTGGGAATGCATTTTTATCGACGTTTGATATGGAAAAAACATATAGTGACAAAACAACTTGCACTTAAACTAAACCAAATGTATTGGCTGATAGGGAATAAATCTAAATCATCATTAGATAACAAAGTCTTGAACCGATGTATACTACTAGCAAATCTAACATAGCTATCCTCCAGAGGTTCCAGAATAATGTGTTGCGAGTCATCGTCGATGCCCCATATTACGTCTCCAACAAACTGATTCCGTTACTATTAGTCCAATGCACTTACAAAACAGTTAAATGTGCGCGATGACAGTGTAGTGCATAGGCTCAAACGCGAACTACCATACGAACTGATTAATAGATACACAGAGTGAGATTTAATAATCTCTAGAATAAGTTACAATAGCATTTAGAATAAGTTAGGATATACCTTAGAATAAGTTAGGATAGACCGTAGAATAAGTTAGAATAGTAATCTAGAATAAGATTTAGATTATAAGCTGTACAGCAAATCACGTACTGAAATGATCTTCTACATGTCAAGAGAGTTATATGGTATAACGGAAATCATATAACAATATTTATTGCATACGGCCAGATTGCTGAAGTTCTAAGAGATTAATAAAAAAAATTAATACAATCTCGCGGAAAAACATGAAGAATTTTCTTTAGGCGTTTTCTTTGAATGACCTAAGTTTACAGATGCCAGACTGCAGAAATATCCAAGTCTCGAAACCTTGCAATAGGGGTGTCAGCCACCAAGAAAAATATTGATATATCGATATTTTAAACAATATCGATATTTGGCATCCCCAAGTTGGGGACTGGTAGTGACTGACTGAAACTTTCTGCATGCGGGCTTATGGCCCAGTGTTGACAATTATCAGGATAACTGTAGAAAGTGAAAGATTTGTATGCATAGATAGGTGTGTAATTGTTCAGAATATGCATGAGCATTTGGTTAGAATGTTTGAAGAGAGAATTCATACTAACTGTTTGGCAGATATGGCAAGAGCATTAAAGAATTTTATGGAAGAAAGTACGCAGTAACCAATAGAAAAAAGAAGGAGAAATACACTAATATCACAATGATTTGACAAGGAAACACAGGAATGAAGGAAAGGGACTAAATGTGAATATGCTCTCTAATAAAAATAAAATACATTGCTTGAATATACAATTGTTAACTAAGTGGATTGTGCTTCTAGGGGATACCACTACATAAAAAACGCGCCTAGAACTCTGCCTCATAGGTGGTGTGGAAAAGAGTTCAATGTATATGTGTAGAACGAATTTTACTATGTGGACGTAAATTTTAAAAAAATTTAAAGGATATTTGTTTATTTTAGTTACAAAAAAATATATATCACTACATAGTATAAAACAAAGGCGCCTTTTCTGTCCCTATATCCCTATGTGCGCTTAAATCTTTAAAACTACGCAACGGATTTTGATGCGGTTTTTTTCATTAGATAGAGTGATTCAAGAGGAAGGTTTATATGTATAATACATGCATAATATACTAAGACAACATTGCTAATTTTAGAGGTTTCTAACGTGATGTCGTAAATTAACCTATTTTTTTAGGCTTATTTAGCAATTAGCAAAAACGCTGCCTGACCCTACGAGTAAGATCAAATTAATATACTACAGTATTGTACACCATAAAAAGGTCTACAAAAAAGTCCGCGGTGGTATATGTTTATCTTTTAGGGATAACCCACATTAACCATTTTTATTGTTTACTTTTTACGTGAGAAAATGGCTTATTTACGAAGCTATTTTAAGCAATACGGCATTAATCCTTATCGAATTAAGTACCTTAAATACAGTGTGCAATTAATATAGATCAATATGGTTCCTTACAGCATGTAAATTAAACAAATATTTTCGGAGATATTACAATTTTAAAATTTGCGTTTAAATATGTGTAATGTAACAAAAATTGTATGAATTTAGATATTCCAAAGATAGCAGGAAATCTTCATAGTAAGTATAGGGGAAGAGGAATTGTTTTACTCCAAATTTAATGCGTGCAGGCCAAGGGCAGTAATGAATGAACCAAAAATACTGGATCGATTTTAATCATGTTTTCATTGAGTGACATAGGCATATATATTTTATGCCCGTGCAAAGTCGGAGCGGGCCGCTATGTTTTTATATACAACGTTCATATTTTTTCTGTAGTGTATTTAATTTAGTATCAGCATTGCAACCGTGCGAAGCCGGGGCGGGTCGCTAGTACACAATAAAACAAACTTCATATAGAGTACTTACAAATAACAATAAATCGATTAAACTAAAATTAAACCGGAAAACGTCGAGTGAAGAAATAGTCGGGCGACAGTTCTGAAATAGATAAAAAAAAGTACCTGAGCAACCATTTTTCGAGAATAAGAGTAAGATATAAAGAACGTTAAATCAGCCCTATAACTATTAAAGGAATTATCGGCCAGGTTGATTAACAACAGTGATGATATTGATAATTAAGGCCAATTGACTGGTAATTGAATTTGTACGTCGGTCTGTTGAGTTTTCGATGCCGATAGTGATAACAATGCTTAAACGTGTCATAAGAGAATAATGATGAAAGACAATAGCGATATCTGATAGCAATGATAAACTGTGCTTGGATGAAGTATGACATGTGCACAGGGTACGAAGGAATAGCACGCGACGTACCAGCTTATATCCTAATAACGCGCGAGATCTACTGTCACCAAGGTTAATAGGCCTAGCTAGGATCAAACTGAATTTTTAAAATAAATAAACAAATTAACAAATGAACAGTATTGTAACTAGTGCACTCACTTCTCCAGCGCCAGCTATGATGGACGTGCAATACATACAAGGGAGAAAGCTAAAAGCCACACGCTAGATAGGCTACCATCAAGAGCCAGTAGAAACCACTTTGGGTGGCGTTTATGTATGCTTCAAATTATCCATAGATCATAACTACACATCAGAAACTTTGGCCACGTTGGCATTAGCCTCTGGTTTATAAGATAGCCACAATTTATATTTGCAGTTGCAACCATAAAACTATTATCTTTGATTTATAGTCATTATGAGTTACAATAATTAAATAAATAAATAGCGAAGAATGTTCAGAATAAATTGATAACTGAATAGATAAATGAATAGACAACTGAATAGATAAATAAATAGTTAAATGAATAGAATTAAAATGAAAAGAAAACTGTAATACTCTGTGAAAAACTCATCGTTTTGAAGAACTCGGCTTGTGCAGCATAAAACACTCTATAATCGCTACGATTGAAAAACGTAGTTACTCTGACGGTCACGACTGCATAAATTAATTTTCATAGAGCTCGAAAAGCTCTTGGACATGTTAAGTTATCACATTTAGCAACTGCAGTTCGAGGAGGGGGCTAAACATGTTGCCAATTATGGGAATTGTTTTGTGCTGGGTGTCTGCAAAGGTGGCAGATCCCAATCGAGCAGAGGTGACAGCCTCGCTATTTTGGTTTCTTTATCGATATCTCAATTTTCCCAGGAACATAAACGTACCAATAAAATATCAAGTTACCCTTAAAATATGTTTTAAGATTGTAATGTTTTATATGTTACGATGTTTTACCGTTAATTATTCTGGGATTTCCAACCCCTCGAACCACAAGTGTGTCTTTTTTGTTCTTTTTTTTTATAGAGGAATTTAAAAAATTATATAAAAAAATTATTCGATTTTACAGTTTATATGCATTCGATGTAATGTTACTTTTATTTCAAGTTCATACGGTAACATTGGGATGTTTTGACGTCGTAGATACTGATAACGTGCGTTGGCTGTTTTATCGGAAAGACTATAAGCCTAAATGTACTCTATATTTTGTGAAGTAACTCTTCCTGTTTCTCGAATTCCTTCACCACGACTAAGGTTTCGGTATACACCTATCCGGCTGACGTAAATAAAATCAATTTCAAAAGACGGACCGCCGCAAGCCCATCGCCCGGCTATTGGCCGCCCCCCATCTCCCGGTGCCTTTGATACGGCACCGGCCGTGTTTATTTGTTTTAATCGAGACAAGTTTCCCGAGCCCGATCGCCAGACGGAAAGTTCGTAAATTAAGGAGGCGAGAGGCGCGCGCGGCACCGCTTCAAAGACGGTTTCCACGAATCGCGATCGATTTTAGATATTCTGGATAGTGTCGCTTGGCGGCCGTCGATCGCTCTCTCCACCGGACGAGAGCCTCGGGCAGGATTTCCTTTGTGCGAAGGATGACGCTGCACAGGAACGAGAACGTCGGTGGCTGCTGCTGCTGCTCCTGGTGCTATTTTTTTTTCTCTCGTTCGGTGTTTTGTTTATCGCGCCGGTTCGATGGGAGCCAGGATCGGCGTTGAAACGTCGAGACGCCGATGGCTTGCAATTAAATGTGATGATTGACTTGCATTTTGTTGTCTGGATATGGGCAACAAACAAAATAACACCTAATATTCTTCGCGCAGTAAATCCGTAGAATAGTTCTAAACGGAATGTTCCAACGGATAAAACAGACGCCAATTATTTCATCTTGCCCTCACTCTCCAGCCAAAATAATACGAATATCTGACATTCTTCACTGAGTAGACTCGTAGAGTGTCGGACTGGTTCTCAACGGAATGTTCCAACGGACAGAACAGACGCCAATTATTTCTATGATGTTGGGCATAACGATTCAACTATGTTGAGGTCTGGCGATTGTGATAGCCAGGGAGGATGCTTAATGATATTATTCTACTCCTCAAGCCGAAACGGAACCTTCCTGGCTGTGTGTATGCGCACACTATTGTCTTAGAGTATCTAAGTCTACCCCTCACTCTCCAGCCAAAATAATACGAACATTTGACATTCTTCACTGAGTAGACTCGTAGAGTGTCGGACTGGTTCTCAACGGAATGTTCCAACGGATAGAACAGACGCCAATTATTTCTATGATGTTGGGCATAACGATTCAACTATGTTGAGGTCTGGCCATTGTGATAGCTAGGGAGGATGCTTAATGATATTATTCTACTCCTCAAGCCAAAACGGAACCTTCCTGGCTGTGTGTATTCGCACATTATTCTCTTAGAGTATGCCATTGTTTGGAAGCAACGTACCGGTCATAGTAAGAACTTACCATTGATTAAAGATATCTTGACTGTAAGAAGCAGGAAGTCTGGGTCGTAGGTTTCTTTTGTAGGAAACAATGTAAACGATGATTCATAGTACTTTACGACATTCTTTCAATCATTAAGTATCCGGACTTTTATGATATGTACACTAATTATTTCATAACTTTGCATTGGGTACCGTGTTGGTTTTGCATAGACCATTCTTTCACAGCTCAATTTTGAGTTACCAAATAACAACCCTTCCATGAGTGTTAGCTTTGTGCAATATTGCATGGTGATATTTTATCCATATGTTCAAAATTTTATGAAATACATTGTTTCTCAACATTATTGTCGTCACAAAAACCTTCAGTTCCCTTAAAATTACCTTACTTATTAAGATATTGGTTCGTCAACATCGACGTTGAATGTATAATATTATAATATATGGATATATCACTTCTAATGATCAAAGTAAAACGTGTTATCTTCGATACATCAAGCTAAACTGGACCATATGATAAATATATGTATATATACAGAAGAACATCTCGCATATACAGAACTGGAATCAAATTCTCATAACTAATTCCAGAACAAGGAATGTGCAAGATCCCTATCAGTTTATACCTCTGGTTTACCCTTCGTGTGCTTGCACTTCTAGTGTATTGTAGACCTTTTTGATCAGGTGCACAAAATCACATTAATCAATTTTATTAATATGA
This sequence comes from Rhynchophorus ferrugineus, assembly GCF_030347505.1. Classification (NCBI taxonomy): domain Eukaryota; kingdom Metazoa; phylum Arthropoda; class Insecta; order Coleoptera; family Curculionidae; genus Rhynchophorus; species Rhynchophorus ferrugineus. Next base: position 3,235,218 of record NW_027472589.1, on the reverse strand, counting down.
CACATTTTATTAAATATGCCTAGTATAATATTAATCATAAGTTAGTTTGTTAATATTGTTCTTTTGTACTTGCATCAATACAAAGCAAGACGAGTATGTACATCTCTTTTTGTTTTAATATCTTAGAACCTCAACAATATGCCCGTGGGCAATAAGTATTATTTTATGATTTCTGTTATATGTATACAGTGTAACTATACTAGCATGTAGAAGATCGCTTCAGCAAGTGATCTGCTGTGTAAAGTTATAATTTAAATCTTATTCTAAAGACTATTCTAACTTATTCCAGAGATTATTATATCTCACTCTGAACGTCTATTAATCAGTTCGTATGGTAGTTTACGTTTGAGACTCCAAAGAATCAAAATATTTATAAATAATCATTAATTACACCAGAGATTATAAGATAGGGCCGATGGGCCCTCCTAGATATATACCTAGATTTAAGTGATTGTAAAAACAAGTTGTATATTAGTCGGGAAGGACTAGTAGCAATGTAATATATCAATAAAAAAAAAAGAATTAAAACTGTCGATTGGAATAGGGACCTAACCCCGGCCGGATTACCGGTGAAAATATCCCGTGTGCCATGTGGCACGATCTCGTCCCGACCATTTTTAACTTCGCCGTGTTAAAAGGAGATCCGAGCAATAAAAACTTTTATTTAACCGCAACATCGGTTACGCACGACGACCGTAAAACGGCCATCATCCATCTATGTGGAGATATCCAGCCCCCCAATTTAATAAACAGTATTAAAAGGCGATGTAACGCGTCGAATGTTTATCCGATTTTATGATTTGTTTTGGGACGGTAAGTGCAAGGAACCACACACGAAGAATCGGCCTACAGGGTGTTCTGTTGTCGTTGCTAGTGTTGGAAAAGTTTCCTCAATACGCGTCTCAATGAATACTGGTCGCGCTTGACTTGGATCATCGTATTCTTTCCTTAATTCAACTTTACTGGCATCAACTGTCATTGAATCGTGCCTTTAATCCACAAGATGAGCATATTTATACCGCGGATTTCAATTTTTATTATTTATTATGGCGTTGGGAACTATCAACTGAAAACAGTCGGAATCAAAATCAGTCGATGGTCAAGAAACTAGTGACTAAAAATAGTAATTACAATTAATTCACTCAAATACATGGTTCAACTGTATTTCTTAATTCGTGATGTGATGTCAGAGGAAGATGTACGAACCCTTTCCTGCGTAAATTTTGCGGGAGGAAAGGACGGAGATAATTACTTGGGGCAGTTAATTTTAAATGTGCCTATATTTTCCAACGGTAGTATAAGCGAGACGGAGATGTACATATTCTTTCACGTACTAACTTTAAAAAAGAAAAGGAAGAAAATAATTACTGAATACTATTAACATGCCATTTATAATTTCATTTTAAACAAAGTAGAATTACTATATTTGAATGTTCCGTGGATCTGTAAAAAGGAATGGAATTTTTCTATGGAATGGAATAATAACAGGTCAATTGAAAAGTCCTCGGCCTGACACATAGATGGCGCTACTAGAATTAAATCCATTTGTGTTTTAGCCCTAACCCTCAAAAGATGCGTGTATAAATTTAACAGCTGTCGGATTATTAGTTTGTTAATTATAGCATTTTGAGTGAAGCAACTTTTGTTATTGTGAAAAAATTGATATAAAAGAATTTTGCTTGTTGATAAAATATTGCTTTTTCAAGGGAAAAAATATAGTTGAAGCAAAAACTTGGTTTGATCCCAAGTTTCCGGACACTCTCCCAGAAAAATCAACCATCAAGGATTTTATACTAAGTTTAGATGTGGTGAAATGAGCGCCGAAGACGATGAAAGCAGTGGACGCCCAAAAGAGGTTGTTACCGACGAAAACATTAAAACACTCCACAAAAGGATTTTGAATGATCGTAAATTGAAATTGAATGAAATAGCAGAGATTTTGCATCGATATGTGACAATGGATGAAACATGGCTGCATCATTTCACTCCGAAGTCTAATCGACAGTCATCCGAGTGGACTGCACACGATGAACCCGCTCCAAAGCGTGGGAAAACGTAACAGCCGGCTGGCAGGGTTATGACGTCTGTATTTTGGGATGCGCATGGAATAATTTTCATTGAATACCTTGAAAAGGGAAAGACAATCAACAGCGAAAAACGACCGCATTTGAAGAAAAAGAAAGTGCTGCTTCACCAAGACAATGCACCGTGTCACAAATCAGTGAAAACGACGGCAAAAATCCATGAATTGGGCTTCGAATTGCTTCCTCAGCCACCGTATTCTCCAGATTTAGCCCCCAGCGCCTATTTCCTGTTCTCAGATCTCAAAAAATTGCTCGCTAGGAAGAAATTTTCGTCGAATGAAGAGATGATCGCTGTAGCTGAGGCCTATTTTGAAGCAAAGGACAAATCATATTACAAAAATAGTATCGAAACGTTGAAGGGTCGCTATAATCAGTGTATCACCCTTGAAGAGAATTATATTGAATAAAAAGAAACTAATTTTGCCAAAAAAATGTGTTTTACTATCGTAGGCCGGGGACTTTTCAATTGACCTGTTAGAAACTGAGATGATCACGGACACTATCAGAAGATTTGCCGATTCCCATTGCCATCTAATCTCACTAATGCCTGAACACTTGGCGATTCAATGGAAAATATCTTAGTTGTAGTTATTTCTTGGCATATTAAGACCGAGGACGATGATTAACCATTAGCTGTACACTAGTTTTGATTAGTAAATTGATTTAAAAAACTGAAAATATCATGGACTATTTTTTATAGGCCAAATCAGAGACATTTGAGCGTATTTTGTCATATATATAAACCTGTAATAAAAACGGTCACGCCTTCATCGACATGGACGACATTTTCTCGTCCGAATCGCCATCGAAAACGTTAAAAGACGAAAATTGGTTCCTGCGGCGTTCCGCTCACCCCGCCCCCCTTTCCCCACGCCATTCGGCCGCCCGCCGTCGACCCCGGGGCCACGACTGTCATCACAAATTATAATTAAATTGCTTCCCTTTGTCACCTTCCCCAGTCTGCCGTTATTAGTGACATTGTTGCCGTGGTAATTTAGGGCGTGGGGTTATTAGAGGCCAGTGACGTACATCATTTACTTCTTATTTATATAGAGACATGTATGTTCCCTGTCTTCCTAGAAATACGGCGATACCATGCCAAAAGAACGATGTTGATTTGGTAGCGTGACTTTCACACTTCTTTATCATTTCGAAACGGTTTTCTAGACAAATAATGCTGCATCGATCTGAATAAGTCGTAATAAGAAGACGCAATGGCAGGTGACATAACAGGTCAATTGAAAAGTCCCCGGCCTGACACGCAGATGGCGCTACTAGAATTAAATTCATATGTTTTTTAGTTATCCCTAACCCCCAAAAGATACATGTATAAATATGACAGCTCTCGGATCATTAGTTTGTGAGTTATAGCATTTTGAGTGAAGCAATTTTTGTTATTGTGATAAAAAATGGTTAAAAAGGAATTTCGCGTGTTGATAAAATATTTCCTTTTGATGGGAAAAAATGCAGTTCAAGGAAAACCTTGGCTTGATGCCGTGTTTTCGGACACTGCCCCAGGAAAATCAACCATCAAGGATTGGTATGCTAAGTTAAGACATGGTGAAATGACACCCGAAAATGGTGAACGCAGTGAACGCCCAAAAGAGGTTGCTACCGACGAAAACATTATAAAAATCCACAAAATGATTTTGAATGACCGTAAATTGAAATTGAATGAAATAGCAGACACTCTAAAGATATCAACTGAACGTGTACATCATATTATTCACGAATATTTGGGTATTAGGAAGCTCTGTGCAAAGTGGATGCCGCGCGAACTCATTTTTGACTAAAAACAACGACCAGTTGATGATTCGGAGCAGTCTTTGAATAATTCAAGCACATAATTGACATATAAGTTGGAACTCCATATATTTTCCCTTCATAATGGTTTTCGAACAAATACTTGATTCTCAACCATTTGTAGATCATTTTATTTTACTTATTTTTTTACATTTTACTTATATTTTACTTATTTATTTTTACTTATTCTTGCTAGCTACCTACCTTAACCGACTCAAACCCTTTTTATAAAAACTTAAGCTCAAAGAGCCAAGTTTCACGTTCATGTAGGATAATTGACGAATAACTTTAACTTATAACCATATCGATATAAAAATGTAATCTGAGGGCATTCTGTAGTGAAATTTCTATTTACATCGCTCCATCATCGATTGCTTAGAGAATTTCGGTAGTTTGCAAGCATTGCAAGACACGGTCTGCTCAAGAAAAATCAAATACGTCAATTTTAACAATAACAATAATAATTTTATCAATGCATATTAGATTGCTTTAAAATCTACAGTTCTTGAGATATGTGACATAAACAGAAATCCGCTCATTTTTTGATAATTCACTTTTCATTATGTAACTTAACTTACTTAATTACTTATACACTACTTATACATTACTTAACCACCATTCGATTCAGAGTAAAATTCTTTATAATTCCTGCAATTTGTATTAATCTGTGATTATTTGAAGAGAAATGACCGTAAAAAAATTGAAAATGGCAAAAAATCGCAAATTTCCACGACAATTATATTATATAACTTCAAACCCAACAGTTGTAGAACATTTATTATACTACCATTCGATTCAACGTAAAATTATTCGGAATTTCTGCAACTATCATTAAAGTACATTAATCTGAACAGAAATAAGAGCAATGAGTTTCGAAAAAACCTAATCGTACTGATGTCTGGACACTATTCAGTGGAAAATATATTAGTTGTACTTATTTGTTTGTGTAATTGTGGAAAACCCAATAGTTACACGCCAGTTTTCGTAAATAAACTAATTTAAAAAAAAAATCGTTTTAGAAGATGTATATCGAATAAATTGATTTATTTTTGTTATATACGACGATACGCCACTGTCATCCCTCTGCTGTCTCCCCTGCCGACCTGGGGGCGGTGGCCTCGATGGCGCATTCCGTGCCGTGTTGATATTAGGGTGCCGACACATTTCGCAAATATATACGTTTTGTATTAACTTGTACACATCGCTAAAGGTCCCCGCCTATTATTCCACGCTAGATTCCCGGCCCTCCCCGAAGTCCTCTCTCTACCGCAAAAAGCTCATTAAACGAGGAAGAACGCAGTAAATACACGGGAGTTTGATATTTGCCAGCAATATACTATTCTCTTTGGTTAAAACAACGTTTTTTATTCAACAAAAGCAAATATGAATTAATAGTACGACCACATCTCATTTTTAATTTCTTCTCGCTTTTTTTGCTCTCGTACCAGGTGTTTCGGTAATTAATTTCCGCTTTTGATAATAGACTTCGCTAACTATAACACTGATACATATAGTCTATAAAGTAGTAGTGAACAAACATCATTATTTAATGTATTGGATGCCATAATTTGTAAATTCGTTCTAGAATCGGACAATATTTTCCTTCTCGTTTTTTTCTCATTTAGTTTAATATATTCATCATATAACGGTTCCAAAATAAATGTTTCAAATGAAGCAACGCGATATTCCTCTAGAACCAATAACGAGTGTAATTCAACGTATTTATGTGACGTACTTCGAAAGTATCGGTGCATCCCAATGTACTCTCTAATCAGCTAAATATACGAAGTGACAGTGAAGTGCATCCGATCTGATTACTGGACATATACAGGCTTTAGAATAAGCTTTAAGACATGACTAATTAAATAAAATAGTAATTTGTACAGGAAATCACTTAATGCAGTGATTTTCTACGTGCCATGTATATATAATATAGACATAAGGAATACTTATTGCCCTCTTGGCAGATTGTGGAACTACTGACAGTAATAATAATAAAAAAAATAAGTAATACAGTAATACAATACCGTTTGTTCGAACACCTAAAGGAATGGCAGCTCCATAACATCCAAACGTCGTTCGGTTGTTAAATGTCTGTTGTTTTAACACTGTTAAACACATTGCGTCTCTAACCCTCTTGTCAGTAAAATTCGTTAGAGAGGTAATCATTTTTACTATTAAATATTAATGTTACAACGGTTTTTATTGAAAGTATTTTAGCGTGTTGCAGCTACACTGGATGTTGGTATGGATAATTGTTTCAATCTGTGTATTTAGATGAGACATCAATATTTCAGAATGTGACATTAGGCCACACATGGTAATATGATAATAAAATGTGTTAAGGCAGCAAAAGTTGATGGAAAAAGGTGAACGTTGGAATAACAATTGATTAGGTACCATTGGTCATAATCTTTATTAATAATTCATGTCATCAGTTAACATATTGTTACATGTTCATATTTTTTCTGTAGTGTATTTAATTTAGTATCAGCATTGCACCCGTGCAAAGCCGGGGCGGGTCGCTAGTTTGCTTATATAATAGCAATTTATTATGTACTGATAATTGTGATTTTCTTCCAATTAGCCAGTACATTTTCCTATATTTCACTTCAAATTCTTTTCTTTTCTTCTTTATATGTTCCTTCCAGCGAAGTTTTACATCGAGATTCAGTCCGAGATATATAGCGTAGCTCTAATCACCTAATTATACGAAGTGACAGTGAAGTGCATCCGATTTGATTACTGGACATATACAGACTTTAGAATAAGAAATCACTTAATGCAGTGATTTTCTACGTGCCATGTATATATAATATAGACATAAGGAATACTTATTGCCCTCTTGGCAGATTGTGGAACTACTGACAGTAATAATAATAAAAAAATTAAGTAATACAGTAATACAATACCGTTTGTTCGAACACCTAAAGGAATGGCAGCTCCATAACATCCAAACGTCGTTCGGTTGTTAAATGTCTGTTGTTTTAACACTGTTAAACACATTGCGTCTCTAACCCTCTTGTCAGTAAAATTCGTTAGAGAGGTAATCATTTTTACTATTAAATATTAATGTTACAACGGTTTTTATTGAAAGTATTTTAGCGTGTTGCAGCTACACTGGATGTTGGTATGGATAATTGTTTCAATCTGTGTATTTAGATGAGACATCAATATTTCAGAATGTGACATTAGGCCACACATGGTAATATGATAATAAAATGTGTTAAGGCAGCAAAAGTTGATGGAAAAAGGTGAACGTTGAAATAACAATTGATTAGGTACCATTGGTCATAATCTTTATTAATAATTCATGTCATCAGTTAACATATTGTTACATGTTCATATTTTTTCTGTAGTGTATTTAATTTAGTATCAGCATTGCACCCGTGCAAAGCCGGGGCGGGTCGCTAGTTTGCTTATATAATAGCAATTTATTATGTACTGATAATTGTGATTTTCTTCCAATTAGCCAGTACATTTCCCTATATTTCACTTCAAATTCTTTTCTTTTCTTCTTTATATGTTCCTTCCAGCGAAGTTTTACATCGAGATTCAGTCCGAGATATATAGCTCTAATCACCTAATTATACGAAGTGACAGTGAAGTGCATCCGATTTGATTACTGGACATATACAGACTTTAGAATAAGAAATCACTTAATGAAGTGATTTTCTACGTGCCATATATATATATTATAAACAAAACAAATACTTATTGCCCTCTGAGCAGATTGTGGAACTACTAACAACAATAATAATAAAAAAATTATTCCTGTTAAAGAAAGATACAATACCGTTTGTTCGAACACTTAAACGAATGGAGCTGCAAACGTCGTTCGGTTGTTAAATGTCTGAAAAATTCTTCAAAATATTAGTTATAACTACAGGTTATAAACCGACAAACGTTGTTTTAACACTGTTAAACACATTGCGTCTCTAATCAGTTACTTCGGACAGGAATGAGATAATGGAGACAATAATTTTTTCGGTGAATCCAAGATTATCCATACCAATATCCAGTGCAGCTGCAACACGCTAAAATACTTTCAATAAAAACCGTTGCAACTTTAATATTTAACAGTAAAAATGATTACCTCTCTAACGAATTCTCTTGTCAGTAGAATTCGTTAGAGAGGTTTTTATTGAAAGTATTTTTAGCGTGTTGCAGCTGCACTGGATATTGGTATGGATAATCTTGGATTCACCGAAAAAATTATTTCAATCTGTGTATTTAGATGAGACATCAATATTTCAGAATGGGACATTGGGCCACACATGGTAATATGATAATAAAATGTGTTAAGGCAATAAAAGTTGATGGAAAAAGGTGAACGTTGGAATAACAATTGATTAGGTACCATTGGTCATAATCTTTATTAATAATTCATGTCATCAATTAATATATTGTTACTAATCGTTTCTGTCTAACCTACAATTGTCTTTATGCTAACTTAAATCTAGATATATAACTAGGAAGACCCATCGGTCCTAACTCAGTCTCTGGTGAAATAATGTTTATACATGTCACACTACACAAGATCAGATGGTTTGGTTCTTTTGAGTCTGTGTCCTGATCTGGGGGTATCCAAAAGTTGCAGTATTTCAATATTAGTATGAGAATGGAGTCTTTCCTCATGCCCCCTTGCAATTATCTTGCTTTCTTGACTGACTGTGGGTATTTGAAGGTCTCGATGTAGATAATCAGTCCTATAGTATTTGGGTGTACCCACAATACCTCTCAGGACTTTGTTCTGAAAAATTTGTATTTTGTTTATGTTACTCTTTGCAGAACATCCCCATAATTGAACTCCGTATGTCCATATAGGTTTCAATATTTGCTTATATAATAGCAATTTATTATGTACTGATAATTGTGATTTTCTTCCAATTAGCCAGCACATTTTCCTATATTTCATTTCAAATTCTTTTCTTTTCTTCTTTATATGTTCCTTCCAGCGAAGTTTTACATCGAGATTCAGTCCGAGATATATAGCGTAGCTCTAATCAGCTAAATATACGAAATGACTAATTAAATAAAATAGTAATTTATACAGATTTATACAGGAAATCACTTAATGAAGTGATTTTCTACGTGCCATATTTATATATATATATATATATATATATATATATATATATATATATATATATATATATATATATATATATATATATATATAAACGCACTTCACTGTCATCGTGCAAATTTAACTGTTTGGCGATTTCATTGGGATGTATTAATAGTCTTTCAGAGTACTTCGCACTAACACTTCAAATCACACTCGTTATGTCTTCTAAGGGGTTATCGCGTTGAATCAATTTGTTGAACACGTAATATGGAGAATCGACGATGACTCGCAACACTTTATTCTGGAACCTCTAGAGGATAGCTATATAAGATTTGCTAGTAATACCCCACAGTTCAATATCATAAGTCCAAATGGGCCTAAGTATTGACTTATACAGCAAAACCTTGTTATCTAATGATAATTTAGATTTACGCCCTATCAGTCAATACATTTGGTTTAGTTTAAGCCCAAGCAGTTTGCGTTTTGTCACTATATGTTTTTTCCATGTCAAACGTCGATCAAAATGCATTCCCAGATTATTTAACGTTGTCTGCTTGTGGAAATTCATGTTTATTCAATTTTACTGAGGGACATATTATTTTACAAAGGGTGAATGTAACATGGATAGATTTTGTCTCATTTGCTTTGATACGCCACGTTTTCAACCACAATTCGACTTTGTTAAGATGATGATCGATGAATGATTGATTCTTGTGGCTGATATTGGATCCTTGTGTGATGATAAAACCGAGGTACCATCAGCATATGTTACAACAGTAGTATTCCTTGAGGCCGGTAGGTCATCTGTACACAAAGTATATAACAATGGGCCAAGAACCACCTTGCGGAACACCCGAGTTACATAACTTATTTTATTGCGAACCAGATCAATCGTGGATTGTTTTTTCCTGGAACCAGATTGGTGCCAAGATCGACGACAGTACTGATGTCACTGAGCAGTTTGACGATGTTCCATGAGATGGCTTCCTCGGTTTAGAAATCACAATTTTTGAATTAGAACATGACACGCTTAAATTGCCCGAGAATTGGACAAAATGTGTAAAATCAAATGGACAATACTTTGAATCCATAAAATTTTACGATTCAATGCAAATAGCGTGTTTTCTTTCGCGTAAAAACTGGAAATGAATTACAGCAACGGACATATATCATCGGAAATATCTTAATTCAAACCAAACCGAATCGAACTTGTTTCCATTTTCTGTCTGACTGATGATCGGACCACCCAGGTCGTGGCCTATCTCGAGAGAATCGAGATAATTAAATCGTTATTTATTTTTGTTTATGTTTATAACATTTTTATATAGAACGCTGTCGAAAGAAACGACTATGGGGTCCCGTTATTTTCGGCAGATAGCGCGGGGTAATTGTTTAGATAGACGTCGGTTTGTATAAAACCGCCACATAAACGATTAAAATGATTTTCCTCCTCATCTTCTTACTGGTACGAGATTTTTTTCCACGTTTATTTAAAGCCGCCTCGTTTTTTTACTTGCTCGAACATCTGTAGTGGGATTTTATTGATTAAGAGAAGGCCTTGACGGTCCTGATGTTCGAAATTGTGTGCTAATTGATAATTATTTGGTTCGAAAGGTTAATCTGACCTAATTGTAACGTATCCTTTAGTTAGTTTCATTGAAAATATTGTTCAGTCATTTTTATAAAATCTCGTCCCATTTTTTCGCTTCTTCGACATTTGGAAATCGTGTTTAAGATAGATCAGGATGCATCGATCTAAACCACTGCTAATCACAAGGTCCAAGTCTGAGTAAAACGCTAACTGTTTAAAAACACCCAATTTGTATTAAAATATGGGTACTTTTCACAAATATTACTATTACTCGTCTTTCCTACAACTCTTGTGGAATTGATTCAGATATTCTCATTTACCTGCAATTATCTGAACTATTATGATAGAAAAAAAACTAAAAAGAGCAACAAATTCAACCAATTTTCAAAATTCAAAACAAATAGTCTACTCAAAGTTATTTTGTACATACGTCATCTAAATTTGTGACGTCAAAGCGTCGCAATGTTGCCGCATCAACTCTGAGTTTTAGTTCACTTTGGCTTTGACATACAACAAAATTCTAATCTAAATAAAATAATTGAACAAAACTGTTATCAAATATAGTTTATTTTAACATTATAGTACATCTAAAAACAACACTTAATTATACAGCTACAATAGTTTATAGGTTAGAGTTATAACCTCTTATCACTATTGCTTTCAAGAATTTTGCATACGTCTGACAACCGGAGGACTTTGACAGGCTCATTCGTTTACGCGTTCGAACTAATCAGACGACATTGTGTCTCTTCTTAACTAAAAGTGAAAAGGAAAATATTGTCTGATTCTGAAAAAAACTTACAAATTGCGGCAGTTAAAACATTAAACATCTTGATGTCCTATGTGAAAAAAAAAGCTTTGAATAGACTATATATACAGAATATTTTTATCTCTCAAATAACAAGGCTTAAGAGAATATATGTATTTTAAGAGGAAAGATCAAAAGAAAGATCAGAAATCTATATCAAATTGCTTTAGGATTTATAGTTTTTGAGATACGCAGTATTAATAGAAATCCTCTCATTTGTTAAATTTTTTTTTATTATTTAATTAAATATTGTTACTAGTCGTTACCGTCTAATCTACAAATTGTCTTTATGATAACTTAAATCTAGATATATAACTAGGAAGACCCATCGGCCCCATCTCAGTCTCTGGTGAAATAATGTTTATGCATGTCACTGCTGAATTTTTTAATATATCCACCTCACTACACAACACTACACAAGATCAGGTGGTTTGGTTCTTTTGAGTCTGTGTCCTGTTCTGGTGATATCCAAAAGTTGCAATATTTCAATATCAGTATGAGAACGGAACGTCTTTCCTCATGCCCCCTTGCAATTCTCTTGATTTCTTGATTGACTGCGGGTATCTAAAGGTCTCGATGTAAGTAATCAGTCCTATAGTATTTGGGTGCACCCACAATACCTCTCAGGACTTTGTTATGAAAAATTTGTATTTTATTATACTTACTCTTTGCAGAACATCCCCATAATTGAACTCCGTTTGTCCATATAGGTTTCAATATTTGCTTATATAATAGCAATTTATTATGTATTGATAATTGTGATTTTCTTCCAATTAGCCAGTACATTTTCCTATATTTCAATTCCAGTTCTTTTCTTTTCTTCTTTATATGTTCCTTTCAGCGAAGTTTTGCATCGAGATTCATTCCGAGATATTTAGCGTTGTTGCTATATGGAATGATAGTGTTATTTAATGTTATTGGTACTTGGACGGTCTGTTTATAGATGAACTGCACATGTACACATTTACTTTCATTAATTCTTATTTTCCAAACTTGTGTCCAATTATTTATATTGTCACTTGCCTGTTGTAATTTTCGTGAGGCTTCTTCACTATTGTCCCCGACAGCTATAATCGCAGTATCATCAGCAAATGTAGTCATCGTGATATTTTCCATTTGTGGTATATCACAAGTGTAATGTAGATAAAGCATTGGTCCCAGTACACTTCCTTGTAGTACACCTGCTTTAGTTTCTTTTATTCTTCTAAACATTCTGGATGTAATGTGTGATTTTAATAGTTCGGTGTGTTGTTTTGGTAGCATTTTCTGTAGTTTATGAACAAGGCCTTCATGCCAAACCTTATCGAAGGCTTGTGCTACATCTAAGAATATAGCTGAGCATACTTTTTGACTTTCGTAGGCTTTTTCAATAACACCTGTTATTCTGTGGACCTGGTCAATTGTTGAATGCTTGTTAATAAACCCAAACTAGTGTGTTGGTATTAGGTTTTTTCTCTCTATGATCGGTTTTATTCTTTCCAACAGGGGTTTTTCAAAAACCTTAGATATTACTGGCAGCAGTGATATAGGTCTATAGGATTTTATTTCGTTAGGTGACTTCCCAGGTTTTGGGATCATTATAATTTCCGCCATCTTCCAAATGTCTGGGACATGTTTTAATCTAAATGCTCTATTGATCAAGTTGGTGAGTTTTATTATTCCCCTTCTTGATAGTTTTTACAATAATTCTCCTGTTATTAAATCGTAGCCTGGTGATTTCCTGGGGTTAGTGTCAATTTTAATAACTTTGGTTAACTCTTTCGGCGTGACTAATTCAATCATCGAATTTTCAGCTTCTATGTCCGGTAAATTACGTTCAATAGTAGATTCATTTGGTTTGAAAGTTTTTTCTAGATATTCAGCAAATGATTCTGCTTTTTGGCGATTGTCACGTGCCCAATTTCCACATAGGTGTCTTATAGGTGGACTGTGTAGACATGAGCGCTTTAGATATTTTGTGGATTTCCAGAGTGAGTAATCAGTTTCTTTATCATCTTTTAAATTTCTGAGATAGGCATTTATGGGTTTGTTTTTTATTTCCAGTATTTCTCTTTTCAGTCTTTGGTTTATATTGTTTAAACTATTTTTATTTTCAGGTGTTCTGTTTTGTTGCCATTTTTTTCGTAAATTAAGTTTTTCAGCTACCATTTCCTTCACTTCTTTTGGATAATTAATTCCTTTAGTTGTACTCTTAATTTCTGGAGTATTATTCCAAGCAGCTTGTTGAATATCTACTACAAAATTTTCTGCTTCAAGATTTAATTGGTCAGTTATCTTGAGGGGTAACTTTAGTTGAATTTGTTTGTTCAATTCTTCAGCAAATCCTTCCCAGTCTGTTCTCTTGTTTGTTAACGTTGGATTTCTTTCTTTTCTTATTATATTTTCGCTCAACGTCAGAATCACTGGCATATGATCTGAACTTAGCTCAAAATTTTCTTCGACTTTTATATAGTTGGATGTTATGTTTCTTACTATGAAGAAATCTAACAGTTCTGGGGTATTCTCTTGATCAGTTGGCCCATAAGTTGGTATTCTTTTTAACATGACATTTGTTAAACTTATAATCTTCATTATATAATTTCAAAATTAAAAACTCTATAAAATATATTATAGTATAGCCATTCGATTCTGCGTAAAATTCTTTATTATTCCTATATTTTTAATTATTTTGCGATTATTTGAATGGAAATAACAGAAAACCAGCACTGTACAACAGAATAATAAGAAAAAACAAAGACTGTTTAAGAGTACATAATATAAGTTATATTTAAGAAAATTGTCAATCAAGTAAATATTCTAAATATTACTTAGTGGTATTGAACTGTTAGACGTTTCAGTCATATTATCAGGTCATTCTCTCTATGGATAGTACCCAAAAACTAAGTATAATCTAATGAAAATGAAAAATCTAGTTAAAAAACCCCGAGCAAAAGTGAACGCCAGTAGAATTTTAGAATATCATTATATATTTCAATATTCCTAATAATTATTCAACAAAGGCTTAGAATATTAACATTCCCTGAAGCATTTCTCTGTAACAACTGTTGCAATAAGTTTAGACGAACTGAAATACTTTCATTCAGTTGGAACGTCACGTTATACTTGATTTATATTAGGATATTGGATATTTTTGCAGGAATATTGAAAATACCTAATAATTATTTAACAGAGTCTGGTAGATTAGATCAATTGATGTAATTGATAGATTTCAATATTCCTAATAATTCCTAGCTAAAGTCTTAGAATATTTATATTTTATATAGTTCACTGCCATTCAGCTGGAATATCACGTTTTATTAAGACGTTTAAAAGACTTACAATAAGTTTAAATTAATAGAAACACTTTTATTTTCTATAACATATAAAAACTAATAGAAGCTTTCATTCAGATAGAATGGGGCGATATATTTGATGGACTTCAGGGTTCCTAATATTTCGCTAATACTAAAAACAAACTAAAAACTACTAAAAAAGAAAAATCTAGTTAAAGCTCACCGGAAAAGAGATGTAAGATCGCACGAGTCCCGGTAATTCGACAGTGATTGATCCAGAAACCGAGAAAAACCCACCCCGGATTGTCGGAATAGAAAACGTCTCGTCTCGTCCGAGACGAATTCAAGAAACGACGGTTTTCAGTTTAAGGTTTTAAGAAATAATAATATTATGCTTCGTATAATATACATGGGGCATTATCGGGAGAGACGGCGGAAGTATTTAACCGCCGACGTCTTCGACGGCTTTTACCCCGGGGCCGCGGTCGCTCCCTTTCGGCTTTCTTATTTTCCGCGGGAACGAACCGGGATTTCCTAGTGAGCGCGGCGCGGGGACCTCGAGGGGTGTGGGGGTTGCGGAGGAGGAGGGCGGCGGACCTTCCCCCAACCAGGAAGTGGAGAAACGAAGCCGGTCCCGGCTCTCTTCGGCGGAAAAGTTTTACCCGCCGCGGTCTGGTTAGAATTTTAAATCATCCTTGCGGATGGGGGAGCGTGCGTGCGCCCGTGTGTGTGTGTGTGTGTGTGAGGGGTGGGTCGGGGGGAAGGGGGGTATCGTTTGACGGTTCGCCGGGAAGAAACGATTTCGGCCGGTTGTTTTCGCTCGGTCTGTTTTCCTTTCGACAGAAAATCAAACATTTATCTGTGCGTACTGGAAATATGACGAGGACGAGGTGGAAGGCGGGGCGGGGAGTTATTAAAATGTCTGACGCCAATTATATTCTTTACTAATCGCATTTAACCAAGGAGGATCTGTTAAAATCCACGTTTACATTAGATCCATCTTACATTAGAAATGCTTAGTACAATCTTAATTTACAAATTAATTTATTGCTACTGTTCTATTGCACTTGCATTAATACATCAGTATTAGCGTTGGGAACTATCGACCGAAAACACTCGAAACAGTCGATAGTCAAAAAACTAGCTAACTAGTGTGGCGACCGCCACGACCCTTTAGGCCACCACCAATTCACCATCAACAACTATAAAGGTTGGCAACGCCGGTGGATTGATACCATGCAGTTCTGAAGTATAAAAGGCCATCACGACGACGTCTCGCTCTCTTTTCTTATCACCGCCCCCCTGTAACAGTACCACTTCCACAGCGCTACCGTACTTCCTTCACCTTAACCTAATATCCTGTCCATTCTCCCATCGACCACATGTATCAATCGTAAGTTAAAATAAACAACTTTGATTCAATCAGTGTTTTTAGTTCCCGTGCAAATTCCTTCCAAAGATAGTAGTGAGTGTTCTGACAAATAATCGCAGCGGCAGCCACACATTTCGACCGATTGACCGACTCGACGAACATTCCTACACTAGAAAATAGTAACTACTATTTTTAGTCAAATGCACGATTCGGCTGTTCTTGTAACTTGTAATGTCAGACGAAGATGTATGATTACTTTCCTGTAAAAATTTAGAGATTACAGGACGGAGATAATTGCTTGGGGCAGTTAATTTTATATGTGCTTATATTTTCCAACGGTAGTTTAAGGGAGCGGAAGATATATAAATTCCTTCACGAACTAACTTTAAAAGAGAAAAGGAAAAAATAATTACCGAATACTATAATAATAATAATACATAACATGCAATTTGTAATTTAATTTTAAACGAAGTAGAATTAATTTTATTGAAACATTCAAAAACTGTGGATCTGAAAAAAAGGAATGAACAATACAATAGACCTTAAACAAAACCTAAAAACTGAAGATGTACAATAACCATAAATACTATATAAAAATTAAACATATACCTAATCATAGAAAACGATATAAAATAAGGTTGCTAAATCACAGCAACGTGGCTGCAATACAGCTACTGGACAACACGCAGGAAATCAGAAGATTGAAGCGAAACAAACCACAAGAACTTTTATAGTATAATAAGTGTATTCTTAGCTTAAGTAGTTTAGTTTTATTTTAATTTAGCGAATATATACTGATTAGTGTGGGGAATTATCGACTGAAATCGACTATCGACTGTTTAGTGATCGATTAGTTTTTATTATCGACTGTTCCAGTCGCTATGTTTGGTTCGACTGATTGTACTACTTTTTAACAGTAACTGTTTCAGTCGACTCTTTTCAGTCGCTATTTTCGGTCCGACTGATTTTGTTACTATTTACTATCTGTACTGTTTCAGTCGTACTTTTAGTTACTATTTTTGGTTCTACTTGTTTCATTCGACTGATTTTTAGCATTCTGGCTCTGTCGTCCTAGCGACCTTGACAAAAATGTATCCAATTTATGCTTAAATAGATTTATATGTAATATATGTAGTTTTATGATTTTTTTGGTAAATTTTTGTTAAAAAATATTTCGGTTCACTAATAAATAAAGTATTTATATAATTTACGGGCTTGTAGGTTAAACTAAAGAAACTTCTCCCTCATCCGGACTATCAGTTACTAAAATCGTATCTCACTGATATAGACATTTTATTGTAAATCAAGGCGATGAATATACCAAATTAAATCACATATATTCAGGAGTTCCGCAAGGTAGTGTACTGGGTCCAGTACTGTATCTTCTGTATACGGCTGATCTACCCACCACAAAAATAACTACTGTTGCATCATATGCAGACGATACAGCAATCTTAGCATCCCATGAAGATCCAGTCACAGTATCAATAAACGTACAAACCCACCTGGAGCAAATACAATTATTGTTGAAAACATGGTGCATTAAAGCCAATGAAAAAAAAATCCACGCATATAACGTTTACCCTGCGTAGAAGAACATGTCCACCAGTGAATGTCAGTCATCGTCAACTCCCCCAAGCAGAGCATGTTAAATATCTTGGTATGCATTTAGATCGACGCCTAACCTAGAAGAAGCACATACTCTCTAAACGGAAACAACTGGGACTAAAATTATATCAAATGTATTGGCTCATCGGGCGCAAATCCAAGTTATCATTAGATAACAAGGTATTTCTGTATCAGTCTATACTCAAGCCCATTTGGGCATATGGAATCCAACTATGGGGTACCGCTAGCAAATCTAATATACCCTTCATTTAACGGTTCCAAAATAAGGTGTTGCGTGCCATTGTTGATGCTCCGTACTATATTTCAAATAAAGTGATACAACGCGATATTCCTCTAGAACCTATAACAAGTGTAATTCAACGTGTTTGTGTGAAGTACTTCAAAAGAGTATCGGTGCATCCCAATGTACTTGCTAATCAGCTAAATATGCGACGTGATAGTGAAGTGCGTAGACTAAAACGTTTAACACCACTTGATCTGATTACTGGACATATGTAGACTTTAGAATAAGCTTTAGAATAAGACTAATTAATTAAGATAATATTTTATACAGAAGATTGCTTAATGAAGTGATTTTCTATATGCCATGTGTATATAATATAGACATAAGAAATCCTTATTCAATAGGGCAGATTGTGGACTCACGAAGAATAATAAAAAAAAAAAGATTTTTTAGTAGATTGCTTGTAAATAACAATATATTGCATATAAATAGAGCAGCATTTTGGAACGATATTTTTCAAGATTTTTAATGTAATAGGGTAAAAAGTTTAGAATTGTGAATGATAAATAAAAAATAAAAAAGGTAAAGTAATTTTGACTGTTTTTATGGCAGTTATAGGTAATATTTCGATTATTCTCTCGATTTGTGTTAAAAAAATATTTCCGTTCAATAATAAATAAAGCATTTACGTGATTTAAAAAGCTCTAGTAGTTATTGTGCGATAATTTTTAATTATGTCATGAATTAGATTTTTTTCTATGATTAGGTATATGTTTAATTTTATATAGTATTTATGGTTATTGTACATCTTTAGTTTTTAGGTTTTGTTTCAGTTCTGTTGTATTTTCTATATTTATTATAGTATATTATTTAAAAACAGGAATTAACATATTAAAATGCGATAAGACATTTGTAGGATATTATTTCATTTTGAAAGAAATTATTTAGTTAGAATTTAGGTAGTATTCTATTCCTTTTTACAGATTCACAGAACATTCAAATATAAAAGTAATTCTACTTCGTTTAAAACGAAATTTTTAATTGCAAGTTAATAATATTCAATAATTACATTTTTCCTTTTCTATTTTAAAGTTAGTGCGCTAAGGAATATGTACATCTCCGTCTCGCTTATACCACCGTTGGAAAATATTAGCACATATAAAATTAACTGCTCCAAGCAATTATCTGCATCGTTTCCTCTCTCACAATTTATACAGGAAAGGGTTCGTACATCTTCGTCTGACATCACGAAAAACAAGACTGTCGAACCGTGCATTTGACTGAGAATAGTAATTACTACTTTCAGTCGCTAGTTTTTTAACTATCGACTGTTTCGACTGTTTTCAGTCGATAGTTCTCAGCACTAATAAAAACGATTCTTGGTCGATTTAGCCAACATGAGACGTGATTTCCGGAAATTATATTGTTGTTCACTTCGTGTCAATCGAAATATCACCACGGTTACTGGTACTGCAACGTTTACAGCAACAAAACCGGCTTCTTTTCGGGACAGTGTTGTGTAGACGCCTTACGCTAAATATAGATATCGCTTTTTCTTGAATAATTTCCAGTAAACTAAGTGCGAAAAGATGTGACCGCCTCGATTATAAACAAACGCCGACTGGTATCTGGTTTACATCCTCGACAGAGCTTGTTATATACGATTTTTTTTCGTCGGCCGTATTTCGCGCGATTTCCAACGAACCGGGCCGCGTGTTTGTGTGTGAGTGTTTACGCGACGCGATGATACAAAAGGAAGTGCAGGAAAAACGGAAAATTCTGAAGAAATCATCACGAGATTGCTAGGAAAAATCGGTCGGTTTAAGAGTTCCAGCTGAAAGTGTGCAATGTGGTGTGGTAAATGCGATATTCGTGATGTCGTGATGAAATTGAGAAAATATTCTCGGATTTAGTGAATCAACGATATTTAGAATTCACCGATCAGGAATACCGGAAAGTCATTATACCGGTTTTTTTCTAACAGCTGACGCTAAGCTTAGTATGCAATGTTATAACACACATGGTCACATATGTCATTTTATTCTAGTTACATCAAGCTTCAGATATAGAGAGTAATATATACAGTGTTGACTTAATACAATTTTTTTTATTAATCTTCCAGAAAGTCAATAATCTGCCCGTGGACAATAAGTATTATTATATGATTTCAGTTACATAATATATCTATCCTGACATGTAGTAGATCACTTCAGCAAGTGATCTGCTGCACATACTTATAATCTATATGTTATTCCAAAAACTATTCTAGCTTATTCTAGAGATTATTAAATCTCACTCTATGTGTCTATTAATCAGTTCGAATGGTAGTTTACGTATTGAACTATTAGACGTTTCAGTCATATTATCAGGTCATTCTCTCTATGAATAGTACCCAAAAACTAAGTATAATCTAATGAAAATGAAAAATCTAGTTAAAGTAACCCCAAGCAAAAGTGAACGCTAGTATAATTTTAGAATATCATTATATATTTCAATATTATTTCTGGAGCCTTAGAATATTTATATTATCTGAAATATTAATAAGTTTAGAACATTTGAAACATTTTCATTCTGATAGAATATCAGGTTATATATACATTTCAATATTCCTAATAATTATTCAATAAAGGCTTAGAATATTAACATTCCCTGAAGCATTTCTCTGTAACAACTGTTGCAATAAGTTTAGACGAACTGAAATACTTTCATTCAGTTGGAACATCACGTTATATTTCAGTAAGTACAGTCAGTTGTACAGCAGATCACTTCAGTAAGTGATCTGCTGTACAACTTATAATCTAAATCTTATTCCAAAAACTATTCTAGCTTATTCTAGAGATTATTAAATCTCACTCTATGTGTCTATTAATCAGCTCGTAGGGTAGTTTACGTTTGAGCCTACGCACTTCACTGTCATCGAGCACATTTAACTGTTTGGCGAGTGCATTGGGATGCACTAATAGTCTTTCAGAGTACTTCGCACCAACACTCCGAATCACACTCGTTATGGGTTCTAAGGGGATATCGCGCTGTATAACTCGCAACACTTTATTCTAGAACCTCTGGAGGATATCTATGTTAGATTTGCTAGTAGTGCCCCATAGTTCAATACCATAGGTCCAAATGGGCCTGAGTATCGACTTATACAGCAAATCGACTTATAAGCAAGCTGTTTGCGTAGTGTCACTACATATTTTTTCCATGTTAAACGTTGATCGAAATGCATTCTCAGATATTTAACGTTATCTGCTTGCGGAAGTTCATGATTATTCAATTTTACTGAAGGACATATTCTTCTACAAAGGGTGAAGGTCACATGGCTAGATTTTGTCTCATTTGTTTCATACGCCATGTTTTCAACCACAATTCGACTTTGTTAAGATGAAGTTGGAGGTTTCTTGTGACTTCTTGTAAAACTGCTGTATCGTCAGCATATTTTGCAACCGTAGTGTTTCTTTAGGTCGGTAGGTCAGCTGTATACAGTAGATATAACAATGGGCCAAGAACACTGTTTGACATTAAAATGTCTGTCAGTGAAGTACGATTTCAGCGGTAGAAAATGCGTATGGGGCAAAAGCTTTTTCAATTTAACATGCACTCCGGTGTGCCACACCGTGTCGAAGGCCTGAGAAATGTAGCGGAGCAATATGTTTCAGTCAAGGCGTTCTGGAAGACCGAAAAAAATGGGAAGATGCAAAATTACAAGAGGTATTGGATCCAAGACCTATCCCAAACACGCAACAGAAGCAGAAGCGTTAAATATGGCCGTAGAAACGATTAGCCACCGATCGTGAGCGTTGTGGAAAATCTAATATCTAATAATTTATTTTTTCCTAAACATATCGATATATTCGTTCCCGATATATCGAAATATCGATATTTTTTTCGGTGGCCAACACCGTAGTCGAGGCATCACAAAAGATATCAGCGTTCAAAAAAAATATATCGTAAATCACAAAAAAACGTTCGCCATTACATAAACAGTCTCGATATCCGAACTCAGGCCGAGTTTTATTGGACCTAAACCCCAGATAAGGTAAACGTTACTCTCCTAGATCCCGGCCACTATTTGTTTTCACACAACATCGACGAAAAATAAATGGACGAACTTTATTACATTTACAAATAAATACAATGGTTTTATTCGAATAGTTAACGCATTAATCGAAATCTTTATACGAGAGGCTATCGATTAGAAATGATCGCTGAGGGCCCAGTTTTCATCAACTTTCAAACCAAAATTTTCTTAAAAATGTAATAAAATACCTTTTCCTAATTAATATTGTCATATATGAAGTAGTAAAGTACAGCTTAGGGCAAAAGCCCCGCTACCATTTTGATTGCCTATAACTTTGCTTAAAAAAAAGATAAGTAAGTTTGATAAGTATAAAAGGTTTATATAATCTGCACATTTTTTTCGTGGTTTTCGAAATCACCATTCAACTATCGATCAAGTGCACAGAGTAACTGCGGCTATTGAAAGAGCGTTTGGAGAAAAGAAATACTGCCCTGCAATATTCCTGGATGTCTCACAAGCTTTTGATCGGGTTTGGCATTTGGGATTAATCTGTAAGATGAGCAAATTGTTACCGCGTAACTATTGTCAATTGCTGGAGTCATATTTATTCGGAAGAAAATTTAGAGTATCGCACGAAAAGGCGTTCTCGACATTTAAAAATATCTCGGCTGGAGTTCCACAAGGTAGCGTCTTAGGACCTCTCCTGTATCTGCTCTACACTGCTGACATTCCAACAACAAAAGAAACACTTCTTGGAACCTTTGCTGACGACACAATTATTATAGCAAAAGATATATCTCTGCCTAGGGCAATAGAAAAAGTGCAAGTGGCAGTCAACAAAATCTACAAATGGACGAAAGATTGGAAAATTCAACTTAATAGCTCCAAATATGTCCACGTTAATTTTGCATTAAGGCGAAATAATAGAAACTTAATTATATCTCTCAATGGATGCCCGATTCCTCAAGCAGAATCAACAAAATACCTTGGAATCCATCTTGACGGTAGATTAAATTGGAAGCATCACGTTAGACAAAAAGCAAAACACATTAGAACCAAAATAAAACAACTATACTGGTTAATCGGAAGATACTCCCAATTTGATCTAAAATCAAAGAGGTTGATCTATAATACAATTATAAAGCCAATTTGGACCTATGGGGTGCAAATATGGGGTTGCACTAAATATTCAAATCAGTTAGTCATACAGCGCTGTCAAAACAAGATTCTTCGATTGATTACCAATGCCTATCGCTATGTAACCAATGAAGAACTGCACAATGACCTGGAAATCAAATGGATTTGCGAAGTTGTGCAGGATTTCGCCTTGAAACACGAAAGAAGATTACTAAATCATTCTAACGTGGAAGCAATACAACTGCTGGACAGCGCACAGGATGTCAGGAGACTGAAACGAACAAAACCATACGAACTTGTGTGAACATTTAGTGTGTATTATTAGCGTAAACTATAGCTATAAATTAATAATTAATAAATAATTATAATTTTATAATTGAGGAATACATACTGATGTATTTTCTCGTACTCGTCTTGCTTGTTAATTAATCCAAGCACATAGGAAAAGTAGTAATAAATTAATTGTAATCATAATAATTAAGATTATACTAAGCGTATCTAATAAAGATGTTATAAAAAAAATTTTTTTTCGTACTATGTTTGAAAATCTCGGCTCTTTCTAAGGCATTTTTCATGACATCCTGCAACATTTGATGCTGAATACCTTCAATTTCGTGAGGAGTATTGTCTTTAAAATGTTGAATCATTTGGGGCTTATTCACGTAAACTTTTGATTTCAAAAAACCCCATAAGAAAACGTCCGATGCTGTTAAATCCGGAGATCTGGCTGGCCATGCTAAATCGCCACTTCATGCAATTGGTCTTCGTGGAAGTGGCCCCATATGTCTTGCTAAAACCACATGTCCTCTAGTCCTTGCTCTTGCATTTCAGGTATAAGAAAATTTCGAATCATGTCTTGGTACCGTTCAGCAGCAACAGTAACAGCAACACCTTGGTCATTTTCAAAAAAACAGGCTTCAATGATGAATACCACACCATGCAGTTGTTTTTAGTGGATGCAATGATGTTTCATGAATTAATTGAGGATTATGTGTTCCCCAAAACTGACTGTTCTGTTTATTGACGTGGCCACTGAGAAGAAAATGGACTTCATCGCCCATTATCAATTTAGACGAAAAATCTTCAATTTCACCAGACAACCTTAGAATTGCATTACTGTACTCAACTGGTTGATCAGGATCTCTCGGTAGCAATTTTTGGATTAATTGAATTTTGTACGGGGACATTCAAAAGTCCCCTTAGACTGCGTACAGAAACGTATAACTGGGAACCACTTCTCCAAATTGATGTTTCTGGAGAGTCTGAAACACTATCGCGCACCAGAGCCACATTTTCAGCGTTACGATATGTCCGTTGCCTTCCAGAACGAGGTCTGTCTGCTGTCGTACCGTACTGTCGAGAATTCGCATATAAACTATAAATTGTGATTTTGTAAGGCACTGAACGATTAGGATATTTTTGATGCAATTTCCGCTGAGTGGCAACAATGGAACAGTTATTTTCAATAAATATTGTCACTATTTCCGCTCGTTCTGGAGTCGTATATTTATCCATAATAAAATTTGGACGTCTAGACAACACAATGGTTAAACCGAAACTAAACTAAACGTCACATAACCAACACGGCGCGCAATCAATATGGTAGCGGGACCTTTGCTCCACCTGTTATAGATTCCTCCCTTTTTTGTCTTTACAAAGTCCTCTTGTTTTGGTCGATGTTTTTTCTTTCTTTTGAAGTATTTCTGTGATACTGAATGTATCTTACCTGTTTTGTGACCTCCTGAAGATATCTCATTTCTGCTGCTTCTGCTTTCTGGTCTGTAAACTACTTTGTACGTTTCCGTTTTAGTTTTGCTTTATTTTGCCTTTTTGTAAATTATTTTTTTTTATTTGCAGCTTCCATTACTTTCGATTTTTATACCCAGATATATAAATGCATCGACTTGTTCTATTTGTATATTCTCAGTTTGGTTATATATTACTTTTGGCTTTTCCATCAACATGACTTAATCGTGCTTGTGTTTTCAACGTTTTTGATTTCACGTTGTTCGCATTGCTGGTTATCCTGCATATTTCTTGAATTAATTTTAATTTCAATTTCCCAGATAAACCTTTTTTTGTGTTGAATTAGTTTCACTATTGGTCTTATACTAAACTGTATTGGTCTTGTATTTTGCTCTGAGTTTTTAGTATTACTGATTTTAGACGATTTTCTAAAATTTGATTGAATATCTTCATAGTTGTTCACAACAGAGTAAACCCTCTATAATTATTATAGTCCCTTTTACTTCCCTTTTTATATATCTGAACAATAACAATACATTTCTATACTTATTTTGATGCGATGCATTTAAATATTCAGTTTTCTCAATAGTACACTTTCTAATTCGTCATTGTTTATCTCTGTGTTCTCTTTCTTATTGATCGGTGTATTTTTTCCGTGACTGATTATTCTCTTTGGAAAAAAATTTAAAATATAGCGAGAAAGTGAATTATTTTCTGAATACTTTTCAATCTCATCCTGCTGGTGGATTTGATATATGACCTAATCCAAATAGAAATTATGATAGAGCTGCAAACCCAATAACCTCAAAGGATATTGTTATATAGAATATGATGATGGTATGATCTAATAACTCAGTTGATTGAAGACCATATTAGGCACATATTAAAAAAGAAGTTCCAGGTCTGTCATCAAAGCGGGCCAGAAGGTATCAAAGATGTTTTTCCTGCCCAAGAAATAAAGATAGGAAGTCTCTAAGCGGTTGCCTAAAATTTAATACTGGAATACGTAAAGAACATGCGAATTTGATGTGCCAGGATTGTATTGCTTCAGGTAAACAAGGATCTCATAAGAATAACCATAAACATATGATAGTATGTGTTTTTTCACAGCAAAAATTGGTCCAATATTAGAATTCCTAGCAAAGAAAACTTTTTTATATCATTTATCTGATTTTTCTCTTTTTTTAAATAAATATTTAATTTGATTTCATCTTCTCATTCACATCACTGGCCAGATTATTGTGAATGTGATTAGCATATTGTTGCTAAACACTGCCATATTCCAAAATGATAATGCGCCTCAGCTCAGCCAAGAAGGTTCAGTCTTAGTTTGAGAAATTTGTGGGATTACAATCACCAGACCTCAACATAATTGAACCGTTATGAGGAGATTTAGAGCAGAGAGTGATGAATAGATTTCCATGTCCATTCAACTACATGGCGGTTGTTTCATCCGTTGGAACATTCTGTGAAACACTATAATAAGGGTACTGGAACAAATTTAACTTGAACCCCCCGTAGACCGTGGACCAAACTACGGAGGAATCTCCCATACAGCGACGACAGAGCCGCCAGCCGGCGGTGGTCCGAAATAAAATCGCCGCAGCCTCCTCCCGACGAAAAACAAACGAGTAGCGTAACGTTTTGTTCGGAATCGAAATATTTTCACTATAAAATCTCGACTTTCGACTATTTATTTTTTCAACGTCCAATCCTAAATGTATTTATTGATTTTGCCTTATTTTGTTTTGAAGACGCTGTCCGATTATCGAGGTGGGTCGGGACGTGATTGAGATCGAGAGGCGAGATTCGCGATGATTGAGACCATTTAATCCATTACGGTTGACAAATAAATATATGAGCGGCCTGAGGCCTCACATTATCCACAGGTATTTCGGGTTCGAATCGAGCCGGCGAGCGTTGTTTCAACAAGTAGTTGAGCGTGGGAAATCGGGCGGACGTTGTAAAACCCGGCGAATTTTCTTTTAACCCGAAGTTAGGTAGAAGCGGTATTAGGAGTAGCGTTGGGTATTATGCATATCAACCAGGTTGCTAAAATGTTATTTCTAGAAATAAATTGAGATGTTAAACTACGAAGGATAGACAAAGTAATATGAACACCTGACATGTACACAATATTTAAAAAACATCTTCAATTCTTCGCGTATTGAATTCGTTTTCAACGGAATGTTCCAAAGGATGAAACATTCACCATTCAATGATATTGGCCATGGAAAACTCTGGCCCTTAAACTATTCAATAATGTTGAGATCAGACAATTGAGCTGGCAAAGGAAGAGTTTTGATGATCTTGAGATGCTACCCAAACCACGACTGAATCTTTTTTTCTGTCTGTATGGCCGCATTCAGATTCTAGTGTGTGTCAGTCAACGTATATTAGATTAAAAAGTATGTATCGTTTATTGTTTGTTAAAATAACAACACACATGCATAGTTACCCAAAGTGTCGTCCTATTGCAAAAAGGAAGTAAGATTCAACATACCCAAACATTAAAGACTACGTCGCGAAGCCTAAACAACGTTTAGAATTTTTACCAAGCATTTGCGTATTGTGCAAACACATTTTGCAAGAAGACCGCAAACTTATGGAGGTCAGACTGTGACAGTGTCCAAGTCTCTAGTCAAACAAGAACTATACAGAGGAATTGTAGAGGCAATCGTTGGAAAGAGGCAGATTTTTGTCCTGCCTATAATATGCCCTGACTGGCAGACACGCCATCTTAAAACACCAAAATCTACTGCATCTTGGCCGATTCGGCTTATTACCTCAACAAGAAATGCCACTTGTTTCTCCTGTTTTACTGATCTCAAGTTCTGTTGAACTTAATGTATAGTCTGTCCAAAATTGTTTTGTACATACATCATCTAGATTTTTTATTTATTGCCTACCGCTATTTATAAATTCGTTCGTAAAAAGAGACACAATACTGTGTGATAAGTATGAACGTGTAACCGAACTAGCCTACAACAGTCGCCCGGTTGTCAAACATAAGCAAAATTCTTTAAAACAAAAGTGATAAGAGGTTCAATTCGCTGTCTGTTATTGCAAATTCCGAAGCCAGACAGAACAGATCGCGTCTTTAATCAGTTAATTTGAACACGAACGAGATAATGGAGGTCAGTAAAATTCGTTAGAGAGGTAAACATTTTTACTGTTAAATATGAATTAATATTGCTGCGAATTTTATTGAAAATATTTTTTAAGGTGTTGCAGCTGCACTGAATATTAGTATGGACGCGGTCAATGAAATATCAAAAAATTAAAAATATAATCAAGATCAGCATGATGAAAACTAAGTAGTTTTTCAATACAAGAATAATTTAATACAATTATTTCAAAGGAAACTTTTGTCTATTACTCTGAAAAGCATCGAAGAGATCTAAACAAAAATACAATTTTTAAGAGCATAGAATAAAATGAAGGAAAACGTGGATATTTCAGAACGGGACCAACATACTCAATGGTCGCTCATGGCAAGATGGTAATAAAAATAGCGTTATGACAACAAAATTTATTTTATTTAGATTGTAGCGACCGCCACAACACTTTCACCTACACCAAGTTCAAAGGTTGGCAACGCTGGTGTGTTGGTACCATGCGGTTCCCGGTTATAAAAGGCCACCACGACAACGTCCCGCACTCTTTGTTTTTCTCTGTCCCCTTGTAATACACTTATACATTTCCATAGCGCTACTGTATTTTGTTTACCTAACTTAATATTCTGTCCATTCTCCCATCGACCACATGTATCCGTTTAAATCGAAGTAAACAAGTATTTTTTTAAGTAATGTTTTTAGATCTCGTGCAAATTCCTTCCACAAAATCGTAGTGAGTGTTCGGACGAACATTGCTACAAGATTAGAATTTTGTTGTATGTCAAAGCCAAACTGAACTAAAACTCAGAGTTTATACGGCAATATTGCGACGTTTTGACGTCACTAATTTCGATGATGTATGTATAAAATAACTTTGGATGGACTTTGGATGTTTCAAACACACTCACATCGCCATATTCTTCATATCAATTAACAGTTAAACATTCATAATAAGGGGAAAATAAAACGGATTTCACTTTCTCTTCGCATACATTAAACCGTTCCCGATCCATGCTATTTATTAAAATAATAATTGCCCTAATTATATAAACATTCGCATGAAATAAAACTAGTAAAAGCGCAAATAATCAGCGAAAGTCAAATATTTTCGCAGACACGGCCGCAGTCACATTCGCGCGCATTCTGTGTTTTGTGTTCGAAATGGAAACGCTAATTAAATATATAAAATTATCGTTTGTATAATATCGGTTCGATTTTTCCTATAAACAATGTTGTTTTCTTTACACACGGTGATATTATAATTATTTCGGCGATTTATTAAATGATGTATCGCGGAATATTACGATCTGGTGAACTTGGAGAAGAGAAAACTTTGATAAATCTTGTATAGCTTAATTTTTCATTCTTACTAAAGATAGCGACTGTTGAAGAGGCATTTCAAGAAACTAAATACTGCTCTGCAATATTCCTGGGCGTCTTACAAGACTTTTACAGGATATGACGTTTGAGACTAATCTACGAAATGAGCAAATTTCTACTGCGAAACCATTACCAACTGCTCGTATTCTCAAATCTATTTGGGGTGGAGTTCCTCAGGATAGTGTCTTATAACTACTCCTGCATCTGCTCTACACTGCTCATATCTCAACAATAAGAGAAACAGTACTTAAAATTGAACAAGAAACATTGAAGTTTGGCTCGCTTGAAGATTTTTAAGACTGAGGGTTCCTATTTTGATAAAAAAATATAACTACTTCTAAATTTGAGCGTAATCGGCCAAGAATTCATAATAGTGCATCTAAGAGTGAGACTGGAGAGTTATTAATATCAGATAAACATATGGTTGCAGCCTGATGTGAGTACTATTTACGCTAAAAAGCTATATTACTCCACAACGGCAGCCTATATCTTTCCATACCTGTTGCATATCCAGTGATTTTAAAAGAAACGTATGAAAACATGAAACTAATTTTAGACTTCAATCAAATACACAGAATACAACTGGAAAGTTTATGCTTATTTAAAAGTTGCTGCTATATTGCTTGGATAACAGGGAGGTTTCACGAAATATTGAAAAAACCATTGTGAAGTTATATGACAAACCACAGCATTAAAATTGAACAAGAAACATTGAAGTTTGGCTCGCTTGAAGATTTTTAAGACTGAGGGTTTCTATTTTGATAAAAAAATATAACTACTTCTAAATTTGAGCGTAATCGACCAAGAATTCATAATAGTGCATCACAGAGTGAGAGCGGAGAGTTATTAATATCAGATAAACATATGATTGCATCCAAATGTGAGTACTATTTACGCTAAAAAGCTATATTGCTCCACAACGGCAGCCTATATCTTTCCATACCTGTTGCATATCCAGTAATTTTAAAAGAAACGTTTGAAAACATGAAACTAATTTTAGATTTCAATCAAATACACATAATACAACTGGAAAGTTTATGCTTATTTAAAAGTTGCTGCTATATTGCTTGGATAACAGGGAGGTTTCACGAAATATTGAAAAAACCATTGTGAAGTTGAAGATTGGCCAAAAAGAACTGATTTTGTTTGTGGTAAATCAAACGTTAAATATAAACCTCTTATTCCACAAGAAAATGTGATTTCCTTACACCCTTACATATAAAATTTTGTCCAATGAAAAATTTTAAAGAAAGAGTGTTATCAAGGAAGATGGAATGCTACAATGTTAGTAGATTACTGCTGGTTTGGAATGAAAGAGGATTCAACTGTTCACAAGAGGATACGTTAGTATTTTCTCATTTTCCTTCAGAATATATGGGTCATTTTTTCTATAGACCACTTAAACCGGAGCTATTTTGATTCATTGTCTATTTGTAAGTATATATTACAATTTTTTTATAAAATTAATAATATGAATGATTAAATATGATTTAAAATGTTCATATTGTCTTTATTTATTTGTAGTTCTTTAAGTTATCATAATTTTAAAACAGTATGTGTTACAAAAAATCCATTTAAGTCTTTGTATTCAGCAGGTACAATTTGACAAAAAAAAACTGTTTTATTTAATGTTACAGAACATGAAAAAATTGTCACACGGTGTCATTGTACACACTTGTTTTGAATTTCCCACTAAAGTTGCTGGACACGAGGCCTCATAGATGAACGATACTCTTGTATATATTCGACATTAGAGTAATTTTAAAATAACACTAGTTCTAACTAGTTTTAGTCTGCGTTCATAAGTCATTCTACTCTATAAACAAACTAGTCCAAATTGCCCAAATCTATCTTTCAGTCGGTTAGCAGCCGAAGTTCCATCGCCGAACCGTGACCATAAATCAGAATCGCGTTATAACAGCTTTTTTGCCGCTGTGTCGACAGGACACATGTGAATTCATAAACCAGCCAACCAAAGCAAAAAGCTATAAACTGCAGTACGTCGTAATGGCTGAGAATTGTAAAAATGCCTCATAAAATCTTTAGACCCGGGTGTGTTTCCTTTTCTATAACGCGGCGTCTAGGATATCGTTTTACTCGCATTTTTTATCCGAGATATGCCCAACTATTTCGAAATAAGACGGCTTAATCACGTTCGTCCTGATGACGCGCGATTTTACAATCGAAACGTTGGACTTTTGTTTAATATTGCGTTTTTTTTATTATTTAATTATAACATTGTTAATAGTCGTTTCCGTCTAACCTACAATTTGTCTTTATGATAACTTAGATCTAGATCTAGACAACGATTATTATGTACATATCTTATTTTAAAACGTTTTTTTTTGTATTAAAAATCTAAGATTGATTATTTTTTATATATTTATCTTTTTGGTTATTTCTTTACAGTTATTTTATTAATGGATCCAAGTAAAAGACAAAGCCCGTATGAGGAAAAATAGGAATAAAGAAACAATCCCCTACCTAGTCTAGGTGATTTGACTAATGTTCTAACTAAATAACAACAAAAAGTTATCCCGCCGGGAATCGAACTGGCGACTTCCGTTTGAGAGCTAAACGCTTTAACCATTATACCATAGAAGCAGTTGTCTACAATGTTTCTTCGAGGTCTTATATACCATAGTTAGTACTTAAAAAGCAAACTGAATGGCCTTTGCATATTATAAATAAATATCTGATTATTTTAGATAAAAAATATGTGAAGACTTTGTACGTGCCTTTGAAATCTGAGCGTTTCCCTCGATTTCCCCCCTTCCCCCTTACATCCTGATTTGCTTCCAATGGAACCACCTCGGAAGTGCACTCTTTCGAATAAAAAAAGAATTTAGAAAATCGGCCCACAATTGACGGAGAAATCGACGAACATACATTTAAAATATATATATACAGCCGAACATCCCCCTTTCTACATTGTATTGTACCTCCTCCTTTTTCGAAGACGGTTAAAAATACTTTATCTTTTACTCTAAGTCCTTCAGGATGGTTTTGGTTGAGATCCAACTTACAGTGACATAATAACCAACTAATGAAATATACCGTTTTTATGAAGCTGACACTTGATTCCAAATAAAGAAAGTATTGAAAACATAACATTTTTTATTATATTTCACAGGATTTTTAATTGAGGAAGACTCAGCTTTAATTTAAAAACTCCTCTATCTCTAAATATCTCATTTTCATAATTTCAATGCATTCTTAAACATTGCTACTGTATATGGCAATTTCTCCAATAATAATTCCGAATACAATTTCCAGATTTCACATATATTAAAATTTAATTCATATACAGAAATTATTAAGAATAATCCATGGTTATAGTTCTAATCAACAAACCTAAGTCTAATTTCTATATAATTGTCGTGTTGTTATTACAGAGACTTCAGAAAGGGAATATTCTAACAAATGCCTATGCTGAGTATTGTATCAATGATCCCTAGACATATATCTACATCAGTACATTCTTGCAGATCATAGTAGAAAGATCTCATCCCTGCAAGACGATTTTTTATATCCTCTTTCGCTTGCACGAGTCATTCTTTCTGAATTTCATGTTTGGAATTGAGAAATATTAAATATTTGGACATAAAATCAACAATTTCCGATTCCATAAAAAAATTATTTATTATTACCACTATATTGTTTATTCATCATCTCATATATCTCACCACCATCTCATATAATAATCAAAATATGGTAGCATCTGTATTTATATCGGTCTTCAATTATCGTCTAATCTTAGTTTAAAAAAAACTGACTGAACTTTGATTAGTTATTGTTTTATAACCATAATGAAGGGTCATGGAAATAAAATGGTAAAATTTAGTTTCTCTTAGATAATAAGAGATTATTAACAAAATAAATAAATATTCCTGATAATATATAACAAGGAACAAGTCGCCTATAGTAACATTATTTAATAACGAGTACAATAAGGCACATCAAAAGCTATACTACGTTAAAATAGAAGTATGTTTTTAATATTTCCAATTAATTAACATTACCTCAATATTACTTATTTCCAAGTTTATAAAACTCTTAATTGTAAAAATTCGCTCTACATTATTGGTAATCTAAATATGGTCTTTATATTAAGGTGCTTGAATAGAAAAACTTACTTCTTCTGCATTTATGGAATTATCCTTTTGATTATCATCATTTTCTGGCTGAAGCCAAATGTCAGTTGTCCAAAAAAACCCTAATTTATTCTTCATTAATTAATTGTCTTATTGGAGTTGTCTCTGTATATTGTTTGTTTTTTATGAAAACTAGTCTGGTCATCATTGGGTGTAAAATACTACAAATTTTAAATGTATTTTTACTAATAACTAACTATTACAGCGACTGTACTATTAAAAACTCTATTATATACGAACATAATTTAGAACAAGACATATTATTATGAGTAATTTTAAAGTTCAAAAATATTACTGCAAGAAAAAGAAAAGAGACAGTCGAAAAACTCAATAATAATAATTTCTCTTTATTTTCTTTTCAATATATAATACAGTAATTATTTATAGTGTGCATTCATAGAGTTATCCTTTTGATTATCATTTTCTGGCTGAAGCCAATTGTCAGTTGACCAAAAAAACCCAAAATGAGTGCTTATAATTCGGCTCACATTTATTCTTGATTAATTAATTAAGTCTTGTTGGAGTTGTTTCTGTTATAATTGTTTATTTTTTATGAAAACTAGTCTGGTCATCATAAATAATACAAATTTTAAATGTATTTTTACTAATAACTAACTATTACAGCGACTCTACTATTAAAAACTCTATTATATACGAACATAATTTAGAACAAGACATATTATGAGTAATTTTAAAGTTCAAAAATATTACTGCAAGAAAAAGAAAATAATACTCAATAATAATTGCTCTTTATTTTCTTTTCAATATATAATACAGTAATTATTTATAGTGTTATATATATATATAATATCGTCAACGAATATTGTTCATAATTGGTTTATATTTTATATCCTCCTTGGATTACTTGACTCATATTTTCTTTAAAATACTCAATAAACAAAATGAGCTCGTTAGAACACGTCTGTTCAGAGTTCGTTTTGGATTCATCCATTCTACAAATACAGTCGAATCATTGTAACTTGTCCATTTATATTTGATCTTCAAGAAATACTCAAAAACTGACTCAATCACCGTAAATTGGTGTCTAAATCAGACGAATATTAAGTATTTGAGTATTAAAACACCAAAACCTAAAGTACTTAAAAGAAAAGGATGATTATTCCTGATTTGGTTTAGTAAAGTGAAACAGTTGTTTGTCTTGATATTTAATTGGTAAAAAGCTCCTGTACGTTCCCACCTCCTGTATGTTCTGATGTTTCCTAGTAACTAAACCAGTAAAGAAAAATTTATTTTGTTTAATATTATCCCTTTTTTGGTATGTTTCTAACATCACCTTAATATCATTTATTTAAGTGTTTAAATCTCTAGTAGTAAAATTTAGTCTATATCATTCGTATTTAAATATTGTTTACTAAAAAACAAAAGTTTCACAAAATAAAAATGTTTTACTACCAGTGTTAATTAATTTCAAAGGATTGAACCTATTCATTTTATGTTGTAACGATTGTTTTAAGTGAAAACCTTAGGGCTCGGGCTATATTTTCATATAAAATAATTAGAAAGAGACTATTAAAAGATATGATATTGCAGACTTTGTTCGGTAAAATGAAACATTTGTTTTTTTTCCCGGGTATCTTGATGTTTCTCATACAATAAGATCATTGAAACATAGTTATTAGTTAATGTTTTCATTTTGTTAGTTTTTTATTTCAAAATTCAGCAGATGTTAGGGCAATCTTTAGCAAAACATTAAAGAATGAAAAATGCTTATTAATTTCTGTGTAAAAATGTATATAGTATTATTAAAAGAAATGTAATTCTTCAAAGATAAGGAAGAAATTGTCAACACAAAATGGAGTAATGATGATTTATCTGTGTTTAATTTGAAACAATGCTTGTACTAGTCTTCAAAAGGTAATTGACATAAAACAAACTGAAATAATGTTCACAATTCGTTTATATTTTCAATATATGTTTATAATAAATAATTTACAGGGTGCTATGATACACACAAGTCTTAAAGCTATATTACAAAATGAAGGAAACAATTCTATGTACAAACCCTAACATTCACTGTACCAAGACACAAGGAGAGAGACAGATAGCTACGAACCCACGAAGATCCGACGACCGTGACGAGGAGGAAACAAACAAACGAGACTCTTATATCACACTACAACTATTACAGAACTAGCGCTAGGGTCGTGTGTTGATTAAATATACAAATTACGTTTATATTATCACATATCGAAATAAAGTTTTAGTATAGCTGCGAACGCCATCATCTCAAAATCACAATGTCGTGCGGTAGTCTCGACCGCATCGTCTACGAACAGAACCAAGCTTGAAGATCGGACACGGAACAGTGGTTTAATATACAGCTAGATACAAACGTCTATATTGCAGAGAACCGTTCACTAAAATGGATCAGTCTTTATATTTACATGATGATCGAAGCAATAGGCGTAGCCTCAGTATTTTTGCGCCACGCAATCCGTCTGATAATAGGGGGTCGCGGAGACGCTGCGGTAGTTGTGTGGAGGCGACGGGGACACCCCCGAGTGCCGGAAACTGGCCAGTTGGCAGCTGGGGGCCGTGCTGCCGTCGAAGATGATGTCTCGGTATCCCGTCGGGGTGGTGGTCGCCGATTCGGGCGAGGTCTCCGGACTGTACCAGGGACTGTAGCGCGGGGTGGCCTCGTCGGCGATGTTGTACTGATGCTGGGGGGTGGCGCTGGGGCAGTACGAGTACATACCGCCGGAGGAATGCAGTCGCGCCGAGTTGGAGTAGGACAGGGCTTGATCCCGCGCCGTCATCAGGGAGTCCACGCTGAAAGCGGCCGCCGTGTCCATGGCCTGGAGGGAGGCGGTCACGTCGCCGAGTACGTGCTCCTGGTGCACGATCACCGACTTGGGGTCGCCGTATTTCGCGCTCATACACTGGCTCAGCTCGGTGTTGGGCTCCCGTTTCGGCTTGCACTCGCCCAGCTTCATCTTGGCCTCCTCCAAGGGTTTCTCCTCGCGTTTCGGCGATTCCGCCTGCAGCTGCTGCCGCTTCATCGCCTCCTCCTTCTCGCGGAGCGCGTCCTTCTTCTTGAACCGCCTCCTGCGTCTCAGGTACGAGCCGTTATCGAACATGTTGTAGGAATCGGGGTCCAGGGTCCAGTAGCTGCCCTTGCCCGGTTTCTTGTCGTCGCGCGGCACCTTCACGAAACACTCGTTCAGACTGAGATTGTGCCGGATGGAGTTCTGCCAGCCCTGCTTGTTCTCGCGGTAGTACGGGAACCTTTCCATGATGAACTGGTAGATGCCGTTGAGGGTGATCTTCTTGTCGGGCGCGTTCTGGATCGCCATGGCGATGAGCGCGATGTACGAGTACGGCGGCTTGACCATGTCCTTGGCGGCGGTGAGCGGGTGCTGCTGGTGGTGCCAGGCGGCCGGGTACCCATAGCGGTGGTACTGCTCGTAGTAGGGATTGGCGGTGACCGTGGTCGTCGAGTTGTATCCGTAACGGTTGTACGCGTGCTGATGTTCGGTGAGGAACGTATGCATCTTCGAAGAAAGGGGCGTCGATGTCTCCCCAACCCCCCTGGCGTCGGCGGCGGAATAATTCGGATGATGCTCCTGGAAAAACAGGGCCGCGGACCGAACTCACCGAATTATTATGATACACAACACAGGCCGGTTTACACAACGTCTATGTAAAAACAGAGAGTGTTGCTTCTTGTCGCGTCGCAATGTTACTAGTGAAAACACGGCGTCGAGGAAAGGGGACCCAGTCCGGAGGGCGGGGTGTGGCAGCCGCGCGCCGCGCCCCCGATGCGTCGATCGGCCAATCGCTGGGCGCCGTACGCCTCGATCGATCCGTCTTCCATGGCCGTGGTCGCCGCCCACCCCGGCGCTATCGTCGGCGTTTCGACGGCGGCGGCGGTGGTGGTTTTTTTTCCGCGATGCCTCCGCGTCTCCGGGGACCCGGCGGGAAAGCCGTCCCAGAAAATGAACCCTTTAAAAATCGCGCCTAGTTCACGGGCATCCGGTGGGCTATTTCGCGCGAGCGGGTGTCTCGTTCTTCGGCCGCGCGAGTTTCCATCTTCCGGCGTTCACTATCATGGTTCTGGTGAAGCTACAGTTGGTTTTGTAACGGACAACTAAGGTAACACGTTTCCTATAAGTTATATGGTTATTTAGTCAACGCATCATTGCTTTTCTACAACTTCTCACATGATAATTTCATCAAATTATACGTAAATGCTCATTTTAATTATCATTCTTTATTAAATTATTATTAACAATAATCCCAAGACTATATAACCTTTGTTGTAAGTCTATTGCATGGCATACTCAGTGAGTAGTGAGTTTAATAGTTGAAATTAGCTCTAACCTGTGTCCAATTTCATCCAAATACCTTGATATATCTTTTGTATTCTATCAAATTATACGTAAATGTTCATTTTAATTATCATTTTTTATTAAATTATTATTAACAATAATCCCAAGACTATATAACCTTTGTTGTAAATCTATTGCATGGCATACTCAGTGAGTAGTGAGTTTAATAGTTGAAATTAGCTCTAACCTATGTCCAGTTTCATCCAAATACCTTGATATATTCGGAATATCTTCCAGACAACACTAGCAGTTACACATAGGTCTGATACTTTTGTCAATGTTATAAAACTAAATGCATAAAATCACTATTTATTCATTGTCCATTTTAGTTACTTGGTATTATTTCTTAAAAGTCGCCTTTTCTGAATTTAAATCTAGTGTATTTGATAATAGTTCCAGCACTACGTATGCTTAAATAGAAATCAGTAACAGTTACCCTTAACTGAGTTACATATAATAGGATTAATACTTCTGTGAACCAGAGCATACATCAATAACATCAATGTTATAAAATTAAGTACTAAAATAGTTACGTAGTTAATAATATAAGTCTAATAATGTATTTCTTTTAGATCATTGCCCATTTAATTTACTTAATATTATTTCTTTAATCTGGTTTGTTTCTAAATTTGAATTTAAAGTATTTAGTAGTAGTTCCAATACTATATATCCATTGTTGATGAGTTTATTATTGAATTTCCAATTTTCTGCGTCCGACAACTAAGGTAACAAGTTTCCTAAAAGTTCTATGGCTATTTATTCAACGCATCATTGCTTTTCTACAACCTCACATGATAATTCCATAAAATTATACGTAAACTTGCATTTTATTTGTCATTTTTCAGTAAAATTATTATTAACAATAATTCCAATACTATATAACCTTTGTTGGATATCTATTCCATGATGTACTCAGTGAGTAGTGAGTTTAATAATCGAAATTAGCCCTAACCTGTGTCCAATTTCATCCAAATACCTTGATAATCCTTTGAATTCCATCAAATTATACGTAAACTTGCATTTTATTTGTCATTTTTTCAGTAAAATTATTATTAACAATAAATCCAATAGTATATAACCTTTGTTGGATATCTATTCCATGATGTACTCACTGAGTAGTGAGTTTAATAATCGAAATTAGCCCTAGCCTGTGTCCAATTTCATCCAAATACCTTGATAATCCTTTGAATTCCATCAAATTATACGTAAACTTGCATTTTATTTGTCATTTTTTCAGTAAAATTATTATTAACAATAATTCCAATACTATATAACCTTTGTTGGATATCTATTCCATGATGTACTCAGTGAGTAGTGAGTTTAATAATCGAAATTAGCCCTAACCTGTGTCCAATTTCATCCAAATACCTTGATAATCCTTTGAATTCCATCAAATTATACGTAAACTTGCATTTTATTTGTCATTTTTTCAGTAAAATTATTATTAACAATAATTCCAATACCATATAACCTTTGTTGGATATCTATTCCATGATGTACTCAGTGAGTAGTGAGTTTAATAATCGAAATTAGCCCTAACCTGTGTCCAATTTCATCCAAATACCTTGATAATCCTTTGAATTCCATCAAATTATACGTAAACTTGCATTTTATTTGTCATTTTTCAGTAAAATTATTATTAACAATAATTCCAATACTATATAACCTTTGTTGGATATCTATTCCATGATGTACTCAGTGAGTAGTGAGTTTAATAATCGAAATTAGCCCTAACCTGTGTCCAATTTCATCCAAATACCTTGATAATCCTTTGAATTCCATCAAATTATACGTAAACTTGCATTTTATTTGTCATTTTTTCAGTAAAATTATTATTAACAATATATCCAATAGTATATACCTTTGTTGGATATCTATTCCATGATGTACTCAGTGAGTAGTGAGTTTAATAATCGAAATTAGCCCTAACCTGTGTCCAATTTCATCCAAATACCTTGATAATCCTTTGAATTCCATCAAATTATACGTAAACTTGCATTTTAATTATCAATTTTCACTAAAAATATTATTAATAATAATCCCAATACTATATAACATTTGTTGGTAATCTATTCCATAATGTACTCAGTGAGTAGTGAGTTTAATAATCGAAATTAGCCCTAACCTGTGTCCAATTTCATCCAAATACCTTGATATATCATGAATATCTTCAGACAACACTAACAGTTACCCATAACTCAGTAATATAGGAGGTTTGATAATTTCGTAAATAAACATATATCAACAAATTCGTGACCCATTTTATTTATTTACTTAATGTTATTTCTTTAAACTCGCTTGTTTCTAGATATGAGTATAATATATTTGATGAAAATTCCAACGTCATAGAGCACAGTCCCCATTGCAAATACGTATAAATATATTCAATAATTGACTTTGAACCAACAATATTAAACTAACAGGTCAATTGAAGGAATTTCGCGTCTTGATAAAATATTGCTTTTTGAGGGGAAAAATACAGTTGAAGCAAAAACTTGGTTTGATGCCGAGTTTCCGGACGCTGCCCCAGGAAAATCAACCGTCAAGGATTGCTATGCTAAGTTTAGATGTGGTGAAATGAGCACCGAAGACGGTGAACGCAGTGGACGCCCAAAAGAGGTTGTTACCGACGAAAATATTTAAAAAATCGATAAAATGATTTTGAATGACCGTAAATTGAAATTGAATGAAATACCAGACACTCGAAATATATCAACTGAACGTGTACATCATATCATTCACGAATATTTGGGTATGAGAAAGTCCTGTGCCAAGTGGGTGCCGTGCGAGCTTACTTTTGACCAAAAACAACGACGAGTTGATGATTCGGAGCAGTGTTTGAAGATGATCAAGCGTAATAAACCCGAGTTTTTGCATCGATATGTAACAATGGATGAAACATGGCTCCATCATTTCACTCTGAAGTCCAAGACAGTCATTCGAGCATACGATGAACCCGCTCCAAACCGTGAGAAAACGCAACAATCGGCTGGCAAGGTTATGGCGTCTGTATTTTCGGCTGCGCATGGAATAATTTTCATTGACTACCTTGAAAAAGGAAGGGCCATCAACAACGACTATTACATAGCGTTTTTGTTCCTTTCTTTAATTTATACAAGAAAAATAATTTAGTTTCTTCTTAAAATAAGAAAATAACGATTAATGTACCTTTTCTTCTTATTATTGTTGGTTTATCCAACAAAATGGATGACACGTGCAGTCCATAAGTCGATAACGGATTGATAGCGTTCCTTAAACCCCAAATAGAATCCTTCGACGTTTTTCACGCTCATTCTCCGACTCTAGTGTGAAAAACAGGTGTACGAACGTGGACCCTGATTAAAATTCATCAGTTGGAAACGGTTAAGTGCCACAGCGTCGGTTTCTTTACTTACTTTACCGTATTACAATGTCTACCTGATGACTTGATCAATATAAGTCGACTGTCGTTTTTTTCTCTGTTTAATTTTTATCATAGTCGGGCTGGCGAGGGGCTCGAGATCCATCGAGTGGTATCACGGAATGCGTGGTCTTTGTGACTGACCACCTGTTCGTTCTACCGAGTCGCCATCCTCTCTATCTCTCTCTCTCGGCCTCTTTAATATGGATGTTTCGGATGTGTGAGAGCCACTCTCGTTTGTTTATCTTCGCGGGGTTGTTTTACACAGACGTATAAGAAAGTGCCTTGCCGTCTAGGTGTGGTCCTTGAAATGGTCATTCAAACAGCCTCAGTACTGTATTGGGCGTTAATTTGCTTGAAGTTTTTTGAACGAATCGAAGAATTTTTTCTCCCATAAAATTTCAACAAATACTCTCTAGTGTTATATAATACAGTTCCCAAAAAGTTATATACATATAAATATATATATATATATAAATAACGTATATGTAAAAAACGTCGCAATGTTGCCGTACCAACTCTGAGTTTTAGTTCAGTTTGGCTTTGGCATACAACAAAATTCTAATCTAAATAAAATGATTAAACAAAAATACTTTTACCAAATATAATTTATTTTAAAATTATAGTAAAATCTATTGCGTATATTATCGAAGGATTTAAAACTACAATTAAGAACACAGTTATAATAGTTTGTGGGTTAGGGTTGTGTTTGATCATATTTACATTAAACTCTTTTCCATACCACCTATGAATTAGAGTTCTAGGCGCGTTTATAGTTGTATACCCTGAAGGCCTAACTTACCTAATTAACAATTGTATATCCAAGTAATATATTTTACTTTCATTAGAGAACATATTTACCTTTTACGTTTAGTTCTTGTACCGTTCAGTACAGTGTTTCCTTGTAGACATTTTGGTATCACTGTATTTCTTGTTAGTTTGTTCTGTTGATATCTGTATCTGTATATCTTTCTTGATAAAACTAGATTTAATCACTGCATTCCACTTAACGCATTTACAATATCTGCAAAACAATTACTATTCTTTCTCTCTTAACACATTTTAACCAAATGCTCTTGTATATCTCGAAAATTACACACATATCTTCTGTGCACATAAATCTTTTATACTTTACAATAACATTTCATACAGTTATCATATATTAACTATACACTCATCGTTACTTATTTCCACCCTTCATTACCCCGTCTTAGATATCAAAAGCATTGAGTCACGTCATATTCAGAAATTTGCATTCCAGTGAATACCTAAGCTGTTAATTTCCAATGTATCTAACATTTCTTTACAAACATCGATCTTTTCTGGTATCTAACCTTATGTAAATAGTTGAAAACTGTCTTATAGTCGACGTTTAGGTCCGTAAGTGTTTCAAAAGATAAGAAATGTTAACTTTACAACACTCTACAATCAGAAATGACGAAAACAAAAGTATTTTTCCCCAAATTGGTATATTGTAACAGTTTCTCAGAATAAAGCTTGAAAATTATTATAAAAACCTTCAAAACTTATTTGTACAGCTAATATAATGTCGATAAAAACAAGCAACATTGGCTATGGTATTTTGGAATTGGTAATTTTGATTTGGTTGAGAAAGAACATCTTTTGTTCGAAGTAG
Organism: Rhynchophorus ferrugineus; assembly: GCF_030347505.1. Classification (NCBI taxonomy): domain Eukaryota; kingdom Metazoa; phylum Arthropoda; class Insecta; order Coleoptera; family Curculionidae; genus Rhynchophorus; species Rhynchophorus ferrugineus. The sequence continues at coordinate 3,192,429 of NW_027472589.1, read as the reverse complement.
AACCAAACAATTCGAATATGAGGAATTCGAAATTCAAACCGAATCGCAACCATGATAGATTATTAAGTTTAAAGGATGCAAGTACCACAGAACAACAGTAATAGATTAATTTATAAATTAAGATTGTACTAAGTATAGCTAAGTCGAGATATAATAAAATAAACCATTTAATATAAGTTTTTTCTCAATATGTATACCTTCAAATTTGAACACAATATTCTAAAATCATTTAAGATGATTTAACAACTGTTCTAAACTCTATTAAATAAAAAAAGAGTCAATCATATCTCACATATAGACAAAAAACACTATTATCAAAACCTAAGACATACCTTATGTAAATAGATGAAAACTTTCTTATAGTCGATGTTTAGGTTCATAACGATGTTTCAAAAGATAAGAAATGTTAACTTTACAACACTCTACAGTCAGAAATGGCGAAAACAAAAGTATTTTCCCCAAACTGGTATATTGTAACACTTTCTCTAAATAAAGCTTGAAAATTATGATAAAAACATTCAAAACTTATTTGTACAGCTAATATAATGTCGATAAAAACAAGCAACATTGGCTATGGTATTTTGGAATTGGTAATTTTGATTTGGTTGAGAAAGAACATCTTTTGTTCGAAGTAGAACCAAACAATTCGAATATGAGGAATTCGAAATTCAAACCGAATCGCAACCATGATAGATTATTAAGTTTAAAGGATGCAAGTACCACAGAACAACAGTAATAGATTAATTTATAAATTAAGATTGTACTAAGTATAGCTAAGTCGAGATATAATAAAATAAACCATTTAATATAAGTTTTTTCTCAATATGTATACCTTCAAATTTGAACACAATATTCTAAAATCATTTACGATTATTAAAAAACACAAGAGTCAATCATATCTCACATATAGACAAAAAAAGCACTATCATCAAAACCTAAGACATTAAAATTATTAATGATATTGCAACGACCTCAAATCTGCAGCTGATATCTAACTTCGACCATCTGTTAAAGCGTGCAAGTTTATTGATAAAAAATCTAATCCGTTAGTTTTTTTACTGTATTTTTTTCATATATATAATTAATCATATAGAAAAAATCTTATTTATAAACAAATCTATTATATTTTTTGTTTTTTTTTTATTAATATCAGTTATATAATGATTTATCTGTTTATTATACGTCCATTTTTTGTAACTGTTTTTCTACGTAACTAACAGTAAAAAAAATGCGATATAAAATCGAATTAACTTATCAAAATGTATCTGTTATAATTTATTTTCTTTTTTTTATAAACGAACGACTTTTTTTCTGTATAATCACTATGAAAAAAACTTGTTTTTATGTATAGATTCAATCTGATTTTATTATATTTCAATTAATTATTTGATGGGTTACTTGCTCTTCACTAATTAATGGTGAAATTATATATTTTGCATGAATATTTTATTATTTTTCTGATATGGAAAACAATTAAAGAGTTTTGCATGAAAGAAAGAAAAGAAAGAAGGGTTTTACAAGTTGAGTCACAAGTAAAGAAAATTCTTCCTAAATATTTTTTATTAACGTTCAAAAGATTTATAACTAATAATAATGATAATAATAATTGACTGATAATAATAATGATAATCACCATTTTTTTATTTAGTTTCTGGCTAAAAACGATAGTTTTCATTAAAGATACTTTAAAACTAAATATCATACTTCTTATATTTATTATTTCTAACATTGGGTTGAGTTTTGTGTTTGAGAAAATTGTAAAATCTATATAATTTCTGAGAAATGAGTAGTACTAAACCTCTATATAATATATCTATATAAATTATCTATTATATCTGTCGGATAAAGGATGAAGCCTGAAAAAATATATGTTTTGAGAGAAACGAAAATCCACGTTAAATTGCTCTAGAATTTATAGTTTTTAAGATATGTGACAAAAACAGAAATCCACCTATTTTTTTAATGTTTACTTTTCATTGCATAACCTAAAAACTAAAGGATATATGAAAACAATTATATCACCATTCGATTCAGCGTAAAATAATTTATAGACTCTGTAATTTTCATTATCCGGTAATTATTTGAACAGAAATGACAACAGAAAGTTTGAAAATGACAAAAAATCGCTAATTTTCACGACTATATACATGGAATAATTGCAAAAAAAAAGTCACCTCTCGGATAACAATAAAACTCTCGAAATATATTCATTTTGAGGTGACAGAAACGAAAATCCACGTTAAATTGCTTTAGATTTTATAGTTTTTAAGATATGTGACATAAACAGAAATCCACTCATTTTTTGAAAATTTACTTTTAAACGCATAACTTAACAACTACACGCCATATAAAAATAATTATACTACCATTCAATTCAGCGTAAATTAATGTATAAAGTCTGGAGTTTTCATTATCATGTAATTATTTGAACAGAAAGTACAATAGAAAGTTTGAAAATTACAAAAAATCGCTAATTTTCACGATTATATACATGGAAAAATTGCAAAAAAAGTCACCTCTCGGATAACAATAAAACTCTCAAAATATATTCATTTTGAGGTGACAGAAACGAAAATCCGCATTAAATTGCTTTAGATTTTATAGTTTTTAAGATATGTGACATAAACAGAAATCCACTCATTTTTTGAAAATTTACTTTTCACTGCATAACTTAACAACTACACGCCATATGAAAATAATTATACTACCATTCAATTCAGCGTAAATTAATGTATAAAGTCTGGAGTATTCATTATCCTGTAATTATTTGAACAGAAATAACAACAGAAAGTTTGAAAATGACAAAAAATCGCAAATTTTCACGACTATATACATGGAAAAATTGCAAAAAAAAGTCACCTCTCGGATAACAATAAAACTCTCAAACTATATTCATTTTGAGGTGACAGAAACGAAAATCCACATTAAATTGCTTTAGATTTTATAGTTTTTAAGAAATGTGACATAAACAGAAATCCACTCATTTTTTGAAAATTTACTTTTCACTGCATAACTTAACAACTAAACGCCATATGAATATAATTATACTACCATTCGATTCAACGTAAAATAATGTATAGACTCTGTAATTTTCATTATCCTGTAATTATTTGAACAGAAATAACAACAGAAAGTTTGAAAATGACAAAAAATCGCAAATTTTCACGACTATATACATGGAAAAATTGCAAAAAAAAGTCACCTCTCGGATAACAATAAAACTCTCAAAATATATTCATTTTGAGGTGACAGAAACGAAAATCCACATTAAATTGCTTTAGATTTTATAGTTTTTAAGATATGTGACATAAACAGAAATCCACTCATTTTTTGAAAATTTACTTTTCACTGCATAACTTAACAACTAAACGCCATATGAATATAATTATACTACCATTCGATTCAACGTAAAATAATGTATAGACTCTGTAATTTTCATTATCCTATAATGATTTGAACAGAAATGACAATAGAAAGTTTGAAAATGACAAAAAATCGTTAATTTTCACGACTATATACATGGAAAAATTGCAAAAAAAAGTCACCTCTCGGATAACAATAAAACTCTCAAAATATATTCATTTTGAGGTGACAGAAACGAAAATCCGCATTAAATTGCTTTAGATTTTATAGTTTTTAAGATATGTGACATAAACAGAAATCCACTCATTTTTTGAAAATTTACTTTTCACTGCATAACTTAACAACTAAACGCCATATGAAAATAATTATACTACCATTCGATTCAACGTAAAATAATGTATAGACTCTGTAATTTTCATTATCCTATAATGATTTGAACAGAAATGACAATAGAAAGTTTGAAAATGACAAAAAGTCGTTAATTTTCACGACTATATACATGGAAAAATTGCAAAAAAAAGTCACCTCTCGGATAACAATAAAACTCTCAAAATATATTCATTTTGAGGTGACAGAAACGAAAATCCGCATTAAATTGCCTTAGATTTTATAGTTTTTAAGATATGTGACATAAACAGAAATCCACTCATTTTTTGAAAATTTACTTTTCACTGCATAACTTAACAACTAAACGCCATATGAATATAATTATACTACCATTCGATTCAACGTAAAATAATGTATAGACTCTGTAATTTTCATTATCCTATAATTATTTGAACAGAAATGACAATAGAAAGTTTGAAAATGACAAAAAATCGCTAATTTTCACGACTATATACATGGAAAAATTGCAAAAAAAAGTCACCTCTCGGATAACAATAAAACTCTCAAAATATATTCATTTTGAGGTGACAGAAACGAAAAACCGCATTAAATTGTTTTAGATTTTATAGTTTTTAAGATATGTGACATAAACAGAAATCCACTCATTTTTTGAAAATTTACTTTTCACTGCATAACTTAACAACTAAACGCCATATGAAAATAATTATACTACCATTCGATTCAACGTAAAATAATGTATAGACTCTGTAATTTTCATTATCCTATAATGATTTGAACAGAAATGACAATAGAAAGTTTGAAAATGACAAAAAATCGCTAATTTTCACGACTATATACATGGAAAAATTGCAAAAAAAAGTCACCTCTCGGATAACAATAAAACTCTCAAAATATATTCATTTTGAGGTGACAGAAACGAAAAACCGCATTAAATTGCTTTAGATTTTATAGTTTTTAAGATATGTGACATATACAGAAATCCACTCATTTTTTGAAAATTTACTTTTCACTGCATAACTTAACAACTAAACGCCATATGAAAATAATTATACTACCATTCGATTCAACGTAAAATAATTTATAGACTCTGTAATTTTCATTATCCTATAATGATTTGAACAGAAATGACAATAGAAAGTTTGAAAATGACAAAAAGTCGCAAATTTTCACGACTATATACATGGAAAAATTGCAAAAAAAAAATCACCTCTCGGATAACAATAAAACCCTCAAAATATATTCATTTTGAGGTGACAGAAACGAAAATCCTCATTAAATTGCTTTAGATTTTATAGTTTTTAAGATATGTGACATAAATAGAAATCCACTCATTTTTTGAATATTTACGTTTCATTGCATAACTTAACAACTAAACGCCATATGAAAATAATTATACTACCATTCAATTCAGCGTAAATTCATTTATAAAGTGTGGAATTTTCATTAGCCTGTGATTATTTGAACCGAAAGTACAATAGAAAGTTTGAAAATGACAAAAAATCGCTAATTTTCACGACTATATACATGGAAAAATTGCAAAAAAAGTCACCTCTCGGATAACAACAAAATTCTCAAAATATATTCATTTTGAGGTGACAGAAACGAAAATCCGCATTAAATTGCTTTAGATTTTATAGTTTTTAAGATATGTGACATAAACAGAAATCCACTCATTTTTTGAATATTTACGTTTCATTGCATAACTTAACAACTAAACGCCATATGAAAATAATTATACTACCATTCAATTCAGCGTAAATTCTTTTATAAAGTATGGAATTTTCATTAGCCTGTGATTATTTGAACAGAAAGTACAATAGAAAGTTTGAAAATGACAAAAAATCGCTAATCTTCACGACTATACACATGAAAAAATTGCAAAAAAAAGTCACCTCTCGGATAACAATAAAACTCTCAAAATACATTCATTTTGAGGTGACAGGAACGAAAATCTACATTAAATTGCTTTAGATTTTATAGTTTTTAAGATATGTGACATAAATAGAAATCCACTCATTTTTTGAATATTTACGTTTCATTGCATAACTTAACAACTAAACGCCATATGAAAATAATTATACTACCATTCAATTCAGCGTAAATTCTTTTATAAAGTATGGAATTTTCATTAGCCTGTGATTATTTGAACAGAAAGTACAATAGAAAGTTTGAAAATGACAAAAAATCGTTAATTTTCACGACTATATACATGGAAAAATTGCAAAAAAAAGTCACCTCTCGGATAACAATAAAACTCTCAAAATACATTCATTTTGATGTGACAGAAACGAAAATCCGCATTAAATTGCTTTAGATTTTATAGTTTTTAAGATATGTGACATAAATAGAAATCCACTCATTTTTTGAATATTTACGTTTCATTGCATAACTTAACAACTAAACACCATATGAAAATAATTATACTACCATTCAATTCAGCGTAAATTCATTTATAAAGTATGGAATTTTCATTAGCCTGTGATTATTTGAACAGAAAGTACAATAGAAAGTTTGAAAATGACAAAAAATCGCTAATCTTCACGACTATACACATGAAAAAATTGCAAAAAAAAGTCACCTTTCGGATAACAATAAAATTCTCAAAATACATTCATTTTGAGGTGACAGAAACGAAAATCTACGTTGAATTGCTCTAGAATTGATAGTTTTTAAGATATGTGGCATAAACAGAAATCCACTCATTTTTTGAATATTTACGTTTCGCTGTATAACTTAACGCCATATGAAAATAATTTTACTACCATTCGATTCAACGTAAAATAATTTATAGACTGTGTAATTTTCATTATCCTGTAATTATTTGAACAGAAATGACAATAGAAAGTTTGAAAATGACAAAAAATCGTTAATTTTCACGACTATATACATGGAAAAATTGCAAAAAATAGTCACCTCTCGGATAACAATAAAATTCTCAAAATACATTCATTTTGAGGTGACAGAAACGAAAATCTACGTTGAATTGCTCTAGAATTGATAGTTTTTAAGATATGTTGCATAAACAGAAATCCACACATTTTTTGAATATTTACGTTTCGTTGTATAACTTAATAACTAAACGCCATATGAAAATAATTTTACTACCATTCGATTCAACGTAAAATAATTTATAGACTGTGTAATTTTCATTATCCTGTAATTATTTGAACAGAAATGACAATAGAAAGTTTGAAAATGACAAAAAATCGTTAATTTTCACGACTATATACATGGAAAAATTGCAAAAAATAGTCACCTTTCGGATAACAATAAAATTCTCAAAATACATTCATTTTGAGGTGACAGAAACGAAAATCTACGTTGAATTGCTCTAGAATTGATAGTTTTTAAGATATGTGGCATAAACAGAAATCCACTCATTTTTTGAATATTTACGTTTCGTTGTATAACTTAACGCCATATGAAAATAATTTTACTACCATTCGATTCAACGTAAAATAATTTATAGACTGTGTAATTTTCATTATCCTGTAATTATTTGAACAGAAATGACAATAGAAAGTTTGAAAATGACAAAAAATCGTTAATTTTCACGACTATATACATGGAAAAATTGCAAAAAATAGTCACCTCTCGGATAACAATAAAATTCTCAAAATACATTCATTTTGAGGTGACAGAAACGAAAATCTACGTTGAATTGCTCTAGAATTGATAGTTTTTAAGATATGTGGCATAAACAGAAATCCACTCATTTTTTGAATATTTACGTTTCGTTGTATAACTTAATAACTAAACGCCATATGAAAATAATTTTACTACCATTCGATTCAACGTAAAATAATTTATAGACTGTGTAATTTTCATTATCCTGTAATTATTTGAACAGAAATGACAATAGAAAGTTTGAAAATGACAAAAAATCGTTAATTTTCACGACTATATACATGGAAAAATTGCAAAAAATAGTCACCTCTCGGATAACAATAAAATTCTCAAAATACATTCATTTTGAGGTGACAGAAACGAAAATCTACGTTGAATTGCTCTAGAATTGATAGTTTTTAAGATATGTTGCATAAACAGAAATCCACACATTTTTTGAATATTTACGTTTCGTTGTATAACTTAATAACTAAACGCCATATGAAAATAATTATACTACCATTCGATTCAACGTAAAATAATTTATAGACTGTGTAATTTTCATTATCCTGTAATTATTTGAACAGAAATGACAATAGAAAGTTTGAAAATGACAAAAAATCGTTAATTTTCACGACTATATACATGGAAAAATTGCAAAAAATAGTCACCTCTCGGATAACAATAAAATTCTCAAAATACATTCATTTTGAGGTGACAGAAACGAAAATCTACGTTGAATTGCTCTAGAATTGATAGTTTTTAAGATATGTTGCATAAACAGAAATCCACACATTTTTTGAATATTTACGTTTCGTTGTATAACTTAATAACTAAACGCCATATGAAAATAATTATACTACCATTCGATTCAACGTAAAATAATGTATAGACTGTGTAATTTTCATTATCCTGTAATTATTTGAACAAAAATGACAATAGAAAGTTTGAAAATGACAAAAAATCGCTAATTTTCACGACTATATACATGGAAAAATTGCAAAAAAAATCACCTCTAAGATAAAAATAAAACTCTCAAAATACATTCATTTTGAGGTGACAGGAACGAAAATCTACATTAAATTGCTTTAGATTTTATAGTTCTTAAGATATGGGACATAAACAGTGATCCACTCATTTTTTGGAAATGCACTTTTCAGTATATAACTTCATTAAAAACTAAAGGTTGTATAAAATTAATTCGACTGGGCACTGTAATTAATTGATAAAACTCTGTAGTTTTCATTAATCTCAGATTCTTTGAAAGGAAATGACAGCAAAGAAACTTGAAAATTTGCATTGCAAAGTAGAATTATTTTATAATTTATGGTTTTTAAATTATATGATATAAAAGAAATTCACTCATATTTGAAAATACAGCTTCTCATTCTATATATAACGTTGTTATATATGTATATATTGTATATATAGGCTGTATATTCGTAATTTTACTTGTCACTTTCTTTATTAACTTGAAACAAACACATTTTCGGTATTTCTTTCATTTCCATTGTTTATTTCTCTTTGTTTCTATACTCGATGTAATGGTGACACTTGCAAAAGTGTTAAGGAATCGTAAACCATAAAAACAAAGGTCCTTTTCGTTGCGGTCCGTGATAATTACTGTGCAAATGGACCTACCCGTCTCTTTTAAGTGTCAATCATCGGCGTCTAATCTTCGATTCCGTCCGGTCAGCACGCCTCATCGAAGAAGTCAGTCCGGCCTGGGGAAACCCTCGCCCGCCACGTTGCGACACGTGCACTCGGTGTCTAAGAAGCTTACAACTTGAGCCGTCCTAAATACTAAACATTCTCACGGGTAATGCCGTCGTTTACTATTATGTTCACGTACCGACCAGTTCTTATCGTAGTGTCAAAGTTAGAAGTTAATCATTTGCGGTGAAACGCAAGAAAAGAACGCTCTTGCTTTCGGCTGTACCTCGCACCATCTTTATTTACTTTTAATTTATACTCGGGTTCGAGTTGATATACACGTTTTTATACAAATTTTTATTGCTTATTCCTAGATATATATTCCATTCAAAGTTTTTTTAGTAATGCATCATGTATATATATCAACTCTGAGTTTTAGTTCAGTTTGGCTCTGACATACAACAAAATTCTAATCTAAATAAAATAATTGAACAAAAATGTTATCGGATATACTTTACTTTAACGTTATAGTACATCTAATACATATATTATCCAAGAACTATAAACTACAATGAAGAACACAAGTATAATAGTTTGTAGGTTAGATTTGTTTTGTTTACATGAATCTCTTTTCCCCACCATCCATGGGGTAGAGTTTCTAGGTGCGTTTTTTATATAGTGGTATCCTCATGGAGGCCTAATCCATCCAATTAACCATTGTATATCTTAGAAACGTATTTTACTTTCATTCGAGAGCATATTTACTTTTTATGTTTAGTTCTTGTTTCCTTGGATGGTGTGTTTACTTATCAAGTCATCTTGGTATCGCTGTATATTTTATTTCTTTCGCTACTATCTGTGTTCTTCATAAAATTAATCACTGAATTCTGTCTAATGCATTTACCATATCTACAAAACAGTTCCTCGATATACTTCCTTCGATATAGTTATACTTCCTCGATATAAGCTTTAACCGTACCAATTTTCACGCCCCCTTCTGCACCTGTTTTCGTCAAAAAGACAAGCAAAATTTTCGCTAAACTGATTACTATATACCGTACTGACCTTCAAAAGAAAGATATTAAAATTTCATGATATTCTAGTCATAAGTTTGAGTCATAGTTTTGAGTTATTGTGCTAAGAGTGGCACTACTTTTGTTATTTTCAAAACAATGGATTAAAAACAATTTCGTGATATTTTACATTTATTCTTGATGGTAAAAAATGCCGTTCAAGCGAAGCAATGGCTTGAAAAGTGTTATAAGGACTCCGCTGCATCAGAAACAACAATAAAACGTTGGTTTGCTGACTTCAAACGCGACCGTAGGACGTCCAAATGAAGTGGAAACACCAGAAAACATCAAAAAAAGTCTTCAAAATCATTTTGAATGATCGAAAAGTGAAGTGAAGTGCGCCAGTTAGCTAACATCGTAAAGATATCAAAAGAACGTGTTGGTTTTCACTAAGCCGATTACTATATAGAAGAATGGTTTCATCAAGTACAAAATAATGCCGTTAAATATATCAGTCAATTAACTTCAAACCTACCGAAACCGTCACCGATAGGAGGAACTGCGAGAAAAAGAAACAGTTCCAGACTGGGGGAAAGAGAGGGAGAGAGAGCGTTCAGCGAGACCGACGAGAGCGAGACGTAGAGAAAAACGGAACGTATCTATTTATCGTCTATATCCTTTCACACTTCCTTTATGCCCGCCTGTCCAAATATTATTTCAGACGATTTTCTTTCGTTAATTAAAATTCGCCATTCGTCCTCTCTCACTCTCTTTGCCGAACCGAGACCGAAAAGAAAACACACCGAGGGGGCAGAGGGAATCGAATCCAATATCCGTCGGGGGTCGAGCTGACCCCGATGGCCGAAATCCATAGATAAACATTTCCGAAAATCGAACGTCCATTATTAGATTGAGTGGCCGTTGTATTAGCTGTCGGGGAGGTCTGCGGCACGTCTTCTTTGTGGGTTCTAATGTCAACAGTACCCGATGGGAACGACCGCGACGCCACCTGAATAAGGATCGACGTTTCGAAGAGAGAACTGGACCTTTTGCGGCATTAGAAAGGGGGTTGCTTATACAATTAGCTCTATTAACTTGTACTCATTGATAAAAATCATATTAAAAGTGCGTCGGAGACAACAGTGAAGAAGTCTCACGAAAATTACAACAGGCAAGTGACAATATAAATAATTGGACAAATAAAAATTAATTAAAGTAAATCTGTGCATGTGCAGTTCACTTACAATCAGACCGTACAAACACCAATAACATTAAATAATACTTTTTTTAATAATGAATCATTCCATATAGCAACAACGCTAAATATCTTGGAATGAATCTTGATGAAAAGCTTCGCTAGAAAGAACATATAAAGAAGAAAAGAAAAGAACTGGAATTGAAATATAGGAAAATGTACTGGCTAATTGGAAGAAAATCACAATTATCAGTACACAATAAATTGCTATTATATAAGCAAATATTGAAACCTATATGGACATACGGAGTTCAATTATGGGGATGTTCTGCAAAAACTAACATAAACAAAATACAAATTTTTCAGAACAAAGTCCTGACAGGTATTGTGGGCGCACCCAAATATTATAGGAATGATTTATCTACATCGAGACCTTCAGATACCAACAGTCAGTCAAGAAATCAAGAGAATTGCAAGATGGCATGAGCAAAGACTCCATTCTCATGAGAATATTGAAGTATTGCAGCTTTTGGATACCACCAGAACAGGACACAGGCTCAAAAGAATCAAACCACGTATAGTGTTGTGTAGTGAGGTGCATATAATAAAAATTACAGCAGTGACATGTATAAACATTATTTCACCAGAGACTGAGATAAGGCCGATGGGTCCTCCTAGTTATATACCTAGATTTAGGTTACGATAAAAATGAATTGTAGGTTGGTCGGAAACGACTAGTAACAATGTAATTATTAAATAATAAAAAAAATATATTAAAATATCAATTAAATCTTATAAAATCAATCTAAACTCCAATAATTTATGTATATAATAGTTGGTACTGGGTCTAGTACTAGTCTAGTACTAGTAGTATCTTCTGTACATAGCCGATTTTCCTGCAACAAAAAGAACCACTGTGGCAAGATACGCAGACGACAAGACTGTCTTAGCCTCTCATGAAGATCCAGCCTTAATAGGTCCATTGAAAAGTCCCCGGCCTACCATAGTAAAACATATATTTTTGGCAAGTTAGCATTAGTTGTTTTTATTCAACATAATTCCCTTCAAGGGTGATACACTGACTATAGCGACTCTTCAACTTTTCGATACCATTTTTGTAGTACGATTTGCCCTTTTGTTCAAAATAGGTCTCAGTTTCGGCGATCACCTCTCCATTCGACGAAAATTTCTTCCCAGCGAGCATTCTTTTGAGATCTGAGAACAGAAAATAGCCGCTGGGAGCAGATCTGGAAAATACGATGGATGAGGAAGCAATTCGAGGCCCAATTCATTGATTTTTGACACGGTGCATTGTCTTGGTGAAGCAGTACTTTCTTTTTCTTTAAACGCGTTTTTCGGCGATTTCGCCCTTCAAACGGTCCAATAACACTATGTAATAATCGCTGTTGATGGTTCTTCCTTTTTCAAGGTAGTCAATGAAAATTATTCCATACGCATCCCAAAATACAGACGCCATAGCCTGCCAGCCGACTGTTGCGTTTTCCCACGCTTTGGAGCGGGTTCATCGTGTGCAGCCCACTCGGATGACTGTCGATTGGACTTCTGAGTAAAATGATGGAGTCATCTTTCATCCATTGTCACATATCGATGCAAAAACTCGGGTTTATTATGCTTGATCATCTTTAAACACTGCTCTGAATCATTAACACGTCGTCGTTTTTGGTCAAAAGTGAGCTCGCGCGGCACCCACTTTGCACAAAGCTTTCTCATAACTAAATATACATGAATGATATGATGTATACGTTAAGTTGATATCTTTAGAGTGTCTGCTATTTCATTCAATTTCAATGTACCACTGCGTTCACCGTCTTCGGTGCTCATTTCACCACGTCTAAACTTAGCATACCAATCCTCGATGGTTGATTTTCCTGGGGCAGTGTCCGAAAACTCGACATCGAGCCAAGTTTTTGCTTCAGCTGTATTTTTTCCCTTCAAAAGCAATACTTTATCAACGCTCGAAATTTATTTTTATTTTTTTTTTCACAATAACAAAAGTTACTTCTCTAAAAATGCTATAATTTACAAAGTACTGATACGACAACTGTCCAATTTATAGCGCTACCTATGTGTCATGTACTTAAATAAAATGTACTTTTAAACTTTTAATGGATTTCTATTTTTGCTATTATTACTTTTATTATTATTAAAATATTTTAAATTTCCGGCTACTCATATTGTCACTCGTGCAAATAGATACCTCTCTAATATCTCTATATTTTGCCGTTTTACTAAATAATATCAAGCGACATTAAATATATTTAATAATTGTGCTCAGCGCCACCTACTCTTCTTCAGGTGCCCTCAATATGATCGCGATATGAAACCGCAACACAGTATAACAGTATAAACACTGCCAAGCGTACACAAAAACTCATTCGGTCTGTTTACGTAACCTTCGACAATTGTACCAAATCATCGCGGCCCGACAGTGGTGAAAACAAAAGCGTTTCGGCGGCCCATTCGCTAAAAAAATAATCCACGGTCCGCCGCTAGTAGTCCCTGCGACGAGTCGCGTAAATAGAATAATAGTTGGCGCTGTCATCGCCGTTCGAACGCAAGAAAAGGTGCTGATACGTCCGTATGGGGATCATTACGCCGAATTTCGGTAAGAACGAAAACAAACCGTTTGGTTTTTGATCGAAATCGATCCGGAACGGAGGCGCCGAATCCAACTCGCCGGATGATCGATGGTGTGCTATCGTAGCGATGAAAGCACCTCGAGAAGAATACCATGCGGTCGATCCAGCTGGACCGATATTACGAAACAATAGGTCCAGATTTCTGTGTGATTTTTAGGTCCAGTTTATTTCGTCAATTACTACACTTATATTTATTTTATCTGCACCTTTAACTACCTTTCTTTCTATACACATTTTTAGGAGTCATTTGGCGCGTCAGTCTTAGTCATTTATTAACTTTAGAAAAGTATTTTTCGAAAAAAATTGGTACAATATACAGGGAATGGACAAAATAATATGAACACCTGACATAATACATGGGATGAAAACATACATAGCGCTATTTTTAGTGCATTCACTACTTCTTCAATTAGTAATATACCTTCAAAAGAAAGATGTTAAAATTTCATGGTATTCTAGTCATAAGTTAGTGAGTTATTGTGCTAAGAGTGACACTACTTTTGTTCTTTTCAAAACAATGGATCAAAAACAATTTAGTATTTTAATTTTACACTGCTTCTTGATGGGAAAAAATACCATTGGAACGAAGCAATGGCTTGAAAGTGTTAAAAAGACTGCTCCATCAGAAACAACAATAAAACGTTGGTTTTCTGAGAGTTCAAACGTGGTCGTACAGACACCGATGATGCAGAACGTAGTGGACGACCAAATGAGGTGGTAACATCAGAAAACAGCAATAAAATATGTGCTATCCATTGTAATACTTAATTTAAAACTGCGTAATTTATTGAGTAAATATCTAACACTAAAAAGAGAAAAATAAATATGGAACTCACTGAAAAGTAAAAAATAATCAAACTTAGATTTCTAACAAAAAAAAAACGTTTTAAAATAAAATATGAACATAATAATCGTTGTAATAACTAAATAAAAATAAACTTTAAACTATATACTACACGTATTTTATATTCTACTATATACACACAATTTAGCTTAATACCCTTTTTTGTAATAATACCTTGTTTAGATAGCAGGTATTAAGCTAAATTGTGTGTATAGTAGAATATAAAATACGGTTGGTAGATAGATACGTTTTTTGTATTATTTTAAAACGTTTTTTTTTTGTGTTAAAAATCTAAATTTGATTATTTTTTACTTTTTAGAGTGTTCTGGGTAAACTGCATTTATGATTTTAGTAGCTTGGCAGTTTAGTAGATTAAGGAGAAGCCTCCTTATTTTAAATATATTATTCCTAAAGCTTCACACTACTCATATTACGTATCCAGAATCATCGAAACGAAGAAAAATATCAATTAGAACCGAATATGAAAAATTCGGATAAAACAACACCGTCGTCCGAACCCTCTCGGTATTTATTAAACGTAACACACTACCACCGCGAACAGAATTAAGACCCCATCAACCCAATTAACTCGGACAGATCGGGGCCCCGGTCCTGCAATCCCTCGAGCAAACAAATTAAAAACGAGGACGGGGGCGGGGGGCAGAGACGAAGGGGGAGGCGACGGTCGATCTCTCGCCGGGGAAAGACCGCACAATACGCTTTTAGTATTCGGGATTTGGTTTAATCCCGGCGGGACCGTAGATTGTGCGGTCGCCGAGGGGCACGAGGAGTGGAGGGGGGTTGGTGCTAAGCGAAATTGAACGAACAGCGAAGCAAATGGAGCCAAATTATACGGGTGTTCTATATTCGATATTGAATAACAATGGCTTAAGCCGTTCACTGGAAGCCGCGATAAGAAATATCCATTTCGCATAGCCGATTTCGTCGGTACGGGACGCTTCGGCGGTATTGCGAGGGGCTTGAGGATTGGGGGCGAAGGGCTCGGAGGGGAGGTTTTGTTTTGATTTCTGCTCATTCTTTCCTCGTTTCGGAGTAGCCCTCAAAACGATTGATTCGTATAGCAATTGTATCTAAAAAAATTATAATAACAGGTCAATTGAAAAGTTCCCGGCCCGACACATAGATGGCGCTATTATAATTAAATCCATCCCTCGAAAGATGCGTTTATAAACTGGACAGCTGTAGGACCATTAGTTTGTGAATTATAGTATTTTGAGTGAAGCAACTTTTGTTATTGCGAAAAAAAATTGATAAAAAAGGAATTTCGCGTGTTGATAAAATATTGTTTTTTTAAAAGGAAAAAATACACTTGGAGCAAAAACTTGACTTGATGCCGGGTTTTCGGACACTGCCCCAGGAAAATCAACCATCAAGGATTGGTATGGTAAGTTTAGACGTGGTAAAATGAGTACCGAAGACCGTGGGCGCAGTGGGCGCCCAAAAAAGGTTGTTACCTGACTTGAATGACCGTAAATTGAAATTGAATGAAATAGCAGACACTCTAAAGATATCAACTGAACGTGTAGATCAAATCATTCACGAATATTTGGGTATGTGTTTGAAGATGATCAGGCATAATAAACCCGAATTAATTATAGTAAACCCGAAAAAGCAGTAAATGCATTAAAACTAGCGCCATCTATGTGTTACACGAAAATACAGTATGGAAACGTTGTCTAATAGTTCTAATTTTAACATGGCCACGAAAGGGGCATCGATCCACTCTAGTTTCCAATAGCTCGATTAAGTTTTACGAGGTCCGTTTGTCTGGATATCGATTATATCTACGTGACCCTATTTCGAACCGGGAAAAAACAATCGAACGACAATTGCCAACGAACCGACGAGCCGGCCGCCGCAGCCACTCTCTTTTTTTTTTTCGGAGCGCGTTGTCCATTTTTCCAAACGGTTGTTGTTTGAAACAACAGTCGCGTTGCATTTGTTTTGACAGGGCGGCGTTGTGCGCGGACGCCACCCGGAAAAACAAATAAAAATCGAGACGGATATATTTACACAATAGATTTCGGTATTTGGATAAGTAACTGGGTCTATGGCGATGCGATTATTAGATCGACTTGGGATCGCGGTAGGCGACTGCCGCGACTATATTTTAATGCGTGAGTACGTCTGTGTGTGTGCCCGAGAGAGAGCGAGAGCCACAGACGTGGCTTATCACTTAGACACTTGACAAGACGACCGTATGTGGCGGCGCTGACGGACGTGGCTTTTTTTTCTGTGGCAGCTAAATGCGGTGGATTAGGAGGACGTCGATCACTTTTCGTGCATGATTCTTTCTCGCCTTGTTATTACACATACAGGCGAGAAGAAATATTCCGTAAGGGATATACATTATTTCACTACAAAAAGAATTTATTGAGAAATATTAGAGTTTAACACATTATTGTGAATAATTAAATGTAAGAAATACTTTTATTTCTTGGTAAATTAAACACATTCAACAACACGTTATAATGGTCAGTATCTTGACAATATACAAGGTACTACAATGGTGAGTAAAATGTGACGACCGCTACAACCCTTTAGGCCACCACGCGTTCACCTACAGCAACTTCAAAGGTCGGCAACGCCGGTGGATTGTTACATGCGGTTCTAGGCTATAAAAGACCGGCACGACGACGTCTCGCTCTCTTTTCTTTTCTCCACACCCTTGTACTGGTACCACTTCCATAGCACATCCGTACTTCCTTAACCTAATCTAATATCCTATCCATCCTACCGTCGACCACATATATCATTTATCATCGAAATAAACAAGTTTTTATTCAACCAGTGTTATCAATTCTCGTGTGGAATTTCTTCCACAAAATAGTAGTGAGTGTTCGGACAAACAATCGCATCGATAGCAACACATTCCGACCGACCAGATGAACATTTCTACATGTCTACAAACAACGTCAACAAGTTACTCTTCGAGAGACTCTAAGAAACTATTGATAATACAGTGAATTTGTCAATATTGAACCAGAATTACTAAATAATGTTTGTATTTTATTTACAAAGAATAAAACTATTTTTTACAAATCAGAATTGGGGGAAGGCAAAATAACAGGTCAATTGAAAACCCGGCCCCAAAATCGTCCCCGGCCTGCCACATAGATGGCACCACTAGAATTGAATCCATATATTTTTTAGTTAGCCCCAACCCTCAAAAGATGCGTGTTTAAATTTGACAGCTGTCGGATCATTAATTTATGAATTATAGCATTTCGAGTGAAGCAACTTTCGTTAATGTGAAAAAAATTGATGAAAAGGAATTTTGCGTGTTGATAAAATATAATCTCAAGAGAATGCTCGCTGGGAAGAAATTTTCGTCGAATGGAGAGGTGATCGCCGAAACTGAGGCCTATTTTGAAGCAAAGGGCAAATCGTACTACAAAAATTATATCGATAAGTTGTAGGTTGTCGCTATAATCAGTGTATCACCCTTAAAGGGAATTATGTCGAATAAAAAAAATGCCAAGAAAATGTGTTTTACTATGGTAGTCACTTTTCAATTGACCTTTCACTCTCAGGGTGGTTTTGTGATCATCTATTGTTGTTGAACCAATCGTCCATTACGTCAATTAATTAATAATTGACGATTATGGAAGCGCATCACTACATAGTATAAAACAAAGTCGCCTTTTCTGTCCCTATATCCCTATGTGCGCTTAAATCTTTAAAACTACGCAACGGATTTTGATGCGGTTTTTTTCAGTAGATAGAGTGATTCAAGAGGAAGGTTAATATGTATAAAACATGCATAATATACTAAGGCAACATTGCTAATTTTAGAGGTTTCTAACGTGATGTCGTAAATTAACCTATTTTTTTAGGCTTATTTAGCAATTAGCAAAAACGCTGCCTAACCCTACGAGTTAGATCAAATTAATGTACTACAGTATTGTACACCATAAAAAGGTCTACAAAAAAGTCCGCGATGGTATATGTTTATCTTTTAGGGATAACCCACATTAACCATTTTTATTGTTTACTTTTTACGTGAGAAAATGGCTTATTTACGAAGCTATTTTAAGCAATACGGCATTAATCCTTATCGAATTAAGTACCTTAAATACAGTATGCAATTAATATAGATCAATATGGTTCCTTACAGCATGTAATTTAAACAAATATTTTCGGAGATATTACAAATTTAAAATTTGCGTTTAAAAATGTGTAATGTAATAAAAATTGTATGAATTTAGATATTCGAAAGATAGCAGGAAATCTTCATAGTAAGTATAGGGGAAGAGGAATTGTTTTACTCCAAATTTAATGCGTGCAGGCCAAGGGCAGTAACGAATGAACCAAAAATACTGGATCGATTTTAATCATGTTTTCATTGAGTGACATAGGCATATATATTTTATGCCCGTGCAAAGTCGGAGCGGGCCGCTATGTTTTTATATACAACGTTCATATTTTTTCTGTAGTGTATTTAATTTAGTATCAGCATTGCACCCGTGCGAAGCCGGGGCGGGTCGCTAGTTTACAATGATTTTATTACAAATATATGTTGAATACAGTGATTTTGTCAATCAGTTAAACTAGAGTTATTAAATAATGTTTGTATTATATTTACCAAGAAATAAAAGTATTTCTTATATAAAATGCATTTATTCAAGGTATTTGGATTTTTTCAAGGAAATTTCATAAAGGTACCTCAAAACTCAAACAATTATTATGTATTGAATGAGTGTATTGATTTGGTTTTGAGTGTATTTGGGTTGGTATGTTTAGATTTTAGAACTAATTTTATATTTTAACTAAAAAGTTAGGATTTAACCAAATATAACTTTACATGCTTATAGACGTTCGGTTTCCCTAATATATATTCATAACTGAAGATCTGATACTATTTTCAATATCCTGTCTATAGTTGCGATCGTTAAAAGGGACCTGGGGGTTACCGAACAAGACGGAGTGCTTAAGAAGCTTTATACGACAATTCCATCTCCGCGTATGTGACGAACTTCCGTCGACATATCAATCCATCCATCGTCGACTTCGCTTTGTCGGCGTTCAGTTAACCCCCATCCGAGGATTAGCGGTAGCTCTTCCTCGAGTCGCACCTTCACCGCGCACCCCTCCCCTCGCCAACCCCGAAAACGACACTGCGGCTTTTGTTTTTCCAGTAGGCGATCTGCGGAAGTGACTGATATTTATCACGTCGATTCACTCATCCAGATCATCCGCCAGTGTAAATATACAGCGATCTAGGATGCCGTGGAATAACAATATTAATAATAGCGAACTGTGACGGCGCGAGAGACGGTATGCTGATTGACGATTATGACATAAGTGCGGGAAAATAGTGCCACGAAGCGTAAATACATGTAAAACATTTTTAGGGAGAGAGATAACATAATGTTGATTCCCTTAAATTTATTACCAACTGACCTGACAGACGTTGTCCTGTCTGAGATATGAATATTCATTTAGAACTTCAACTGTGTTTATTGTAATGCTTTTTGACGTACAACATTATTAGTTGACATTATCTTTTGAGCGAAGAAATTCATAGTGAAGCATTAATACTAAGTAGAAATTCGATCACAATTTATAAATTTAATCATGTTTCTCTCCGAGTTTTGTAAATGCCTTGTCCTCCTACATGAAGTCTAAAAACTCACCAACAAATGAGAAATTAAAACATTCATTTTAACTCTTTCGTCTTCATCTTATCCCTCGATAAGTTAATGGCTTATATGATGAATATGAAAACACAACTTATGCAAGCTCAAATTGACAGTAAAAAAGAATATCAGTCAATTCAAAACAGTAATGACACGTGTGTCAATATGTGTTTTTCTAAAATTGTAAATTCGTTTTACAGTCAGACAATATTATCCTTATCATTTTATTCTATTTAAAAAGAGATAAAAGAGAATACTGTTAGAGAAGTTAGTTATTCTTCATAATATTATAATTAAGAAAATTGTAAGTGTGGAAAGTATCCATAAAAAGCCAAAACATATACTGCTATTTGAGGGATATAGGACATCATACACTGTTGGGTAATATAGGACTTAAGTGGTGTAAAGCTAACACACGAAGGGGTTTAATGGAACTTCCAGAGATTCTCATGGCAAGATGATAGTAAATATAGTGTAAAGACAACAAAAGTTGATCGAAAAAGGTAAACGTTGAAATAACTATCGATTAGGTTTTGTTAGTCATAACACTTATTGATAATTCATTGCAAACATATGTCTTCATGCTGGAAACAGAAATGCTTTTGTTCCTGGTGCAGAATTAGTGTTTTCCTCTAAGTCCAAGGGTGACTACCATGGAGAAATGAGCCATTACTTTTTTTGCAGTAGTTTGAAAAACTTGTACTTTAAATAACTTGGAGGAACCATCAGTTATGTACAATACACCATTTAATTGCATTTTATGTAATTTACTTTTTTAGAAATAAATCTGAGAAAAGATACATGGTAGATCAGATTACTGAATGTTATGGCACCAGAGTATTATGTCTTCCTCCTTATAACTGCATATTTAATCCAATTGAGTTGGATTAAAATGGGACTGTCTGGATTTGTCGAAAGAGGCATTGTCGAAAATAATTCCTTCGGTTTGGGTGAGCTCGATCAGACACATTGAAGAAGAAATTGACAAATGGTAGAATCTTGAGCAAGTTTTTGAGAGATTGCAAATAAACAGCTTAGTTATTCACTTGAATGAAACTTTTTATATATGGGGTTATGTTTCAATGCTGACAATTAGCAAGACAGGGTGATGAAAAAGGAAACAAGTAAAGATCAGTAATCAGTATACAGTTAATATACTTTAATTGTAGTAAATTGTACTACAGAGTATGAAAGCTTTATGAGCATGTGTGTTATTGTTCAGAACATACATGAACATTTCGTGAAAATGTATGAGGATGAAATAATACTAACTGTCTTTCAGATATGGCAAATGCATTAAGGAGAATGCAGCGATTTTAATGTAGTTTTTTCAAGAAAGATGTATACAGATGGTAACAACACAAACTAAGAAGAAATATAGTAATATCATAATGACTGTACAAGGAAACATTGCATCGAAGGAAACAAGAACTAAGCGTAAAACATAAATGTACTCTCTAATGACCATAAAATACATTACTCAGATATACAATTGTTAAATAGGTGGATTAAGCCTTCGGGGGATACTACTACATAAAAAATCGCCTAGAACTCTACCAATACTAGTGTGGAAAAAAGTTCAATGTATATATAATAATAACTCTAACCTATAAATAATTGTGGCTGTATAATTAATTGTAGTTTTATGTTCTTTGATAATATATGCATTAGATGTACTATAATGTTTAAATAAATTATAATACATAATATTTATTTTATTTAGATTCAGAAAACTCAGAGTAGCTGCGACAACATTATGACGTTTTGACAGGTTACGTGTGTCACTACTGTTTTGAATAGACTATATATTTTTGCTAAATTTTGTGTAAAATTCATCCTGTGGAACATCATGTTTCCGTTTCATCTTCATTTTATTCCTTGATATGTTAATGGCTTTTAGAATAAATATGATTAAAAACAACATACGCAAACTCAAATTGACAGTTACAAAATACATATATTTTTGTGAAAATTCATCCTGTGGAACATCGCGTTTGGGTTTTATCATATTCTCCGATTATGTCAATCGCCCGTGGCGTGAATATGATTAAAAACCAATATACACCAGCCCAAATCGACAGCGAAAACGTCCCGGGCCGTTTAATCCATCGATCTCCGCGACTCTGAGGCATAAAGGCGGCCATTATAAGTTAATAAACCCGTTAAGCGTGGAACAATATATCATGTCAAAACGTAAACAAATAGATCTCGTTCTAATTGAGCTCGGGCGTCGGACTGTTCAGCCATCTCCCGGCCGTGGGGGAACTTACGGATCTACTAGCGGACGTTGACGGGCATTATGGATATCCCGCTGGCTCCGAGCGACTCCCCCTCCGCGCTCGCTGCGTCCCGGACCAGATGCGGCGCGTCAAACGTCAACCCGCGCGATGGACAAGTACGAACTGGCGGGGACCGCCCGCCGACACCGCTGCCACACGAACATCTCACAGATTTCTGGCTTTCGGGTACCCGGTAATTCGATAGGATTCGGGATAGGACGCTGTCTTGGGTCTCGGACCCGTAAATGCACTCCCGAAAATGTGTCACGGAAGGTTTTTTGTTCGTATATAGCTTGAATTACTGGGGCATCGAAAAGTGATCACAACAAAGAACTAGTTTTAGTTGTTATCTTCCCTTCATACTCATTTTAACTCGATAACAATTAAATTAAAAAAAAATACATCAGACCCTCGTTAATGGGAACTAATTCAAACCAGACAGTTGACATTATTGAAATATGTACATTAACAGTAGGAGATGACATGTTCTATAGGAGATGACATGTTCTAGTGTTTTCCCTGGTTTGGGAATCATTATTATATTTGCTATTTTCGAAATACTAGGGAAATAATTCATTTGTAGTATTTATTTGAAATGTTAATAATTTCACACCCTCCTCTGATAGTTCTTGTAAAATTTCTCCGGTGACTAGATCATATTCGAGAATTTTCTTTACAATTTCTCTCTTTCATTATTATTTGTTCAGATTAATATGGATCTTTGTTCATTTAATCCCAAAACATATATGTTTTGAAAGTTTATCATATCAGGTCAACTGAACATTG
Organism: Rhynchophorus ferrugineus; assembly: GCF_030347505.1. NCBI lineage: Eukaryota > Metazoa > Arthropoda > Insecta > Coleoptera > Curculionidae > Rhynchophorus > Rhynchophorus ferrugineus. The sequence goes on along the minus strand of NW_027472589.1, from coordinate 3,169,022 downwards.
AACATGAGACCGAGATGGCGCTACTAGAATTAAATCTGTATGGAATGTTCGTCGGGTCGGTCAGTCGGTCGAACATAACACTTCATTCGTCATAACACTCACTACTATTTTTGGAAGGAATTTGCACGAGAACTGAAAACACTGGTTCAAGAAATACTGTTTATTTCAATGTTAAATGATACATGTGGTCGACGGGAGAATTGAAAGGATATTAGGTTAGGTAGAGGAAGTACGGTAGCGCTGTGGAAGTGGTTTATTACAAGGGGATGGAGAAAAGAAAAGAGAGCGAGACGTCGTCATGATGGTCTTTTATAGCCTGGAACTGCATGGTACCAATCCACCGGCGTTGCTAACCTTTGTACATGTTGGTGAATTCGTGGTGGCCTAAAGGGTCGTGGCGGTCGCCACAAATCCATATGTTTTTTAGTTAGCCCTAGCCCTCAACAGATGCGTATATAAATTTGACAGATGTTTAGTTTATGAATCATAATATTTTGAGTGAAGCAACTTTTATTAATGGAAAAAATAATGGTTAAAAAGGAATTTCGCTTGTTGATAAAATATTGCTTTCTGAAGAGAAAACAAACAGTTGAAGCAAAAACTTGGCTTGATGCCGAATTTCCGGACACTGCCCCAGGAAAATCAACCATCAAGCATTGGTGTGCTAATCTTAGACGTGGTGAAATGAGCACCGAAGACGGTGAACGTGATTTTGAATGACCGTAAATTGAAATTGAATGAAATAGCAGACACTATAAAGATATCAACTGAACGTGTACATCATATCATTCAGGAATATTTGGGTATGAGAAAGTTCTGTGCAAAGTGGGTGCCGCGCGAGCTCACTTTTGACCAAAAACGACGAGGAGTTGATGATTCGGAGCAGTGTTTGAAAATGATCAAGCGTAATAAACCCGAGTTTTTGCGTCGATATGTGACAATGGATGAAACATGGCTCCATCATTTCACTCCGAATTCGAATCGACAGTCATCCGAGTCGACTGCACATGATGAACCCGCTCCAAAGCGTGGGAAAATGCAACAGTCGACTGGCAGGTTATGGCGTCTGTATTTTGGGATGCGTATGGAATAATTTTCATTGAATACCTTGAAAAAGCAAGGACCATCAACAACGACTAATGCATAGCGTTATTCGACCGTTTGAAGGACGAAATTGCCGAAAAAGAGCCGCATTTGAATAAAAAGAAAGTGCTGCTTCACCAAGACAATGCACCGTGTCACAAGTCAGTGAAAACGATTGCAAAAATCCATGAATTGGGCTTCCTCATCCACCATATTCTCCAGATCTGGCCGCCAGAGACTATTTCCTGTTCTCAGATCTCAAAAGAATGCTCGCTGGGAAGAAATTTTCGTCGAATGAAGAGGTGATTGCCGAAACTGAGGACTAAAGTAGAAGCAAAGGATAAATCACTCTACAAAAATGGTATCGGAAACAGACAATTTCTCCAGTTTCTAGCAAAAATCTAACAATCCTCGATTAGATTTTTCATGACATTTTTGGGTAAATCATGGGGAATAATTGGAAACGATGCGACAGACAGAATCGATCCCCTCAGCAACGGCTTATACCTTAAGATCAAACGCACACACGGACAGACACCCCATCCGAAATAAGCATCCACTCAACTGCGCCGCATTTGTCACGATACTCACGCCAAATTGCCCCGAAAGACAAACAAAAGGACGTCGTCCTCGGGGCCCCGGGACGCCGATTTAATTTTACGCCCCTGCCAGCCCCCCACCCCCTTCGGCGCGGGGGCAAATCCTTAAAACAACAGTTGCGGCGCGTCAAACGTCCAGCCTTTGGAGCGTTTAAAATTAATTGGGCCTCGCGTCAGGCCGGATATGCGGCGATGTCGTCTCCATTCCGTCGTCAAATGGCTTGAAAATCAAGAACATTATTTCCCTTGGCTCGAACCACCCGAATAATCGTAATTTGTTATGGATTATTTTAATTTAATGCTAGTCTGCGGTCATTTTTTTTTTAAATCAAATATTGGTCCGAACAACAAACTGCTAAATAACACATGAGCTGAGAGGTCCCGGGCCTATCACGTAGATAACGCTAACGCTAGGGTCACTATTTATATATCGGGAATTGGCAATACTGTTGTCATGTGAGTCTATCTGACGGTTCCATCGTAAAGTTTAACATTTGTGACGATATACGTACTCAGAACATTTTGTCGCATGGACGCTATTTGTTTATTTTATATTTAGTTGAAAGTTTCGTCTCGGCAAAAAATGGAAATGAATCGTGAACATTTTCGTGAAATGATTTTTTACGATTTTCGACGTGGATCACAACAAGAGTGCATCAATCAACTTAATTTGACTTTTGGCGATGAAGATCCATCAAAAACCACCTTGTATCGCTGGTTTAGTGAATTCAACCGTGGTCGTAGTTCGCTGTCCGACAAGTTTCGTGAAGATCTTCCAAAATCGGCTGTTGTGCCAGAAAACATCGATGCTGTGTGCGAAATGATTAAGCAAGATCGTCATGTCACCTATTCTGAGATTGAGGCATCCCTAAGCATTAGTTCCACCAGCATATACGCGATTTTACATGAACACTTGAAGTTATGTTCGCGTTGGATCCCACACAATTTGATAATCGCTCAAAAAAAGGCTCGGGTCGATTAGTGCAAACAAATGCTTAAGAAATTCAATAGCGGTGCTTCGAAAGACTTTTACAAAATCGTGACAGGTGACGAATCATGGATATATTCGTATTAGCCCGAAAGTAAGTAGCACTCGACTGTATGGGTGTTGCAAGATGCACCAAATGCAACAAAAATTGCTCGCGCACGAAGACCTCTTCAAAGAAAATGGTGGGGAACTTTCTTCGGGAAAACTGGTCATATTACAACAGTGCCTCTAGAGGATCGTAGAACAGTCTATTCTGATTGGTACTAAACCATTTGTTTGCCAGTCTTCGGTGAAATAATGAAAACACAATAAACTAACAAGAGAAATAACAAGAAACGCCGGATTGTTCTTCATCATGACAATGCGATCTCTCACACATTGGCTTGATGGATCATCCGCCGTACAGCTGTGATTTGGCACCCAATGACTTCTTTTTGTTCCCATCCGTCTGCGTGGTCAACGATTTTCATCGCCCGAAGAAGCTATTGAAGCGTTTAAAAATCATGTTTTGAAAATACCGCATTCGGAATGAAATAAATGCTTTGAAAATTGGTTTAAACGTATGCAAAAGTGTATCGATCATCTTGGCGAGTACTTTAAAAAACAATAAAAATATATTCGCAGCTTAAATATTTGTTTTTTTTTCCTATTCCCGAAATATAAATAGTGACCCTCCTAGTTCTGACCTTCAAAAGGAAGCTATTAAAACTTCATGGTAATATAATCATAAGTTCGTGAGTTATTGTGCTAAAAGAGCCATTACTTTTGTTATTTTCAAAACAATTAATCAAAAATAATTTCGTGATTTAATTTTACACTGCTTCTTAATGGGATAAAATACCTTTCAAGCGAAGCAATTGCTTGAAAAGTGTTATGAGGGCTCCGCTTTATCAGAAACAACAATAAAACGTTGGTTTACTGACTTTAGACGTGGTCGTAGAGATACCGATGATGCAGAACGCAATGGACGTCCTTTTTATGGTCATTCAAAATCATTTTGTGGATTTTTTCAATGTTTTCGTCGGTAACAACCTCTTTTGGGCGTCCACTGCGTCCACCGTCTTCGTCTTGATGGTTAATTTTTCTGGGGCAGTGTCCGAAAACTCGGCATCAAGCCAAGTTTTTTGCTTCAACTGTATTTTTTGCCTTCAGAATGCCATATTTTATCAACACGCGAAATTCCTTTTTATCCATTTTTTTCATAATAACACAAATTGCTTCACTCAAAATGATATAGTTCACAAACTAATGATCCGACAGCTGTCAAATTTATACACGCACCTTTTGAGGGTTAGGACTAACTAAAAAACATATGGATTTGTACGAATGTTCGTTTGGTCGGTCGGTCGGCGAAATGTGTGGCTTTCGATGCGATTGTTTGTCCGAACACTCACTACTATTTTTGGAAGGAATTTGCACGAGAACTAAAAACACTGGTTGAAGAAATACTGGTTTATTTTAACCTTGAATGATACATGTGGTCGACGGGAGAATGGACAGGATATTAGGTTAGGTAAAGGAAGTACGGTAGCGCTATGGAAATGGTACTGTTACAAGGGGGTAGAGAAAAGAAAAGAGCGAGACGTCGTCGTGGTGGTGTTTTATAGCCATGGTACCAATCCACCGGCGTTGCGAACCTTTGAACTTGCTATAGATGAATGCGTGGTGGCCTAAAGGGTCGTAGCGGTCGCAACCGAGTTAATTCTGGTAGCGCCATCTATGTGTCAGACCGGGGACTTTTCAAGTGACCTGTTACATAAAGAATACACTGTAGCAGCTTGAAAGGGATGTTCCCTAGGACATCGCACAAAGATGGAAATAACTTTTTACCTATAAATACCTTTTTGAAGTCAGTTTTTAACAATAAATTACAAATAGATCGATATATTCTGTTAACACGTGCTTTTAGTAGTTTATGTCACCACTTCTGTTGAAAGAATTTAATAGAATCACTTTACGTTAATTCCCACCGAAAATATCTCGTTTGATCGACATCTGGTGACGTCCACGGACCGCAGAGGCGTCCCCTGGGGGCCCCCCCACGAAAACCGGGAACCGACCAACGGGGCGCTAAGAGGTTCTCGGACCTACGTGCGAATACGACAGACTGCAGAGTGAACGGTATAATTTCGTGGGCGCTAAATAAACAGGGGGTTGGATGATGCTGCGGCGGCGGCGGCATAGAGGGACGCCGAGAGGCGGCGACACCGCCCTGGGGCGGCGTTTCCCCCCACCTCCCGCCGGCACTCCCGCTTGAACAAACACGGCTCTCTAATGCCGTTAGTTGCCCTGGTTTTTCGAGTGTTTGACTAAACGGTTCTTGGGGATGGCGTACATACGCGTCGTACATCTGCGAGGGGGGGGTCGGGGGTAACGGGGTTGGATATAGCCGAATTCCAGATAGTGTATTGTTGTAGGGTAAAATATTTTTAGGGAACGTTCGAGTGGGTTGCATAATTGAGGGGGCGCGTGGGTTGACAGAGATGATCCGTTTCCCATTCGCGGCTTTAGATTCATTAACCATCTACAGGGGATGAACGAAATAATTTGAAACCAGACATATACGCGATATTTATTTAGTGAGAATCAGTACAATTCATCGCGGAGTAGATTAGTATAATGTCTGAATAATTTCTAACGGAATGTTCCAACAGATGAAACAGCGGCCACCAAAATGAATAATTTGACCGACAAAATAATTTGAAGGCCTGACATATACGCAATAGATTTGTAAAGCGTCTGTAAAATGTTCAACGGAATGTTCCAACTAATGAGACATTCGCCAATTGGCCCAAGTTTGTTGAGGTGCTGGCTAGTGCGATGTTTTGATGGTACTCTATTGCCGCTCAAACCAAGATATATGGCTCTGTGTGAGGGCGCGTTATGATTTTGGTATATGACATTGTTTGTTTAGCTGCAATATGAGCCTTAGTACGAAATTGATCGCTGAGAAAGTCTTATCCATTCGCAGTAATTCGACCAGTGATGTAAATGAGGGTCCTTGATCTAGCAAAAGTATATCGGTTTGTTCAAAGGATATGGTTTTCGATACGATTTTTATAGATTTCATTGGATATGAAGAATTCATAGAAACTCCTATATTTTCATTTTAAGCAGTGTTATTTAAGATTTTATGTTATTTTCGGTTATTCCTGTATTGTTCGAACTATTAAGGAGTTATGGCAAGTTTGTATAAAAACAAACGACTAAGAATAGTTTGATCACGTAAAATTAAATTTTACATTTTGTGTAGGGAGTACAATGAATGTTGCAAAGAATATTAACAGCTTCATAAAATTGTAATTCCTCATTTATCAGTGAGTTGTTAGTTCCCCCGTGGGACATAAGACAAAGTAGAAAGCAATAGATAAAGAAAGCCATAGAAAGCAAATAAAACATAAACCATATCTAAAGGTAAAATCAAAAAGTGAAAGTTCATTTCATATTTACAATTTTATTTAACAATTTCAAATAAAATTTTTATCGGCATTAGGCGTCACAACATAAAAAACTGGCTCATTTCTACCCGCTCCCCCCCCCATCATTAACTATCCATCCCTGGCCAGAGCGCGAAAGAACCGCCACCCGTGTCGAGCGGTTCAAACACCATTAGTCGCGGCCATAAAGGGGCTATATCACTATTTGTCACTTCACGCCGTGTCTTTATGTCTGTTTACGTTTGTGATTGTGCTTTTCTGTTCGAGGATCATATTTTATAAGCGCGGCTAATCTGCAACGATGTTTATTTTACATCGCGTGGAAATAAATTACACCTGTAAAGAAAAAAGCTCAAGCAGGCGTTGAGGTGAACGCAAAAAACAAGTGTTATGTCGAGAATACCTTATATCGAAAACCAAAATTAGCTTTTACATTCTAATTTACTGTATAGTCTCAATTATTATGTGTAAGTCTTATTTAAATAACCTATAATATATAACCATAAAAGCTTATTCAATAATTTTATTAAATAACAGTCTCATACCAGCTCTATTACATTATTATAAGGTAATATATTACTTAGTCTCAATGCTTTAACCTAAGAAATATCACTACATAGTATAAAACAAAGTCGCCTTTTCTGTCCCTATATCCCTATGTGCGCTTAAATCTTTAAAACTACGCAACGGATTTTGATGCGGTTTTTTTCAATAGATAGAGTGATTCAAGAGGAAGGTTTATATGTATAATACATGCATAATATACTAAGGCAACATTGCTAATTTTAGAGGTTTCTAACGTGATGTCGTAAATTAACCTATTTTTTTAGGCTTATTTAGCAATTAGCAAAAACGCTGCCTAACCCTACGAGTTAGATCAAATTAATGTACTACAGTATTGTACACCATAAAAAGGTCTACAAAAAAGTTCGCGATGGTATATGTTTATCTTTTAGGGATAACCCACATTAACCATTTTTATTGTTTACTTTTTACGTGAGAAAATGGCTTATTTACGAAGCTATTTTAAGCAATACGGCATTAATCCTTATCGAATTAAGTACCTTAAATACAGTGTGCAATTAATATAGATCAATATGGTTCCTTACAGCATGTAAATTAAACAAATATTTTCGGAGATATTACAAATTTAAAATTTGCGTTTAAAAATGTGTAATGTAATAAAAATTGTATGAATTTAGATATTCCAAAGATAGCAGGAAATCTTCATAGTAAGTATAGGGGAAGAGGAATTGTTTTACTCCAAATTTAATGCGTGCAGGCCAAGGGCGGTAATGAACCAAAAGTACTGGATCGATTTTAATCATGTTTTCATTGAATGACATAGGCATATATATTTTATGCCCGTGCAAAGTCGGAGCGGGCCGCTATGTTTTTATATACAACGTTCATATGTTTTCTGTAGTGTATTTAATTTAGTGTCAGCATTGCACCCGTGCGAAGCCGGGGCGGGTCGCTAGTTTACAAAAAGAGTGACAGGTTTACAGCTGTAAAAGTTCAAGCAGGCATTGAGATGTACTCAAAAAATAACTATTATGGCAAGAATATTTTATATTTAAAAACCAAACTAGCTTTTACTACCAATTTACTATATAGCTTCAACTATTATATGTAAGTACTATTTAATTATTATTATGTGTAGTCGATATTAAAGACTACTTAACACAAAACTACTAAAATAACGGTGACATTTTTTATAAACGTAACTTTAACATTACAGTAAATCTAAAAAGTATAGTTAATTATACAGCTACATTAGTTTATAGATTAGAGTTATAACCTCTTATCACTATTGCTTCCAAGAATTTTGCATACGTCTGACAACCGGACGACTTCGACAGGCTCATTCATTTACGTGTTCGAACTAATCAGACAGTATTGTGTCTCAATAAAATGAGAAGGAATATATTGTCTGATTCTAAAACGAATTTACAATTGCAGCAGGCAATACATTAAACATCTTGATGACGTATGTACAAAAAAACTTTGAATAGACTATATATCAATATCTTTAGCATTATTTTTAGAGAATTTAATATTTAATCTCAGTTATTGACACAAGTGATATTTGAAGTGATAGTGAATCTGATTTATTACTTAGTAAATATAAGTTTTATTTCGCTTTCATAGAACTATCAGAAAAAAATTATAATTGTATATAGATTATTTTTAACATGGTACTGACAGCTGCGAAATTAGAGTTTGCAAGTGACATTGGTTGCTTAAGGACTACTGAGAACATATAAGATGGTAAAATCATTAAATACTAGTTTCATTTATTGACATGTCCCAGGCATTTGGAAGATGACGGAAATTGTAATGAACCCAAAACCTGGGAAGTCACCCAACGTAATAAAAGCCTATAGACCTATATCACTGCTGCCAGTAATATCTACGGTCTTTAAAAAACCCCTGTTGAAATGAACCAACACACCAGTTTGGGTATATTAACAAGCATTCAATAATTGACCAGGTCCACAGAATAACAGATGTTATTGAAAAAGCCTACGAAAGTAAAAAAGTATGCTCAGTTATATTTTTAGATGTAGCACAAGCCTTCGATAAAGTTTGGTATGAAGGCCATGTTCATAAACTACAGAAAATGTTACCAAAACAACACACAGAACTATTAAAATTGTGCATTACAACCAAAATATTTAGAGTCAAACAAGAAGAAGCTTACTCTACAATAAAAGAAGCTAAAGCAGGTGTACCTCAAGGAAGTGTACTGGGATCAATGCTTTATCTACTCTACATTTGTGATATACCACAGACAGAGAATACTACGATGGCTACATTTGCTGATGGTACTGCGATTATAGCTGTCGGAGACAATAGTGAGGAAGCCTCACGAAAATTAGAACAGGCAAGTGACAATAGAAGTAATTGGACACAAGATTGGAAAATAAAAATTGACTATAGTAAATCTGTGCATGTGCAGTTCACGTACAATCAGACCGTACAAGCATAAATAACATTACTATCATTCGATATAGCAACAACGCTAAATATTTCCGAATGAATCTTGATTACAAAACTTCGCTGCACCGAACATATTAAGAAGAACAGAACTGGAAATGAAATATAGGAAAATGTATTGGCTAATTGGAAGCAAATTATCATGACATAATAAATTGCTATTATATAAACAAATACTGAAACCTATATGGACATACGGAGTTCAATTATTAGATTAACATAAATAAAATACAAATTTTCAAGAACAAAATCCTGAGAGGTATTGTGGGCGCACCCAAATACTATAGGACTGATTACCTACATCGAGACCTTCAGATATCCACAGGCAGCCAAGAAATCAAGAGAATTGCAAGGGGACATGAGGAAAGACTCCATTCTCATGAGAATATTGAAATATTGCAGCTTTTGGATACCACCAGAACAGGACACAGGCTCAAAAGAATCAAACCACCTGATCTTGGGTAGTGTTGTGTAGTGAGGTGCATGTAATAAAAATACAGCAGTGACATGTATAAACATTATTTCACCAGAGACTGAGATAGGGTCGATGGGTCCTCCTAGTTATATACCTAGATTTAAGTTATAAAGACAAATTATAGGTTAGTCGGAAACGACTAGTAACAATGTAATATTTAAATAATAAAAAATTTATTGACATGTTGTTTGATAAAAAGAATATTTAAACTATTTAAAGTTTGATAATACGGAAAAAACTTTAAAATCTCATTATTCTTTGTGATATTCTTTAAATTTTAACATATTACCCACACGTGCCGGTATATAATATAAACAATTGTAAAACTACTGCTAAAATAAATTAAAAAATACTTACTAAGTAACCATGACAACCGGTCACAACCAACTACGATATTAAGTCTTTTATACTCTATATATATATTTTTTAATTTGGAATAAAACCGATGTTAATAATAACCGACAATATTTTTCGATCGCCTTACCAATCTATTCTCAAAAAAACAACTCAGATCCGTAGTCTCGATTCCGTACAAGACAAATCGCCGACAAGAACCGCAACCAAAATCAACAACGTGTTGGACAATCCGGGAGAAAAATCAACATGCGTCTCGTGTAACCGAAATCTGCTAAATACCAGTAGATAAATCGACGACAGTCCGCGACGTATCCAAAGCCGCCTAAGACAAAAAAGATTAAGATTATTCCCGTTTCCCCGAAAACTTCGATTCTGCCAGGGATTAAATTGTCAGGCGTGAAAAAAAAAAATCCCGGATTGATTTCATTCATCGCGTTTAGCTTAACAAAATACGGGTTTATTAATATCAATTTTGTACAGAAAATGCGTGACACGTGAACAAATAACTGTTTGTTAAACGGTAACCATAACAACTAATCGTAGTTAACTTAATTGTGACATTTAAAATGACAGTAACAACTTTTATATTAACCTTGTTTAATATAAGTTTTATTTTAAATTTTATTACAAAGTATTTTATTATTTAATACAGATTATTTTCATATACAAGGAATAATTAAAATGGCATGATTAAGATGACAATTTTGAGGTTATTAAATATTAATTTAAACGATTATTTGACATAGGCAGTGACAGCTTTGTGGCCAAGAAAAAAATATTTCTGCTTCCTAAATAACGAATATCCCAAAAAAATTAAATTATTAAGTAAATATTATCTTGACACATGTGACATTTACAATGACAGTGACAACTTTAAACTCACTGGAAATGTCAGATCGTAAATTCATTAAATATAAACATTTGTCATCTCGCTTTAATGAAATATTATGGTTTTAAACTAAATGATCTGACACATTAACTGGCATTTATATCGACAGTCACAGCTGTACAGCTATTGGATAAATTTCCATTCCTAGATTTATCAAATTTCAACACCTATCATTTCAGTTTTATGAAGCTTATCGTTCAAATTCAATTGCTGGACATTAATGACTTTTAAAAAATGACATAAATGACAGTTTCATGAATATCGGAAAAATTCAATTGATTAAATATCACTCCTATTTCAATTTCACTAAATCACATTTCAGGAATTTAGAATTTAATATCGATTATTCGACATAAATGACATTAAAAGTGATAGTGACAGCTTCCAAGTTATTATTATTTCAAGTTATTGATTAAATATGATGTTTAAACTAAATAATTTGACACATTAAGAGATATTTAAATCGACAGTGACAGCTGTACAGCTATTGGATGAAATTCCATTTTTAGATTTATTAAATGTCAACATCTATCATTTCAGTTTTACGAAGTTTATCGTTCAAATTCAACTATTTGACATTAATGACCTTTAAACAATAACATGATTGATAACTTCATGAATATCGGAAAAATTCAGATTATAAATTGGTTAAATATTACTTCTATTTCCATTTTACTAAACCGCATTTCAGGAATTTAGAATTTAATATCGATTATTTTGACATAAGTGACATTAAACGTGATAGTGACAGCTCTCAAGTTATTGATTGGTTTTTTCATTTTATTTTTAAATAATTTAATATTTAAACTCAATTTTTTGTCACAAGTGACATTTAGAATGACAGTAACAACTTTCAAATTGTTGGAAAGCATTCACATCATAAATTCAACATCTTCCATTCAATTTTTAGGTGATTCATTATTTAAATTCAATTTTTTTACACAAGTGGTATTCAAATTGACAGTAACAACTTTCAGGATATTGGAATACCTTCCTATTTCAACAATGATTTATTAAACGGTAACTATAGCAACCAATCATGGCTAACCGAGTTGCGACATTTAAAATGACAGTGACAAGTTTTATTTTTCGTTTATTGCAAGGTATTTTGTTATTATATGTATTTATTATAATAGCTTGATTACATTTACCACATTTCTCTTAAAATATAAAAAAATATGCAATTTCAATCTATTACGGTATATCAAAAGGATATCTAAATTGTCCAACGTCAAATAAATGAAAGTGTGCGTTCATTAACTGTCATTTAATTTTACTACAAACGACTATGTAAAAAAGTAGTTACACCTAAAATTAACGCGGTAAATTATTCGAAAATAACTACCGTGAGTAAAAAAAAAAGCTGATTTCGTCCTCCGCTGTTATTATTACTTGGCATTATTCTTCACGCTATATTGTCGTCCCTTGACAGTAACAACCTTCGGGCCGTCACCGTTTTGACATCGAACAAAGACCGGGCCAAGATGGCGGCCGACCAATGGCGACTCGCCAAACACAATGGGCCTTCGCAATTCAGTCCCCACATTGTCCAGTTATCATAGCGCTTGTAATAACAAATCGAGAGGGGAAAGAGAACAATGGATAGAGGCGGCGAACGGACGCACCCTATTGGTCGATCGACGAAACGCGCGCGGCTCACAGGTAGGTCGTAGTGTGCCGCGAACAATGGGGCTCCACGGCAGGGGGAGATGGGGCTCTCTTTGAATAGAGTATTTTCGAGAGGGGTGAGAAAATTGCTTAGTGAGAAAATATATTTGATGACAACGAAAATGTATTAGCGAGAGTGTGAGAATAAACCCTCATTATGAAAAAAAAACGAACTTATAAGGCTCAACTCTTAGTTTTTTCTTTATTAACTTTAGTGGAATCATAAACATCATTACGTCAACGTTATACCAAAATATATTCTTAAATTAAACACCGAAATAAATAAATAAACAACTTCCACATTACTTTAAACCCCTATTTTCATTTTACAAATACATATTCAAAAATAAATCAAAAGTTCTACATTTCAAAATTCCCTGAAGCACTCGCGCCATCTATATTCTTTATTTACCCATTTAGTTATCTTATAATATCGAAACTAACTAAACAAAAAAGACTTACTAAATAACCATGACAACCGATCACAACCAACTACGATATTAAGTATTTTGTACTCTATATATATTTTGAAGTTGGAAGAAAAACGATGTTAATAATAACCGACAATATTTTTCGATCGCATTTCCAATCTATTTTCAAAAAAAAATACAACAGAAACCGTATTTATACTTGCAAAAATGTGATGAAAATAATTTAAATTCTTCATTATCTTGACACCGGTAGTATTAAAAAACTCTTATATATGCATAACACATAAGACCTTATTTAATTTAATTACCTAATAATAAATTTTGATGATATAAACTGAAGATTGCCCCACTTGCTAGAAAGTGCCCTCTATGCAACAGTCCTACATTTATTGATATCAATCAATATCATCATACAGGGCGAGAACTTTATAATTTACTTCAAGCGATACATTATAGATATTTACTTAGCATTGATTAAACACCAAATTAAAATAAAACTACTTCTCTGTTATCTTAAAATCCTATTTTGTTTTTGCAGACATGCCTTTTTGTAAAGTTAATTAATAGCTCTATCTGTATTTTTAAATTATTTCAAGTTTTGGCGCCATCTGTTGACATGATGACCCATTACTTATTTAATAATATTGAAGTCTCTTTTATACTTACATATAATTAAAGGACATTAAAAAAATAGATATCCTTCAATATTTAAACTAGGGATTATATTAAAAAAACTTGTGTATTAATAAAATATTTAATTTAATTATCGTATGGACGATACAGGAAACTGTATACTATGGATTGCCCTAATTTGACAGAAAGCGCCCCCTGTGCAGTACTCGCAGATTTACTGATAACAATCAATAATTTTTCTCATCAATTAGGGCGGAAACTTTTATTATTGAGCCTCAATATTATCAAAAAATAGATTTTGATATTTGACATGTAATTCTAACAATAGAGAGGCAGGAAACTGTAAAATAGACCAATTTTTCAATTCAAACATGTTAGGTTAGTTTCGAAAACAATTTAGAACACAGGAACAAAAAGAAGCAACACAAACCTGCCCATCTAGTAAAATAGACACCATGAAAACTTGTAACAGTACAAATTTACACTTTCTAACCGGAGTTTTATATAATTGTTGTTTACTGTTTTAGAATAACAATAGTATTAATAATGGAAAGGTAGGTCAAGTTTTATCTGTGGTGGTTTGTGTTTTGATCCCTTTTTGTTCTTGTTTCGCAGCAAGGAGAGCCATGGTGAACCATCGGAAGGTGGCGAGAACAAAGAGAGCTATGAAGCTCAACAATTCAGCCCCAATACATTGAAAGTAGCAGCTGCTGAGTGTCTGAATAGTTGGATTGGATATCTACAAGTAGGCTGGGTGTTTTTTTTTTAAATATGTTGTAATACATTGTTCCTGTTTAATAGATGTTGAACACCATGTGTGGAGCTGGTATGAGATTGGCACAAGCTTTGACCAATTTATCTCAGATGCAAAATGTTGCTGTTGCAACTCAGTGTATGGCTGGTTGGGAGGACCTAACTAGAGCCACTGCAATTGCTAGCAGTTCTGTTAAGAACCATATTGCTGCAGCCATGCAGGATATGAGTATTGGAGACACCTTTACAGGTAAACAGTAAGTGCATGCCAGATAAATTGTTTTTTTTTCAACTAGACCCTCCTGGCTTGAAACAACATCATTCTAGATGCTGATGCTCAGAGACAACTGGAGCACAACCAGCAAATCATCACTGAAAACTTACTGACCTTCATAAACCTCCAGTATCAATTCTCCATTGCCAGCTGTGAGAACTTTGGATCAATGGCTTTGTGTCCAGCTTGTCAAACAACACCGGGTGGGGTGCACAATTCAGACTGCAGCATGGCTGCAGTACAACAGTGTTTTAGTAAGCATGAATCAAGGTACCACTGACTTATGATACAATAGAAACTGGAGCAACAGTACAATAATAAATATTTAGATCTCCAATGTCAAGCCCTAGACTTGAGGATGTTCCAAAACAACACAGCCCCATGGGGGACACAAGAGGCTCATCTCCGTACCAAGAACCAATAAGAGGTCCAAGTCCCATACATAGTTTCTCAGAATCAATCAGGGGTTTCATTCCTTTAGAATCTCTAAGAGGTAAGTGATGTTTAATGTATTTAATGTACAAATACTCATTTGTTATTGTTCACAGGCCCCCTCCCCACTCCTGGTCCCCTACACACCATGAAGCTACCTTTCCCCGGCCGCGGCGGTCAAAGATCCCCCCTTCACTTTCCCCTGTTCCCTCTAGGGGGGCCCAGAAGATGGTCAGAAGCAGCTGCCAGTGAAGTGAAGCCTGAAGGTATTTAATGGGGTGATTTTAAAAATGCCGATTTAACTTCTTTTTTTACTAGGCTCCAAGTCTGAGGGTACCGCCAGACGTTGGTCAATGCCGTGGGACACCGCGTGGCCTGGGGACAGTGGGAGCAGCGGGGGAATGCAGTCAAGGCCGCCTCCATCGAAACTGTCAGTTCCCAGCAGTGGTCCTGGAGGATCCCAGGAAAGAAGCAGAAGCACAACGCCTGGTACGACTTGTTTAGGGGATGTTGTGGTCTAGAGGCTTAAATACTGCGCGCTTTTCCGAGTAAGATAAGAAGAGATATTAAAAACATTTTTTTACAAGATGTTTAATGATGTTTCAAAAGAAATTCTCAAGTCAAGGCATCATTAAGAGTATGTTTCAACTTGCAGTATTGCCAGTTTGCATGAAATTACTTATATATGTGGACTTCTAGGCCGAATTACCCCTTTACACAACAAGACCGAGCAATAACTCAATTACTGAATATTTTAGAGTCTGTAGCATCTCAGGCATCAGCCTCCACGCCCACAGCTCTGCCTGCCGGACCAGGAGTACTGCCAAACACTGAAGGACTAGCCGAGGCCATACAGTTGTTGTCTTGTCGTCCTGCCAGGTCTTCCATACCTAGTACCTCTATACCGGGTCATTCTTACGTGCCAATTTGGGGAGAAACCCACGAGGATAGATTACATAGAAGAATGTTTCCTTCGCAAAGGTTTTTTTGTCGTGAATTCCGTGATTTTTTCGATGTTTTAACATGGTATTTTCCGTAGAGGCAACTGGCAATCGGTAGATGTTCCTCACGTTAGTGGTGTCTCTTTGTCAGAACACTACGACATATTCCCAAGCGCCGCGCCGCTGACATCGAGAAAAAGCAGTTCGTCCACAGATTCCTCGTCATGTCTTTCAATCCACAGCCGTTCTACTGCCAGCGGGTCCGAACGTGGATCTACCAGCGAAGGTAGTGGGCCGGTAAGTTGTTTCTCGCTCATTTTACAGATAATTATCCAACTAAAAGTGATCAGGACTCAGTTCGACTGCACACCAGTTTATACTCGATGTGGAGCGGAAGCGAGCACCTCCCTTTCATCAGACTACCCGAGAGTCAAGAGCCGCAGGAGGACAGCGACACCGACGACCCTCCAACGGAAAAGAGCGGGTTCCAAGCTTTCCCAAAACCCACATAACTGCATCACTGCCATTTACAGCCCTATATACGCATTGTCTGTGTCATATTAATCATCCACTATGTTCGTCAGTATAATCACCATATTTAATCAGGTATAAAAGGAAAAAAATCATCATGGTTGTAGTAAAAAGCTCATATATGAACAGTTTTTGATCTTCCGGGTGAAAAACGACCTCACATTTATCATCAGTACAATTCAATTTAAATACAGTTATTTATATTGTTCAAATCCTAATCGGCATATCAATCATTTTACTATCATAAGTTGCGAACGGTTTTTATGGGGTTCCACGGTTTAATGCTTTATTGAAATTGGTGCTAAACGCGTTTCTTTGTAATGCTGGATCAAGACTTGAACGTTTCTATCCGAATGTAGGATCGATATCACATTTCTTGTATGTATGTTTAATTAATCAATAAAGGATAGCTTAAATTACAAATGAATTGGGATAAATAATATTTATGTTTTTAAAAATATTCCTGATATCCACATACTTAATAAATAGGTTATATTTCGTAGTTTAATACAAATAATTTTAGCGACAAAGAAAAAATTAGTCTGACAAATCAACAAATCGTGCAACAGTGGGCGTTGTTGGCTTTTTGTATATAATTAAAAAAACAATTCAAGAAAACAGTTAGGATACATACTCTTCAAAATTCATGGACTTTTATTTCACCAATTGTAACTACAAAACATTTTTTATAACATTTAATCACTGATTAAAAATTATTTTGTATCAGTGATATCGAAATTTCCTGTTTTACCACAAAAATACTATAAATTTTGACAAAAGTGACACTGTGTATTAAACGGCGCTGCGATCAGTGCGGCAAAACGTGAATTTAAACCACTTTCATTGTTTTATTTAACTGACAGTCTTAAGTGTAAAACTTTCCGAGGTTTAACGCGCTTAGCTCAACAAAAGGGTAGGGTGTATTTACCCTCATTACCGGTTATTCAGCCAATATACTATGCTTTTGAATAATTATATTTTACTAACAGGACTTTTAGTGAACGACGCGATATGTGATATCGAAGCGTCGCCCGTGTTTGTTTATGTCGAAATATTCAAGTGCGGACTTTTTTTACAATATTCGATGTTTTGTGCGTTCATTTTCAAATGTTCCAGTGTTAATCCAGCATAAGGTAACGAAATACTCTCTTTTTGCTATTGGGATATGTTATTTAAAAAAAAAAATAATAACTAGGAAACAAATATTAATTATAATGTATTCTAGTCGTGTAAGGATTTTTTGAAGCGTTTTTTACTATTACCTCTTTGCTGGTCAGAGAGACAACTATAAGCCTCCTACTACTACAAGATAAATAAAGTTTTTAAACTCAATATTGGTGTGCTTTTTGTACCTTGAACAACATTTTTATTTCAGGTATCGAAACAATAATACTACCGTGTGATTGTATATATACAAAGCTTTATTTAAATGATTAAAAACATAATAAATATCTAAAAATTATTACACATATTTAAATATATATATAGAAAAATACAGATATGTTCATTATTAACGTCATACCCGGCCAACTATGTTGGCTCTTCATATGTTATTCGTAAAATACTGAAGCAATTGTTGTTCATGAGTTGGAAATGTTAATACTTAGATGCTAGGGTTATAAGATAGATTTGTTTGTCGACCTCGACACGGTACAGTCCACAGGACGATAACCGGAGAAAAACCAGACCATTACTAGCTAGGATTAGCTACTTTTGTACTTTTTAATGAGGATTAGGACGCGCCCCGCTCAAGAGGGGCCGAAAATTCGTAGGAAATATAGAGTTATTCGGTAATGGGTGTCGTTTTTCTGTATACAAACACGGTGCCTTGGGGTGTTCAGGGGTTTGTGATTGGGGGGATGTTAGTCCATCGGTTCGTCGTCCTCGTCGCCTTCGCCAAAATCTCGATCGTCGTCTTCCAGTTCGTTTTCGTCCTGGATAGACTCGTCTGACAGTGGACAAGCGCTACACCTGTATTTATTTGATAGATGGCGATCAGTCAGGGCATGTTTTAATCGATTGAATGTGTTACGTACCGGCTCTCGTTTATTCCGTAGTTGATACATTTATCTCCGACACACTCGCAGCATCCGTCATGGAACCACCTGTAGCTGGACGCTCCCATCGACTGACAGTTGGTCTTGCACTTGCTCCAGCTCATACACTGGGCCCAGAAGGCCACCGTGCAATTTACCGTGTAGATATTGGAGTTGGGCAACACGTCCTGTTCGGCGTTATTCTGTTCTGAAAAGGGCCGCCTCTCGTGAGCTCGGATCGAATGGGGCGGAAGGGGACACTTACGTATCAGTAGCTTCATCTCCTTCTTGTTGGCGTAATGTGTGACGTCGATGTCGATGGGGAACGTGGTACTGTTCCAGCGGTTAAGGCTGTCGGGACCCTCGGTGAGGGCCCGGAATAGCTGAGGAATGGTTTCCTGGAAATCTTCGACGTGCGACTTCTTACTCAGGGGGCTGCTGGTGGCGTTCGGTTTGGGGCACATATCTAAAACATCGACCGAAAAAGAAATATGAGTTTTTCTGGAAGGATCTGTGACTGATAATGGTGATACTGAGCTAGGTTTTGATGTTTTTGGTTCAAAAATGGTAATAACGTCTTTCTACCTCCTCAGATATTAGACTAGGAACGATCGATATTAGAAAAACATCGATTCAAAAGTATCGATGTGCGATATCAATTAAAACATATCGATATTTTCGATAACACATAAAACTGCATACTACTTTTATGAAATGCGTTTACTGTTATTGCAATTACAAGAGTTAAAGAAAAAAATTAACATTCCCAGATTTTTTGTTGGTGACCCTCTGTAAAAAAATTAACTTTGACAGGTGACAGATCTTTTCATATATCTACATATTGGTCTTCTTCCACTTGTGTTGTGGAATTTTCCGTCAATTAATCATTTTCAAGTTGTTCGTTCATCTCAATATCTGAAATCGATTATTTGATGGCTCTAGAATGGCCTAATGCATCTTGGAAATATATATTCTTGAAACGAGGAAGCAAGAGAGTGGCGACAGCAAGGATGTTAACATTATCTGTTTGTAGCAATCGTTTCTTAATTTATTGAGTTACGTTATTTGCTTAAATTCGCTCCGGTTATCTGTTTTGGTTGGAAGCCTGTCACTTTTATAGTAAGTGCTATAACTTTATTATTGGTCGTAAAATCTCACAAACTTGAGTTAAATTAAAAGTAAAATTTAAAGATATCGAGCTGCATACACAGTGCACAATAGCAGGTCAATTGCAAAAGTCCTCGGCCGGACACATAGATGGCGCGACTAGAATTAAATCCATATGTTTTTTAGTTAGCCCTAACACTCAAAAGATGCGTGTATAAATTTGATAGCTGCCGGATCATTAGTTTGTGAATTATAGTATTTTGAGTGAAGAAACTTTTGTTATTGTGAAAAAAATGGATAAAAAGGAATAGAAAGGCATAAAATATTAGTATGAAGGGAAAAAATACAGTTGAAACAAAAACTTGGCTTGATGCCGAGTTTCCGGACACTGCCCCAGGAAAGTCAACCATCAAGGATTGGTATGGTAAGTTTAGACGTGGTGAAAGGAGCACCGAAGACGGTGAACGCAGACACTCTAAAGAAATCTACTGTGTACAATGTAATATCAACGTGTACATCATTCACGAATATTGGGGTATGAAAAAGCTCTCTGCAAAGTGGGTGCCACGCGACATCACTTTTGACCAAAAACAACGATGAGTTGCTGTGTGTTGTTGTGTTCGAAGATGATCAAGCGTAATAAACCGAGTTTTTTCTTCGATATATGACAATGGATGAAACATGGCTCGATCATTTCACTCCAAAGTCCAATCGACAGTCATCCGAGTGGACTGCACACGATGAAGCCGCGTGGGAAAACGCAAAAGTCGGCTGGCACGGTTATAGCGTTCGTATTTTGGGATGCGCATGGAATAATTTTCATTGACTACCTTGAAAAAAGAAGGACCATCAACAGTGACTATTATATAGCGTTATTGGACCGTTTGAATGACGAAATCGCCGAAAAATGGCCGCATTTGAAGAAAAAGAAAGTGCTGCTTCACCAAGACAATGCACCGTGTCACAAGTCAGTGAAAACGATGGCAAAAATCTATGAGTTGGGCTTCGAATTGCTTTCTCATCCACCGTATTTTGCAGATCTGGCCACCAGCGACTATTTCCTGTTCTCAGATCTCAAAAGAATGCTGGCTGGGAAGAAATTTTCGTCGAATGAAGAGGTGATCGCCGAAACTGAGGCCTATTTTGAAGCAAAGGACAAATTAGTGTATCACCCTTGAAGGGATGATTTCACCTTATGATGAATAAAAAAAACTAATTTTGCCAAAAAATGTGTTTTACTATGGTAGGCCGGGCACTTTTAAATTAACCTGTTATACAAGAGAAAACATGAATAATTGCATATAATAGCAATTATAACTATATGGAAAAAAGAATTAGAAAATTCGTTATGAAAAATATCGGCGAAAATAAAACAAACATGGAAAAGGATTAAAATTGAAGCCCAAAATATTCTATTAAGCATTCTGAGAAATACTTTGGAAGAAATTTTAGGTTTTACTGAGAAATGCGTTCGAAAGCGACTTTTAAAAATAATTTGTGCGTCCTTTCATCGCCAAGGAATTGGATTGGGTTCTACTACTATTACTTTCAAGCAATTTCATGTGAAAGGACTTCGTTTACAGAATAGCATATACAATTATCGGGAAAGTTATCTCGTTGAACGAGCAATCGCTTTAGCATCTATAATACTCGTCAGGTTTAGCCCCCCTAACTCTGCATATTATAAAATACAGGCAAAAGTATTTTCATTGACCGCAGAGGTAATAACAGGTAATAGCTTCTAAATTATAACTTCAGTGATGTAATAAATACATTAGAACTCGGCTGTAACTTATTTCAAATTATGAAAATAACGTTTCCTTATCAAACGACATAAGTTATCCAACGACCTCACAAGCATCACGTAACAAAGAGTAACTGAAATTATTGTTTATAATTTAATAGTGTAGAACAGAAAGATTCTGAGAAAATCAATCTATCCTGTTTTTAAATTACAACTGCTATTATATATGTTGCATTTCGCATTTCGCTGAAATTAAAACTTAAGCATCTCGTATACTGTACACTCGTTCTGATATTGTTTATACTGTTTATCTGATACCTTAGAGTTACAAATACAAAATAATTATGGAAGAAGAAACAATGACGTCAGACAGTTCGTACTTAGGGAGCTGCTGGTGGTGTACGGCTTAAGGCACATATCTAAAACATAGCTAGTTTTTAATGTCGATGATTCAAAAGTTGTAATGACTCCTTTCTACCTCCTCGTAGATTAGACTGGTTCTGTAATAAGGTTTTAGAGATATCGAGCTTCTTATACAGTACACAATATACCAAAAAAAAATGTATATGCGGAAGAGGTGGCAATAACAACGATATGGAAGAAGGAACTAGGAGATTCATTGGGAAGAATATCAACGAAATAAAACAAAATAATGTGTATGAAACATATTGTGAAGAAAACTACGACAGATTTACTGAAAATGCAGCTTCTAATGCCTGGGAGTAACAATAGTAATTATGACTAATTCACTGTATATACTTTACCCAGAGTATAAGTCAGTCCTGAAAAAAATTGAAATGTAATTTTAAATGCGTCCTAAACATTTCATTTTTGTTGTTTTGGTCGCACTGGACTGTTTACATGATAGTGCTTATTGAAATAAACTTCAAAATTACAGTTTGTGCATTTTATTTGCACAAATATGACAAAGTAGTTTATTACACAAGAGGATATATATTTTTCGTTCCACACAGCTCCTAAAAGTTTGCGAAAATCAGTCATCCGTCATCTAATGTATATTATTTAAAAGTGTTTGTCTTTTAGTTACTCTCAACTGTATAAAATTAAAATGTTGGTTGTCTTGTCAAATGTATTTAACCTATATCTTAAAATTATCACAATAAAAAATGTTTCAGTAGTTTTGCCACCGATAGAGTTTTGATATATGGGAAACTTGATTTCAATAATATTATTCTCCTAGTTTCCAGCTGGTGATAGTGCTCTCATTAGGAGTACTCTGTAGACTTGTTACCTGTAGTTATCAATTTTGTACGATAATATTTTATAGTTCTACTACATTTCATAGCTAGTCTAATTCTAATATTCTTTTCATTTCAAAACATTTATGTTGGAAGCACAAACTCGATTTTTTAACTGTGAAATATAATAAATAATACAAATAAAATCTAAGCATGCCAAAATGTTCAGACGTTGGAATGAGGATATTATATTAGATAAAGATTCATATAGATCTATGAAATGATTCTTCTGATAAGACCTAGTTGGTAAGATGAAGATAAAATGTAAAAATCAAACTTTTGCTCTTGCAAGGTGTAGCTCCAAAATAAATGCGTGACTGATTGTAAAATATATATAAAAATGTTTCTTTTGAATAGAAACAGTGAAAAAATAGATTAATAAATCTAAACATAGACGTATCTCTTTTAAAACCGTCTAAAATTCACAACAAAAATACGAGATATGATTTTCGGTGATTATCCGAGAAGGATTTAACGAAAGCCTAAGACATCCCATTAAGCGTTCTGAGAAATAGTTTGCTGAAAATTTAGGTTTTACAGAGAAATGCGCTTGAAAGTGATTTTTAAAAGGATTTTGTGTGTCGGTTCGACGCCAAGGGACTGGATTGAGATCTGCAACCGTAACTTTGAACCATTATTAACTAAAAATTAAATAATTGAAAGTTATTTTTTCTGTTAAAGAGAGAGTGATTCTAAAAAATCAATCAATCAATGTTTTTAAATTACTATTGCAATTATATATGTTCTTGTAAAGATAAAGAAGCATTTTGATGAAATGAAAACCTGAAGCATCTCCTTCTGATATTATTTACACCATTTATCTGATACTTTAGAGTCACCCGAATAAAATTAGTTTTGTACTGTGAAAAAAAGACAAAATAATCGTGGAATAGGAAACAATGACGTCAGAGGGTCTACATTTTGAAATTTTGAACCTTCCATATTGTAATTGCAATGTAAATTTTAAACCTCAGGAAGTGTGGAGAATTTATCACTGAAAAACCAACTTGTGCAATCCTGCATATTACTGGAAGAAAGAAATCCATATTGTCCAAGTTTCGAACCAACCTCGACTCTATGACAACGAAGAAACAGTCAAATCGTACATGATACCGTTTTTAATGCATTATTGGACTTAGGAAAATTCCATAATTGTGAGCTTTTAAAACATCAATACTATTTTATTTATCAACTACTATCCACTATCGAAGATATATCAAGGGTTTTTAGGTATTCATATACATAGATAGTGTTTGATAACTTTTTCCTCCATTGGAGCGTTAACGAGCAAGTTCTTCGATTTATCATGACATACATAATAAACCCTTACACATTAAAATACACTGTACTGTCAAGTGTTTACGAAACTGTGACGTCACACCCACACGTCAATTCATTTTCTTGCATAAACAAATTGGTTTTTTTCGCAAATTAATTGTATAGAACACCGCTGAGTAATTTTTTGTGCCTATTTTGATTACCACAACTTTGTACACAGGCTTTTTCAACGATATTTAACGTTACTGCGAAGTGACATGAAAACCTATATCACTAATAACCGAAATTGTTCTAAAATGTTATGTCCCGAACGACCTTGACAGCTAACGCTATTTTAATATGGGATATAATTAGAATCGCGGCTACACTCCTTCATTTATGGGACGCAAAAAATTGTTTTCAAAGATCCATGCACTTTCTCAAAAACATTACGATAACAAACAGGGGTCCGTTTGCTTTTCTTTCGCGGAAAACGCGTCGTATGACGCTCGCCGATAGTTTTCGGGTACACGTGCGATGGATCGATCACTAAAATCGCTGAAAAACGCATTTTCTTCGATCAAAATTCGATTTTATGCAACCCAATAAACGTTAATTTAATATAATGATATTTGGTGGACTTACCGACACAAGAGCAGCACTCGGTGTACAGGTATCCCAGGCAATTCATGCAGTCCTTGCAGCAGGTGCAGTTTTCCAAGAAATCACAGTTGCACGACTTGGTCAGCAGACATTTACTCACCACACTGCCGCAGACGGCTTCGTTGCAACCGTACACGAAAGGCATCGAGAGGGCGACGAGACATAATAACGACACTAACGCCTTCATTTTCCTGCCTGTGTGTTAATACCTGTAAAAAATAAGTTTTTTTTTAAATATTAAATCGACTTATTCATATGGTATCTAGGGAACGTTCAATTGTTGTCATTTTGACAACTTTTAAAAAACAAACGACATACATGGCTCGCTAGATCTCTAAAACATTTAATATATAATTTTTATGAATTTAATGGGTATGTTATATGGGATTTTCATATTTTTCTGTTAATTTTCGAACTTATTAATGAACAATAATATAACTCGTATTCATCGAATCAATCACCAAGTGAAGGGATGTATATATCACGATGTAAACACCATTAAAACTGAACGTATGCTGCACTAAGAATGCTTTGACACCGAAAACATCGCACAGTGCAGCACTACCGAGAGAAAACCACCAAACCAGACGTCATTAGTATAATTTAACCATCTATAAGCGAATTAATTTCTACACCTGTTCGTTCGTTAATTAAGCGAACTCTGCCACTCACCGTTCGGAACGGGATATCCCGGGGGAAACAGGGGCGGCGCAAGGAGAACGGGAAACGCGAAAAACGCCAAGAAAACGACAACGAGAAAACCACGGCCACCGCTGACTCTCGCGCGGAATTAACCTGATGCTAGGAACCAGAACGTTACACTGACCAGAGTTTACAGCGATTTGCTTCAAAGTCTCCCGAGCTGTTTGGTTCGTCAGACGGTATTTTAACCAGTGGCGTGCGCCGGGGATAACGCAAGATATCCGTAATCACGAAACGCACCACGTATTTAACCACGCGAGACACTAAACGCCATTGTGAGGTTATATCGTCGACATAATCCCAACAAAAACCACCATTCAAGGCCCGCCACGCTTTGAAACTATAATTTTCTAATCTTAAGATTACTACCGCCCTCTACACCACTGCACACTCAATAAAAATGTTTAGCTATTGTTTTACCTATTTCTGAGATTTTTCTACCTGTCCGACTACCGAGAGGTCCAAAAAAATGGTGTGACAAGCGATTTCATTCGTCTTTGATGGATGATTATTGGTTCGAGGTTTGGGACAGGTTATTACCGCACTTCCTGGGTACCCCAACCCTTGTCAGAGCGTCAAGGACAATTGATAACTTCTATTAGTCACCTTAAAACGTGCGGACACCATTAGCATCGAAATATTACCAGGAAACTGTTTCCACACCACCGAGGTAGAATCGAAAAATCGTTAACTTCGATTTTAATCACCTAAACTTCATCCGCAACTGATATTAATTTTTCGGGAATATCTACGCCTCTGGTATACATAATGAGTAGCTTTGGGTGTTCTTTAAAGCATCCTTGGAATTCACTCTCAGAGACCTGCTGGCGACCACCTAAGATGTTTTCCTATTTTACAGGTATCGCTAAATAGACACAATTAAAAAACAAATAAATGCAGCCTTTAGTTTCAAACTTGTAAACAGTCTAATGTGTTATGCAACTTTATATACATAGAGGCGAGTTAAGTTGACTCTATTTCCTGATTTTTTCTCTAATTTTCATAAACCCGTCATTTTTTATTCTAATGTTTTATATAATATATTTTTGAATATAAAAAAAGTTCCTATCACTGGTATACGTCAAAATTTGAATTGTCAACATAACCTAAGTTATATCATTTCAAAATACAAAAATGATATTTGTAGATACAAAATGTATAAGTTTTTAAATACTCTCCGTTTGCCTTTAAGTTACACGTTTCGACAAACTATTAATAACAGTTTAGTATTGGAAAATGTGGTGACAAAATCAAAAAATTACCATACCGTTTCTAAATCGTCATCGTTTGCAACACTTTTCACCACAAGGGTAAAATAGCTCTATTACTAATTATTAGCTCATAAAATCATTTTTTTTTTCAAGAATTTGAGGGTAATTGAGCGAGAGTACTCAGCAGTCTTTGCATTACTACAAAGATCTGGGCTTAGAGATGTCACTCAGTTGTACAAACATCTAGGTTCCACAAGATCATTTCATAGTACTAATTCTAATTCCCAAGGCGATCCTCAGAAATCTAAGGGAAACCGACCTGAAAAAGATGAGGATAATGATAAAGATAAATTATCTACGTTGTTAGCAAAGGCATTTTTGTGGATGCTTACAGCTTATATGTTTATTGCAACAATTTCTCTGTTGTTTCCCAGTGCTAATCAGCCAGAAGTAGGAGAAATGAGACTTGTACATTCTCAGAGTATTGATATAACATTTTTAGGTTGTAAGATACGTGTCATGGAATGAATTTCTCTATCAGATGCTTGCAAAAGGAGAAGTAGAACAAATTATTGTCAGACCTGATTCTGAAATAGTAACTATAATTTTGCACGAAGGTGCTATTGTAAAGGGGAGGAGAGCTGATAACAGAACTTTTCATATGAATGTGGTTGATATTAATAAGTTTGAAGATAAGGTGCGGGAAGCTGAGAGAAGGTTAGGTATTAGGGATGGGGTACCGGTTGTGTATGAGAGAGCAACAGACTCAGCCGGTAAATTATTGATGTCAATGTTGCTGGTGGGTGCACTGATATCACTGCTGGCAAGGAGCAAGAGTATTAGGCCACCACTTGGCATGGATGTTTTCGTAAGTACCCTTTACCTAATTTTGTCATGTACCATTTATATTATTAATATATAGAGTCAAATGGGTAGAGCAAAATTCACCTTGGTTGATCCTTTAATGGGACAAGGCAAAGGTGTCCGTTTCACTGATGTAGCCGGATTAAGAGAGGCTAAAATTGAGATAAAAGAGTTTGTTGATTATCTCAAGAGGCCTGAGCATTACAAGTCCCTGGGAGCTAAAGTACCAAAAGGGGCACTGTTGTTGGGTTAGTACCAGTAACATCATAGTTTATATTGATTACAAGTTAGATATTTAGGACCTCCCGGATGTGGTAAAACTTTATTAGCCAAAGCCGTAGCTACTGAGGCTAATGTTCCTTTTCTCTCCATGAATGGGTCTGAGTTCATTGAAATGATTGGAGGATTGGGTGCTGCCAGAGTCAGGTCAGGATTTTCTTCCTATAATAATTATTGTTCTGTTATTATTTTATATACAGGGATCTTTTTAATGAAGCCCGTAAAAGAGCTCCGTGTATTATATATATCGACGAAATAGATGCCGTAGGGCGCAAGAGGAGTGGGTCTTTGGGCAATACCGGAACAACAGGGGAAAGCGAACAAACCCTCAATCAACTGTTGGTGGAAATGGATGGCATGGCCAGCAAGGAGAACGTTATTATGTTGGCTTCGACGAATCGTGCTGATATTCTGGATAAAGCGCTGTTGAGGCCTGGCAGATTCGACCGACACATACTCATCGACTATCCGGATTTGGTAGAGCGCAAGGAGATTTTTGAGTATCACCTCAAAGTTATCGCGTTGGAGAACTTGCCTGAGACTTACTCGAAAAGGTCGTGAGATTTGGTAATTTACAAGGAATTTAAACACTGATTTGGTTGGTTTGATTGAAGGTTGGCGTATTTAACACCAGGATTTAGCGGTGCCGACATCGCCAACGTTTGCAACGAGGCGGCTCTGCATGCCGCCCGGTCAAAACAAACGAAAGTCACCAAAGCCGACTTAGAATATGCTGTCGAGAGACTAGTAGGTTAGTCTCCGTTTTTTTTTTTTCTAATATTGTCCAGGAGAAAATATATTTTCTTCGTAGGTGGCACGGAAAAACGATCGCATTCAATGTCGCCCCAGGAAAAAAGAGTGGTGGCCTACCACGAATCGGGCCACGCCCTTGTCGGCTGGATGCTGGAGCACACCGACGCCCTGTTGAAGGTCACCATCGTGCCCCGGACCAGTCTGGCTCTGGGTTTCGCCCAGTACATCCCGAAAGACCAGAAACTGCACACCAAGGAGGAGGTAAGTCCGATTTCCTTGGGTACTTCGATCGGACCGTCGGTTTTATTATTTTTATGCGATAGATTTTCGATAGAATGTGCATGACATTGGGGGGAAGGGTGGCGGAGTCGTTAACGTTCAATAAAATTACGACCGGCGCCCAGAACGATCTGGAAAAGGTCACCAAGATGGCGTACGCGAACGTTAAAGAGTTCGGAATGAACGAGAACGTGGGTTTGTTGAGTTTTCCCGAAGAGGAAACGAAGGAATTAGGTAAATCCAGCGACTAACGCCGGAAACGTTCACCTCTACGTTATTGTTCTAGGCAGGAAACCCTATAGTAAAAAACTAGCCAACTTGATTGACCTGGAAGCCAGGAAACTCGTTGGACAGGCTTACCGACAGACTGAGGCCGTGCTAAAAAAGCACAAAGACAAACTAGAAATGGTTAGTGATACTGTTGCAATTATAATTTTCCCCACCATCGCTAAAAATACATTTTCCCGACAGTTAGCTGAGAATTTGTTACAAAAAGAGACCCTGAACTACGACGACGTAGAGAAACTCCTAGGGCCACCTCCTTACGGCAAGAAGAACCTCATCGACCCGGCGGATTTCGAGGAGAGCATCAGGAAAGAGGCGGGTGATGTGAAAGAGAACGACAACACTGCCAAACCCACGGCCACGTGATACTATATTGATTTACTGGCGGATTTGTAGATATTAATAAAATATTTAATTTATGTTATATTTACTGGATTGGCCCATATCTATCCCTCGTAGCAAATATGGTGAAAGAAAACTAATGGTTCTCATAATAGAGTACCATTCCATTGGCTTGATTGAGCTTTGGGTTTGTTTGTTGTGATTGAAGGTTAGATAATTGAAGTTGTCTAATGAAAGGATCTGGATCTGGGGACTGGTGGTCTGCAAAACTCCTAGGGTGAAGCTCACATAGATTTAGTTGGCTAAAAGGTTCTTACAATCTCACACCCAATGACCTTTCTTTTTGCAATAATTGCAGCTACTATTCTTGATGTTTTTCCTAATATCTACTAAATGAGGATCTTACTGATTTGGAGATGGTATATGCGGATATATTTTTGATGATTTTTCAAAATATTTATACTGATTTCATTAAAGCAATTGCTTAAATTATCAATTAATTTTTTTATTACTTTGTATCAGGAGTTATTCATAATAAATATGGGGGGAAAACTATCCACTCAATAATATATTTAATTTATCTAGATTTATTGCTGCATCATTGATATACTCTATTTTTATTTTATTATCTCGTATTAAATGCTACTTATGACACATTTGGATTAAATATAACCAACGGTCACTTGATGAAATATAAACTACTAAGTATTATGAATAAAGTGTTTGATATATAGCTGTGATATTTGCCTGTCTGGCGTTTGTTTTTACTCACAGCAAATTTGGTTAAGCAAACCACAGGCCACTTGATGTTAAAACATGAATTGTATGTTTCACGTTTAATGTGAAGCTAATTATTCAGTTATTTGTGGATTGGTAAGACTTGAATTCACTAGGAAATAGGTAAGTTAGTAATTTTGATAGAATCACCTTACTTACATGTGATATTGTAGACAGGAAGAAATTGCTACGGTCTGTCAGCATATTGTAATCAATCAACGAAGAGAAATGGGGAAGACAGTATAGGATTGTGATGATGTAAATGATTTTCATACCACCAAACTCATGGCAAAATGATGAGATATAAATTTGTTCATAGATTTTTGGATGTTATGAATACAAATGTTAGAAAACCTGACAATAATTCTATTATTTCCCCTCCAGTGTTATTCAAAACAAATTGGGCGATGTAGAACCAACGGTCGGTTGATGAACTACTACGTATTACTAAATATTGTCTATGCAACATTTGATAGCATAGGAAATATGGCTGACGAAACGAGAGACTACTTTATATCAGCAAAATGTAGTCCTCAATTCCTAGTTATTAAAAAATATTAAATTTTGTGTTTATTTGATGATTTTGCGTTTTGTGATTAAAGAACATCTTAATACTCACGATTAAATTATGATCAGTTGTTTCATTCATAGACTTTTTAACAGACTTAATGAACATCACTATTATTGTATTTTTTTGTATTCATTATTTTTGGGTCTAATATTCTTCATAGGTAATTTTCGAGGAAGAATCGATAGTAATTCGATTATATATATATAGGTATAAATAATCATAGTATGGTATATGGTGTGCTTCCAGTCTTTGTCCCTTTTAAAGCAAATTTAACGGTTTCTTGCTGAAAAACTAATTTACGTATTATTTAGTGTGCATTATTAGTAAAATATTAAAAAGAAACGATATATATTCAATTGTTTTGCGTTCAATGTTACTTATGGTAAATTGGGCGAGGGCGAACCAACGGTCACTTGATAAAATATAAGCTTCTTTATGTTCTTAGAAATAATCGTGATATACGTTGTGTTACCTCGATTTTTGTGTCATTTGCGATAGACGTAAAGTAAATATAATGGTTACCTTGTAAAATACTTTATTCATCGTTTGACTAACATTATTACTAAAATATTAAATGAATACGATGTATATAGAGTTATTTTGGGTTTAATGTTATGTATAATATATTTGGCAAAGGCGAGCTAACGGTCAGTTAATAAAACATTAATGTTTTTAATTCGTCTTTATGAAAAATGTATTAAATTTATTTATTCATAAATTACTAAGTATTAGTAATAAAATATGAAATAAACTCGATGTATACTCATTCATTTTACGATTAGTTTTACATATAATTAGCGAAATATTAAGTAAATACGCAATATATTGAATTTTTTGTTTAAAGATATTTATAAAAATTTGGCGAAGGCGAACCAACGGTCACTTGAAAAACATCAATTTTTTTTATGTGTAGAAATAATCTTACTATACAAGGTGTTGCATCGCCTTTGCTGTCATTCGTATTGAATATGATTGAAGGAGACTGAAGAAAAATAATTTTGGTATGAAGTAAATTGTAACAAGTAAGGTTGAAGGTTTGGCGAAGGCGTACCAATTACTTGATGAGTTATTAGTTTAGTCTTGAATTAGTATATACAATGAATACAGTATAAATTAAAAATAATATTTCTCGTTTAATAGTGCTTATAACTATTTGTATTACATATAGCATTATATATAACAGTTACTAATTTAATTTAATTATCTTACTACGCGGTATATTGGGTATGAAACAGTTGCAGGTATCATTTGTGTAACAAAACGTTTATTAAATATGATGCATACTTTATTATTTCGAGTTTATAAAAATTACGAAAATTTGGCGAAGGCGACCAAAGGTCACTAGATGGAAAATTAATTTCTATCATAGTTGAAATGTTAAACGAATGCGACGTTTTTTGTGTCGTATCTCGTACGTCCGAAGAAATCGCCGATCGCAGAAAAAAATAATGCCATCCACGGCTTTCTAACGATTTTCCTCGACGGTACTCACCACAGATGCCGTCCGCCAACTGTTTCTCACCCCCGAAACCCAGTTTTTCTTCCGTCCGGACGGGCACCAACCCGAGCGTCACGGCAGTCACCAGACGCTGCCCGTACCCTCGCCTCCGTCCCACCGTTCGTCCACCGGACTTTCGATTCTTCTTTGGTTCAGAAGTCCGCGAACCACCGTTCGAATCGCGTCTCGAAGAACCACTCGGTGTCCGCGAGTCCAACGATGGAATAACCGAAGAGAAATCCGAGATTTCGAACTGTTCGCGCTGTTAGATGTGTGACTATCGAGAAATATGTGTTCGAACCAGTGCTTTTCGTCGAGATTGTTCGGACAGCGAGGATGCTACAGTCTGCTGGTGATTCTGGTGGGATTAATAAGCTGGTCTAAATGTCAAGGTACTGGCAGGTTTATGATTCCTATATTGTAATGTGGTTCGGTGCTAATCAAGGGTCTCCGCGACTAGAAACAAAGAAATTAGAAAGTACACTCGGATGTGATCATCATTTCGAAGCCTATATGAGACCCAGTAAACCACATGTTCTAACACAGTCTGAAGGGTGTTTCAGATACCTTTCTCATACATTCAACTCGATATTTAAGATTCAAGGGCATCGGTCACTTTTAATAACGAAAAAACATCAATACCATCCAATATTTGGTTCTGCGATCGAATAAATCAATGCTATAGGAGAACGTATGTTCTAAAACCGCTTGGGGAACGTTTTTTACTACTCATATTTATTATTATATAACACCAAACACTTTTAATATCTAAGATGTATATATTTTATTGATTTATCATCCAATATTTGATTTCAAAATCCAATAACCCAATTTCCTCTGAGAATGTAAGTTCTAAAACAGGTTGTATAAGATTCCTCATGCATATCAACAAGATATTCACGATTATAGGACATCAAAAACTTAAATAAACCAATTATTTATGAGAATGTATGTTTTAAAACAGCTTCTATAAGATGCCTTATGCATATCAACTAGATTTATCATTCTAGGACACCGAATACTTTTAATAACCATAAGATATATAAGAATTTTATTAATAATACATCCAATATTGGATTTCAGAATCCAATAATTCAATTTACAATGAGAATGTAAGTTCTAAAACAGCTTGTATAAGATTCGTCATGCATACCAACAAGATACTAATTATTATAGAACACCAAACACTTCTAATACCCAAAATACGTACATTTTAGTGATATGATATCCAATATTTGATTTTATAATCTAATATATATATATATATATATATATATATATATATAGTTAGTTTGAGGCTTGAATTTATTGTGATATAAGTCAAATTACTCTTAATACCCGAAAAATTTATAGGTTTAATGTAAAAAGAATTACATATTTAGTAGTTTCCGTAACATTTAGCTGGTCATTTATAATTGATGTGAAAATAACTTTTTGAAATGAACATATGAGAAACTGCAAGTGATGCAGAACAATGAACAAGTCCAGGAAGAAATCAAAATGCATCGCAAGGTTGACGTCGTGATCACCATCACCGAAAAAATCATATTCTATAGCATTCCTATATATAGAACGCGAATAAATAAGATCGATATATGATTAATGTATATCCATACGTAAAAATAAAAAGGACATTTTCTCAGATACGTTGCATTCTATTTTAAATAAATGTTAAACAGAAAAAAAACATATCAAGGACGGACCAGAAAAATATATGACGGTCAGGCTGGTTATTAAGAACGGAGAAAGAATACTGTCATTGTGGGCTGAGTCATTTAAAATTCAAGCGACTATACCTGTTTTACAAAGTAACCTTAAATATTATACATTATTATAATGCTAATAACAAGTAATAAATGGAGAAAGTTTTAAATAATGTGTGTAGAATAATTAGAGAAATTAAATAATAAATAATCTTAAAATTTCAAAAATTACCATTTTATAAAGAAACTACTTATACTTTAAGATTAAAACTGAAATGTCAAAAATATTTTAAAATATAGTCTATTCAAAGTTTATTTGTATATGCGTCATCAAAATTTGTGACGTCAAAACGCCGCAATGTTGCCGCATCAACTCTGAGTTTTAGTTCAGTTTGGCTTTGACATACAACAAAATTCTAATACTTATCTAAATAAAGTAATTGAATAATAATCTTATCAAATATAAATTATTTTAACATTATAGTACATCTAAAAACTACAGTTTATTATACAGCAACCATAGTTTATAGGTTAGAGTTATAACCTCTTATCACTATTGCTTTCAAGAATTTTTCATACGTCTGACAACTGGGTGACTTTGACAGGCTCATTAGTTTACGTGTTCGAACTAATCAGACCGCATTGACTCTTTTTAACTAAAATAAGATGAGAAGGACAATATTGTCTGATTCTAAAACGGATTTACAAATTGCGACAGGCATCATTGTCATTGAATCAAAATCCCATATCCAGAAAGTTTCATTCACTAACTGTCACATTCTGAGCCACTGTTCAAGTGAATAATTAATCAATTTTTGTTAATTTCAAGATTTCAGTTTCATTTCAAGTTTAATTATATACTTTTAAAAATTGTATTATTTTAGAAGAAATACTTAGAAGCTGCCTTTAACCTCTTTGTGGCTGATTTCTATTTTACTTAAATCCTATTTTTCCTAACAGTGTGTGAAGTAATGACTTATATCCCTCAAGGAGTTGCATACTCTTAAGTTTTCTATGGATACTTTCTGAACAGTTAACAAAGAATTAACTCTGAAACATTTGTATTAAATTATATTCATATTTAAACAAAAACTACTCACCATTTTTGTAATCTCATAATCATTTTATAATCTTGAATAGAAGTAACGTCAAGGTATGCAGACCATTTATTCATTCTCTTTTCAGAAACGTGAATAAGTAAAGTATACTGTTACAAAAATATACGAAATCAACTCGAGAACATCTGCTCAAATCTCCTATCCATTTTATTTATCAGGAAGTCCTCATAATGTTCAATCATCAAGGCTATTGTTTGGTACATAGTTCGGTCTCTAAGAATTGGTGTAATTTTGTCCTTTGCTCTTTTTCTATCGACTACTCTTTTGTTGTCCTTTTCTATTCTTGTTGATTGAAAGTTGAATATATTTGATGGTTATGTTGTGGTGTATCTCTTATCAGTTCTCTCTTTCATTGCTCTTTTTGGCTACGTTTCCTAGTTTTTGAAAACTATTCATCATCAGTGCTAAAGGATTCAGTAAGTATATTTTGAATTTGACAAGTATTTTGCTCATATTCTTGGTTAACTTTAAGGGAATAGCCAGTTTTAGAAGCAAAATTGGCTGCAAATAATGTTTTGTTGATTAACAATTCGATATCGGTACCGACCACAAAAATACGATACATAATAAAAAGGAGTTAAATAAAAACATCAGATGCGACGTAACATACGTTACGCCACCTATTATATATTCTTTTCTAGAACATATATCAATATTACAGTTACATTACCATTTACCCAGCAGAAAAACCACCTACAGGCTCCCAAATATCTATGACATATTCACCAAAACGTTTGCTTTACACCTACGATGTATCTCTGTTTATAACAACCTGTCTTGTTACACATACGTCTATACATATTAATCTCAGCCCTGGTTATTAATTTATATGAATTATTTACTTACCCAAGAAAAAGGAACAGCAAACATTTATGGAAAATGCTAAAATACAAAGTACTACGTAAATATCAGATCTTGTTGAAAGTTTTTATTTGGCCAGTCTAACTCTTTGATGCAAAGAAAAATGTTTGGACTCGATCTTGAAAATCCTTCAAGATAGCATTATTTCTCTCTTTTGGTAATTTTATCAAAATTGATCAGCATATTACTATCCAACACTACCATATCCCCATATAATAACGCGCCTATACGCTATGATTATGTTCAAAAAGGTTCAACATAATTAAACTATTTTGGCGAGTTTTAGAGCAAATAATGAGAAGTAGATACCAACCAATTCATCCTTTGGAACATTCCGTTAGAAATTTTTCATACCCTATGAATCTATTCAGCTGTTTTAAAAGCAAATGGTGCTACAGCACCTTATTAATAAATAAATATTCTGAATATTATTTTGTCCATAACCTGTATGTTACAGTACCAGAAGAAAAGAAGAAAGTCATAAATAAATAGAAACGTTTCATTTTTATATAACAGAAAATAATCGACAGTCTTTTAGAACACTTTGCCAATAATTATATAACGATTAAATTTAGAAGTCCACAACAAATGGTGCACGGTACCGATGAACCTTTCGCTGATAATCAAAAAGACCGGTTTCCCATTTCGACAACGAATTAAAAAAACAATTAGCGTCCTCAGTATTAGTTTTGGGAAATGTTACTCGTCTTGTCTATGTCGTAATTGCGTTTTTGTACTGCACAACCTTTACGAATACATCTGGCTTGAAGTATTTCAGCTATTAAACGTCCGATTTCGTTCTGTGGTGAATGGTAATAACAACGGCGTTTATCTAGGTTTAGATTGGCTTTTAATTGGAGCCGAGTATATTGCTACAATTGTACATTAATTGAAACGATAACAAATACAACGATAGACTTTCGTTGAAAATTAATTTCAAATTGTTTCTAGTTAATTTTGTCCACTGCTGTAGATAATGATCGATATTAGTTGGTTTATATATACAGTGCCTCAGGCTTGAAATTATGTTCTTCATGAATACTGGACAATCTCATTTTCCAAAAGTATAACTCCCAATGTTTAGACATTATTTAAAAACCATGAAAATTACAAGAAATCTCTAAATATATATAAATATATATATATATATATATATATATATATATATATATATATATATATATAACTAAGTTCAGTTTTAAAGCACTTAAAGGCACATAAAAATAAAATTCTTATTTTTACTGATTTAAATTGATTTTTACTGATTTAACGTATTGAAATTTTAATTTTTTTAATTATTTTGTCTTTTCTCTATAATATCGATTAAAATGTAATTATAACAAAGAAACTATAGCAAGGTATATCAAATGATAGATAGAAGAATCTAGAAAATAGATTATTATCATATATGTAATATTTAAAAAATTATCCATATTTTCCAAAAACATATCTCCTTTTTCGTGGTTTTACAGGTTTAGCTTTAAAGGTTTCAAGTATAAGCAAAAACGAATTATTTCATTAATTTCTATAAACTTTAAACTAGGTTGTGTTGTTTTGTTTTATAATTTTAAGCAATACATTTGTTTCGTTTTAATAATTCTGGAATTGACAATGTGTTAGTAGTTTCTATAAATTTGGTTTAAATTGTGTAACAAAATACGAAAAAATGATTCCTTGAAATATGTTGCTATATATAACATAAGGAAATCTTAATTTTCCGAACATAATAGCTCCTTTATAATATTTGTAATCACAAATATAGCTAAAAACAAATTAATTTTTCTATTTTTGTACTTCCAACAGACCGCGATTAAAATTAAAAATAATCACTTTTCGATAAATGAAGCGAATGAGACCATTCGCCCATAATAAAAACTGTCATACCATGTAAAACATATATATCGAGTATTGACACCCGTTTCCATCTAAGGAACGAACCAAACAGCTGGAGCGAGACTATTTTTCGCAGAGACCTGACCAGAATGAATTAGAAAGTGTTCTGGTTCCCTGTTTAGAGTTTGGTTATGGTTATGCTTTGTTTCGCGGTCTTGGACCGGATCTGTAATCATTGGGCACTAATCGAATACGGTAAAATATTTTTTCCATTAATCTTTTGTTCGATATTTATTCTAGACGATATAGACAAGCAATAGAACAGCAGCTTCATCAAAATTCTACAGAATCAAGTTGTTTTCTCTAGAGTTTCTCAGGATATACGAATTTAACTAGTCTTCATCATAAACAGTATAATTTTTTGTAATTATATTATAGATGGACTCGTCGCTGCAAGGAAAGAGTCATTGAACATTCTTTTATTAATATTTATCCTGTTTGAGTCGGTATATTGACAGAATGTAATAGGAATGGAGCTAAGCCTGAACGTACCGGAGAGCTTCCCATCATAAGTTCAAGATAGATGTGTTTTATTAGTTACAACTCAGAATAGTATTATTTTATGCCATCAAAGAGTGAGGAGATAATTAATTTTTATACTTACATTTAAATATCTTGTGGCTAAGCTTCAAATATTAAAGGAGCTATAATTTTGAAAAATATCAATTTGTACACATCCAACAAATTATACTCGTAATAATACATAATTGGTGCTTATTTTATTGGTACGACTCTAGTATAACCAAAGATATCAAGAAACAAAGATATAATGGTGAAATTTAATGTTTCTTGATTATATTTTGAATTATCTCTGTAATTTTGGTTAAAATATAGTTATAACAACGAAACTACTGGTTGATGTGCCAAACGATAGGCAGAATAATGTAGAAAATGTTTTGTTATCATATACGTATTATTTAAAAAATTATGGATATTTTCCAAAATCATATCTCCTTTGGTTTGGTAAACTTGGCAATTTTTTGTCTTGTTTGCAAGTTCTGCATGACTTGTTCCAACCGTTTTAAGTTTATATATGTGTAATTTAATGTTTTTTCTATTTATCTTTCATAAGTAATAGTTAGAAATAAAAATTATTTATTAGCGCTGAAAATGAAAATGAAACTATGTCAGCGTCTTGATTTTTTGAAGAGACATCCGAGTAACCTTTACATATATCAAATATCGCGTAGTATGATGTAGATATTTACAGAAAGTGAGAAAAAAAAAGAAATTTACACTTATATTTAGATATTTTGTTTCTAAGCTTCAAATATCAAAGGAGCTATACTTTTGAAAAATATCAATTTCCTTCTACACATCCAAAAAATTATACGTAATAAATTATACTCGTAATAATACATAACTGGTGCTTATTTTATTGGTACGACTCTAGTATAACCAAAGATATCAAGAAACAAAGATATAATGGTGACATTTAAAATTTCTTGATTATATTTTGAATGATCTCTGTAATTTTGGTTAAAATATAGTTATAACAACGATACTACTGGTTGATGTGCCAAATGATAGGCAGAATAATGTAGAAAATGTTTTGTTATCATATACGTATTATTTAAAATATTATGGATATTTTCCAAAATCATATCTCCTTTGGTTTGGTAAACTTGGCAATTTTTTTTCTTGTTTACAAGTTCTTACATGACTTTTTCCAACCGTTTTAAGTTTATATATGTGTAATTTAGCGTTTTTTCTATTTATCTTTCATAAGTAATAAAAATAAAAATTATTTATTAGCGCCGAAAATGAAAATGAAACTATATCAGCGTCTTGATTTTCTTTTATTCTAAGAGACAACCGAATAACCTTTACATATATCAAAGATCGCTATCAAAGTATGATGTGTGAAATTTAAACTTATATTTACTATTATACTTTTGGGGAATATGAATTTCCTCGTATACATCTAAAAATTATCACCTACCATAGTAATATACACTTTATTATACTCGTAATTATACCTAATTTTGTAGTTTTTGTTTAGTTTTTGATTTTGATTTTGAATTTTCTCTGTAATGTTGGTTAAAATATAGTTATAAGAACGAAACAACTACTAGGTGTGTTAAACGATAGGTAAAAAAATTTAGAAAATATTTTGTTATTATATATTTATTATTTAAACAATTATGGATGTTTTCCAGAAACATCACTCCTTTTGTTTTTACAGACTTTTTTCCTATTTTTAGATTCCTGAATCGCTTCTTCCAATGTTTTTTTTTAGTTTATATTTGCGTAATTTGATGCTTTTTCTATTCATCTTCCATAAAAAATAGAACTAAAAATGATTTCCAGCGCTGAAAATGAAAAACCAACTACATCAGCGTTTAGATTTTTCTATACCAATAGACATTCGAATAACCTTTACAAATATCATAGGTCGCGAGAAAGAAGGTAATGTTTTCGAAACTATTCGGTGATTTATTGCTCTGATATAATTCATTGTTGAAATGGCGGATGGGCTTTTAAAGATATTCGTCAACATCCATCTCGACGACGTTCAGAATGGTGTTTGATATTTTCCAGGATGGCGAGAAATGAAAATCGAGTCGCCTTCACATTTGGACGGCTGAAATATCGTCGAAGGTCGCGCTATCGGTCAGCGTTCGAATTTCGGTCTCAGTTGGCGACTCGACTGGCCGAAAACAAAAACCGTTTGCCGCGAATGGCGGTCGCGCGACGCCGTCCATTGCGAAATCCACAATGGCCGAGTCACCTTTCTAATTTTGCGGTTTACAAAACACTTTCGGTAAGTATTTTCGATTAAGCGACCACATCAACATTGTTCAACAATGGCGGCGGCGACTCGGGTGAAAAAAAGCACCAGTTTTAGACCAGAAATAATATATAATAACGACCATTGTTAACTTATATAACCGGTTTATTTATCTAAAATTAATTTAATACCACGACCAGAGATTATTTGATAGAGATATCGGTGATTCCTTCTGGTTTTGTTATCTTTATTCGGTCAATTTTTTAATTGATTATGGAACATTTGAATATGGCTGGTACTATGATAAAAGAAACATCGGTGATTGTTTGGACAATTATATAAAACCGAAGTGAATGTAAATGAATGTAAACAAAAAGCTGAAAATCAATAGGAATTGATTTATTTATTTAACATTATTGTGCAAATAATTGTACATATTTTCGTTATTTTTTAAATAATAACATCAGGCTCTTAGAAATTTTCTATGGTATTATTGAGGAAAAAAATAAAAGAGCTACATTTTTGGAAAATTTTAATCTGGTGGTATATCTCTGTGTTAACCAAAGATATCAAGAAACATTACAAAAACGGCACGGAATTGACAAATGTTACTGTTAAAATGTATGATTTTTTGGTAATAATCATATAGGCAATGCTTACATTACTTATATTAAAATAACTTCAAGTTAACCTTGAAATATTAAAGGAGTAATATTATTGGAAAAGGGCAATTTTGTGATAGTTATTTTAAATTAATGCTTTTGCGAAAACAAATCATACATTTTATATTGTTCTATACATAATTCTACATATTTAATGTTTTGCAATGAAATTGCAATAACTTTAACAGAAGATATTAAAATAACAATCTTAAAAAAATCTAAAAATGGTCAAAAATAAATAATATGTAAAACATTTTTCTGGTTTGTATAGAGTCAAAAAGTAATATAATATCACCTATATGTAAATTTTTTAGAAAAAGTTTAAAGTTGAAGTTAAGAAGCTAAAGGAGTTATATTTTTGTAAAATACCAATAATGTTCTAGAATAATATATTTACGATAATAATACATATTCACCATTAGTTTACACATAATTGTATATACGTTATACCAATAGTAATACAATAACTGTGCTATAAACAAAGATATTAAGAAAGGTTAAGAAATGCAGATATAAGGTTTAAAAAACTAATGGAATGGAAAAGAGTTACGTCAGAATAGAATATAATATAATTCAAAGCATAGAAAAAAATTTATAGTAAGTTAATTTCACGAATATACATTGAAGTGAAGATTCAAGAAAGCTAAGAGTTACATTTTTGGAATCTGCCAATTTTATGGTATAGATCTTAAAATCGTACTTTATGATAATTTTGGGTGGTATTTGTTATATTTTTCTACATACTAGAAGCTATTTTCAACTTTATAACTCTATTTTAAATAAGCATATTGAGAAAAATTCAAATAGTTTCTTGGTTTAAGTAAAAATGAAAAGAGCAGCTTGCAAAACGACAACATGTCAATATTACTTAAATTCGAACTAGAAGAAAACAAAAGGAATAGTACTTTTTACTTATATTTTAAGGATTTGATGTTTAAAGGCCAAAAACTAAAGGAGTTATATTTTTGGAAAAATGCCAATTTTTTAAAAATAATATATTTTTAATAATAATACGTATTCTATATTATTATATACATAATTCATACGATACTAATTTCAATTTAAAACAGAAATATAAATATGAAGGTTACAATTGAGGAAAGTTATATATAGAGAACTGTTTAAAACGTGGACTCTAGGAAATACAGTGTTAAGTACGAAGTCTACTGAATGTGAAGAAATAATTACTAATACTAATTTAACCTACATTAAAATTCAATGAAGCTAAATCAAAGGAGCAATATTATTGGAAAATACAACTTTTATTATTTATAACTACAAGTAAAGTTTTTTTAATAATCTATTTTCTATACTAATCCATTAAGAATAATCCCCCACGGGGCTTGGTATGACCAAGTACGGTGAGTGACGCCACCGGGGCCCGAGTTCCTTTTCCCTGTCATCGTATCGTAGCTTGGGGATTGTACAAAGGGTTAACGACGCCTAGGAATCAGTCTCTGACCCCTAGCCGCACCATGCTATTATCGTCTGTGGTCATGTCTCGCGAAT
The DNA here is from genome assembly GCF_030347505.1 of Rhynchophorus ferrugineus. NCBI lineage: Eukaryota > Metazoa > Arthropoda > Insecta > Coleoptera > Curculionidae > Rhynchophorus > Rhynchophorus ferrugineus. Next base: position 3,126,427 of record NW_027472589.1, on the reverse strand, counting down.
CTTGACTTAACCGCCCGGGTCAAGAAGACAACCTCAATAAAAACCTATATCCTATCTTGAGTTGAGCCGAGAAGATGCGTGGCTGAATAGATAATCAGTCCGACCCCCTAGCCGATTGAAACCCCACCCTGCAAAAGTGGCAAGACTTCATGTAAATCCAAGCCCTTCAACTCGGCATGCAAGTACCCCTACCTGAATGCGAGAAGATGCCCTTATAGACTATAAATATTTCCACCCATTCAATCCTATTATTCAGTGGAACCATCCATCAAAAGTTTGCCGAGATAAAAATATTATACCGTAGCCACAATCAGTCCCTTGTTTTGCTCCAGGAGAAAAAACTTTTCTCCAACAGACCTTCCATCATTTAGAACATATTCTATCATAGAAAAGGAGAGAAGTTTCTCGCACCTTCAGTGGTCTATGGACCTTATGGACCATGAATCTTTAAATGTTGTTGCTATACACATCTTTCAGTGACATCTCTCAGTCTCGGTGTATTGCACAACTTCAAGAATTCCTTGACAGGAGAAGATACAGACCGATCCCTTAGATTTCTGCTATAGATCGACTATCTTCACGGAGTCTAGTCCATACTGAGGTGAGTGTTGTTGACAAAATCACCATTGGCACTTCGATGTGGGTGCTTGAATTTGTACCCATTTAAAGTTTTATATATATGAGTTATACTTTTATTTCCCCCTATTTGTATTTAATTTTATTTATTTTTATATATTTTAAAGTATTTTTACTTTTTACCAACTATGGGTTTATCTGGACTGGGCCTAAAGTTTAACGTGGGCTCCTAACCACAGTTCTCAGCATTAAGCCTACCGACTGGCGAGTGACCAACTTTAGAAATCATCCCAAAAGACAGCCGGTCTTACCCAGCCTGGTTACTGGCGTGACTGGGATCAATTTCCTTGTCGGATTTTACACTCTTGCCTAGAACATTCACAAATATTAAACAATCACAAACAAAAATTTACGACCATGCCCCAGCAGGTTTGGAACCCGCTGCTATCGCAATAGCAGGAGTCCGTCACCGTCCCACCGCCTTTACCACTGCGCCACCAAGCCGCTTAATTTTATTTTATTATTTTATATATACACATAATCGCGAATTGACGATATTCATCTAGGCGATAAAAAATGTTCATAATAATTGTACAAAATTAATGTTATTTTATAATTATACTGTTATTAACCCGAAATATTCATTAAAAATAGCGATAAGAGTTATTAGAAATAGAGAGACATTATGTAGTTAAACAAAAATTATGAAACAACATCCTCAATCATCTCATCATCACTCATTAATGCGAGTGCACACATTTCATTTGATTGTTTTTTAACCTGTGACATTAGAAAGTATGTTTTGAGTCGTCTACGTTTGGACTTGTTAACCTTTACGGTCGGGCATTTAAAACCATTCACCGAAAACGCGTCAAGAATCAAGATGCCTCTGCATTCGATATCGATCTTTATGATTCAGCGATGCCATAACACTTTATTGCTCATATATATCGTAATGGTGATTTATAACAGATTATTTCCACGCCAATAACAACTAGAAATAACTTCCAACATTGTATGCTAAGCTATTTTAACGTTAATATGGAACACTCCATTCTTAACCTCATATTTTTGTAAAATTGACGCTGCATTAATGAATTTGCTCGAGAGCCACTTGCACAGACCCACAATTATCTAAATTTTTTTGTTTTGTTATGAAATATAATCTCTTGACATACTTTTCACCAGATCACACGCCATTTTCTCTTCAAGAAATCATCATGAAATGTAAAACTGTACTCAAATAGCGCAAGACTTTATTTAATTCCATTAGTAAGTAATATCAAGCACCATCTAGTTGCCTGACTGTTCTTGAATAAATTCGCGAAAACATCTAATTAGAACAGTCGTCATTGAGACTATGTAAATGAGTCAGTGGAACAGAGAGAACCGCTAAAACATTAACATATTCATCTTAAGATGATAACTAAGAGCCAACAGTTACTATAAAGAGAAAAATATACGTTGAACTTTTTTGTTTACCGTTATATCACGAATTATCATTAGTTATGTACGTGTAGATAATTTGTGTTCTCGTTAAACATTGTTTTTAGTTCAATTAAAAGCAAAACAGGCAAATTTTAACGCAAAAAAATGAGATTAGAACATGGAACAGAAACATATAAAGGAGTTATATTTCTGGAAAATATCAATTTTGTGGTTTATAGCTTAAAAATAATATATTTATGATAGTAAATGTATTCTCTACGTTATTATACTCGTAATTGTGTAAAATTTATTCATATTCCATTTATATCTTGATGTTAATCAAAGATATCAAGAAACAGTCAATAACGTTAAGAAATTGTAAAATATCACTGTTAAAATGTATGATTTTGTGGTTAAAATCATATCGGAAATACTTATGTATGTATTTAAAGTAACTTGAAAACTAAAGGAGTGATATTTTTGGAAAAGAGCTATTTTGTGATAGTTATTTTAAATTAATGTTTCATATTTGTATAGAGTGAAACACTAACTTACTTTCACCGCTATTTAAGATATTTATTCTTATAAATAATGAGCTAAAGGAGTTATATTTTTGGAAAATAGCAAAGTATGATATTTTGGCAAAACTCACATGGGAAATACTTATATGTTATATATACTTAAATATCTTAAAGTTAAGCTTGAATTATTATAGGAGTGTTCTTTTTGGAAAAGATCAATTTTGTGATGGTTATTGCAAATTAATGCTATTGGGATATTTATCAGATTTTTATAGAGTGAAACACTAATCTACTTTCACCCCTATTTAAGATATTTATAGATGAAGCTAAGAATCTAAAGGAGTTGTATTTCTGGAAAATATCAATTTTGTGGTTTATAGCTTAAAAATAATATATTTATGATAGTAAATGTATTTTCTACGTTATTATACTCGTAATTGTATAAAATTTATTTATATTTCATTTATATCTTGATGTTAATGAAAGATATCAAGAAACAGTCAATAACGTTAAGAAATTGTAAAATATCACTGTTAAAATGTATGATTTTGTGGTTAAAATCATATCGGAAATACTTATGTATGTATTTAAAGTAACTTGAAAACTAAAGGAGTGATATTTTTGGAAAAGAGCTATTTTGTGATAGTTATTTTAAATTAATGTTTCATATTTGTATAGAGTGAAACACTAACTTACTTTCACCGCTATTTAAGATATTTATTCTTATAAATAATGAGCTAAAGGAGTTATATTTTTGGAAAATAGCAAAGTATGATATTTTGGCAAAACTCACATGGGAAATACTTATATGTTATATATACTTAAATATCTTAAAGTTAAGCTTGAATTATTATAGGAGTGTTCTTTTTGGAAAAGATCAATTTTGTGATGGTTATTGCAAATTAATGCTATTGGGATATTTATCAGATTTTTATAGAGTGAAACACTAATCTACTTTCACCCCTATTTAAGATATTTATAGATGAAGCTAAGAATCTAAAGGAGTTGTATTTCTGGAAAATATCAATTTTGTGGTTTATAGCTTAAAAATAATATATTTATGATAGTAAATGTATTTTCTACGTTATTATACTCGTAATTGTATAAAATTTATTTATATTTCATTTATATCTTGATGTTAATGAAAGATATCAAGAAACAGTCAATAACGTTAAGAAATTGTAAAATATCACTGTTAAAATGTATGATTTTGTGGTTAAAATCATATCGGAAATACTTATGTATGTATTTAAAGTAACTTGAAAACTAAAGGAGTGATATTTTTGGAAAAGAGCTATTTTGTGATAGTTATTTTAAATTAATGTTTCATATTTGTATAGAGTGAAACACTAACTTACTTTCACCGCTATTTAAGATATTTATTCTTATAAATAATAAGCTAAAGGAGTTATATTTTTGGAAAATAGCAAAGTATGATATTTTGGCAAAACTCACATGGGAAATACTTATATGTTATATATACTTAAATATCTTAAAGTTAAGCTTGAATTATTATAGGAGTGTTCTTTTTGGAAAAGATCAATTTTGTGATGGTTATTGCAAATTAATGCTATTGGGATATTTATCAGATTTTTATAGAGTGAAACACTAATCTACTTTTACCCCTATTTAAGATATTTATAGATGAAGCTAAGAATCTAAAGGAGTTGTATTTCTGGAAAATATCAATTTTGTGGTTTATAGCTTAAAAATAATATATTTATGATAGTAAATGTATTTTCTACGTTATAATACTCGTAATTGTATAAAATTTATTTATATTTCATTTATATCTTGATGTTAATGAAAGATATCAAGAAACAGTCAATAACGTTAAGAAATTGTCAAATATCACTGTTAAAATGTATGATTTTGTGGTTAAAATCATATCGGAAATACTTATGTATGTATTTAAAATAACTTAAGAACTAAAGGAGTGATATTTTTGGAAAAGAGCTATTTTGTGATAGTTATTTTAAATTAATGTTTCATATTTGTATAGAGTGAAACACTAACTTACTTTCACCGCTATTTAAGATATTTATTCTTATAAATAATAAGCTAAAGGAGTTATATTTTTGGAAAATAGCAAAGTATGATATTTTGGCAAAACTCACATGGGAAATACTTATATGTTATATATACTTAAATATCTTAAAGTTAAGCTTGAATTATTATAGGAGTGTTCTTTTTGGAAAAGATCAATTTTGTGATGGTTATTGCAAATTAATGCTATTGGGATATTTATCAGATTTTTATAGAGTGAAACACTAATCTACTTTCACCCCTATTTAAGATATTTATAGATGAAGCTAAGAATCTAAAGGAGTTATATTTCTGGAAAATATCAATTTTGTGGTTTATAGCTTAAAAATAATATATTTATGATAGTAAATGTATTCTCTGCGTTATTATACTCGTAATTGTATAAAATTTATTCATATTTCATTTATATCTTGATGTTAATCAAAGATATCAAGAAACAGTCAATAACGTTAAGAAATTGTCAAATATCACTGTTAAAATGTATGATTTTGTGGTTAAAATCATATCGGAAATACTTATGTATGTATTTAAAGTAACTTTAAAACTAAAGGAGTGATATTTTTGGAAAAGAGCTATTTTGTGATAGTTATTTTAAATTAATGTTTCATATTTGTATAGAGTGAAACACTAACTTACTTTCACCGCTATTTAAGATATTTATTCTTATAAATAATAAGCTAAAGGAGTTATATTTTTGGAAAATAGCAAAGTATGATATTTTGGCAAAACTCACATGGGAAATACTTATATGTTATATATACTTAAATATCTTAAAGTTAAGCTTGAATTATTATAGGAGTGTTCTTTTTGGAAAAGATCAATTTTGTGATGGTTATTGCAAATTAATGCTATTGGGATATTTATCAGATTTTTATAGAGTGAAACACTAATCTACTTTCACCCCTATTTAAGATATTTATAGATGAAGCTAAGAATCTAAAGGAGTTATATTTCTGGAAAATATCAATTTTGTGGTTTATAGCTTAAAAATAATATATTTATGATAGTAAATGTATTCTCTGCGTTATTATACTCGTAATTGTATAAAATTTATTCATATTTCATTTATATCTTGATGTTAATCAAAGATATCAAGAAACAGTCAATAACGTTAAGAAATTGTCAAATATCACTGTTAAAATGTATGATTTTGTGGTTAAAATCATATCGGAAATACTTATGTATGTATTTAAAGTAACTTTAAAACTAAAGGAGTGATATTTTTGGAAAAGAGCTATTTTGTGATAGTTATTTTAAATTAATGTTTCATATTTGTATAGAGTGAAACACTAATTTACTTTCACCCCTATTTAAGATATTTATAGATGAAGCTAAGAATCTAAAGGAGTTATATTTCTGGAAAATATCAATTTTGTGGTTTATAGCTTAAAAATAATATATTTATGATAGTAAATGTATTCTCTACGTTATTATACTCGTAATTATATAAAAATTATTCATATTTCATTCATATCTTGATGTTAATCAAAGATATCAAGAAACAGTCAATAACGTTAAGATGAAGCTAAGAATCTAAAGGGGTTATATTTTTGGAAAATAGCAAAGTGTGATATTTTGGCAAAACTCACATAGAAAATACTTATATTACATATATTTAAATATCTTAAAATTAAATTTAAAATATTAAAGGAGTGATATTTTTGGAAATTACAAATATACCTAAAAAATTATACATTTGCTGATAATAATACACCTTCTACCTTACTATCGACTACTTCTATATCATAAGATAGTATTGTGTATTTAAGTTCAGAGGGAACCCAATAATATTTTTTTTGTTATATGTTAAAATAAATGAAAACTATGCTTGAGAAATTAGGAGTGGATATTTTTGGAAAAGAATCAATTGTTAGTTATTTTAAATTTATATTAAATTCTGTATTAGTCTTTATGTGACTAAGGTTAACTTCATTGCTATAACTTGAATATAACCAAAGATATTGTAAATACGACCCTAAAAATCAGAAAATGAGACAAATAAATAGTATGAAAATCATTTTCTCGTGAATCATATTGAATCAAAGTATAAAATAATATTATTTTAGGTTTTTAATAGAGCGTTGAAGCTAAGAAGCTAAAGGAGTTATATTTTTGGAAAATACCAACGTGTTCTCGTTTAAACATAGTTTTTAATCGAATAAATTCTTGTCAATGCTACGAAACGCAATAATTGATGAAAAAAGTAATATTTTTACGCAAAAAAATCGATATTAAACCAAATTTTTTCCACTCAACAATAGCCCGGGCAATATTAAAAATTATTCTGCGGTTTTCTATATAATGGCAATTGTTTCTCGGCCAACCATGTCCGACTCTGATAATTTGTCGTAATTTTGATTTGAACGTTTGTCGTAATAACGACAGTGGACTAGATATTTCGTTTTTGGTAATAAATAAGATTGAAAAAAGAACTTTTAACAAATAAAAATCGCCCATTTTGCCGACGAGTTCGTAAATCGAGAGTAGCCCGACAAATATTCCAAATATGCGAAATATCGACGGCCGGGAGCGTTCTAAGCAACGTTCCCAGACGCATTTAGCGTAGATATTCCAATTAAAATCGATTATTTCTAAAAGAAAGTGAAAGCGCACTCGAACCGACGAATAATCATTTTCCGTTGACTTTTTTGACGTATCGTATTGTTTCGATGGCGGTCACGTGGTGAAATCGTCCGGTAATTGAACGTTGGGTAAACATATCGTGTATTTCACCCGAAAAAACGATATAGTAAAAAAACTACTCATACCAGCGAGTTCGTAGGTTTGGAGTCATCGGTGGCTTCCCCCTCCAGCCCCAGAAAATGACAATAAAATTATGCGTTTTTTTTGTTGAAACATAAATGTGTGCGAATTAAGGAACATTTTTTATAATGTGTTTACCAAAGCGTATTATTTCTTCACCGTTCTTGCTGGAGCTATTACCATAGATTCAAGGTTATAATAACTATTACAATAAAATTTTCGTTGTGAGGTGATTTTTAGGCAAATATTACGACTAGAGGTCGTACATTTTTATATTATATATAGGTTCGTTTATTGGGTCATTATTTTGTTCAGAGGGCAAGCAGGGATGGAGCAATATAAATAAAGAAATAAGAGATAAAAGGAATTTATTCAAGCGTTCAGTAAAACTAACTTTTTTCCTGACAGATGATTTGAAAGTTGCAAAACTCTAGTCATACATATTCAATTAATTAAATTAATAGGTGCTTGCATGTATTTTAATCAACAATACCTGTAAACAGCTTTAAGCAACATAACCTTACTATTAAATTCAATAGTTTTGACATTTATCCACATAAAATAACAGTTTTCCATTAAGCATTATTGAGATATTCGTTATATACAGACGCTAATAATGGAATGCTCAAAATGTTGTTCGTCTAGAAGACATCAGCAGCCGAAGCCCATCATTTTTTGGCCTGAAACCGGAAAGGAACTAATCAGACAGCATTGTGTCTCTTTTTAACTAGAATAAAATAAGAAAGAAAATATTGTCTGATTCTAAAACGAATTTACAATTGTAGCAGGCAATACATTAGACATCTCGTTGACGTATGTTCAAAAAAGCTTTGAATATACTTTATACTTAACTAAAACTCGAGAACACTTTTTTGAATGTAAATATTTACCAGTATATCCTCAAAATTAATTGACAATTCTTTACCCAACGTTCGTGAACAATCGCGGATATGTACGTAACCATAAAAAATAAGGTTATAAAACCAACAAACGCGAAATCAACTTTTCCACGGCTGTCACTAGATAAAAACAAGTTACATAAAATGGCGACAATGCAGATCAGGAAAAATTCTAATAGACACCAAATCCGAGCTGGTGCGAAGGTCAGCTGGATGGGCGCGGCGGCATATTTTCATTCCGTTTTTAATTCTTGCCGGTCTCACAAACGAATCAAGGTTGGAAACACCGTCAGGAAGTCGTTACTCTATACGGACATTCAAGTGGTACTGTTTCGATCGAGATTAGTTGGCCAAAAACCATACGGTTTATGATTATATTGTAATAGTGATCGCAATCTGTTCCTTACTCTGAGTATTTATTGGCTTTGGCATTTTCAATCACAAATAACAGGTCAATTGAAAAGTACCCGGCCTGGCAGATAGATGGCGCTACTAGAATTAAATCCATATGTTTTTTTAGTTAGCCCTAACCCTCACAAGATACGTGTATAAATTTGACAACTATCGGATCATTAGTTTGTGAATTATAGCATGTTGAGTGAAGCAACTTTTGTTATTGTGAAAAAATGGATAAAATATTGCTTTTTGAAGGAAAAAAATACAGTTGAAGCAAAAACTTGGCTTGATGTCGAGTTTCCGGACACTGCCCCATGAAAATCAACTATCAAGGAATGGTATGTTAACTTTAGACTTGGTGAAATGAACACCGAAGGCTGTGGGCGCCCAAAAGAGGTTGTTACCGAGGAAAACATTAAAAAATCCACAAAACGATTTTGAATGGACGTAAATTGAAATTGAATGAAATAGCAAAGACTCTAAAGATATCAACAGAACGCGTACATCATATCATTCACAAATATTTGTGTATGAGAAAGCTCTGTACCAAATGGCACCCGCGCGAGCTCATTTTTGACCAAAAAGAACCACGAGTTGATGATTCGGAGCAGTGTTTGAAGATGATCAAGCGTAATCAACCCCAGTTTTTGCGTCGATATATGACAATGGATGAAATATGGCTTCATCATTTTTCTCCGAAGTCCAATCGACAGACATCCGAGTGGACTGCACACGATGAATCCGCTCGAAAGCGTGGGAAAACGCAACAGTCGGCTGTCAAAGTTACGGCGTCTGTATTTTTGAATGCGCAAGGAATAATTTTCATTGACTACAAGGAAGGACCATCAACAGCGACTACTATATAGCGTTATAGGACCGTTTGAAGGACGAAATCGCCGAACAACGGCCGCATTTGAAGAAAAAGAAAATGCTGCTTCACCAAGACAATGCACTGTATCAAAAATCCATGAATTGGGTTTCGAATTGTTTCCTCATCCACTGTGTAGAATACCGTGTAGATCTGGCCCCCCAGCCACTATTTCCTGTTCTCAAATCCCAAAAAATTGAGAAAGATTGAGAAGAAATGTTCGTCGAATGAAGAGGTGATCGCCGAAACTGAGGCCTATTTTGAAGCAAAGGACAAATGGTGCTACAAAAATGGTATCAAAAAGTTGGAGGGTCGGTCTAATCAGTGTATCACACTTGTAAGGAATTATGTTGAATAAAAAAAAATTTCCAAAAAAATGTGTTTTATTATGGTAGGCCGGGGACTTTTCAATTGGCCTGTTATTAAGCAGCAATTTCGAATTAATGACAATAATCAAAGGGCTAAAATAACGTTTGCCGATTTATACATTTGACAACTAGGCGAATCTTATAAGCCATTTCGGTTACATGTTCGGACGCATCAGGCAGCATTGTATCTCTTTTTAACTTGTATCGTCTTTAGTAAATAACTACAGCTGTACTGTTGGTGAAACTATGAACAAGTAATGGAAGTAAATCTATGCATGTGCAGTTCACCTACAATCAGAGCGTACAAGCACCAATAACATTAAATAATACTAAATAATACATTAAATATACTAATCATTCCATATAGCAACAACGCTAAATATCTCGGAATGAATCTTGATGTAAAACTTCGCTGGAAGGAACATATAAAGAAGAAAAGAAAAGAACTGGAATTGAAATATAGGAAAATGTACTGGCTAATTGGAAGAAAATTATAATTGTACTTGTAAGTGTAATTATCAGTACAGTAGTGTAATTATCAGTAGTAGTAAAAAATTGCTATTATGTAAGCAAATAATGAAACCTATATGGACATACGGAGTTCAATTATGGGGATATTCTGCAAAGAGTAACATAAAGAAAATACAAATTTTTCAGAACAAAGTCCTGAGAGGTAGTGTGGGCGCCCCCAAATACTATAGGGTTGATTACCTACATCATGAGAATATTGAAGTATTGCAGCTTTTGGATACCACCAGAACAGGACATAGACTCAAAAGAACCAAACCATCTGATCTTGTGTAGTGTTGTGTAGTGAGGTGGATATATTAAAAAATTCAGCAGTGACATGTATTAACATTATTTCACCAGGAAAGGGCCGATGGGTCCTCCTAGTTATATATCTAGATTTAATTTATCGTAAGGACAAATTGTAGGTTAGTCGGAAACGACTGGTAACAAAGTAATAATTAAATAATAATAATAATAATAAAATATTAAAAATAATAAAATATTTATGTATAATGCTATTGCTGCATTGATGTGGCCAAATATCGGAAGTAGTTCAGCGCAACAGCTTGTTTTTTAAGCACAAACTGTTTCTATGGTGTAACGGTTAGGGCATTAAGACCACACGCGTAGGTCGCGGCTTCTATTCCCAACGAGAGCAGCAACTTTGTTCTAGTTTGGTTAGAAAATTTGTGAAATCACCTAGACTAGGTAGCGGACCCTGGGGCCTGAAGCGTTCCTTATTTTTTCAATCATTGTCTCTTTATTCCTATTTTCTCTCATACAGGCTGCACTTTTAATTGGGTTATCCATTAACTGCATAATTAATTAAGTAAATATCTAACACTAAAAAGATAAGAATAAAATATTTTTAACAAAATACTTAAACCGACTTGAAAAAATAAACAAGAAATTAAAAATTAAAAAATAACCAAATTTAGGTTTTTAACACAAAAAAAAACGTTTTAAAATAAAATATGTACATAATAATCCTTATAATAACTAAATAAAAATGAACAAACACCTTATTCAACCTATCTACTACACGTAGTTTGTATCACTACATAGTATAAAACAAAGTCGCCTTTTCTGTCCCTATATCCCTATGTGCGCTTAAATCTTTAAAACTACGCAACGGATTTTGATGCGGTTTTTTTCAATAGATAGAGTGATTCAAGAGGAAGGTTTATATGTATAATACATGCATAATATACTAAGGCAACATTGATAATTTTAGAGGTTTCTAACGTGATGTCGTAAATTAACCTATTTTTTTAGGCTTATTTAGCAATTAGCAAAATCGCTGCCTAACCCTACGAGTTAGATCAAATTAATGTACTACAGTATTGTACACCATAAAAAGGTCTACAAAAAAGTCCGCGATGGTATATGTTTATCTTTTAGGGATAACCCACATTAACCATTTTTATTGTTTACTTTTTACGTGAGAAAATGGCTTATTTACGAAGCTATTTTAAGCAATACGGCATTCATCCTTATCGAATTAAGTACCTTAAATACAGTGTGCAATTAATATAGATCAATATGGTTTCTTACAGCATGTAAATTAAACAAATATTTTCGGAGATATTACAAATTTAAAATTTGCGTTTAAAAATGTGTAATGTAATAAAAATTGTATGAATTTAGATATTCCAAAGATAGCAGGAAATCTTCATAGTAAGTATAGGGGAAGAGGAATTGTTTTACTCCAAATTTAATGCGTGCAGGCCAAGGGTAGTAATGAATGAACCAAAAATACTGGATCGATTTTAATCATGTTTTCATTGAGTGACATAGGCATATATATTTTATGCCCGTGCAAAGTCGGAGCGGGCCGCTATATTTTTATATACAATGTTCATATTTTTTCTGTAGTGTATTTAATTTAGTATCAGCATTGCACCCGTGCGAAGCCGGGGCGAGTCGCTAGTTCTACTATATACACACAATTTAGCTCAATACTTACCAAAACCTATTTATCTATTTACAATATTATTTTAACTACTATTAACCGACCACTTTGAAGTCGGTACCAAGCCTAAATAATACAAAAATAATAATGTAACTCTTTGATATATAAAGAAAATTAAATTACCAATAAGACAAATCTAATTAGTTGCTTGTATTTATATTTACATAAATGAAACCATGAAATTTAACAGTTCTTTATATTTTCATTAAGAGATATCGCTGATCAAAATAACTTAAAGAATTATAATGAAAAATTATGATTTCACAATTAAAAATAGTTAAACTGGTTCTTCACTATGTCAAATCCGCAGGAAAATACCAATTAAAGCAACATTAATTACTTTTATACCGCAACAAACAAAATAAGAGTTTCAACAGAATAATCTGTACTTATTACTGGCGATGGCAGTCTATTTTTTATATAATAAATACTTTCTATACGGTTGTTCTTCATTCTGTGCAATTTACCGGCATATGTTTCAATAGAAATCACTCTAGATTCAATGATATATACCTTGACTAACCCGACAGCAAGCCATTCAGTTATTTCTCACACGAGGAAGCTTTCACTTGTTTGGTACGTAGAACGGAGGTATCACATATCGAACAATATATGCATCGGACGTTATTATTTTCATTTATATTTACATTCAGTTTGACGATTTCCCTTTACAAACTGTTTGGATGTGTGGTAATATCCTTTATGTAGTAGTGATTTCACGCAATGATATTACAGACCGGCCTGATGACGAAAGAAATCACGAAACGTTCGAAAACAAAACGATGTAGTGCTTGATTGGAACAATTGATATTGGTAGAAGGTTATAACCTATTAAATTTTCATTTTGATTTTGATCAACTTCCATTTGTACTTATTCTGGGCTCGTGGTATTATTTTCACCATCACTAAATTGTTCATAAGTACTTAAAGGAAAGTTTAAGTGTATCCATAGAAGGAAATGAACCAATCAGATTCCGTCGCGGCTCTTAGCATAGCGAATAAAACAAGTAATATGTTAAAGGTAGCAACATCTACATGTTGGACGTCGCGAAACATTTCGCCAGAATTTCCTATGAAGTTAAATCTCTATTTCTCTATGGTTAGAACTCTAACCTATAAACTATTGGGGCTGTATAATTAACTGTAGTTTTTTGGTGTACTATAATATTAAAATAAATTATATAACATTTTTGTTCAATTAATTTATTTAGACTAGAATTTTGTTATATGTCAAAGCCAAACTGAACTAAAATTCAGAGTTGATGCGGCGACATTGCGACGTTTTGATGCCACAAATTTAGATGACGTATGTACAAAATAACTGTGAACAGACTATGGTTTAGACTTTACTAAAGTAACGCATAATATTATGATTAAACAGAGTCTAGTAACTAAACCCTGATGATTGAATACTGCTATGGAAGTGAAACGTAGTCTAAGTATTACAAATCCTTCAAAATTGAAAACTTGAAATATAAGTCAAATAATGATCTTAATTCATTTGTTATTAATAAGCTATAATATATCTCTCAAAATAAGTTTTTAATAATCTACAATCCAGTTTCTGGCATAAAAATATATTTAATCTTATCTCTTCTTGAAATTATCGCGACCATTCATAAAAAAATACTTTAGCTGGGTTAAATTTTAACTTTTTCTTACTTATCTTATTCTGTTCATTTTATTTTAATTTGGATATAGTTGGTGTTTTAATTAAGATGAATCAAACAACTAGCGATACGAATATAAGTATTATCATCATATATAACTGAGAAATATCAATTTTTTTTCTAATAACATATTACAAATAGCATGTTTAAATTTATTGATTGATTGATTTGATTGATTCATCGAGAAGATAATACAACGTTAAAAAACGTTAGATTTGGTATAAAAATGCTTCTTCTTAAGCTGGACATAAGGAACTGTTAGGTAAGTCGGTCAAAATAAGATATTAAAATAATCTTACCCATGTGAATTCAGTTGCATAAGTGTCTAAAACATTATCCATTATCTATTGTAAATCTTTCAATTTTAATTTCAGACGTTATATATGCATTATTGTTAAGGTATCTACAGTTTAGTTAGGTTAGGTAGGTATTCATCTACTTTATTTTATTGACTGCTGTATTAATTTACGTGTAAATAAGATTCCTTGACAGATAAGTGAAATATTTTCAAAAATGTATTTCTTATGTCTTATTGTAAATAATGTTATAATATTTTTCTTAAAATTCTTTATATATTTCTAGTTTTTACATGAGAGGTATCTAAAGATTTAATTATATATTCTTCTACTTTTATTTTGATCATATGTATTCAGTGTTACATATTAATAGATTTCAAATAACATGTTTAAATATATTTAATATCGATACCAATTTTCCCAGGAAATTTAAAGAATATTTGGTAGGTTAGGTGTAACAATTATTTTTTTCTGTCGTAAATTTGCGTATAACTAAATTTGTGACGTCAAAACGTCGCATGTTGCCGCATCAAATCTGATTTTTTGTTCAGTTTGGCTTTGACATACAACAAACTTCTAATCTAAATTAAATAATAGAACAAAAATGTTTTCAAATATAATTTATTTTAACATTATAGTACATCTAAAAACTACAGTTAAAATTATACAGCCACAATAGTTTATAGATTAGAGTTATTGAGTTATTTCATTATTGCTTTCAAGAATTTTGCATACGTCTGACAATTGGACTACTATGACAGGATCATTCGTATGTGTTCAAACTAATCAGACATCATTGTGTCTTTATTTAACTAGATTAAAATGAGAACGAAAATATTGTCTGATTCTCAAACAAATTTACAAATTGCGAGGTTATGTTCTACATTGAAGATAATAATGGTCTAAATATCATAAAAAACACATTCAATAATAACAAATAGTCAATTACAAGGCTATACAGTGAACAAATAATGTTATATACTATGTATAATTGGTTTTTTTTTTGGAATTTCAAAAAGACACGGCCAACCTTAACTAGTTGCATCGATTACGCCGTTTGTAATTAACACTGTTTCTTCTCTGCGGCGGGTGATGTCACCAAAATGTGTCTCTGGGTCAACAAAAAGAAGCAACGACTCGCTTCACCCACTATTTCCGTATTCCGATCTGTTCCTCTTGTCATTCTCGATTAAATCTGTATAATATTATCATAAACAAACAATTGACATGCGAGAACGGCCGCAATTATAAATACTTTTCAGAGACCAAGCCCCTGACCTCATATAATCGTGATAATTGTAGGTATATGTAAATATTTCAGTTGTTTGCCGTGTAGTATGAATAAACTTTCGTTTAATGTGATAAAATAATAACTCTGACAGTGCCATAACCTTTTAAATTTGGCGACACCGTGTTACAGATACCTACATTAAAGTTTAATGACATTGACAAGTGTCAATAAGCTGAAACCATCTCTGACAGATTAAAATTAAAGATTTAAATATGGCACAATTGCAT
Source organism: Rhynchophorus ferrugineus (assembly GCF_030347505.1). Lineage (NCBI taxonomy): Eukaryota > Metazoa > Arthropoda > Insecta > Coleoptera > Curculionidae > Rhynchophorus > Rhynchophorus ferrugineus. The sequence goes on along the minus strand of NW_027472589.1, from coordinate 3,110,596 downwards.
TACAGATTCCTAAACTAATGTGCATTAATAAACCGAAAACATAGAAGGCGATATCTCAAATAAAATTTCGTGACTTAGTTATATGCTTCAGAACCACAGAGAGCGCCACAAGCGAGATAATATAAATACTATTTAACTTTTGAAGACGCAATTCCTATTGACTCCATTTTCACGAATGCCTACTGCCAATGGGGTAATAAAAAGTAAATGTATTAATTGCAATAATACTCCATGGTTTTAATTTATTAATACTTGTCATTGTCATCAAACACTTTAATGTAGGGGTATGTAACTCTATATCGCCAAATTTAAAGGTTATATCGCTGTCAGAGTTATAATACTCAACAATGTATACTGGACTATAAAGTTAAATCTCTATGTCCTGTGTGATAATAGCTCTGACAGTGGCGTAACCCTTAATTTTGGTGATATCGCATTACAGGTCACTATGTTATCGTTTGATGTCATTGACAAGTATCAATAAACTGAAATCAAAGAGTACCAGATGTACTGGAAAATCAGGACCGATTTTTTTCGGAAAAGGACTATATAATTTTCAAGAAAATTGGAAAAATTATTTATTCAAAGTATTGATCGTTGATTCTGTACATCTTGCCCATCTTTCCGTCAATTTATGGATGCCATCCCAAGAAAACTGTTCAAGTCATTGTCCTCTGAGCAAAACCGTTCATCGCGCCATTTTCTAACTTCTTCGAAATTGGCGAAGTATTGTTTTGCAATCGCGTGTCCCATTGGTGCGAAAAGTTGTTAGTCGGATGGGGCAGGGTCGGGAGAGTATGGCGGGTACGATAATATGTCTCAAACAAGTGCTTTCAACGCTTTCTTGGCCAGTTTTGTTTTATGAAACGGCTGTAAAATAATTTTACCGTGTTTTCAGGCCCATTCTGGATGTTTTTGGATCAATGGATGGTTCAAATTAATCATTTATTATCGGTAGGGACCACTGTTAACTGCTTCACTAGGTTTAAAGAGTTCGTAATACACTACATAACTTTGTTCCTACAAAATAGAGAGCATTATCTTGCGACCAAAGTGATTTGGCCTTGGAGTCGATCGGCCGGTTTCGCCAGGTGATAACTATGAATTTTTGCGCTTAGGGTGTTCAAGATAAATCCACATTTCATCACCTGTCACTATTCGGTGCAGAAATGACTTCCTCATACCTTTGAAGCAACTTTTCACAGACGATTTTGCCTGTCATTCAATTAATGTGGCACCCACCTTTCCTATTGGATTTTCCCCATAGCTCCTAATCGATTCGCCAATCGTATTTACGCTTCATTTACGCCACATTTAATGCTTCTGCCAAGTGTTTTTCAGTTTGGGTTGGGTCTTCACCCAATAACTCTTACAGTTTCACATCTACAAACTTTTTCTACGCCTTACATGTTTTTTTAGTTAGAGCAGACTTATCGAAAGTTTCTACCAGGAAACAATAACTTTCAGAGGTCTTTTTCTTTTAATTAAGTAAGAAAAGTGATGACAATGCAAATGCAAAAATTTATAAATCTATGGCGGTGTTACTTTCGCGTATAATATAATAACTATAGGTTTGAAGCTTGACGTCAGCAGAATAAAATGAAATATATAAATAAATCATAACATTGTATGCTTAAGACTGGCGACATATATTAGAAAAACGGGTAATGATTTTTCGGTATATTTGGTGTAACAAATCTGACAGTGACATAACCATTAAACTTGGGGACATCGCATTACAGATCCCTACGTTAACGTTCGATGACATTGACAAGCGTCGATAAACTGTACACTCTGTGTCGATAAACCAAAACCGAATAAATTTACACAACAAAAAGATTACGATAATCGAGAACGATTTGTAATTCCGTGTTACGCGCGCCACATCTGACTGATTATGGATGATATTTTATGCCCGCTTACTAATTAAATTTCTCTAGACGTCCGTGGTGTTTTTATCGATGTATACCGCTGGTGTCTCAGTAACCTAAACACAGATACCGCGGTGTTCTAGTAACGAGAGTCATCAATATATCGTGGAATGGAGAGCTCCGACCAGATCCCGTTAGTTCCTGTGTCTTACTTTCAACGGGATGTAGACCATCGACTAAACTAGAGACGGAATGGGTAGAACTGCTGAGACGTAGACTAGACGCGGAAATCCGAACTTAACGGGTCGATTGGTTCAAACTGAGGGTGCTCGCATTTTATTAAAATTTGTTTGAAATTGACAGAATTCGATTTTTCTTTTATTATTTAATTATTATATTATTACTACTTAAATCTAGGTATATAACTAGGAGGACCCATTGGCCCTATCTCAGTCTCTGGTGAAATAATCTTTCAGGTCATTGCTGTATTTTTATTATATGCACCTCACTACAGATGGTTTGATTCTTTTGAGTCTGTGTCCTGCTCTGGTGGTATCCAATAGTTGCAATACTTCAATATTCTCATGAGAATCTGAGTCTTTCCTCATGCCCCCTTGCATTTCTCTTGATTTCTTGATTGACTGTTGGTATTTGAAGGTATCGATGTAGGTAGTCAGTCCTGTAGTATTTGCGTCCGACCACAATATTCTCAGGATCTTGTTCTGAAAAAATTTTATGTTTTTATGTTACTCTTTGCCGAACATCCCCATAATTAAACTCCGTATGTCCATATAGGTTTCAGTATTTGCTTATATAATAGCTATTTATTATGTACTGATAATTGTGATTTTCTTCCAATTCCACATTTTCCTATATTTCAATTCCAGTTCTTTTCTTTTCTTCCTTTCTATAAATCGGACACAGAGCGACCTCAGTAAGCGTGACCTCTTAGTAATGGCTGGTAAGTGGACTAGTTCTGCATTATGTCAAGTTTGCGCGAAAACTATAATTAAAATGTCTGTGTAACTACCAGCTATTAATTTATAAAATATGTTTTAATGGTATTAATGATATATATTGATTGACTTACATCATTATCATTATTTAGTAGTGTTAGCCATTATAACTGATAAAATATTTGGGTAACATTAATTTTTGACAACCTCTTCGTTTTTTTTTTCACGTACGTCAAAACTATTTACGAATTGTCAAACAAAAGACGAACAATACGTTCGGAGAAACAGCCATAACGTACGTGATCATGACACGCGGTGCATTCTTTCGATTCCGAATCGATTCCATCGGCGGTGGGTTTAATTCTTCGTGTAACTACAGTTTGACAAGCGATTTTACAAGGAAACCGAGACGATCTAACGGACGGTCCTGTTTACGTGACGGTTTATCGAAACAATTAACAAGCCGTAGTTGTTATTTACCAAGTCACTTAACCTACAAAACGATTTGCATCGCGGGCTTTTAGATAACAGGTTTAATACCTTACGTCATCGATGACATTCCCGATCTTTGTTCGCGATTAGTGGCGATTCAATGTATAACCGACACGGTTTTTGCTTCTTTTTTATGTGTATGTAATCAAAGGTATAAAATACTTAATAATAAAGGGTTCCTAATCGATGACATTAACGTTATTAACACACTCTCATAGTTACAGTGGATTTTAAGCTAAAATATTCGTTTTAACCTGTAAATCGATGTTGCCGTATCAACGATAATTTCCCAATTTAGGGAACTTTCACCTCATCTAGAAATGGATAGAAATTATAAGTGTTAAACTTATTACAAAGCATTTTGTCAAAAACGTACTGGGATAAAAGGCGAAATGTGTATGTAATAAAAGTATTGTGCTTAATATATGATTTCTAATCGTTGGCATTACTGTTATTAGGATACTGTCATAGTTTGTCACAGTAGATTTTCATTTAAAATAATTGTTATTACCTCTAATCAGTGTTGTCAGATCTACGAAAATTTCTGTATTTTAGGGAAATTATGACCTGCTGTAGGATTACATAGGAATTCTGGTTCATATTTTTTTTCTCGTTGGGTAATTTCTTTTATGTTCTCCATCAACTGAAAATGGGTGCCTGAAGTGATAATGAGTATTGAGAAGAGAGAAAAATCATCAGAGTCACGTAAAATTATTTATAAACTCTGTAGGTTTCATTAGCCACTGATTATTTGAACGGAAATGGCAGTTAGATATATGAAAATTACAAAAAATAGCAAATTTTCACAATATATATACATGTAAAAAAATCTTAAAAAAAATACCTCTCAGATAAGAATAAAACTCTTAAAATATATTTATTTTGTGGTGAAAGCAACGAACATCTATGTTAAACTGCATTAGAATTTATAGTTTTTAAAATCTGTGATATAGACAGAAATTAACTGATTTTTTTTGAAAATACAGTTTTCTTTGTATAAATTAAACGGTTAATAAACAACTAACGGTTGTATAAAAATAATTATACCACCATTCGATTTAACATAAAATTCTTTATAATCCTTGTAATTTTCATTAACCTGTCATTATTTGAACGGAAATGACAATGGAAAACTTGAAAATGGCAAAAAATTGCAAATTTTCACGACTATATACATGGAAAAAGTGCAAAATAAATTCACCTCTCCGATAACGATAAAACTCTCAAAATATATTTATTTTGGGTTGAAAGAAACGAAAATCTATGTTGAAATGCTTTAGATTTTATAGTTTTTAAGAAAAGTGATATAAACAGAATTCAACCGATTTTTTTCAAAATACAGTTTTCTTTGTATAAATTAAAAACTAAAGGTTTTATACAAATTATTATACCACCATTCGATTCAACATAAAATTCTTTATAATCCCTGTAATTTTCATTAACCTGTCATTATTTGAACGAAAATGACAATAGAAAACTTGAAAATGCAAGAAATTGCAAATTTTCACGACTATATACATGGAAAAAGTGCAAAATAAATTCACCTCTCCGATAACAATGAAACTCTCAAAATATATTTATTTTGGGCTGAAAGAAACGAAAATCTATGTTAAAATGCTTTAGATTTTATAGTTTTTAAGAAAAGTGATATAAACAGAATTCAACCCATTTTTTGAAAATACAGTTTTCCTTGTATAAATTAAAAACTAAAGGCTGTATAAAATTTATTATACCACCATTCGATTCAACATAAAATTCTTTATAATCCCTGTAATTTTCATTAACCTGTCATTATTTGAACGAAAATGACAATAGAAAACTTGAAAATGGCAAAAAATTGCAAATTTTCACGACTATATACATGGAAAAAGTGCAAAATAAATTCACCTCTCCGATAACAATGAAACTCTCAAAATATATTTATTTTGGATTGAAAGAAACGAAAATCTATGTTAAAATGCTTTAAATTTTATAGTTTTTAAGAAAAGTGATATAAACAGAATTCAACCGATTTTTTGAAAATACAGTTTTCCTTGTATAAATTAAAAACTAAAGGCTGTATAAAATTTATTATACCACCATTCGATTCAACATAAAATTCTTTATAATCCCTGTAATTTTCATTAACTTGTCATTATTTGAACGAAAATGACAACAGAAAACTTGAAAATGGCAAAAAATTGCAAATTTTCACGACTATATACATGGAAAAAGTGCAAAATAAATTCACCTCTCCGATAACAATGAAACTCTCAAAATATATTTATTTTGGATTGAAAGAAACGAAAATCTATGTTAAAATGCTTTAAATTTTATAGTTTTTAAGAAAAGTGATATAAACAGAATTCAACCGATTTTTTGAAAATACAGTTTTCCTTGTATAAATTAAAAACTAAAGGCTGTATAAAATTTATTATACCACCATTCGATTCAACATAAAATTCTTTATAATCCCTGTAATTTTCATTAACCTGTAATTATTTGAACGGAAATGACAATGGAAAACTTGAAAATGGCAAAAAATTGCAAATTTTTACGACTATATACATGGAAAAAGTGCAAAATAAATTGACCTCTCCGATGACAATAAAATTCTCAAAATACATTTATTTTGAGATGAAAGAAATGAAAATCTATGTTAAAATGCTTTAAATTTTATAGTTTTTAAGAAAAGTGATATAAACAGAATTCAACCGATTTTTTGAAAATACAGTTTTCCTTGTATAAATTAAAAACTAAGGGTTGTATAAAATTTATTATACCACCATTCGATTCAACATAAAATTCTTTATAATCCCTGTAATTTTCATTAACCTGTCATTATTTGAACGAAAATGACAATAGAAAACTTGAAAATGGCAAAAAATTGCAAATTTTCACGACTATATACATGGAAAAAGTGCAAAATAAATTAACTTCTCCGATAACAATGAAACTCTCAAAATATATTTATTTTGGGGTGAAAGAATCGAAAATCAATATTAAAATGCTTTAGATTTTATAGTTTTTAAAATATGTGATATAAACAGACATCCCCTCTTTTTTGGAAAATACACGTTTCGTTGTATAACTTAAAAACCAAAGGTTGTATATAATATATTATAATACCATTCGATTCAACGTATAATTCTTTATAATCCTTGTAATTTTCTTTAACATGTGATTATTTTAACAGAAATGGCAACAAAACTGTTTTTTTGTCAAAACGTTCGAATTTGTTTTGCCGAAACTTATGACGTTTTAAAATCCTTTAAAATTAAATGCCATTTTAATGTTTCAGTATACGGTAAAAGCACTGAGTGATTAGAATGTTAAATTAGCTTTCACCGGAGATATTCCGCGTTAGGCGTCATCGAAACTGATAAAACCAGGAGACGTAGAAAGCCGATGTTACGAACGTTTCTGGTAGGAAAATGTTTTGGCGATGGCTCCAGTAGTCAATTATCAGACCTTTAAATTAATTTTAAAGGATTTACCGATTAACCGGATTATCAGATGGTGGTGTTACTGTATATTAAATGCATACGACATGAAGTGCGTACGATGGTTGTTCGATAGCTAAATATATATCCAATAGCCAGTCCATTTTTTTGTACTTCAGCTAGAGTTCAGTATACAAACAACCATTTTTTCAAAAAAATATTTTGTCAAAAATGTACTGAGCGAAATGCTGATATGTTTATGTAATTAAAAGTATGATACTTAATAATAAAATATTTCTAATCGATGGTATTACTTTGATTAAGCTGCTGTCATAGTTAAAAGAGATTTTAAGTTAAAATGTTTGTTATTAACTGCAACTCGGAGTTGCTATATCTATGAAAATTTCCCTATTTTAGGGAAATTTGATCTTAAGCATTATAATTATTTCTCATTGTTAACTTTCTTTTATCTTCTCCATCAACTGAAAATGTGTGCATCGAACTGATAATTTGAGTATTGGAAAGAGAGAAAAGTCAGCCAGAGCCACATGAATTGCATTGTTCAATGGCTAAATATATATCCAATAGCCAGTGCATTTTTCTGTACTTCAACTTGAGTTCAATGTGGTTCAAAAACATTTTGTCAAAAATATACGGAGAAGAATGGTGAAATTTATATGTAATAATAAGTATGATATTTAATAATAAAATATTTCTAATCGATGGTATTACTTTTATTAAGCTACTGTCATAGTTACAGTGGATTTTAAGTTAAAAGGCTTGTTATAAACTGCAAATCGCAGTTGCCACATCTATGAAAATTTCTCTATTTTAGGGAAATTTGATCTTATGCAGTATATTTATTTCTCTTTATGAATTTCCTTTTTATCTTCTCCATCAACTGAAAGTGTGTGCATCGAAGTGGTAATTTGAGTGTTGGAAAGAGAAAATAGTCAGCCAAAGTCACATGAAGTGCATACGATGATTATTCGATGGTTAGAGTTCTTCACATTTTTTCTTAACATATGGATTCTGCCTGAGTTTAAAATCAAAAGTCATGCCAAGAAATTTGTCTGTATTTCCATACAGAACTAGTTGCTAATTGATCTATACTGGCTTGTACTTGATTCTTTTGTTGGTGGAATCAATATGCACTGAGTTATTTTGATTCATTTTAATGAGTAATTTTTCTGTGGAGAATTGTTCTTGAGTAATAGCTGTTCATAATTTTTTGGTTGATTCACTGTTATCTCCAATGGCTAGGATTGCAGTGTCATCTGTAAATATAGCGACAACATTTCATTGAATGTAGGCAAGTCCAAAATGTACAGCAGATAAAGGACTGGTCCCAATAAACTTCCCTGTGGCACACCTGCCTGTTTTCATTATTGTGTGTTTACTAGAAATACTACAAAAAATATGAGGATGGGATAAAGAAAAATATGTCAAACAAGAACTTCAAGAACCATATAAATAAACATTGCCATAAAAAAGAACAAACTCGTCTAGATCAAACTCAGCCAATATAAGTAAAACTAAACGAAAAAGCCACCACTATATATGAAACTATGATCCTTACTACAATTTTTGCTACTATTCTTGATCCACACACTCCATTAATGAATTGGCTCCCTCTACCTCTACCTTTCGATTAATATATTGTACATTTAATAGCTTAAAATGAATGTATTTTTTAGCTGAAGGAAATCTCAGTCAATACACCGTTATTTTTACAAAACAATAGTTTATTTACCTGTACTCTTATATACTAACGCTTTGTATTTTCCTTGTCATTAGATCATTAGTGTGTCGTTAATAGTTTTATATTTTATTTATTTGATCCAGGCCTACTTTTGTTAGCAAATTTAATTATTTCAAAGTATCACTATACACTGTTCTTACATCCTAGCAAAATGCTGTCTAATTTCTTCTTCTCTGATTCTCTGAACTTCACATTCTTCGACTTTGATTCCCAACAAATTCTATCTACTACTATTTATCTTACCTATAAAATAAAGTTTAAATCATTACTAAAATATATTGTGATTAAAATAAATGTCTAATTATTACCAGTTACTACAATTTTTGCTATTATTCTTAATAGACAAACCTCATTCTTCTCTGTTCTTGTTATCATTAAATTTTGGCTTATGTTGATACCTATTCGATGTCGTTGAAGATGATGTGTTATAAATTTGGCAGCTAACATTCCAACTATAAATAAAAATTGTTATATATTTTAAAACCAATGTATGTTAAACCACCAAGAATAACACAACATTTTGATTATTATTACTAGAGAACTATTAATGTAACAGAAAATCTAAATATTCTAGATTTTGTTGTTGTTTTGACTTGACCGATCGACTCAAAAAGAATGTACCTCCATTACGAAAGGAAGACAATATAGTTTATTTTTTCTATGGTTTACTCTATGCAGGAGAGTGTACTTGCGCCAAATCCGGAGATGTTGTGGAGTAATGTATTCTTACAGCCTAAGGACAGAACAAGAACGTCAGACTTTGTGTTATATTGTATTAATAATTCTTATTTCGTTACAGATATCAAATGTGGTCATCCACCGATCCCGCTCAATGCACGGATGACCTTGAGTGCGCCAGGTCTAACGCCGGGTACCACCGCTTCGTACAGGTGCGACGAAGGTTACGAAACGTTCGGCAACACCCAGATATCGTGCTCTCCCTCTGGTCAATGGGCTGGTGAACTACCATTTTGCGGTAAGAAATTCCGTTCTTTACATCGTTAGGTGAATGCAAGGGCTGAAAAGTCCCCGGTTTAATTAATACGACGTTTCTTGAGTTGATATCAACGTATTAAGGGGCTATTCCTATCTAGAGGTACACATTTTGGGCCTTTTTATAAGTTCAGCAAAGAAAACGAACAATATTTTTCAGAAATTTTAGTAATATCTCAAGAATGTACAAAAAAACGAAGATTTAGAAGGTTATAGATTGGTAAAGGTAAAACTCTTATAATAGCATTCGATTGAACGTACAATTCTTTTTATTTTGTGCAATTTTCATTAATCTGTCGTTACTTGAATGGAAATGGCAGCATTAAAGTTGAAAATGGCAAAAAATCGCAAATTTTCACGACTATATATATGGAAAAAGTGCAAAAAAAATTCACCTCTCCAATAACAATAAAACTCTGAAAATATGTTTATTTTGGGGTGATAGAAATGAAAATCTATGTTAAAATGCTTTAGATTTTATAGTTTTTAAGATATGTGATATAAACAGCACTCAACCGATTTTTTGAAAATACAGTTTTCCCTGTATAAATTAAAAACTAAAGGCTGTATACAAATTATTATACCACCATTCGATTCAACTTTAAATTCTTTATAATCCCTGTAATTTTCATTAACCTGTCATTATTTGAACCGAAATGACAATAGATAACTTGAAAATGGCAAAAAATCGCAAATTTTCACGACTATATACATGGAAAAGTGCAAAAAAAAATTCGCCTCTCCAATAACAATAAAACTCTGAAAATATGTTTATTTTGGGGTGATAGAAATGAAAATCTATGTTAAAATGCTTAAGATTTTATAGTTTTTAAGACTTGTGATATAAACAGCACTCAACCGATTTTTTGAAAATACAGTTTTCCCTGTATAAATTAAAAACTAAAGGCTGTATACAAATTATTATACCACCATTCGATTCAACTTTAAATTCTTTATAATCCCTGTTATTTTCATTAACCTGTCATTATTTGAACCGAAATGACAATAGATAACTTGAAAATGGCAAAAAATCGCAAATTTTCACGACTATATACATGGAAAAAGTGCAAAAAAAAATTCGCCTCTCCAATAACAATAAAACTCTGAAAATATGTTTATTTTGGGGTGATAGAAATGAAAATCTATGTTAAAATGCTTAAGATTTTATAGTTTTTAAGACATGTGATATAAACAGCACTCAACCGATTTTTTGAAAATACAGTTTTCCCTGTATAAATTAAAAACTAAAGGCTGTATACAAATTATTATACCACCATTCGATTCAACCTTAAATTCTTTATAATCCCTGTAATTTTCATTAACCTGTCATTATTTGAACCGAAATGACAATAGATAACTTGAAAATGGCAAAAAATCGCAAATTTTCACGACTATATATATGGAAAGAGTGCAAAAAAAATTCACCTCTCCAATAACAATAAAACTCTGAAAATATGTTTATTTTGGGGTGATAGAAATGAAAATCTATGTTAAAATGCTTTAGATTTTATAGTTTTTAAGATATGTGATATAAACAACATTCAACCGATTTTTTGAAAATACAGTTTTCTTTATATAAATTAAAAACTAAACGTTGTATACAAGTTATTGTACCACCGTTCGATTCAACATTAAATTCTTTATAATCCCTGTAATTTTCATTAACCTGTCATTACTTGAACCGAAATGACAATAGAAAACTTGAAAATGGCAAAAAATCGCAAATTTTCACGACTATATACATGGAAAAAGTGCAAAAAAAATTCACCTCTCCGATAACGATAAAACTCTGAAAATATGTTTATTTTGGGGTGAAAGAAATGAAAATCTATGTTAAAATGCTTTAGATTTTATAGTTTTTAAGATATGGATATAAACAACAATCAACCGATTTTTTGAAAATACAGTTTTCTTTCTATACATTAAAAACTAAACGTTGTATACAAATTATTGTACCACCATTCGATTCAGCTTTAAATTCTTTATAATCCCTGTAATTTTCATTAACCTGTCATTATTTGAACCGAAATGACAATAGAACACTTGAAAATGGCAAAAAATCGCAAATTTTCACGACTATATTACATGGAAAAGTGCAAAAAAAATTCACCTCTCCGATAACGATAAAACTCTGAAAATATGTTTATTTTGGTGTGAAAGAAATGAAAATCTATGTTAAAATGCTTTAGATTTTATAGTTTTTAAGATATGGATATAAACAACAATCAACCGATTTTTTGAAAATACAGTTTTCTTTCTATAAATTAAAAACTAAACGTTGTATACAAATTGTTGTACCACCATTCGATTCAACCTTAAATTCTTTATAATCCCTGTAATTTTCATTAACCTGTCATTATTTGAACCGAAATGACAATAGATAACTTGAAAATGGCAAAAAATCGCAAATTTTCACGACTATATATATGGAAAGAGTGCAAAAAAAATTCACCTCTCCAATAACAATAAAACTCTGAAAATATGTTTATTTTGGGGTGATAGAAATGAAAATCTATGTTAAAATGCTTTAGATTTTATAGTTTTTAAGATATGTGATATAAACAACATTCAACCGATTTTTTGAAAATACAGTTTTCTTTATATAAATTAAAAACTAAACGTTGTATACAAATTATTGTACCACCGTTCGATTCAACATTAAATTCTTTATAATCCCTGTAATTTTCATTAACCTGTCATTATTTGAACCGAAATGACAATAGAAAACTTGAAAATGGCAAAAAATCGCAAATTTTCACGACTATATACATGGAAAAAGTGCAAAAAAAATTCACCTCTCCGATAACGATAAAACTCTGAAAATATGTTTATTTTGGGGTGAAAGAAATGAAAATCTATGTTAAAATGCTTTAGATTTTATAGTTTTTAAGATATGGATATAAACAACAATCAACCGATTTTTTGAAAATACAGTTTTCTTTCTATACATTAAAAACTAAACGTTGTATACAAATTATTGTACCACCATTCGATTCAGCTTTAAATTCTTTATAATCCCTGTAATTTTCATTAACCTGTCATTATTTGAACCGAAATGACAATAGAAAACTTGAAAATGGCAAAAAATCGCAAATTTTCACGACTATATTACATGGAAAAGTGCAAAAAAAATTCACCTCTCCGATAACGATAAAACTCTGAAAATATGTTTATTTTGGTGTGAAAGAAATGAAAATCTATGTTAAAATGCTTTAGATTTTATAGTTTTTAAGATATGGATATAAACAACAATCAACCGATTTTTTGAAAATACAGTTTTCTTTCTATACATTAAAAACTAAACGTTGTATACAAATTGTTGTACCACCGTTCGATTCAACTTTAAATTCTTTATAATCCCTGTAATTTTCATTAACCTGTCATTACTTGAACCGAAATGACAATAGAACACTTGAAAATGGCAAAAAATCGCAAATTTTCACGACTATATTACATGGAAAAGTGCAAAAAAAATTCACCTCTCCGATAACGATAAAACTCTGAAAATATGTTTATTTTGGTGTGAAAGAAATGAAAATCTATGTTAAAATGCTTTAGATTTTATAGTTTTTAAGATATGGATATAAACAACAATCAACCGATTTTTTGAAAATACAGTTTTCTTTCTATAAATTAAAAACTAAACGTTGTATACAAATTGTTGTACCACCATTCGATTCAACCTTAAATTCTTTATAATCCCTGTAATTTTCATTAACCTGTCATTATTTGAACCGAAATGACAATAGATAACTTGAAAATGGCAAAAAATCGCAAATTTTCACGACTATATATATGGAAAGAGTGCAAAAAAAATTCACCTCTCCAATAACAATAAAACTCTGAAAATATGTTTATTTTGGGGTGATAGAAATGAAAATCTATGTTAAAATGCTTTAGATTTTATAGTTTTTAAGATATGTGATATAAACAACATTCAACCGATTTTTTGAAAATACAGTTTTCTTTATATAAATTAAAAACTAAACGTTGTATACAAATTATTGTACCACCGTTCGATTCAACATTAAATTCTTTATAATCCCTGTAATTTTCATTAACCTGTCATTATTTGAACCGAAATGACAATAGAAAACTTGAAAATGGCAAAAAATCGCAAATTTTCACGACTATATACATGGAAAAAGTGCAAAAAAAATTCACCTCTCCGATAACGATAAAACTCTGAAAATATGTTTATTTTGGGGTGAAAGAAATGAAAATCTATGTTAAAACGCTTTAGATTTTATAGTTTTTAAGATATGGATATAAACAACAATCAACCGATTTTTTGAAAATACAGTTTTCTTTCTATACATTAAAAACTAAACGTTGTATACAAATTATTGTACCACCATTCGATTCAGCTTTAAATTCTTTATAATCCCTGTAATTTTCATTAACCTGTCATTATTTGAACCGAAATGACAATAGAAAACTTGAAAATGGCAAAAAATCGCAAATTTTCACGACTATATTACATGGAAAAGTGCAAAAAAAATTCACCTCTCCGATAACGATAAAACTCTGAAAATATGTTTATTTTGGTGTGAAAGAAATGAAAATCTATGTTAAAATGCTTTAGATTTTATAGTTTTTAAGATATGGATATAAACAACAATCAACCGATTTTTTGAAAATACAGTTTTCTTTCTATAAATTAAAAACTAAACGTTGTATACAAATTGTTGTACCACCGTTCGATTCAGCTTTAAATTCTTTATAATCCCTGTAATTTTCATTAACCTGTCATTATTTGAACCGAAATGACAATAGAAAACTTGAAAATGGCAAAAAATCACAAATTTTCACGACTATATACATGGAAAAAGTGCAAAAAAAATTCACCTCTCCGATAACGATAAAACTCTGAAAATATGTTTATTTTGGGGTGAAAGAAATGAAAATCTATGTTAAAATGCTTTAGATTTTATAGTTTTTAAGATATGGATATAAACAACAATCAACCGATTTTTTGAAAATACAGTTTTCTTTCTATACATTAAAAACTGAACGTTGTATACAAATTATTGTACCACCATTCGATTCAGCTTTAAATTCTTTATAATCCCTGTAATTTTCATTAACCTGTCATTATTTGAACCGAAATGACAATAGAACACTTGAAAATGGCAAAAAATCGCAAATTTTCACGACTATATTACATGGAAAAGTGCAGAAAAAATTCACCTCTCCGATAACGATAAAACTCTGAAAATATGTTTATTTTGGTGTGAAAGAAATGAAAATCTATGTTAAAATGCTTTAGATTTTATAGTTTTTAAGATATGGATATAAACAACAATCAACCGATTTTTTGAAAATACAGTTTTCTTTCTATAAATTAAAAACTAAACGTTGTATACAAATTGTTGTACCACCATTCGATTCAACCTTAAATTCTTTATAATCCCTGTAATTTTCATTAACCTGTCATTATTTGAACCGAAATGACAATAGATAACTTGAAAATGGCAAAAAATCGCAAATTTTCACGACTATATATATGGAAAGAGTGCAAAAAAAATTCACCTCTCCAATAACAATAAAACTCTGAAAATATGTTTATTTTGGGGTGATAGAAATGAAAATCTATGTTAAAATGCTTTAGATTTTATAGTTTTTAAGATATGTGATATAAACAACATTCAACCGATTTTTTGAAAATACAGTTTTCTTTATATAAATTAAAAACTAAACGTTGTATACAAATTATTGTACCACCGTTCGATTCAACATTAAATTCTTTATAATCCCTGTAATTTTCATTAACCTGTCATTATTTGAACCGAAATGACAATAGAAAACTTGAAAATGGCAAAAAATCGCAAATTTTCACGACTATATACATGGAAAAAGTGCAAAAAAAATTCACCTCTCCGATAACGATAAAACTCTGAAAATATGTTTATTTTTTTGGTGAAAGAAATGAAAATCTATGTTAAAACGCTTTAGATTTTATAGTTTTTAAGATATGGATATAAACAACAATCAACCGATTTTTTGAAAATACAGTTTTCTTTCTATACATTAAAAACTAAACGTTGTATACAAATTATTGTACCACCATTCGATTCAGCTTTAAATTCTTTATAATCCCTGTAATTTTCATTAACCTGTCATTATTTGAACCGAAATGACAATAGAAAACTTGAAAATGGCAAAAAATCGCAAATTTTCACGACTATATTACATGGAAAAGTGCAAAAAAAATTCACCTCTCCGATAACGATAAAACTCTGAAAATATGTTTATTTTGGTGTGAAAGAAATGAAAATCTATGTTAAAATGCTTTAGATTTTATAGTTTTTAAGATATGGATATAAACAACAATCAACCGATTTTTTGAAAATACAGTTTTCTTTCTATAAATTAAAAACTAAACGTTGTATACAAATTGTTGTACCACCGTTCGATTCAGCTTTAAATTCTTTATAATCCCTGTAATTTTCATTAACCTGTCATTATTTGAACCAAAATGACAATAGAAAACTTGAAAATGGCAAAAAATCACAAATTTTCACGACTATATACATGGAAAAAGTGCAAAAAAAATTCACCTCTCCGATAACGATAAAACTCTCAAAATATGTTTATTTTGGGGCGAAGGAAATGAAAATCTATGTTAAAATGCTTAAGATTTTATAGTTTTTAAGATGTGTGACATAAACAGAAATCCACTCATTTTTTGAAAATTTACTTTTCACTGCATAACTTAACAACTAAACGCCATATGAAAATAATTATACTACCATTCGATTCAACGTAAAATAATTTATAGACTCTGTAATTTTCATTATCCTATAATTATTTGAACAGAAATGACAATAGAAAACTTGAAAATGGCAAAAAATTGCAAATTTTCACGACTATATACATGGGAAAAGTGCAAAAAAAATTCACCTCTCCGATAACAATAAAACTCTCAAAATATGTTTATTTTGGGGTGAAGGAAATGAAAATCTATGTTAAAATGCTTTAGATATTATAGTTTTTAAGATATGTGATATAAACAACATTCAACCGATTTTTTGAAAATACAGTTTTCTTTATATAAATTAAAAACTAAACGTTGTATACAAATTATTGTACCACCGTTCGATTCAACTTTAAATTCTTTATAATCCCTGTAATTTTCATTAACCTGTCATTATTTGAACCGAAATGACAATAGAAAACTTGAAAATGGCAAAAAATCGCAAATTTTCACGACTATATACATGGAAAAAGTGCAAAAAAAATTCACCTCTCTGATAACGATAAAACTCTGAAAATATGTTTATTTTGGGGTGAAAGAAATGAAAATCTATGTTAATATGCTTTAGATTTTATAGTTTTTAAGATATGGATATAAACAACAATCAACCGATTTTTTGAAAATACAGTTTTCTTTCTATAAATTAAAAACTAAACGTTGTATACAAATTATTGTACCACCATTCGATTCAGCTTTAAATTCTTTATAATCCCTGTAATTTTCATTAACCTGTCATTATTTGAACCGAAATGACAATAGAAAACTTGAAAATGGCAAAAAATCGCAAATTTTCACGACTATATACATGGAAAAAGTGCAAAAAAAATTCACCTCTCCGATAACGATAAAACTCTGAAAATATGTTTATTTTGGGGTGAAAGAAATGAAAATCTATGTTAAAATGCTTTAGATTTTATAGTTTTTAAGATATGGATATAAGCAACAATCAACCGATTTTTTGAAAATACAGTTTTCTTTCTATAAATTAAAAACTAAACGTTGTATACAAATTATTGTACCACCATTCGATTCAGCTTTAAATTCTTTATAATCCCTGTAATTTTCATTAACCTGTCATTATTTGAACCGAAATGACAATAGAAAACTTGAAAATGGTAAAAAATCGCAAATTTTCACGACTATATACATGGAAAAAGTGCAAAAAAAATTCACCTCTCCGATAACGATAAAACTCTGAAAATATGTTTATTTTGGGGTGAAAGAAATGAAAATCTATGTTAAAATGCTTTAGATTTTATAGTTTTTAAGATATGTGATATAAACAACAATCAACCGATTTTTTGAAAATACAGTTTTCTTTCTATAAATTAAAAACTAAACGTTGTATACAAATTATTGTACCACCGTTCGATTCAACTTTAAATTCTTTATAATTCCTGTAATTTTCATTAACCTGTCATTATTTGAACCGAAATGACAATAGAAAACTTGAAAATGGCAAAAAATCGCAAATTTTCACGACTATATACATGGAAAAAGTGCAAAAAAAATTCACCTCTCCGATAACGATAAAACTCTGAAAATATGTTTATTTTGGGGTGAAAGAAATGAAAATCTATGTTAAAATGCTTTAGATTTTATAGTTTTTAAGATATGTGATATAAACAACAACCAACCGATTTTTTGAAAATACAGTTTTCTTTCTATAAATTAAAAACTAAACGTTGTATACAAATTATTGTACCACCGTTCGATTCAACTTTAAATTCTTTATAATCCCTGTAATTTTCATTAACCTGTCATTATTTGAACCGAAATGACAATAGAAAACTTGAAAATGGCAAAAAATCGCAAATTTTCACGACTATATACATGGAAAAAGTGCAAAAAAAATTCACCTCTCTGATAACGATAAAACTCTGAAAATATGTTTATTTTGGGGTGAAAGAAATGAAAATCTATGTTAATATGCTTTAGATTTTATAGTTTTTAAGATATGGATATAAACAACAATCAACCGATTTTTTGAAAATACAGTTTTCTTTCTATAAATTAAAAACTAAACGTTGTATACAAATTATTGTACCACCGTTCGATTCAACTTTAAATTCTTTATAATCCCTGTAATTTTCATTAACCTGTCATTATTTGAACCGAAATGACAATAGAAAACTTGAAAATGGTAAAAAATCGCAAATTTTCACGACTATATACATGGAAAAAGTGCAAAAAAAATTCACCTCTCCGATAACGATAAAACTCTGAAAATATGTTTATTTTGGGGTGAAAGAAATGAAAATCTATGTTAAAATGCTTTAGATTTTATAGTTTTTAAGATATGTGATATAAACAACAATCAACCGATTTTTTGAAAATACAGTTTTCTTTCTATAAATTAAAAACTAAACGTTGTATACAAATTATTGTACCACCGTTCGATTCAACTTTAAATTCTTTATAATTCCTGTAATTTTCATTAACCTGTCATTATTTGAACCGAAATGACAATAGAAAACTTGAAAATGGCAAAAAATCGCAAATTTTCACGACTATATACATGGAAAAAGTGCAAAAAAAATTCACCTCTCCGATAACGATAAAACTCTGAAAATATGTTTATTTTGGGGTGAAAGAAATGAAAATCTATGTTAAAATGCTTTAGATTTTATAGTTTTTAAGATATGTGATATAAACAACAACCAACCGATTTTTTGAAAATACAGTTTTCTTTCTATAAATTAAAAACTAAACGTTGTATACAAATTATTGTACCACCGTTCGATTCAACTTTAAATTCTTTATAATCCCTGTAATTTTCATTAACCTGTCATTATTTGAACCGAAATGACAATAGAAAACTTGAAAATGGCAAAAAATCGCAAATTTTCACGACTATATACATGGAAAAAGTGCAAAAAAAATTCACCTCTCTGATAACGATAAAACTCTGAAAATATGTTTATTTTGGGGTGAAAGAAATGAAAATCTATGTTAATATGCTTTAGATTTTATAGTTTTTAAGATATGGATATAAACAACAATCAACCGATTTTTTGAAAATACAGTTTTCTTTCTATAAATTAAAAACTAAACGTTGTATACAAATTATTGTACCACCGTTCGATTCAACTTTAAATTCTTTATAATCCCTGTAATTTTCATTAACCTGTCATTATTTGAACCGAAATGACAATAGAAAACTTGAAAATGGCAAAAAATCGCAAATTTTCACGACTATATACATGGAAAAAGTGCAAAAAAAATTCACCTCTCCGATAACGATAAAACTCTGAAAATATGTTTATTTTGGGGTGAAAGAAATGAAAATCTATGTTAAAATGCTTTAGATTTTATAGTTTTTAAGATATGTGATATAAACAACAATCAACCGATTTTTTGAAAATACAGTTTTCTTTCTATAAATTAAAAACTAAACGTTGTATACAAATTATTGTACCACCGTTCGATTCAACTTTAAATTCTTTATAATCCCTGTAATTTTCATTAACCTGTCATTATTTGAACCGAAATGACAATAGAAAACTTGAAAATGGCAAAAAATCGCAAATTTTCACGACTATATTACATGGAAAAGTGCAAAAAAAATTCACCTCTCCGATAACGATAAAACTCTGAAAATATGTTTATTTTGGGGTGAAAGAAATGAAAATCTATGTTAAAATGCTTTAGATTTTATAGTTTTTAAGATATGTGATATAAACAACAATCAACCGATTTTTTGAAAATACAGTTTTCTTTCTATAAATTAAAAACTAAACGTTGTATACAAATTATTGTACCACCGTTCGATTCAACTTTAAATTCTTTATAATTCCTGTAATTTTCATTAACCTGTCATTATTTGAACCGAAATGACAATAGAAAACTTGAAAATGGCAAAAAATCGCAAATTTTCACGACTATATACATGGAAAAAGTGCAAAAAAAATTCACCTCTCCGATAACGATAAAACTCTGAAAATATGTTTATTTTGGGGTGAAAGAAATGAAAATCTATGTTAAAATGCTTTAGATTTTATAGTTTTTAAGATATGTGATATAAACAACAACCAACCGATTTTTTGAAAATACAGTTTTCTTTCTATAAATTAAAAACTAAACGTTGTATACAAATTATTGTACCACCGTTCGATTCAACTTTAAATTCTTTATAATCCCTGTAATTTTCATTAACCTGTCATTATTTGAACCGAAATGACAATAGAAAACTTGAAAATGGCAAAAAATCGCAAATTTTCACGACTATATACATGGAAAAAGTGCAAAAAAAATTCACCTCTCCGATAACGATAAAACTCTGAAAATATGTTTATTTTGGGGTGAAAGAAATGAAAATCTATGTTAAAATGCTTTAGATTTTATAGTTTTTAAGATATGTGATATAAACAACAATCAACCGATTTTTTGAAAATACAGTTTTCTTTCTATAAATTAAAAACTAAACGTTGTATACAAATTATTGTACCACCGTTCGATTCAACTTTAAATTCTTTATAATCCCTGTAATTTTCATTAACCTGCCATTATTTGAACCGAAATGACAATAGAAAACTTGAAAATGGCAAAAAATCGCAAATTTTCACGACTATATTACATGGAAAAGTGCAAAAAAAATTCACCTCTCCGATAACGATAAAACTCTGAAAATATGTTTATTTTGGGGTGAAAGAAATGAAAATCTATGTTAAAATGCTTTAGATTTTATAGTTTTTAAGATATGTGATATAAACAACATTCAACCGATTTTTTGAAAATACAGTTTTCTTTCTATAAATTAAAAACTAAACGTTGTATACAAATTATTGTACCACCGTTCGATTCAACTTTAAATTCTTTATAATTCCTGTAATTTTCATTAACCTGTCATTATTTGAACCGAAATGACAATAGAAAACTTGAAAATGGCAAAAAATCGCAAATTTTCACGACTATATACATGGAAAAAGTGCAAAAAAAATTCATCTCTCCGATAACGATAAAACTCTGAAAATATGTTTATTTTGGGGTGAAAGAAATGAAAATCTATGTTAAAATGCTTTAGATTTTATAGTTTTTAAGATATGTGATATAAACAACAATCAACCGATTTTTTGAAAATACAGTTTTCTTTCTATAAATTAAAAACTAAACGTTGTATACAAATTATTGTACCACCGTTCGATTCAACTTTAAATTCTTTATAATCCCTGTAATTTTCATTAACCTGTCATTATTTGAACCGAAATGACAATAGAAAACTTGAAAATGGCAAAAAATCGCAAATTTTCACGACTATATACATGGAAAAAGTGCAAAAAAAATTCACCTCTCCGATAACGATAAAACTCTGAAAATATGTTTATTTTGGGGTGAAAGAAATGAAAATCTATGTTAAAATGCTTTAGATTTTATAGTTTTTAAGATATGTGATATAAACAACAATCAACCGATTTTTTGAAAATACAGTTTTCTTTCTATAAATTAAAAACTAAACGTTGTATACAAATTATTGTACCACCGTTCGATTCAACTTTAAATTCTTTATAATCCCTGTAATTTTCATTAACCTGTCATTATTTGAACCGAAATGACAATAGAAAACTTGAAAATGGCAAAAAATCGCAAATTTTCACGACTATATACATGGAAAAAGTGCAAAAAAAATTCACCTCTCCGATAACGATAAAACTCTGAAAATATGTTTATTTTGGGGTGAAAGAAATGAAAATCTATGTTAAAATGCTTTAGATTTTATAGTTTTTAAGATATGTGATATAAACAACAATCAACCGATTTTTTGAAAATACAGTTTTCTTTCTATAAATTAAAAACTAAACGTTGTATACAAATTATTGTACCACCGTTCGATTCAACTTTAAATTCTTTATAATCCCTGTAATTTTCATTAACCTGTCATTATTTGAACCGAAATGACAATAGAAAACTTGAAAATGGCAAAAAATCGCAAATTTTCACGACTATATACATGGAAAAAGTGCAAAAAAAATTCACCTCTCCGATAACGATAAAACTCTGAAAATATGTTTATTTTGGGGTGAAAGAAATGAAAATCTATGTTAAAATGCTTTAGATTTTATAGTTTTTAAGATATGTGATATAAACAACAATCAACCGATTTTTTGAAAATACAGTTTTCTTTCTATAAATTAAAAACTAAACGTTGTATACAAATTATTGTACCACCGTTCGATTCAACTTTAAATTCTTTATAATCCCTGTAATTTTCATTAACCTGTCATTATTTGAACCGAAATAACAATAGAAAACTTGAAAATGGCAAAAAATCGCAAATTTTCACGACTATATACATGGAAAAAGTGCACAAAAAATTCACCTCTCCGATAACGATAAAACTCTGAAAATATGTTTATTTTGGGGTGAAAGAAATGAAAATCTATGTTAAAATGCTTTAGATTTTATAGTTTTTAAGATATGTGATATAAACAACAATCAACCGATTTTTTGAAAATACAGTTTTCTTTCTATAAATTAAAAACTAAACGTTGTATACAAATTATTGTACCACCGTTCGATTCAACTTTAAATTCTTTATAATCCCTGTAATTTTCATTAACCTGTCATTATTTGAACCGAAATGACAATAGAAAACTTGAAAATGGCAAAAAATCGCAAATTTTCACGACTATATACATGGAAAAAGTGCAAAAAAAATTCACCTCTCCGATAACGATAAAACTCTGAAAATATGTTTATTTTGGGGTGAAAGAAATGAAAATCTATGTTAAAATGCTTTAGATTTTATAGTTTTTAAGATATGTGATATAAACAACAATCAACCGATTTTTTGAAAATACAGTTTTCTTTCTATAAATTAAAAACTAAACGTTGTATACAAATTATTGTACCACCGTTCGATTCAACTTTAAATTCTTTATAATCCCTGTAATTTTCATTAACCTGTCATTATTTGAACCGAAATGACAATAGAAAACTTGAAAATGGCAAAAAATCGCAAATTTTCACGACTATATACATGGAAAAAGTGCAAAAAAAATTCACCTCTCCGATAACGATAAAACTCTGAAAATATGTTTATTTTGGGGTGAAAGAAATGAAAATCTATGTTAAAATGCTTTAGATTTTATAGTTTTTAAGATATGTGATATAAACAACAATCAACCGATTTTTTGAAAATACAGTTTTCTTTCTATAAATTAAAAACTAAACGTTGTATACAAATTATTGTACCACCGTTCGATTCAACTTTAAATTCTTTATAATTCCTGTAATTTTCATTAACCTGTCATTATTTGAACCGAAATGACAATAGAAAACTTGAAAATGGCAAAAAATCGCAAATTTTCACGACTATATACATGGAAAAAGTGCAAAAAAAATTCACCTCTCCGATAACGATAAAACTCTGAAAATATGTTTATTTTGGGGTGAAAGAAATGAAAATCTATGTTAAAATGCTTTAGATTTTATAGTTTTTAAGATATGTGATATAAA
Source organism: Rhynchophorus ferrugineus (assembly GCF_030347505.1). Lineage (NCBI taxonomy): Eukaryota > Metazoa > Arthropoda > Insecta > Coleoptera > Curculionidae > Rhynchophorus > Rhynchophorus ferrugineus. The sequence continues at coordinate 3,086,888 of NW_027472589.1, read as the reverse complement.
CAACAATCAACCGATTTTTTGAAAATACAGTTTTCTTTCTATAAATTAAAAACTAAACGTTGTATACAAATTATTGTACCACCGTTCGATTCAACTTTAAATTCTTTATAATTCCTGTAATTTTCATTAACCTGTCATTATTTGAACCGAAATGACAATAGAAAACTTGAAAATGGCAAAAAATCGCAAATTTTCACGACTATATACATGGAAAAAGTGCAAAAAAAATTCACCTCTCCGATAACGATAAAACTCTGAAAATATGTTTATTTTGGGGTGAAAGAAATGAAAATCTATGTTAAAATGCTTTAGATTTTATAGTTTTTAAGATATGGATATAAACAACAATCAACCGATTTTTTGAAAATACAGTTTTCTTTCTGTAAATTAAAAACTAAACGTTGTATACAAATTATTGTACCACCGTTCGATTCAACTTTAAATTCTTTATAATCCCTGTAATTTTCATTAACCTGTCATTATTTGAACCGAAATGACAATAGAAAACTTGAAAATGGCAAAAAATCGCAAATTTTCACGACTATATACATGGAAAAGGTGTAAAAAAAATTCACCTCTCCGATAACGATAAAACTCTGAAAATATGTTTATTTTGGGGTGAAAGAAATGAAAATCTATGTTAAAATGCTTTAGATTTTATAGTTTTTAAGATATGGATATAAACAACAATCAACCGATTTTTTGAAAATACAGTTTTCTTTCTGTAAATTAAAAACTAAACGTTGTATACAAATTATTGTACCACCATTCGATTCAGCTTTAAATTCTTTATAATCCCTGTAATTTTCATTAACCTGTCATTATTTGAACCGAAATGACAATAGAAAACTTGAAAATGGCAAAAAATCGCAAATTTTCACGACTATATACATGGAAAAAGTGTAAAAAAAATTCACCTCTCCGATAACGATAAAACTCTGAAAATATGTTTATTTTGGGGTGAAAGAAATGAAAATCTATGTTAAAATGCTTTAGATTTTATAGTTTTTAAGATATGGATATAAACAACAATCAACCGATTTTTTGAAAATACAGTTTTCTTTCTTTAAATTAAAAACTAAACGTTGTATACAAATTATTGTACCACCATTCGATTCAGCTTTAAATTCTTTATAATCCCTGTAATTTTCATTAACCTGTCATTATTTGAACCGAAATGACAATAGAAAACTTGAAAATGGCAAAAAATCGCAAATTTTCACGACTATATACATGGAAAAAGTGTAAAAAAAATTCACCTCTCCGATAACGATAAAACTCTGAAAATATGTTTATTTTGGGGTGAAAGAAATGAAAATCTATGTTAAAATGCTTTAGATTTTATAGTTTTTAAGATATGGATATAAACAACAATCAACCGATTTTTTGAAAATACAGTTTTCTTTCTGTAAATTAAAAACTAAACGTTGTATACAAATTATTGTACCACCGTTCGATTCAACTTTAAATTCTTTATAATCCCTGTAATTTTCATTAACCTGTCATTATTTGAACCGATATGACAATAGAAAACTTGAAAATGGCAAAAAATCGCAAATTTTCACGACTATATACATGGAAAAAGTGTAAAAAAAATTCACCTCTCCGATAACGATAAAACTCTGAAAATATGTTTATTTTGGGGTGAAAGAAATGAAAATCTATGTTAAAATGCTTTAGATTTTATAGTTTTTAAGATATGGATATAAACAACAATCAACCGATTTTTTGAAAATACAGTTTTCTTTCTGTAAATTAAAAACTAAACGTTGTATACAAATTATTGTACCACCGTTCGATTCAACTTTAAATTCTTTATAATCCCTGTAATTTTCATTAACCTGTCATTATTTGAACCGAAATGACAATAGAAAACTTGAAAATGGCAAAAAATCGCAAATTTTCACGACTATATACATGGAAAAAGTGTAAAAAAAATTCACCTCTCCGATAACGATAAAACTCTGAAAATATGTTTATTTTGGGGTGAAAGAAATGAAAATCTATGTTAAAATGCTTTAGATTTTATAGTTTTTAAGATATGGATATAAACAACAATCAACCGATTTTTTGAAAATACAGTTTTCTTTCTGTAAATTAAAAACTAAACGTTGTATACAAATTATTGTACCACCATTCGATTCAGCTTTAAATTCTTTATAATCCCTGTAATTTTCATTAACCTGTCATTATTTGAACCGAAATGACAATAGAAAACTTGAAAATGGCAAAAAATCGCAAATTTTCACGACTATATACATGGAAAAAGTGTAAAAAAAATTCACCTCTCCGATAACGATAAAACTCTGAAAATATGTTTATTTTGGGGTGAAAGAAATGAAAATCTATGTAAAAATGCTTTAGATTTTATAGTTTTTAAGATATGGATATAAACAACAATCAACCGATTTTTTGAAAATACAGTTTTCTTTCTTTAAATTAAAAACTAAACGTTGTATACAAATTATTGTACCACCATTCGATTCAGCTTTAAATTCTTTATAATCCCTGTAATTTTCATTAACCTGTCATTATTTGAACCGAAATGACAATAGAAAACTTGAAAATGGCAAAAAATCGCAAATTTTCATGACTATATACATGGAAAAAGTGCAAAAAAAATTCACCTCTCCGATAACGATAAAACTCTGAAAATATGTTTATTTTGGGGTGAAAGAAATGAAAATCTATGTTAAAATGCTTTAGATTTTATAGTTTTTAAGATATGTGATATAAACAACAATCAACCGATTTTTTGAAAATACAGTTTTCTTTCTATAAATTAAAAACTAAACGTTGTATACAAATTATTGTACCACCGTTCGATTCAACTTTAAATTCTTTATAATTCCTGTAATTTTCATTAACCTGTCATTATTTGAACCGAAATGACAATAGAAAACTTGAAAATGGCAAAAAATCGCTAATTTTCATGACTATATACATGGAAAAAGTGTAAAAAAAATTCACCTCTCCGATAACGATAAAACTCTCAAAATATGTTTATTTTGGGATGAAGGAAATGAAAATCTATGTTAAAATGCTTAAGATTTTATAGTTTTTAAGGTATGTGACATAAACAGAAATCCACTCATTTTTTGAAAATTTACTTTTCACTGCATAACTTAACAACTAAACGCCATATGAAAATAATTATACTACCATTCGATTCAACGTAAAATAATTTATAGACTCTGTAATTTTCATTATCCTATAATTATTTGAACAGAAATGACAATAGAAAACTTGAAAATGGCAAAAAATTGCAAATTTTCACGACTATATACATGGAAAAAGTGCAAAAAAAATTCACCTCTCCGATAACGATAAAACTCTCAAAATATGTTTATTTTGGGGTGAAGGAAAGGAAAATCTATGTTAAAATGCTTTAGATTTTATAGTTTTTAAGATATGGATATAAACAACAATCAACCGATTTTTTGAAAATACAGTTTTCTTTCTGTAAATTAAAAACTAAACGTTGTATACAAATTATTGTACCACCGTTCGATTCAACTTTAAATTCTTTATAATCCCTGTAATTTTCATTAACCTGTCATTATTTGAACCGAAATGACAATAGAAAACTTGAAAATGGCAAAAAATCGCTAATTTTCATGACTATATACATGGAAAAAGTGTAAAAAAAATTCACCTCTAGAAATGAAAATCTATGTTAAAATGCTTTAGATTTTATAGTTTTTAAGAAGTTTTCCTTGAATAAATTAAAAACTAAACGTTGTATACAAAATATTGTACCACCGTTCGATTCAACTTTAATTTCTTTATAATCGCTGTAATTTTCATTAACCTCTCATTATTTGAATGGAAATGACAATAGAAAACCTGAAAATGGCAAAAAAATCGCCTATTATCAGGACTATATAGATGGAAAAAATATAAAAAAATTACCTCTAGAATAACGATAGAAGTCTCAAAATTGTTTTTATTTTCTGTAATTTTCATTAACATGCAATTATTTGAACAAATAAACATGATATGGAAAAACCTCCAACATTTTTTAAACCTGAACCTCTTTTCTGTGTTGAAGATCTAAGTTTGATTATTTTTTACATTTTAGAGTTCCTTATTTATTTTTGGAAGTCGATTCAATTTTTTTGTTAAAAATATCTTTTTATTTGCATAGATATATTTTAAGTTGTCTCGACAAACTATATAATATTTACTAGCAAATATTTTTCGTCAATATTATTTTTCTTTATTAATTTTTATATATTTTTGACGGTAGATACGCCTCTCATGTATTTTATCTGTTTGTTGCAGGAGTTAACATAGCCTTCCGTAAACCAGCCAACCAATCGACCACGGTCCGTGGCGGGAGCGCCCTGAACGCCAACGACGGCGAGAAGAGCACGGAACACGACAGCAAGAAGTGTTCGGAGACGCAGAAGGAGGCCAGCCCTTGGTGGCAGGTCGACCTGCTGCGACCCTATCCAGTCAAAGTGGTCCGGGTGACGACTCGCGGCTGCTGCGGCCATCAGCCGCTGCAGGATCTCGAAATACGAGTTGGAAACAGCAGCACCGACCTCCAAAGGAACCCGCTCTGCGCCTGGTTCCCCGGTACCATCGGTGAGTGTAATTTCTGTCGGGTTTTTCGGAATCCGCTGATTGGTTAATGTTGTCGGGTCGAAATTGGCGGGTTTGATGACAATAAAAAAACAAGCGAAGCCAGTTTATTAAATAAAATTATTTAGTTGTCTTGTCTTTCAGTAATAACAGGTCAATTGAAAAGTTCCCGGCCTGACACATAAATGGCGCTACTAGAATTAAATCCATATGTTTTTTTAGTTAGCCCTAACCCTCAAAAGACGCGTGTATAAATTTGACAGCTGTCGGATCATTAGTTTGTGAATTATAGAACTTTGAGTGGAGCAACTTTTTATTGTGAAAAAAATTGATAAAAAGGAATTTCGCATGTTGATAAAATATTGCATTTTAAAGGGAAAAAATATAGTTGATGCAAAAACTTGGCTTGATGCGGAGTTTCCGGACACTATCCCAGGAAAATCACCCATCTAGGATTGGCATGCTAAGTTTAGACGTGATGAAATGAGCACCGAAGACGGTGAACGTAGTGGAAGCCGAAAAGAGGTCGTTACCGACGTAAACATTTAAAAAATCCATAAAATGATTTGGAATGACCGTAAATTGAAACTGAATGAAATAGCAGACACTCTGAAGATATCAACCGAACGTATACATCATATTATTCGCGAATATTTGGATATGAGGAAGCTCTGAGCAATGTGGGTGCCACGCGAGCTCACTTTTGACCAAAAACAACGACGAGTTGATGATTCGGAACAGTGTTTGCAGTTTGAGTGTTTTTGCGTCGATATGTGACAATGGATGAACCATGGCTCCATCATTTCACTCCGAAGTCCATTAGAGAATCATCCGAGTGGACTGCACATGATGAACCCGCTCCAAAGCGTGGGAAACGCAATGGTCGGGTGGCAAGGTTATGGCGTTTGTATTTTGGGATGCTCATGGAATAATATTTATTGACTACCTTGAAAAAGGAAAGACCAGCAATAGCGACTATTACAAAGCGTTATTGGACCGTTTGAAGGACGAAATCGCCGAAAAACGACCGCATTTGAAGAAAAAGAAAGTGCTGCTTCATCAAGAAGACAATGCACTGTGTAACAAGTCAGTGAAAACGATGGCAAAAATCCATGAATTGGGCTTCGAACTGCTTCCTCATCCATCATATTCTCCAGATTTGGCCCCCAGCGACTATTTCCTGTTCTCAGATCTCAAAAGAATGCACGCTGGGAAAGGAAGAAATTTTCGTCGAATGAAGAGGTGATCGCCCAAACTGAGGCCTATTTTGAAGCAAAGGACAAATCCTATTACAAAAATAATTTTACCAAAAAAATGTCCTATTTTTTCCTCATACGGACTGCACTTTTAATTGGGCTAGTGAATATATATATACATATATATATATATATATATATATATATATATATATATATATATATATATAACAACATATATATATATATATATATATATATATAGAACAACATTCAAACATAAATAATATTGAATCAAAAATGTACTAAAATAAATGTATAAACTATAACTTATTTTATCATTATAGTACATCTAGTATAGATATAGTATATCTAATGCATATATTATCGAAGGACTTAATCTACAATTAATTATACGGCCACAATAGTTTGTAAGTTACAGTTGTTTTATTATATTTAACTCTTCTCCAAATCACTTTAAGATTATTTTAGATATAATGGTGAATATCCCGATATGATAATTTAAATAAGTCAATTGTGCATTGTTGAACTATATTTACACACTATACATCACTATTCAGTCCACAAATTGTCGTGTTTGTCTTGTTCTCTGGCATTATCCTCTTAATTTTATTGTTTACAAAATTCCCAGAGTACCCAGTAAGACAAACATTTTAGTTTATAACCCCGAAAAGAAACCTTCACAACATTAGACCGTTATATAACTTGTTTATAATTATACCTGGTAATAAAACAGCGGTAATTATTTCGGTTAAGTCCTGATTCACATCTCACACACCAGACCAATTAATACCAACTATTTTTAGATGATTATTATTATTTTTTTTGTGTTTTGTGTAACAGGCTCAATGTTGTCATAAAGGAAATCCGTTTACGTGGATTGTTGATTTTAAGTGAGTCTTCATGGTTCTATTAATTTTATTTTTATGTTAAAAGACTTATTTAAACTCTGTTTTTAGATATTAGTTATTGTTACGTACTTGAAACCTTTGTACCTCCTTTGCTCATCAAATGCTATTATTCTAACAATTTAAAATAGCCAATCACGCGTTGCTTTAGCAGCGCTATCTACGGGTCAAACTGGTCAAAACATTTCGCCAAGATCGTCTATACAGCCGAATTTCTATTTTTTCTGTGGGTTACATATTCGGAGGCATTAGACATCATTGTATTTATCTTTAACTAGAATAAAATGAGAAGAGAAAATACGGTCTGATTTTAAAGCGAATTTATAACCTGATGGGTAAGGCAATAGGCAATTGGCGAGTTCATTGTTATTTTGGATCAACTATAGGCAATATCGCTGTCCTACTGGTTACTGATGTTGTTTTTTGTTTCAGATGAGGGCTCGACGAAAACTTTTACCTGCGCTCGGTCTTTGATCGGGCAGTATGTCTTTCTTCAGCTGGTGGGCGTGGAAGGATCACTGTCTCTTTGCGAGGTGGAGGTATTCACTACCGATGGTGGGTATATATATTTTATTTTGTTGTTTGATGATAATATAGTAATTTCTTTTGTTTTTCATTAACTTTTACTCATCTTTTTGTGAGATTATTGATTCCGAATTTGTAAATCTTTCGTGCGAAAGAAGAATTGTTAAAATTAACAACAAATATACAGAGTATCCCGTGAGAAAGTTTACATTACAAATATTAATATAACTAAAACAAAAGTAAAATTACAAATGTACTTATAGATCAAAATATGCACAGTTTCAATGGTTTTTTAATAAAATATTATCCAATATTTTCTATTCATTATTACACACTTGTTTTAAGCTCAAACAAAAACGAAAAAGAAGTACACCAAATAGTTACCTTGTACAGTGTAACAGTAATAGTAGCGGATTTGCCTCTTTACATAACTTTTTAAATGAAAATGGTCTTCATCACTAAAGGTTTCTACAAAAACCTACCAAGATTTCTCATAGAGTGACCGTAATCATATAGTTGCCTAAAATTAATCCAACTTTAGTGATGTAAATAAAAATATTCTCCAAATAAGCAACAAGCTTTCTATCTCACATACAAGAAAATAGAAAAAGGAAGTCGATAAGATCGGAAAAGTTTTGGAACTGAAAGGGTACTAAATTAACATAATATCAACGTTATATTCAAATAACAGAAGGTCCTTTGGAAGGGTGAGATATGGTTCGATGAGCATTGCCCAACCCCAACTTCCTTTAACTTCCATCAAGGATTGGTTATAAGCGTTATTTTTCACTTATTTGGGCATTAGATGAGGAAAATGATCAATCACCGATGTCTTGGTCCTATATTCAAGGTGTTATTAGACCCAATACCATAAAACTAATCATTCAAACTGCATACTTCATTATAAAAGATCTGTTGGTAATTGGTCATCAAACAGATCACGCCTTGTTAGAGTTGTATAGACAAGAAAGTCAAATTACGAATCATAACATGTTCTGTTCCAGCTCAAATCTTGAGTAAAATTCATATAACAGTACACTCGTAGCTCTCTATAGTTGAGACATCCTTCTTGCATAATCTGAAAATTGCTTGGTAGCCGGACTGAGATTGTTATCTTAGCTTACAAGATACTACCTTGGTACAAACGATCATAATGAAGATGCCATTTCTTCTGAAGTGACTCTAATTGGTCGACGATTTGTTTTTTAAGAAAACAGTGATCCCAAAAATTATGTGAGGGCTTTCTAGAGCAAAAAGAAATTTTGCAAATATTGAAATGGCCACCACAATCGCCAGACCTCGCGATTTAGTATTTTATATAATTACTAGCGACCCGCACCGGCTTCGCACGCAATGCTGATACTAAATTAAATACACTACAGAAAAAATATGAACGTTGTATATAAAAACATAGCGGCCCGTTCCGACTTTGCACGGGCATAAAATATATATGCCTATGTCACTCAATGAAAACATGATTAAAATCGATTCAGTATTTTTGGTTCATTCATTACTGCCCTTGGCTTGCACGCATTAAATTTGGAGTAAAACAATTCCTCTTCCCCTATACTTACTATGAAGATTTCCTGCTATCTTTGGAATATCTAAATTCATACAATTTTTATTACATTACACATTTTTAAACGCAAAATTTAAATTTGTAATATCTCCGAAAATATTTGTTTTATTTACATGCTGTAAGGAACCATATTGATCTATATTAATTGCACACTGTATTTAAGGTACTTAATTCGATAAGGATTAATGCCGTATTGCTTAAAATAGCTTCGTAAATTAGCCATTTTCTCACGTAAAAAGTAAACAATAAAAATGGTTAATGTGGGTTATCCCTAAAAGATAAACATATACCATCGCGGACTTTTTTGTAGACCTTTTTATGGTGTACAATACTGTAGTACATTAATTTGATCTAACTCGTAGGGTTAGGCAGCGTTTTTGCTAATTGCTAAATAAGCCTAAAAAAATAGGTTAATTTACGACATCACGTTAGAAACCTCTAAAATTAGCAATGTTGCCTTAGTATATTATGCATGTATTATACATATAAACCTTCCTCTTGAATCACTCTATCTATTGAAAAAAACCGCATCAAAATCCGTTGCGTAGTTTTAAAGATTTAAGCGCACATAGGGATATAGGGACAGAAAAGGCGACTTTGTTTTATACTATGTAGTGATAAATATCATTTAAAATTAAATACCGAAAAAACCTATGTTTCGTATAATATAACATCACCTGGCGGCATTGTTCGAGTTTCTAAAGAGGTTAAAGCATCTCGAATCACCTGCCGATACCCGAGAAGAATAATAGATGTTTTAATATTCATATATGAATTCTTGCTCATGGCTATTCGAGGTGTTTTGTCTGCGTCGACCTTGATATATTCTCCCATAACCTATATCAGATATACGAGTACGTCAATTATGATTAAAATTAGCAACGTTTTTAGAGACCTTCATAATGCAGTGTCTGTTCTCTTCTCGGGATATTATTTGAAATATTAAAACGGTTGGTGTCTGGTACTTTAGATATTATGCTTGGGAAAAAGTCCGTAGCGTTTTTATATTAAATTCAACTTTTTTTATAGTAAAAATTGGTTCATTGAAACAAATCTGTAGAATACGTTATTATATTAATGTATTGAACGGATTTCCGTTATTCTATTTTAAATATTATCGTACAGCTGCTTTCTTTTGATAACTATTCTTCATAATCGTCATATTTTTATATTTTTCTGATCTGAGCTTTTTGACCAATGTGATGTTCCCTAGAGTTAATATGTTTGACATATTTTACTGTATTGGACAGTATATTTCCCTTTATATTATTAACTTAAAGATATTCAATATTTTTTTCTCAAAAGATACTTTTTTATAGTTTGTTCACAGTTATTTTGTACATACGTCAATTAAATTTGCGACATCAAAACGTCGCAATGTTGCCGCATCAACTCTGAGTTTTAATTCAGTTTGGCTTTGACATATAACAAAATTCTATTCTAAATAAAATAATTGAACGAAAATATTATAAAATATAATTTATTTTAACATTATAGTACATCTAATAACCGCAGTTAATTATACAGCCACAATAGTTTATAGGTTAGAATTATAACCTCTTAATACTATCGCTTTCAAGAATTTTACATACGTCTGACAACCGGACGAGTTTGACAGGTTCATTCGTATACGTGTTCGAACTAATCGGACAGCATTGTGTCTCTTTTTAACTAGAATAAAATGAGAAGGAAAATAATGTGTGATTCTGAAACGAATTTACAAATTGCGTCAGGCAATACATCAAACATTTATAATAAACATTTTGTATATTACTGCTCTGATAACAATGAGAGCATATCCACTAAGATCTTAAGTTAAATTGTGAATATTTACCGATCAACCTGTACAGTCATTTGACTAAGAATGCGATGTGCTCGACCTTTTGTTTAACATGATGTTCCCTAGAGTTAATATGTATATCACATTTTACGTTATTGAACAGTACCTGTACTTTTACATTATTATTGCTTGAGGAATTGGGCATCCCTCAAATGATATAATTAGGTTTAATTGAATCAATAACTTCTTAGAACTCGTTCGTTATATATTAATAAAAGGAGTTTGAAAAATGGAGAAGAATCACCATTTTAGCTAAAAACATTTATTGATAATAGATATTTACTCGGGTTTAAAAATTCTAGTTAACGCGCCTAATAAAATCTAGTTAATTCTTGAGGATGTTTTGGAGGTTTGGTGTAAAGATTTTGTTGTTTTTGTTTCCAGAATTTTCGGTGGATAGATGCGCGCCAAAAAACGCACCCGCTGAGGCCCAAATAGCCGCTTTCGCGCGAACCTGCTACGAGTTCGGAGTCACCAAAGGCGGCTCCTTCCAGGAAGCTCGCGCTTATTGCCAGAGTGAGTATGAGTTAATCCGTACAAACCCCAGTATCATCGAACTCGTAATGTCCAGGTCACAAGGGCGACTTGGTGCACGCGATGAATCCAGGACAGACGTCCTTCATCTACGCCGAACTGGAACGCAGGAAACCCACCCTGCGCACTCAGCTAGTGTGGATCGGTGCCCAGAAGGAACCTGGACTCACCTCCAGAACCTGGAAATGGGTAAACGGTGAGCTGTTTTGATTTTATTTAATGTGGTGGGAAAGATGATTCTATTGTATTTATTCATTCTTAACAATATTATGTATTTCCTGCATTTTCTTGTATTATGTTATTCCTGCAGGAAACAAAGGTTTTCAAGAAAAACAAACACTTGCTGATGTTATGAATTATGATGTGTCACAGATCAATTGAAAAGTCCCCGACCTGACACATAGATGGCGCTACTAGAATTAAATCCATATGTTTTTTAGTTAGCCCTAACCCTCAAAAGATACGTTATGCTTATATTTCGTTAAGATTGAAAAATTATATCGGCTAAATAGCGACCGCAATTCGCTATGCAACTCTCGGCTCTTTTTAATGCATTTTTCATGACATCCTGCCACATCTGAGGATGAATTTCTTCGATTTCGTGACGAATATTGTCTTTAAGATCTTGAATCGTTTTGGAATTATTCACATACATTTTTAATTTAAACAAAACCCATAAGAAAAAATCTGATGCTTTCAAATCTGGAGATCTGGCTGGCCATGCTAAATCGCCACTTAGCGAAATTAGTCTTCGTGGAAAAACGTCATTCAATAATTGAATTGTTGAACGAGCTGTATGTGCTGTGGCTCCATCTTACCGAAACTACATGCCCTCTAGTCCCTGCTCTTTCATTTCAGGCACAAAACATTTTCGAACCATGTCTTGGTACCGTTCAGCAGTAACAATAACTGCAATACCTTGGACATTTTCAAAAGAATAGGGACCAATGATGTTTCCAGCATGAATACCACACCATATAATTGTTTTTAGTGGATGCAATGATGTTTCATGAATTTGTTGAGGATTCTGTGTTTCTCAAAACCGATTGTACTGTTTATTGACTTATCAATTTCTGAAATATCTTCAATTTCACCAGACAGCCTTCAGACACTATTTCTGCTCGTTCTTGCAGCGTGTATTTATCCCTAATAAAACTTGGACGTCCACATAACACAATGGTTAAAACGAAACAACCAAGATGGCGCGTAATCGAAATGGTAGCGGGACTTTTGCTTTTTTTTTGGGAATATAGTCAGAGAGAAGCATTTTAAAATAACAGAAACATAAAAAACATTTATTTATAAATTATATCCATAATTTCAGATTAATTATTAAGTTCAATTAACAATATATACTATACCATTCGACACCCTACATAACTTTTTTTTGTACTATAACTTAACATTTCTTTCTCTTTTAATAGAATATATTTTTAGTAATATTTAATTTGCAGTTACTTGTTTCTCATTATTTCTTTCTCAGTAGCAATCACAATCAGTTAGCTTCGGCTTTTTTTTTCATTGAAATATGTTAAATTTAATTACCAACAATCTTCATTATTTTATGCAGATAGCTTTCTCACCAGCTGATGACACAATGGTGAAAGTTTGGCATTGTTCAGTTATATTCGACTTTATAATAAAATTAATAAATATTAATTATAAATTATTATTACTAAGTGTATACTATTTAAAAAAAAATGTGTTTCTAATATATATTTACCGTGAAAAAAAATGTCTAAGTATAAATTAATGCAGTATTCTTGGAATAATGTTTTTGAACTAACGCCTATTGTTGGTCCTCTTTTAACTACTGTCAATGCCACAAAAGTCACTATATCAACATATGCAGACGACATAGCAATCTTACCATCTTACTAAGATCCGTTTAGAGGATCCTCCAAAAATGCTTTGATAAACCACAGTTTAAGAGGTCAATTGAAAACTCCACGACCTGACACATAGATGGCGCTACTAGAATTAAATCCATATGTTTTTTAGTTAGCCCTAACCCTCAAAATATACGTGTATAAATTTGGCAGCTGTCGGATCATTAATTTGTGAATTATAGCATTTTGTGGGAACCAACTTTGATAAAATAATTTCGCGTGTTGATAAAATATTGCTTTTTGAAGGGAAAAATAATAGTTGAAACAAAAACTTGGCTTGATGCCGAGTTTCCGGACCCTGCCCCAGGAAAGTCAACCATCAAGGATTGGTATACTAAGTTTAGACTTGGTGAAATGAGCACTGAAGACGGTAAACGCAGTGAACACCTAAAAGAGGTTGTTACCGACGAAAATATTTAAAAAATCCATAAAATGATTTTGAATGGCCGTAAATTAAATTTGAATGAAATAGTAGACACCCTAAAGATATCAACTGAACGTGTACATCATATAATTCACGAATATTTGGGTATGGGAAATCTCTGTGCAAAGTGGGTGCCGCACGATCTCACTTTTGACCAAAAACAACGACGAGTTGATGATTCGGAGCAGTGTTTGAAGATGATCAAGCATAATAAACCCGAGTTTTTGCGTCGATATGTGACATTTGATGAAAGATGGCTCCATCATTTCACTATGAAGTCCAATGGACAATCATCCGAATGGACGACACACTATGAACCCGCTCCAAAACATGGGAAAACGCAACAGTCGGCTGACAAGTCTCTGGCGCCTGTATTTTGGGGTGCGCATTGAATAATTTTTATTGACTACCTTGAAAAAGGAAGGGCTATCGATAGCGATTATTACATAGCATTATTGGACCGTTTGAAGGACGAAATCGCCGAAAAAACGGCCGCATTTGAAGAAAAAGAAAGTGGTGCATCACCAAGATAATGCACCGTGTTACAAGTCAGTGCTTCTCCATCCACTGTATTCTCCAGATCTTGCCCCCAGCGGCTATTTCCTGTACTCAGATCTCAAAAGAATGCTCGCTGGGAAGAAATTTTAAGAGAAATCGTACTAAAAAAATGGTATCGAAAAGTTGGAGGGTCGCTATAATCAGTGTATCACCCTTGAAGGGCATTGTATTGAATAAAAAAACTAATTTTTGAAAAAAAAATGTGTTACTATAGCAGGTTGGGGACTTTTCAATTAACTTGTTATACCAATCTTTCTATCCTAAATAATTATTACCATCCTTGGTATCGTCTGGAAACTTTTCTCTTGATCTTGAATAGCATCACCTCCAAGTTCTCAGAATAATAACTGTCCGAAAAGTGCTTCAAGTTCCCCAGCACTTGGAAAATGGCCCAAATCATTATGATTCTCAAAGCAGGATAAAGGTTAGAAGATGTTTCCTCCTATCGTCCTATAAGCCTGTTACCAATGTCTTTAATCTGTAATCTCCAACTTCATCTCAACAAAATTAAGATGTGACTGAAAGATGGAATTTCAGTGAGAATTAGACAAAATCTACTCACGTAACGTTTATACTGCATAGACTAATTGAAGTGATCTTCTACATGTCATTGTATAACATATATCCCATCAAATACTTATTGTTCTTTGGGCAGATTGTGTATTATTAAAATAATAATAATTAAGATCAGAAAAATAACATTATTAAGAAAATGATACCAATTGAACAATGGAAATTATAAAACAAACAAGAAATATTTTATTATATATTTTTTATGATATAAAATGTATGATATGATGTAAGGCCTCCTTGAATTCCTTGACATCCAAGGCCAAATTGTGAATCTTCTTGATGTTGTTATGGCTCATATCCAGAGTGAGGATATTCTCTTTAATGGTCGCGTCTTTATTAGCCGTCTTCAGTTGCCGTCGTTGAGTTTCTCCAGGTAGTTGTGTCGGAGCGAAATTAGATGGAGTTTTGGGCAGTTGGATAAGTGAACCTCGTACTTTGTGATCTTGTTGTTATCCAGGATGATGGCGGAAAGGTTTTTCGAGTTCTCGAAGGCTTCGAATTTGATAGTCTGGATGTTGTTACTGGATAGATTCAGGTGGACCACTGTGAAATTGATAGTGCATTCCAATGTGCTCACTAAGTAGCTCAATATTTGACGTGATAGTGAAATGTGTAGATTAAAACATGGAGAACGATATGATTATAGGATTTATATAGACTTTAGAATATCATTTAGAATAGGACTAGCTAATTAAGATAATATTTTACACAGCTCATTTGTTATACAATGGTCTACATGCCATTGTATAACATAAATCTCATAATATACTTATCGCCCATTGGCTATATTGTGGAATGCTAAGAATAATAATAAAAAGACGTTTTCAGAAAAATAATATTATTGAGAAAATATATTGATACCAACTTAACAATGGAATAAATAAAACAAACAACAAATATTTTACTATATATTTTTTATGATATAAAATGTATGATATATATTAACTTAACAATACACGGATTATTGGGAATATTAATTGTCGCACTCTTTCTCCGGCAGGGTGATGTGTATATTCTTCACCAAGGGAGACATCTTCTGGAACTCGATGTTCTTCCTCACTTTTTTCCTGAGATCGTGGAGACAGCTGCAGTTCAACGGGTTCCCGCTCAAGTTCAGCAACTTGATCTTGCTGAGGCCGTTCTCCATGAACTCCTTGGGCAGACATTGGACCTTGTTGTTGGACAGGTCCACCTTGTCCGCCTTCACCAGCTTAATGAGCACCATCGCGTTCTCCAGTGCGTTGTCGTTCAAGAATACCTCTTTGAACTCTTTGACATCGAAGGCCAGCTTGTGGATCTTCTTGATGTTGTTGTGGCTCATGTCCAGGGTGAGGATATTGTCTTTGATGGCCGTGAAGATGCCTTCGTCGAGTTCCGCCAGGTCGTTGTGTCGGAACGATATTAGATGCAGTTTCGGACAATTGGCTAGACGAATCTCGTACTTTTGGATACCGTTGTTGTCCAAGACGATTGTGGACAGGTTCGTCATGTTATCGAAGGCTCCAGGTTCGACGGTCCGGATCTGGTTACCGGATAGGTTCAGGTGGACCACGGCGAGATTGTTGAAGAGCAACTCGGGTATCACGTAGAACTCGTTGTTTGTGATGGTGAGGTTCTCCAGGGACCTGGGTAGGTTCTTGAAGGCGCCGGGTTTGATCTCCATGATCCCCAGTCTGTCCAGCGTCAGGACCTTCAGCTCGGGGATGAACTCCAGGTCCAGGTAATGGAGGACGTCCACGGTGGTGTTCAGTTCGACTTTATCGGTGTTCTCCAGGCCCTCGGTGATCTCGGATCGGGCTCGGTACACGAGGGGAAGCGAGGCGTTGTCGTACCACACCAGGTCGAACTCGCACACTTTCGACTCGATGGCGTGGACGATGGCCAGGCAAGCGAACCAGGCGCAGAACGCGAACACTTTCGACATGGTCGTCGTCGAGATTGAATTGTCACTGAGAGAAAACGGCTTTGCCCGTACGAAAGGCGGCGTTGAATTAAGAAATTGCAGGATGAAGGCACTTGCTTTTAAATAGTCCTGTTTATATTGTTATAATTTAACAATTTAACTAATAAGTCATGCGGAGAATGGTCCATGCCGTGGATGAAATAACGAGTTCATTAGAAATCTTCATTTAACATGTTTCTAGAGAGGCTTCACGCATTTTTTAAGGGGGTATGCTAGTCTAGAGGAATTTATTTTATTTATTTTTCCCGTGATATACGAGGGGCGTCAAATATAAACGGTGATTTTGTAAAATAAATTTATTGATCTATGGCATACACAAACTAAATATATAGTCTGTTCAAAGTTTATTTGTATATGCGTCATCGAAATTTGTTACCGCATCAACTCTGAGTTTTAGTTCACTTTGGCTTTACCTACATACAACAAAATTCTAATCTAAATAAAATGATAAAATAAAAATGTTATAAAATATAATATATTGCTACGTTATAGTATATCTAAAACATATATTATCGAAGGAATAAAAACTACAATTAAGAACACAGGTATAATAGTTCGTAGGTTAGAGTTGTTTTATTATATTTACATTGAACTCTTTTCTACAGCACCCATGAGGTAGTGTTCTAGGCACATATTTTTAAGTAGTGGTACCCCCTGGAGACCTAATCCGCCAAATTAACAATATATATCAAAATCGTGTATTTTACTTTCATTCAAGAGCATATTTACCTTCTAACGTTTACTTCTTGTTTCCTTCGATAGTGTGTTTACTTGTCATGTCATCTTGGTACCACTCTATTTTTATTTCTTGTGCTACTACCTGTGTACACCTAGTGCTCATATTTAATTTTGAACAATTACAATCATATCTGTGAACACAAATCTTTCAAGCCCTACAATACCATTTTCTACGGTTATATTCTGTTAATTGTGTGCATACATTTAGTTGTTTCCACTCTCATCACTATGTCTCAGGAATTTACAGCATTATCACATATCCCGAAAGTTTCCTTTAGTCATTTTCACTTTCCGAATCACTGTCCAAGTCAATCACTAAACTGTTAATTTCCAATGTGTCTAAAACATGTTCACGATCCACCATTTATCAATTACTTCCTCTGTATGTGTTATCGAGTTCATCTAAACCAATGGTGTTATGGTCGACAATGCTTCCTTCCACATATCCAAACAGTTTTTGATGCAATATCCTTCTCGACCAGCATGTCTATTATAATAAGTCTTTGCTACTCCTCATATGAACTCAATTGGATTGAATATACAGTGATAGCGAGGAAGTTATGTGACCATGTTGTTCGGCCATCTGATATACTGTATATCTTTTTTCAGGCTTATTTCTAAATAAAAGTAAATTGCAAAAATAGCAATGAAACATTTCATTTATATTTACCTAGTAACAAGTGGAAATAGTTCAGTTTTTATCATCTCTTCAAAACTCAATTCATGTTTTGGAATCAACTCCTTCATTACAGCCTCTGTTGATGCTATTGTTGTGATTTTTTCCACCAGTGTGCTATGTATGGTGCACTGTCCAAAATAATAACTGATGGTTAGGATGATCCTCCAGGTTTTTTAACAATTGATTTTCAAACCATAACCAAAACATTTTATGGTTCATTTCTCCATGGTAGTCGCCCTTGGACTTGGAGGAAAACACTAATTCTTTTTCCATCAATTTTTGTTGTCTTTACACTTTTCTTGTTACTGTCTTACCAAGAGTGAACCGTTAAGACTATTATTTCCACCGTAATTCGTCTAATTTTCTGTAGTAAAGTAGGTTAATGTTTAATTCATCCGTCGCTAATTAAAAACGTTACGCAAAATCCGAATTAACGCCGTAACGTGCATTTATTTTAATAATTATTGTTTTTTTCAGGGGATTTGGTACAACGACCCGCATGGGGAAAGGACCAGCCGAACAACTACAACGGCGAGCAGAACTGCGTGGTGCTGGATGGCGGTCGCGGGTGGCTGTGGAACGACGTGGGCTGCAATCTAGATTACCTGCACTGGATCTGTCAACACGGTAAGCGGCCTTGTAATCGATATTTTTTATTCGTAAAAAAAACAACAGAAGAACGAAATCTGGGTGATCTGATTTAAAGGCACGAATTAGTAAAGTACAGTTGATTCTACAGGAATATGTGTAAATAGATTCCAACGGAATGTTCCAACGGATACTTACTCGGTACAAATGCAGACATTTTCAAGGTACTGAAAAAAAGAATTCCATACTTCGACGAAATGACACACGACATTGAAAAGCGAAACTCTTTGCTCTTGTAATTTACAAAAGCAAAGAGTGGGGATTAAATTTGCATCTCCGACATCATTGAACCAAACCAATTGGCAAATATTCCATTCGTTGGAACATTCCGTTATAAACTATTAGTTCTTTCTAGTGCAAGATGGAATATAATTGTATTGATCATTCCTAAGATAACCTCCTAAAACCTGTGTTAAACATAGCACGACCGGCTTATTTGCCATATTTAACTCTCTCTGATTTCTGAGTATTAGGATAAGTGGGTACAAGTTAACGAGAACAAATTACTACAGTACAATGTCGGTAGGATCCAAAATAATATAAGATGGAGAAAAAGTAAATTTGGTTTTCCAGCAAAGATTGACGTAAAGATGGCTCCAAAAGAAGCTTAGTTCAGATTTTCTCTTAGAAATTTCAGAATAAAAGCCCTAGATTATTCCTCCAACAATTCAAAAGACGCGGATTACTTTTTCACGCGCCTAACTAACATTAAACGCGAGAAGAAAAACGATAAAAAAGGCGACAGAGCGAAGCCATGGTGAACTTTGAAAATGCCAGCACCGTGGAAGGCGTGGTGCCCGTTGCACCTTGCACCTTCTCCCAACCGTTACGTCGACACAATCTATTTTAGAGAAACCCTTTCTTTATTTTCTTGCGTTACACGAATATTCGATATGGAAAATGACATTTCGGGCAAGGCTAACGCGACCCAATACGTTCAATAATGAATAAACAATTAATTAGTGGGACTGATTTAGAGAAAAAAAGCAGTTGGTTGCGTAATATTAACTGGAGCTCGTTACACATTACGCAACAGACTTTTTTTCGTGATACGAACGTTTCCTTTCTAATAATTGTTGGATACATTGTCGGTTTTTGAACAGAAACAATGAAGTTTTAATGATTTTCAGTACCCTCTTCCTGCGGGAGCCCCGACAAGCTCATCAACACCACCATAATCGGGAGCGACTACAGCTTGGGGGCCACCATCAATTACAGTTGTCCGGAGGGTCATATGTTGGTGGGCGATCAGAATAGAAGCTGCAGCAGCGACGGTTTTTGGACCGGGATGCCTCCGAGGTGTAAATGTACGTATTGTTTCCCTTTTTTGCTATTGAAACTAACTTAACTATCAAATTTTTTTCAAAATCTATTGTCGGTTGTGATTTAAACAATTTTATGGTGGTATTTTTAATATAATTGACAAAGGACTGTCTGAAAAATCGAATAAGAGTTTGAAGATAATAAATTTAAAGATTCAAAAAAGCAGGAACGATTTGAAATATTTTGCTCCAATGTTTTTACTTTAAAATTAATTTTGAAGGAGCTTCTTATGAATTCATTTTTCATAGTAATAACAGATCAGTTGAAAAGTCCCTGGCCTACCATAGTAAAACACATTTTTTTTAGCAAAATTTTTTTTTATTCAATATAATTCCCTTCCAGGATGATACACTGATTTTAGCGACCCTCCAACTTTTCGATACCATTTTTGTAGTACGATTTGTCCTTTGCTTCAAAATTGGCCTCGGTTTCGGCGATCACCTCTTCATTCGACGAAAATTTCTTACCAGCGAGCATTCTTTTGAGATCTGAGAACAGGAAATAGTCGCTGGGGGCCAGATCTGGAGAATACGGTGGATGAGGAAGCAATTCAAAGCCTAATTCATGGACTTGTGACACGTGCATTGTCTTGCTGAAGCAGCACTTTCTTTTTCTTCAAATGCGATAGTTTTTTGGCGATTTCGTCCTTCAAACGATCCAATAACACTATGTAATAGTCGCTGTTGATGGTTCTTCCTTTTTCAAGGTAGTCAACTGTTCGCTCTTCAGGATAATATGGATGGATATTATTTATGTAATCTACTACAATTATCTGTAATACTAGGTTGCAATATTACTCCACCTGTTTGACTAGTGGAAGTTGTCTCTTGTTCACATTCATCAAAGAGTTATATATTGTCATATTATCATACTGAACAGTTCTCTGATGCTTATCCAACAAAATTACGTCTTTGGTCCATCATTTTCATTTATAATGAGATTTATACAACTTCTTGGTTATCCCATGACCAATTTCCTTAAATACTTTTTGTAAAATCTGTAGGTTTTAGTTGTTTCCTTGTTGGTCCAATGCGAGAATGAAAGTTCCAAATGATGATCCATCTTGACGAATGTTATAACACAACTTTTTCCATTATTGGAAGACTCAAACCTTAATGTGAATTAATTTTGAAGGAGATTCAAAATTCTGCTTCTTCGTTTTGTTTAATTGCTTGTCCGTCGTTTTGCAGTTGTGGACTGCGGAGGTTTACCAGACCTGGAGCACGGTGCCGTGACGTTGAAAGATAAAAGAACGACCCACGGTGCCCAAGCCGTCTACACTTGCCACGAAAACTACACCCTTATTGGTAAGAATGTCGTTGGTGTCAAGATGGTTCCTGCGTCATCATCGTGGTCTGTGTCTCTTCCATTGTAGGTCATGAAATACGAATTTGCGATGACGATGGCAAATGGACTAACTCCACTCCCCAGTGCCTGTTCGACTGGTGTCCGGATCCACCGGATATCCATGGCGGCGTGGTTCATACTACGGGCCATAGGGCTGGGGACACTGCAACGTACACTTGTCAGCCTGGATACGTCATTTCCGGTGAAGGGGTAAGTAGCTCGCCGGTGAATTCATCGTGATTCCCATATTACCGTGATGAATTCCGTAGATTTTGTCTTGCGGCTTGGGAGGAGAATGGTCTGGCAAAGCGCCCAGCTGCAAATACGTCGATTGCGGCGCCCCACCGAACATAGAATTCGGACGGTACGAGCTGAGAACCGGTACTACCACCGTGGACAGCGTGGTGGAGTATTTCTGCGACGACGACTATTGGTTGGATGGGGAGAAAGTTCAGAAGTGTACCAGGGAGGGGAAATGGTCGTCCGACACCCCGTTTTGCGAACGTGAGTACTACCTATGCTTTGAATCGCACACGTTCATTGTTTCCTTTAAATACCAGTGATAACGTGCGAAGAACCGGACGTACCATCCGGCAGCTACGTGGTGGGAGTGGATTTCAACGTTCATTCGACGATCGAGTACCACTGCGAGGTCGGTCACATACTACGCGGAGAACCATCTCGAGTGTGCCAAAGGAATGGAGATTGGTCGGGTTCCACACCAAACTGTGAATGTAGGTTACCATCGAGACTCATTTATCCCGAATTCTCACCAATATTTTCATAGATATCGACTGCGGCAAAGTACCAACCATGTTATACGGCGAGGTACAGTACACCAACGGTACCACCTACCTGGGAAGCCAGCTCAGCTACTCCTGTGCAAAACACTACAAGATCAACGGGGTGTCGAAGCGGTACTGCCTGGAGAGCGGTCTCTGGAGCGACGCCACGCCGAAATGTGAAGGTACCATCATTTGTTTTGAGTTTGAGGTCATTTCCGATAAACCTTCCAGCTGAAGGGTCTTAGAAATTCTATACCCGTAACTTCAGAATATATCAAAAGTGCCTTGAATCGTGCTATTGTTTTGGTATTCTTGTTTTTCCAAGGAAAACTAGATATGGGCATCAGCAAAATTAACTGAGTCCACATTCCTTCAAAGCTTCATCTGTGTGACTCCATTTAACACAAAATCATTTATATTTGAACCCTTCCGATATTTATATATGATTTAAAATGAAATAATAATCTCCTATAATCATTCTCTTTGTTTTCCTGTTCTGAATTCTCCAATGAGAACTAGGTTTTGGTGTAGAAAGTGTTAATAGCGTCACCAGGCCAACCATTAATATACATAGCAGAAAATTTAATCTCCAATTTTCAGTTATGAAGAGACCATAAATATACTTTACTTTATTTTAAGCCTTCATTACATCTTCCCTTCTATTTCAGCTTAATATATTAACCATTCCTATCTTTTTCTTATGTTTCCAAATGAAAATAGGTTTGTGATAAGATATTTAATTGATTCTACAATCCTTCAAAGCTTCTGTTGTAAGTCTCAAATTTCCACTGAAACAAGGTAAACTTATGTTTCAACAATTCTTGTCTCGATATGTGGCTTGAAAGTAAATCATAGCTGCCTTGAGTCGTATTTCTTTATTGTATTGATCCTTGATTTTCCAAGGAAAACTAGATTTTGATATCATATATTTTAATGTTATTTCATTCGTAGTAGAGTTAACAGAAGCCTTAGTAATAATTCAAACTTCATCCATGAATCTGCATCCTCTTAGTCTACAAATTCCAGTTGAGATGAAGAACAGAAACAAACATTTCTCCTTTCGAAACCTTCATGCCCTTTTCCCTTCTTACCCAAAACTAATATTTCAATATCTCCTAACTCAATATACGAGAACTGCCCAAGATAAAACCATTTTCTGTTATAAGAAAGTTGTTTATTAATACTTTGACTAAAATCTTACTGAATTACGGAATTACTAATATCCTGGTCTGAAGCATAAACCAAAACCCTCTCATTTTGAATTAACATTAATTTCCCTAGAAATTCGATGCCCTGAACCAATCCTGGCAGAGCACGGCATCCTGTCCGTCACAGGAAACGACAGGATGTACGGCAGGACGCTCATTAGAACTGCCGAGACTGCTAATGTTGGCGCATCATCGTTCAAAATCGGTGCTCTTGCTAAGTACCGATGCGAAAGAGGCTATAAGGTGGTTGGGGAGCCTCTCAGCACCTGCGAGGACAGTGGACAATGGAGTGGTGATGTTCCCCAGTGTGTTTGTAAGTTCGGGCAATATATCATCGTCACTATCAATCATCAACACTTTCTCTTGTAGATGTGGACTGTAGAAACCCGGAGAAGATCCAGAACGGAGTAGTCACCTTGCCATCGAACGCGACCTACTACGGAGCCCTAGCTCTGTACGCCTGCGACCCCAACTACGAGCTGGACGGCGTGTCCCGTCGCTTGTGCCTGGAGAACGGTACCTGGAGCTCCGACACCCCCGTCTGCAACGGTGAGATCGTACTAAACCCTCGTCATTTCGCACTCCAACAATTTCCCTTCCAGAAATCAAATGCAAGGACCCAGACACCTTCGCCGGCGTCAACTTCAAGATCAGCACCCACAGCGTGGGCGGCGCCGCGCAGTACTACTGCCCGCGCGGGCACAACATGCAGGGCAACTCGACGAGGTTCTGCCAGAAGAACGGGTCCTGGAGCGGTTCCGCGCCAACCTGTCTGCGTGAGTACCGCCGAATTATCATTACGCATCATACAGTACCGAGTAATATTTCGCAGCTGTCGACTGTGGACATCCTGGACTGATAGAGAACGGACGGGTCATCGCCACCAACGGTACCACCTATAACAGCGCTGTCGAGTACCTCTGTATTCCCACTTACGACAGGATCGGGCCCTATCTGAGAAAATGTCTGGATAATGGTCAGTGGTCTGGCGATCAACCGAGATGTGAAAGTAAGTAACCATAAAATCTAGTTACCACACATATAGATTTCTTCATTAATTAACTATGCTGAACAGTATATACACTAAAATCTATATCTTAATAAGTATAAATACTTACTTAAATTTTATTTATTATATTTATTACGCATTAATAAATGTATGATAAGTACTGATGTATATTATAAGATAATAATCGATAGATTAATATCTGTATAATCAATGTTTATATGATCAGTTATCAGTTTATATAGTAACGTTGTAACATAAGTAATTTGTAAGAAATACTTTTATTCCTTGGTAAACAAAATACAAATATTCAACAAAACATTATAATAGTAACTATCTTGATAATATACAAGGTATTACAATAACATTTGTCTATCAACTACATCAACCAGATACTCTTCGAGCGACTCTAAGAAACTATATGTTACTATAGTTGGCTTGATGACTATAATACTTATTTTAATTTTATTCATTATAATAGACTATTAATGTTTTCCGTAAATACTTATTTTTTAGAACTTAAATCGTCGAATTGTATTATAAAAAAAAGAAAAAAACGTTATTTTTGATTGATATTTTCAGTGGCCACCGAAGAACCCCAAGAAGACTCGAACCTGGGTACCAGTATAGGAATAGGAGCCGGAGTGGTAGTCTTCCTGCTAGTTTTGTTGGGAATCATTTATCTCAAACTGTGAGTAACTAAAACTTCCAGAATTTGTATTTCACATATGTTCCGACTTAAAATGTTATTTATTGCTGGAACTCTCTAGTTATTAAATGCCTAGATATTAAATTGAACAAGTTACTATCTTAATAACAAACCGCCTAAAATGCTTAATTTTAATTATATTAAATGAGGCGGTTCAGAGAACCAACCTCCCAGGACAAAATTAAAAAAAAAGAAATGCTTTATTAAGTTAAAGCGACTTTGTCAGATTAAGTTCTAGATCTAATACCAGGCTGAACGATTTCAAAGAGCAAGGCATAGATAGCTGCGCCCTCTATACATCGCCACTCAAACTGTCTCGTTTTCAGGCGGAAACCGGTCACCGTCAAGAACACCGAGAACGTGGAGGGCGCCGAACGGAAGGAGGACCGAAACGCCGCGGTGATGAGTTACGCGACCCTCAGCGATCGCAACGGCTATGGCTACGGACAGACGAACATCTATGAAAACATCCACGAACAGGAGAACATGTACGACGCCCCTTACGGGGAGTCCCGGAGGGATAGCGGGACCTACGAGCCCGAGCCCGTCGGACGAGCCAACGGCAACGTGGTAACTATCAACGGAGTAGCCGTGCGATAGATCACCGGTTCTCTTTCTTGTGATTCTTGTACATAATTTTATTAAACATGCCTCGTAGGAACCCTGAGACTCGAAAATATTAATTTATTACGACTTTCCGTACAAGCGTTCGGGGATTCCTCCGACACGTACTCCTATTGTTTAGCACCTATGTTCATGTTATACAGCGAGGGAAATCTCACGAAGTTACCTAGATTGTAATATATATGTAGAGTAAGAGGTCTGAATGGTCGCTGATTGGTCCGGGTGAGTGTTTCCGAATGGGATAACCGACAAATTTAATACGTTTTAATGTACATATATTTTTGTAATAAATATATAATGTTTGTTTGAATAATACATGTTAAGAAAAAATGTGTTTCTTGATTCATTTCCTACAGTGGCGCATTCACCATTTCACCTATTGTACACCATTCGTACATCAAATCATATCCATTGATATGATATAATCCCATTGAACGTTCTATCACCCTAAAAACATTCTCTACGTACGAAGTTGGAATAATATGATATTATTATAACTTATATATATTTATATATAATTATATATATTTAAAACGAATAATTTAACTTATTTGCGCTTTCACCATTGTTTTTTAAGCACATCCACCATTTTAGAAGGTTCTTTATAACATTTTAATTAAATTTTTAAATTAATTAAATTTTTAATTAAATTCTACCAAAATAATTGAATTAAAGGGCAATCGCCATTATATTGTCGCGCATTCTCCAAAATATTTTGCTTTTTTTAGACATTCGTAATTAGAAAATTGTCAATGTTTTAATTATCCTTTGTAATTGAGTATTTTACCATCATGTGTATCTTCTGAACTAATAAAAACTTTTTCAACAAATAGTCGCTTAAAATTAAAAGAAACGCTTTCACAAAAAAAGGAATTGATCTACATACTGCTAAAAGTAATCTTATAGTTACAAATGTGGTAGTAACCGAAACTAAAAACCTTTTTTAAAAACGTTGCTTAATACAAAATGGTGTTTCGCGTGATTACTATATCGGCTTACTTCTTATAATCTTTTAATAAATACGCATCCCCTTATTACAAATGATATTTTATCCGGAAATCGCTATTTTATCCAAATATTAATTTGTTTTATAACAATCAAATAATGATGCAGAACAGCGCCTGCACCATTATCTCACAATTTCATCCACCATTATCCAAAATATATTTCCTTTAAAATTAAAACTAGTACTGATATTTTAAATATGTTTTATTATGTAATGTCCTTTAGATCCCATACGTTTGTACATGCCTTGTTAAATAGTATGTTTATTGATAGATAGCTCGTTATATTCAAAACGATCGCTAAAAATATAATTAACCCCGATACTACTAAAAATTATTTCATAGTTTTGTATCCCCTCTATGTACGAATACCGAATTTAGCTATTTCATCCAAATATGGTATTAAACGAGACTGACCTATATAACCTTTTTAAAAACATGACGCACATGGTTATTTTCTCTGATTTACTATAAATATTCTACTGGCATCCGACTCGATTTCTTTTCAGTCCGGTTAAGAGACCAAAAATTAATGAAAATCCTCGTTTTTCTAATAAGAGAAAGAGCCGTAATTCATTTAATTTATCCTAGTTTGTTTTGATGGTTAGAGGGAGTGGTGTGTTGCCAACTTACATTCGTCGAAATTCCCTATACAAACGTCAACACTCCCATAACGAATTAGGACAGCTGTCTAACTCAACAAACAAGATTCCGCAAGTCAGTGACTAATATATAGTGTTTTTGTTGTATTTCTAAGTCAAGTAAGTAGATTTTTTATTTATTATCAGTGATAACTAATATATTCGAGTGTGGTTGGTCTTGAGGAACTACTAGAACCATAATTAGGCCGATATGTCTTTCGATAACATAACATTTTTTCGTTTATGAATCATCGAGTTATCAGTAAAACTTATAAAACCAAAATCGTTGGTTCCGTCAACATTTCCTTCGATCCTTTATCGTAGTGCTTGTGTTTTAGCCAAGATGTCTTCGAGAAAAACCGTCAGCCGTCGCGGAACCACCAAGAAAAGGGCCCAGAGGGCCACTTCCAATGTCTTTGCCATGTTCGACCAAGCCCAGATAGCCGAATTCAAAGAGGCTTTTAACATGATCGATCAGAACCACGACGGTTTCGTCGACAAGGAGGATCTCCATGATATGTTGGCCTCGTTGGGTTAGTACTTATTGTTTTTACAATGCCGTTTGCTTTATTTTAATATTTTAAACAGGAAAAAATCCTACTGATGATTATTTGGACGGTATGATGAATGAAGCCCCAGGTCCCATCAACTTTACCATGTTCTTAACCCTCTTTGGTGAAAGGTTACAGGGCACTGACCCAGAGGACGTCATCAAGAATGCCTTTGGATGTTTTGATGAAGACAACACTGGAGTCATTAATGAGGAGAGACTCAGGGAACTCTTGACCACCATGGGAGACCGTTTTTCAGATGATGAAGTAGATGAAATGTACCGGGAGGCACCCATCAGGGGTGGATTATTTGATTATGTTGAATTTACACGTATTCTTAAACATGGTGCTAAAGACAAGGATGAGCAGTAAGGTTCACAGTATTCCTTTATTTTATTTTTTCATTTACCTATTCATTTTTGTTCTTGGGTAATTTGGGATATATATAACATTTTTCTTTATAAATTTGCTATGTATATAGATTTTTTTAAAAAAGACGCTATATTTCGCCTGTTTTGATATCTAAACAATTTTTATATTTATTGAATAAATAAATTAGTAGAAAGAATGTTTTATTTATCACATATATAAAATATTGACTGTCGTGTGAGAAGTAAATCTAGATACCAGGGAAGGTACCGAGAAAAAAAACGAATTATTTTGACAGTTTATTTAAATCTTCAAAGTGTGCTGTATTTTGGGTAGAAAACCTACCGAATGGTTTTATTACAATTTATACTTGGCGGGATTCTCGGTTTCACGAGGTCTTGTATGTATTTTTTAACATTGTATGTTGGGTAGAAAAACTACTCAATTATATTTCTTAGGTTTTTTCTTTTAAATAGATGTAGGTACCAAAAAAAATAACAACTAATTCTTTTGACAATTAATCTTACTGTATTTTTCCAAATAATAAGGATGACATAACTAGTGTATGTTGGGTAGAAAACCTACTAAACTAACGGTTTGATTTCGATTTGTGCTTGGAGGAACTACGTTTTCGTGGACTTTTCGATTTGGATTTACCCTTTCGGCGTACTGTACTTTTTGAGCGAGGCTTTCTTTTTATTTTCCGTTTGGTTTTCTCGCCAGAATCGGGAGATGATAATTTCTGAGTGGTCTTGGGTATGTCTGGTTGCCTGGCGAAGGAATCGTAACCGAATTCTTTACAAGTTTTGCCTTAAAAAGGATTGTATTAGTTTAAATATAAGCTTCTACCTGATGGTAGTAGTTACCGTTGCAGAAATCTTCTCCACATTCTGTGCACGACACGACTCTCATCTCCACCACTCCCGATTTGTTCTTGATCTTTCTGGTTTGCGGATCGAGTTGGAACTGACGTTTTTCCGCCGCCCTGCTTTTGATTTCCATTTTGCCTAATTCCACCAACCTGCAACGAATGTAACTCTAATGAAATCGTTCTTTATTATCGGTTTAAATCACCTGGAGAAATAGTTCTCTTCCATTTTGCTCTTGGGACGCAATGTTGTCAACATCCGCCAGTCGATAGTGACTCCTGCCAGGTCGTTTATCTTCAGAGACTGCATCTCGAGTGGTAAGGGATTCATAAACTGGTAGGGCTCCTTCATACGCTTTAAGTCCTTCTTGCCGGACTTGAATACGAATCGTTTCTCGCGAATCTTCACACTTTCCACCACCACCTTCTCAGGCTTGATCTTAAAATCGGGCACCTTCTCCAACAACCTCCGGAATTCGTCCTTGGAGCTGCATGAGGCCTTGGACAGGTCCAGGATGGGCGCGGTCTCCTTTTTCTTCGACAGGAAGTCGTCCAGCTTCGCCATGACTAATTCTAATGATAAAATTAAGTGACTAAAATGGAAATTTGTTATGGTCGATGAGATAAGATGAAATCTACGTTATTGTCTGTTTGTTAGGTTCGCGGACTGTTGTCCCACCGGGCTTGCTCCTGTACCAAACCGTTGTGTAACGAAGTGAGTTTGGCCAAAAGATCGAGCTTGGTGGTTTCTTCAGGTGCCAAGTTGGGTTCTAATAGGTCCTTGTTGAGTCTGTCGTTGCTGCCGCTTGAGTACCCCGTCTTGAAGTCGGTTCTGGGCGTGTCGTCTCCTATTTTGAGGATATCGATTTTGATACCGTCACCACAACCGTGTTTCTGACACCTACAGGTGCAGCAACACTTGTAATATAGCTGGTCCCTGTCTGCTTCCAGGGGAATGATTTCTCGCTGGTACATCTTCACGTTTCCGCTGAAAATTCTCTCCTCTGCTCTCCATCTGGCTCTGGACGGTCGTTTCTCTATCAACTCCTTCTTCCTATAGTGACGCGGGGTGCCTCCTTGACTATCATCGCTGGAGTTCTTCTCGTCGTAACTCTTGTTGGCGTTCTCCCGCTTCTGGCGCAGCTTCCTCCTCTGATACAGGGGGTCCTTCTCGCTCTGTTTCATGTATCTCGTAGGAGGCCTGTTCACGCCCCATTTGGGCCTTTCGTCTGTACTCTCGCTCCTGCTTCGTCGTTCCCTACGTTTACCATCGTAGTTCACATCCAGGTTGTTCAGTTTCTCTCGTAAGAACTTCTCTCGACTGTCGTTGGTCTCTGTTGAAGACCGTGCGGAGTTCTCGAGAACAGTGGGGTCCGTTTGGGTACTGCTATCGCACTTGGGGATATTATTTCGGTACCTGGTGGGGGTTAGGATACGGTTTTCCGTCCGGGTAGTGTTAAGGGGTTCCGGAGGTGGAGGAAAACTGACTGGTATGGCCAGGGGGAATTGGGCGGTCACCGTGGGGACTAGGAGGGCGTATTGAAGTCCCTGCAGACCCTCCAGGGATGGCTGAAGGATGTAGGCCAACTGATCAACGCGTGGGGTATATCCGTTGTTGTTTCTCGGCGATTGATTGATGGGTGTTAGACTTCGTCGGTTGTTGTTGTTCAGGTGGTCGCTCAGTACCGACTGGGGGAGACTAGTGGTACTTTTCGTGGGGGATGGTGGCATCTGGGGAGCTTCCTCAGCGAGATTATTGTTGATTTCTTTGTTTACGTCGGGTTTGGTAAGGTTCTGATTAGAGCACACCTCCCTGGTGTTATTCAAATGTTTGTGGTCGTTTATATCGGGTTCTATAACAATATCCGGGGACAGTTTCTCTTTGTCCACAACGTTCTCCACCATGTTCCGTTCGTTGCTGTTGTTATTACACTGTTTCAGCATTTTCAGCCGGATCTTCTCCAACCTCGCCTCCTTCTCCGCCATCTCCATCGCCTCCCTGATCGCCTCCTTCCGTCTCCTCTCCCTTTCCAGCTTATCCTGGTGCGCCTTCTCCTCCTGCAACCTCTTCTGGCGGTCATGCTCCTGCTCGCGCTCGATCCTCAGTTCCTCCTCGCGTTCCTCCCGGATGCGTCTCGCTTTCTCCTCCTGGCGGCGTCGTTCTCTCTCCTCCAGCTGCTGGCGGATGGCTTCCTGATGAGCCAGGGCAATCTGGCGCTTCCTCTCCCTCTCGGCCATTTCGACGGCGTCGATGTGGATGTTTTGACCCCTGATGAAGCATCTGAAAGGATTATCGAATTGATTTAGGCGCGACGGAGTGCTATGAACGCTCGTACTTGTTAGGGGAGGAGCTGGACCCGGTGCATGGTCGGTCACGATCGTCGTATCCCTGTTCCGGAGAGGCCGATGGCGATGAATTGGCCACCACTATGGCTCCGTCGACCTGAAGGCCTCTTTTCACCCAGTTCGGAGGCTCGTGGGCGACTTTCTCGTAGTTTTCCTCCTTGGGCTGCCAGAACTTGCCTAACCCCACTCCTTTGTCACCCCATTTTGGTCTGTGAACAAACAGCGTTTAATGTATAAGTTATAATAACCAATTGGGAGTTCGCGAAGATACTGTTCCCTTATAGAGCCAGGAGCTGGTGAATTAACAGCTGAAAAACGTTTGTATGATGAAAAAGGCTCACGAAAGTAGCAAAATGTCTACCACAGTGAGATTATGAAAGTACGGTCTTCTTTAAGTTGCTTAAAATGAATAAAAATCGAAGATCTACGATCAGTGTCAAACGATGAACATCAACCTCATTCATGATCAATATGCATCATTAATAGATCGACAAATGGATAGTGATTTTATATATGAGGCAAGGCAATATATCATGCTCCAGACTAACAAAATTGTTTTATTATACTGTTAAGTCTTTGAGCTATCTCTATCTCTTTTATCGGTAAAAAATAAA
The DNA here is from genome assembly GCF_030347505.1 of Rhynchophorus ferrugineus. Lineage (NCBI taxonomy): Eukaryota > Metazoa > Arthropoda > Insecta > Coleoptera > Curculionidae > Rhynchophorus > Rhynchophorus ferrugineus. The sequence continues at coordinate 3,054,831 of NW_027472589.1, read as the reverse complement.
CCTTTTAATTGCACTGTAAATAATGATTTTACAGATAATATACTAAAAAGAATAACCAGGTGCGCCGTATACTTTTGTATTAAACAAGTAAATAGATTTTAGCAGAGAAAACACAGAGTTTGCTTTCAGTATAAGAAAAGAAAAAGGAAGAAAAAAAAATTGAATTGTATTCGTTATGCACCAAAGTTTTTTCTCGTATATGTTATATTTTTATTTTTTTAAAAATAATTTTGTTGAATTTTATTTAATATTTTCTTTCTCAGAAATAAAATTGATTTTTTAAAATTAAATTTCATTGGCCAATGAAACGTGACATCAGGGCTGGACCTGCGCGACAAACTTTATCAAAGAACCAATCAAATGTTTTCATAATAAAATGTTTCTCTTACAGGTGTTTATACTGGGGATTTGCCATAAATTGACCAATCAGATTACTTGAATGGGCGATTACAACCCAATCTAGGTATGGGACATAGCAAACCTTTTCTCCACAGAGACCACAATTGTGTTTTTTTCTTTATTAGTTTTATGAGTATAAATTCAAATGGAAAAAATCGATAAAGATCAACTCCTGGTTATAATACAATGCACTGGAGGAGACTCACCGATCATCCCTATAACTGGAAGACGACTCGTAACCACTCTGGTGTCCTCCCGTCCACTGGCCTGCGCCAGCGGGTGGAAGACCCAACTCCTTGTAATCCGGGGGACTGTTATTGTCGCTTCCATAACCGGAAGTCTCTCCGCCGCGATCGGTCTTCTCCCCCTTGTGATAGTCGTAGTTTGAATTGAGCTGGTTCTTGCACAACGGCGGCAGGCTGCTCCTCCTGTCCATTTCCTTCGGGTAACCGTCCAGGGAGACTTGTTTCGGCACCATGGATAGTCTAGAGCCATATCTAGCCCTGTGGAGGACCAATAGTAACGGTAACATCATCATATTCAACTGGATAACATACCTTTCCAAAGGCCTGTCGAAGCTTTGGCTGTAGTTTTTGAAGGGAGCACCCAGGTTTGCCAGTTCTTCTATTTCACGAACATACAATGACTGTTAAAGGAGACCCGACTGTGATCATTGTTTCCTCACTCACCTCTTTCTTTAGCCCACTGCAGTTTCTTTCGTTCCACCAATGACATAGGCTTTACGCTGAAACCAGAGGTAGTCATATCTCACTCATGATAAATTGGCACATTCTACAATACCTACGAACATACAATATAAATCATAAAATTTCCAGAATTACCAAATTGAGATTATTTTAAGAAATATAATAAAAGGTTCGTGAAAAAGTAATCAAAATTTCTTTTATACTTTTACTGTGTTTTACTGGGAATACTTCATTTTTGAAAAAAAATTGAAGGCATGGATTTGAAGGCATTATTCCATGAATCTAATAGTGGGCATAGCCATCGATTACCATTGATGCGTTTGATCCGAGCACTGCGTGAATAAGGGTCAGAATACGAGCAAAGATACAACGATGTTATTCTTCAGCATGACCACGCTTGAAAATATGAAATGCTTGGTCCTTCTCATTACTACTTTGTTGGATATATAAATAATTGGGTGGGTGCGCCTACATCTGACGTCTCCATATATATATATATATATATATATATATATATATATATATATATATATATATATATATATATATATATATATATATGGATATTGTTATGGTTGCATAACCAAATATTAAGCAGTTTCCTGTAAATTGTAATGAGAGCTATGGCGCATGCTCATACTAATGCCACCCGGACAGGATGAAGATTCCGACATATGAGAAACAAGTCCTAATATCTACCAGACTATTAGCCGAAGAGTGGAGAAATGTCGACCATATGGTGGATGCAATAACACAACCGAAAACGTTTCACAAGTCTCTAAAAGGATATGTAACAGGTCGATTGAAAAGTCCCCGACCTACCATTGCTTCCTCATCCACCGTATTCTCCAGATCTGGCCCCCAGCAACTATTTCCTGTTCTCAGATCTCAAAAGAATACTCGCTGGGAAGAAATTTTAAGACAAATCGTACTACAAAAATGGTATCGAAAAATTGGAGGGTCGCTATAATCAGTGTGTCACCCTTGAAGGGAATTATGTTGAATAAATAAAACTAATTTCGTCAAGAAAATGTGTTTTACTATGGTAGGCCGAGGACTTTTCAATTGATCTGTTTTGCTTTACTATAACAGATCAGTAGATATTTAAATTCTATTCTCGGTATATGTTTACTCGATCGAAATTAGCATACCATTATTCTATTTCCATTACCTTTATTCTATCCGAAATTACCATTATTATCGTCTAGATTTTCATGTTATCTAAACGACGAACTATCATAATTTAAAATTGATAAGCAAATTTAAAAAAAGCTAATTATATATTCTAATCGCCGTTTGGTAATAATAACCGGTGGTTTTAATCAATATTCGTTATTTTTAGCCAGGAAATATATTCCCGGAGACACCCATACATATCTGACAACCAACAAAAATGTCGATCCCATGTGACAGTGAGATGGGAGACCAAAATTGTTGTTTTTAACTATTTTCCTCGCCATTACTCTATATTCTCACATCACATAAACCTTCCTTGGACCCCCATGGTTATTTTAAAACCAAAATTAGCCAAATCAGTTCCTCTATTCTCGAGTTTTAGCGAGACTAACGATTAAAAATAGAATAGAATAAGTTTCAGAGAACTTTTAAGAAACACGGATTACTTTTTCACTCACCTAAGACTAAACGTGCGAAACTAGACAGGATACTTACTTTGTTTCTATACAGTTTCTACTAAAGTAATTAAGCTCCACTATCCGTAATTCTACCAGCATTATTAGCACGTCAAGAAGATAACAGTTATGTAAGAACCCTACAATGTGGGGTTCGACACGATTTTGTTACGACAAAACAAAACAGAACAGCGTAGATTTCATATTGGTCTCATTATACTGTGTGAATGCATTTTATTTCTACGTTATATAAACAACTATAGTTTTGTGGTACTTCTCTACTATTTGACCATTTGTTTGCAAAAAATCTTGGTATAATAAATTGTATTTGGTTAGAGTTTTAGATAAATATTTATAGGGCATGAACATTACTTGGTTAAGTTGTTTCCATTTAAAACAGGTAGAAGTCTGATTGCAGCCAAATTAGTAGCTAAAATTGCGATGGATGTTATATTAGATCAAATCCAAGATAATTTTGAGAGGGGCAATGTAAAAAGATTAGACGTGGTGAAGGTATCGAATAAGCAAATCGATTGAATTCCGCAGGTGCAAGGCACGAAATGTGTCACAAGAGTTGAGGCATGAGTAAATGAGGTGAAAAAATAAAACAAGCCGGCTTGGTGGCGCAGTGGTAAAGGCGATGAGACGGTCCTCCTATTGTTGTGATAGTCGCAGGTGCTACTCCTGCTGGGGCATGATCGTAAATTTATGTTTGTGATTGTTTAAAATTTGTGAATGTTCTAGACAAGAGTGTAAAATCCGACAAGGAAAATGATCCCAGTCACACCAGTAACCCAGGCTGGGTTAGACCGGATGTCTTCTGGGATGATTTCTAAAGTTGGTCACTCGCCAGTCGGTAGGCCTAATGCTGAGGACCGTCGTTCGGAGTCCACGTTAAACTTTGGGCCCAGTCCAGAAAAACCCGTAGTTGGTAAAAGGAGACTTTAAAATATATAAAAAAAAATAAGTAACTACATAGTATAAAACAAAGTCGCCTTTTCTGTCCCTATATCCCTATGTGCGCTTAAATCTTTAAAACTACGCAACGGATTTTGATGCGGTTTTTTTCAATAGATAGAGTGATTCAAGAGGAAGGTTTATATGTATAATACATGCATAATATACTAAGGCAACATTGCTAATTTTAGAGGTTTCTAACGGGATGTCGTAAATTAACCTATTTTTTTAGGCTTATTTAGCAATTAGCAAAAACGCTGCCTAACCCTACGAGATAGATCAAATTAATGTACTACAGTATTGTACACCATAAAAAGGTCTACAAAAAAGTCCGCGATGGTATATGTTTATCTTTTAGGGATAACCCACATTAACCATTTTTATTGTTTACTTTTTACGTGAGAAAATGGCTTATTTACGAAGCTATTTTAAGCAATACGGCATTAATCCTTATCGAATTAAGTACCTTAAATACAGTGTACAATTAATATAGATCAATATGGTTCCTTACAGCATGTAAATTAAACAAATATTTTCGGAGATATTACAAATTTAAAATTTGCGTTTAAAAATGTGTAATGTAATAAAAATTGTATGAATTTAGATGTTCCAAAGATAGCAGGAAATCTTCATAGTAAGTATAGGGGAAGAGGAATTGTTTTACTCCAAATTTAATGCGTGCAGGCCAAGGGCAGTAATGAATGAACCAAAAATACTGGATCGATTTTAATCATGTTTTCATTGAGTGACATAGGCATATATATTTTATGCCCGTGCAAAGTCGGAGCGGGCCGCTATGTTTTTATATACAACGTTCATATTTTTTCTGTAGTGTATTTAATTTAGTATCAGCATTGCACCTGTGCAAAGCCGGGGCGGGTCGCTAGTGAATAAATAGAACAGATTTTAGAATTTTCACAAAATTTAAATAATGTAATCAAATATGAAATGTGTTGATTTTGTGTTATTGTAAAGATTAAAGAATGCTTGTGGACTAGACCTAATGGGGACACCACATAAAAAAAAGTGCGCCTAGAACTCTACCTCATGGGTGGTGTGGAAAAGGGTTCTCATATTTTTATAGAAGTATCACTTTGGATTGTAATTTTGATATATTGGTAAATTATTTTTAAAATTATATGTTTCTATCATTCGCTATCATTTTGATTACGCGCTATTTTGGTTATGTGACGTTTAACTCAGTTTCGTTTTAACGATTGTGTTGTGTAGACGTCCAAATTTTATTATGGATAAATATACGACTGCAGAACGAGCAGAAATAGTGACAATATTTATTGAAAATAACTGTTCCATTGTTGTCACTTAGCGGAAATTGCGTCAAAAATATCCTAATCGTCCAGTGCCTCACAAAACCACAATTTTTACGTTTAAATGCGAATTTTCGACTGTACTGTACAACAGCAGACAGGTCTCGTTCTGGAAGACAACCGACGTCTCGTAACGCTAAAAATGTGGCTTTAGTGTGCGATAGTGTTGCAGAGTCTCCAGAAATATAAATTCGGAGATGTGATTCCCAGTTACACATTTCTGTACGTAGTTTAAGGCGAATTTTGAAAAGTGATTTGAAAATATTCGCGTACAAAATTCAATTAGTCCTAAAATTTCTACCGAAAGATTCTGATCAACGAATTGAGTACAGTAATGCAATTCTAAGGCTGTCTGGTGAAATTGAAGATTTTTCGTCTAAATTGATAATGAGCACTGAAGCCTGTCAACAAACGAGACACGGTTGGCGAGAACAATTGGTTTTGAGGAACACATAATCCTCAATAAAAGTCATTAAACATCATTGTATCCACTAAAAACCACTGTATGGTGTGGTATTCATGCTGGAAACATCATTGGTCCCTATTTTTGTGAAGATTACCAAGGTGTTGAAGTTACTGTTACTGCTGAACACTATCAAGACATGATTCAAATTTTTTTTGTGCCTGAAATGGAAGATAGTTTCAACAAGATGGAGCCACAGCACACACAGCTCGTTCAACAATTCAATTATTGAATGACGACCACAAAGACTAATGCATGACCAGCCAGATCTCCGGATTTAACAGCACCAGATTTTTTCTTATGTGATTTTTAAAATCAAAAGTTTATGTGAATAAGCCCCCCAAAGATTCAACATCTTAAATACAGTATTCGTGACGAAATTGAAGAAATTCAGCCTCAGAATATTTCAGACATAACGAAAAAAAAAAATGTAAAGTCCAAGTAAACTTTTTATGAAAACCAAACTTACTTCAATAAGGTAATCAAAATGGTAGCGGAACTTTTGCGCCACGTTGTCTTTATATCATATTCTTTAAAAATACGTATAATTTGCAAGAACTGGCAACGTCGTGTGCCGGACGATTCAAGAATGAAATTCTTGTAAAGGACTATTACTTATTTTCGTTTCTTCATTCGGTTCTAAATAAAAATTAAGTCTGATCTTCCCTTAAACTATTCGAAAATGTTTATTATTTCTTTTTCCCAGTAGTGCTGAATACATGTTCTTTCTTGGAGACTTGAGACACGCTTTTATTTAACATTGAAAAAAGGTGGATTACTTTTTGACACCCTCCATTATCACATTGCCGTTTCTCGGAGGAATCAATCTTCACGAAGGTTTTTACGGGATATCGTCAACATTTTTTCTCTAGTTTTAGCGTGATTGAAGTGTTTACGTATACCGTACAAACTATATTCTACCATTATAAGCAAAAAATAGTAAGAATCTTGATTTGCAATTATGCGAAAAGTTTTTAAAAATAGGAATGGCGTTCAGTATGATGTTACAAACTCGCTGATAGAGATGTTGGGGCTTTCGGCATTCTTCATGATATAATATCGGGCTTGAGAATATCTCGGAATGAATTTTGATGCAAAATTTGGCTGGAAGGAAGGTATAAAGAAGAAAAGGAAGGAACTGGAATTGAAATATAGGAAAATGTATTGGCTAATTGGAAGAAAATCACAATTATCAGTACATAATAATTTGCTATTATATAAGCAAATACTGAAACCTATATGGATATACGAAGCTCAATTAAGGGGATATTCTGCAAAGAATAACATAAATAAAATAAAAAAATTTCAGAACAAAGTCCTGTGAGGTACCTTGTGTGCGCACCTAAATACTACAGGACAGATTACATACATCGAGACCTTCAGATACCCACATTAAGTCAAGAAATCAAGAGAATTGCAAGGGGGCATGAGGAAAGTCTCCATTCTCATGAGAATATTGAAGTTTTGCAGCTTTTGAATACCAGTAGAACAGGACATAGACTCAAAATAATCAAACCATCTGATGTTGTGTAGTAAAGTGCATATAATAAAAAATACAACAGTGACATATATATAAACATTATTTCACCAGAGACTGAGATAGGGCCGATGGGTAGGTAATTGTAGGTTAGACGGAAACGACTAGTAACAATGTAATAATTAAATAATAATAAAAAAATATGGCTTGAGAATTAATGAAGGAAGTCATCAGTACCACAGGAAGAGAAAATGGTATCCACCGCTGAGGTAGTAAGATGGTAGAAGTGTCAAATTCTTCATGTCTCTCTCCGAGATCATTGGAAATGAAATCATTCGCTTGAGATGCGACAATCAGTACACAGTTGAGGAACAAATTCAAAAACGCAGATTACAATAGTTTGCACATATCTGTCGAGGGAAAGACGCACCAATCAGCCTCGATAATCAAAAACGATTTAAAAAATAGGAGGATATTCGAAACCCTGGAACACCAAAAACACCACATTGCTTGGAGAGTGGATATTCTTTACAAGCGTTGGTTATGGCTTGATGTTGGCGAAGAATATTGATGTTGATGGCTCCACCGAGCTAAAATATCAACCAGCAAAGTTACTTCAGTGTTTTCAGGCCTTAAGAATCTGACAACTTTGCTCTTTTCATCGCCATAATATCTGATATCATCTCCTAGCCGTTCTATTTGCCTGATCTTGTTCCTAGAGACGTCGAGGACATCGATTTATTGATACCAAGGAATCAACGTGTCCAGGGCCCAGGGGATAGACGAGGAGCTCTTTCGTTTCGCATTAAAAGCCTTACTATTTTTTGATTACGGCGATACACGGCCACACGGGAGGAGTCATTGGATATGCGGGACATTGTTCTATTAAAAAAATAATAATCCTAAAAAAATCCATACCGCTTCAACTGTTATATTCGGAGTCGATCAACAGCCCCAGTACAATACCAGACGGTATCGGTAACCAAGCACTGACACAATGCCCCACCGGCGCCTCTCCCCTTCGCCGGGCCACGCGCGACCCCCGACCGTTGTTTTTTCGACGTCTTCGCGGTTCTCCTGGCGGAAAAATCGGTTTTCCCGCTACCACGCCAGGTTCGAAACAGGCACGGACGAGGGAAACGCTCGCGGCACCGGCTGCTTGATCGAAACCAGTTGCCTGGCGATGGAAAACCAACACAACGGGTGCCGGAGGTGGGGGGGGTTATTAACCCCGGGGGTCGGGGGGTGGTCCGTGGAGGTGGCTCAAATCAAATCGAAAAGCGTCGGGTTATTTTTGGGCGATGACCGGCTGGAATCCTGAAATATTTAAGCGAAAGTGGGTTTCGGCGATGTACTGGGCGGTCTGACGATCGCGGCTACGAATTTTCGGCTCATCCTCGTCTAGAAGCCAGATCGAAAGGCTTCTGAGGTTAAGGCGATCGAGATTATTCTTGCAGATCGCGGATTTTTCGAGGGGTGAGTGTTTAGGAGAGATGGGCAGTGGCGTAGAGTGAGCGTCAGCGGCCAGAGGCGGAAGAAAGTTTTGCCGCTCTCTTATTTATCACGACAATATTTAAAATGGAAAAAGCACTAAAATTCTTTACCTCTCGTATAAAGATAAGACTATAACAGATATATTTTGGGATGAAGGAAATAAAAATCCATGTTAAATTGCTTTATAACCTATAGTTTTAAAGATATATAACAAAGAGAACCCCATTGAAGATTTTTTTCAAAATACGTTTCTCATTACATTATTTAAAAACCAGATATTGTATAAAAATTATAATATTACCATTCGATTTCGCATAATCTTTATAATTCCTGTAATTTTTATTAAGCTGCGATTATTTCAACAGGAATGACATGAAAAAACTTAAAAATTACAAAAAATTGCAAATTTTCAGGGCTATATATAACATGGAAAAAGTACTAAAATTCTTCGACGCCAAAATCAGTCGGTAGTTTCAGTCGTTATGATTATGTAGTGTACAGGTTACAACATCACTACATAGTATAAAACAAATTCGCCTTTTCTGTCCCTATATCCCTATGTGCGCTTAAATCTTTAAAACTACGCAACGGATTTTGATGCGTTTTTTTTCAATAGATAGAGTGATTCAAGAGGAAGGTTTATATGTATAATACATGCATACTAAGGCATAATATACTAAGGCAACATTGCTAATTTTAGAGGTTTCTAACGTGATGTCGTAAATTAACCTATTTTTTTAGGCTTATTTAGCAATTAGCAAAAACGCTGCCTAACCCTACGAGTTAGATCAAATTAATGTATTACAGTATTGTACACCATAAAAAGGTCTACAAAAAAGTCCGGGATGGTATATGTTTATCTTTTAGGGATAACCCACATTAACCATTTTTATTGTTTACTTTTTACGTGAGAAAATGGCTTATTTACGAAGCTATTTTAAGCAATACGGCATTAATCCTTATCTAATTAAGTACCTTAAATACAGTGTGCAATTAATATAGATCAATATGGTTCCTTACAGCATGTAAATTAAACAAATATTTTCGGAGATATTACAAATTTAAAATTTGCGTTTAAAAATGTGTAATGTAATAAAAATTGTATGAATTTAGATATAGGGGAAGAGGAATTGTTTTACTCCAAAGATAGCAGGCCAAGGGCAGTAATGAATGAACCAAAAATCTTCATAGTAAGTATAGGGGAACCCGTGCAAAGTCGGAGCGGGCCGCTATGTTTTTATATACAACGTTCATATTTTTTCTGTAGTGTATTTAATTTATTATCAGCATTGCACCCGTGCGAAGCCGGGGCGGGTCGCTAGTATATAATAAAATTAAATCCTGTTAATCGGCCCGATGTAGCTGCAAATCTGATTTCTCCAATAGACGTTGCCAAAGAAAATGACAACAACCTGGGTTACTGAAAGAGCTGCCACGAAAAGCAATAATCATATTAACATATATATATTCAATGCCTGTTTAAGACTGAAGCATGTTCCGGAATATTTTAAGGTTGCTCGAATAATTATGCATAAAAACTTGATAAACCGACAAAACAAGTTCGATCTTACTGATCTGTTTCCTGCTACCTGCGATATCAAATTTATTTAAGAAACTGTTATTAAAACCTATTAAACCATTTATAGAAATAGCCGATTTCCAGTTTGGATTTCGGAATCACCACTCGACAATCGACCAAGTGCACAGATTAACTGCGGTTTTTGAAAAGGCACTACATTGAACCTATTTGGGCTGGAGTTCCACAGAGTAATGTCTTGGGATCACTCCTGTATCTGCTCTGTACTATTTATATCTCAACAACAATATAATCAGTATTTGGAACATTTGCTGACGATACAGTTATCATGGCAAAAGAGGTATCTCCGTCTAAGGCTGTAGAAGAAGTACAAGTGATGGTCAACAAGATCTACAAATATACTTAGAAAAAATTCTCTCACATCTGGCATTGCTTCTGATAATTGTGAAAAATATTCCGAGCATTATTGTAGGAGACAGGAACTTTCGCAGTCACCGACCATGAAAAGGTCGAGCTCTTCGCTAAAAGCTATAAGGCCCAAATGGAACGCCTCCCTCCTGCTACAAATATAAACGCTGCTGAGAACGACGGAATCATCAGGAATGCCAACTCCGTTCGTTCTCAAGTGCCTCCGAGTTATCGTTTAAACCATCTAGTCACTCCTAAAATACTCACGCAAATGATCAGCAAGATTCGGAACAAGAAGGCCCCGGGTTTCGATAGCCTAACTCAAAAATCTTCCCTACAAGCAGCTCGCCGAGCTAAGTAATATCATCAACGCCATTCTGAGGCTGCAACACTTTCCATCCACATGGAAACATGCATTCATTGCAGTTATCCCCAAAAAAGGAGCTAAGTCATCACCTTCTGACTACAGACCTATCAGCCTACTAAGTTCCATTCCCAAGCTTTCTGAAAGGGCAATTCTTTATGCTCTTAATGATTTTACAAAGATAAACAATATCCTTCCAGATGAGCAATTCGGGTTCCGCGCCAAACACTCGGCCGTTCATCAGGTCCATCGTCTGGCCGCAAAAATCAACTGTGCTTTTAGCCGACGTGAAAGACTTGGAACGGTCTTCTTGGACCTAACCAAAGCCTTTGACAAGGTATGAAGGCTTTGTGGCGAAATGCATCCGATTAGTTCTACCTGATGACCTAACAGCTCTTATCAAATCATTTCTGTCAGGACGATCGTTCCAGGTGAAGATTAAAGATATTCTCTCTAGCCGGAAAACCATCGACGCAGGAGTTCCACAAGGCTCCCCCGTGGCACCCGCTCTATTTAATATTTTTCTTTCAGATATCCCTAGGAGACCACAAGTTGAGGCAGCTTTTTACGCAGACGACACTGCTTACTTTGCTTCTTCAAGAGTAGCACCGCACATCCGAAGCAGACTCCAAAAACAACTCGATGAGACGGTCCAGTGGTTACATTTCTGGAGGTTGCAGGTCAACCCACAGGAAACCCAGGCCATCTTCTTCCACAAGAAGCGTTTCGCACCGAGCATTTCGGGTCTTCTAAATCGAGAACGCTGGAATCTCATGGTCAGAAGAAGCTACCAATCTCGGTCTTCTCTTCGATCGCAAATTTAGGTGGAATTCCCACATTCAAAGGTCCCTCCATAAAGGTCAAGGTATTGTTAATTTGCTGTTTCCGCTTATCAACCGGACCAGCAGGCTTCCTCTCTATAAAATCTCTGCTGTACAAGATGCTGGTTCGATCAGTCGTTCTATACGGCTCCAGTGTCTATCTAAAATACGTCTCACCTAGCCAGGTGGAACGTCTTCAAGTCTTTCAAAACAAAATTCTCAGGAGAATAATCAATGCCCCATGGTTCGTCAGTAACAATTAACTTCATAGAGAAACAGACGTCCCCCAAGTTCACGATTTTATATCCGAAGTTTACTCGAGATATTTATCCATTTTTCGTCTCTCGGACAATAGATGTATTACCGAGCTGGCCGATATTTTAGGCCAATAACTCATTTGGCTCTTCGTGGCCTTATTCTATCACAGCCGACACTTCCCCGTCGTGCTCTAACTCCAAATTGTCTCGACCTGCTCTGTCGAGCGATTAACTCATGTACCGCAAGCTGGGTGGTGTGATAATGACGCCACGTCCTTGCCTGGCACTTGTGCCTCTTAACGGTGTTACCGGTTACGGACACCCTCCTTACTAACAGTAAGAAGTATCAGTTAGGGTCATTGGATCAACTGATAGGGTGGGGTTTAGTAGGTTGCCCAGAAGCAGTCTCCACATAACCAGTTCAACTCGCTTATTCTTGAGGGTCTTCCCGACCAGGTATCCCTTCTCGGTTCCAGGCCAAAAAAAGAGCATTATTGTAATATTGGGCAGATTATCTTCCAGCTTGAATTTTACAAGAACAAAATGTTCCTTCTTATTGTTTTGGACCTGTTAGACTCTTTAACTTAAAGCGTCACCAGTACTACCTGATGCAAAGCATTTCCTTTTCCACGTCCTTTTGGACATGGCAAATCCTTGTAGGTCAGCACAGACAGTTCCGTCAGCCGCTACAGCAAACAATATGTTGTTATTACACATTCATTTAAAGAAGAGCGATTCCTCGATTTTAGTCACAGGAGTAGTAAGGAAAAATTGTTCAAATATTTACAATATTTTAATATTTATAGTGAAATTTTGTCACCCCCACGACACTACGCCACTGGTCGGGGTAAACTTAGTTGAAAGTATGACGAATTGCGTGACAACATTCGCGTGCTAAAACATTGGTCTTAACTGGGCGTACAAGTTACCGTAAATGTGGTTTTTATGGAATGGGGTTAATTGTTTCTGGGGCGAAAAGTCTACAGGGCTTCCAGTTCGGTTTGGTCATTTCTAAGACGATACTGTAGCTGAAAACAGTAGGGAACATCATATAATTCAAACCTGTAAGGCTGCATTTCTGTTACAAGTTCACCATTGCATGACAATCTAGGAATATCCTAATTTGTTCTACCCAAGACGATCCAAAACCCAGCTGTAACTGAACCAAATAATAACATACTTTGATAAAATAACACCAAAAGGCCTACAAATGGCAAAATATATGCATAGTTGGCATAGTTTTCATAACATTTTTATTTTTAAGATATAAACAGAAACCCACTGAATTTTTGAAAATACGTTTTTCATTACATAACTGAAAAACCAGATGTACAAAAATTATAATATTACCATTCGATTCAACATAAAATTCTTTATAATTCCTGTAATTTTTATTAAGCTGCGATTACTTGAACAGAAATGACAGGAAAAAACTTGAACATAAAGAAAAATCACACATTTTCATGACTATATATAAAGATAAATTGCTAAAATTCTTTACACCTCGTATAAAAATAATTAAAACTCCGGCTCATGTTTTTTTTACAAGCGGTAAAAAAGAAATAAAACGATACTAAGAATATATATTTCAATTAAACAAAAATTAGCAACAAAATGGTGAAGGAAATAATATAAATCTATTATATATAGTCAGTGTTCTCTGTGGTTATAGTTTGGTTGTTTTTTATATTCATATGGAATATAAAAAAGTGGAGTGAGGATTGAGAAACTAGGAAAACTTAATGTGAGTTAGCTCACTGTATGACCAATCTTATCATTGTCACAATTATCTAGTAAACCCAAATTATATGAAATATTATTTATAGGTGACAATTTTAAGCTTCCGAGTCTTTCCGAATGGTTTCAGATAGTTTACGTTCTGCCATCTTAGCGTGAACGCGATGATCGTAGGACTTACTCTTGTTTTCTCGACATGTTTTCTTTAAACTCTTATTTTATTATACGATGCAGATAGATTGTAAAAAATAAGTATATTAAATACCAAACGTTCTCCAAAAAAAGAAGGGAGGCTACAAATCCACAAAGTATGAACATTATTCAGTAATAAGTTCTAACTTTATAGTTACTGAACATAAAATGGCGAAGGCGATAAATAAAAAAACAAATAATTTTAACATTTTTTATTTAAAAATGGTCCCCCAAAAAGATAAACAATCCATAGACCAAAAGTTGATTAGGAAAAATATCGGCGTAAATATACAGGTGTGGAGAGGGCCATTTTCTCGTCAGGCGCGAGTCAGAAATGGCCCCCTCGAGCGAATCACTTAATACTATCTATCGTCCAGTTTAAACGAACAAAATGCAAAAATCTTGCGTCACAGACGGAATCGAAAAACACACTTTCAAACCGCGACTATCTTAATTCTTTTTTTCGTCAACTTCTACCTAAACCTTTTTAAGACACTCATAAAAATACCTTATGCTCGATTATTACTAAGGAAAATTACATAAAAAAACTGAAACACGATTATATCCAGTGACAGGGCGAGATGACAAAAGAAAACTAGCACAGACAATCAGGTAGTTCAATTAAATAAAGGACCGCGTGGGATTTCGAATCAAGTCGCCCTGTGTACGACAATTGTTGATGAAAAAAATGCAATAAATATAAAAGGAATCCTACTAATAAACTTTATGCAATAGACTACAACAAAAACTTAAAAAATACACCTTATTCATCAAATATTGAATTACAGTAGTAATAAAAAAAATTAAAAAATGCACATTATACTATAATATGAAGGATTAAAACAAAAAACAGTTGGTGCCAGTTAAGGAGGACTAAAAACAACGGAAAAGGATTATTTTTGATTCACAGCCAAAACAGCTATAGTGCGCGATCTATTGGAACTAAAAACAAAAACCTTAAAAAACAAATGACAAAAGACCGAATATATGGAAGACATACGCTTACTGCTATTTTAAAATTAATATTTTCACATTGTTATACGCAAAAATATATATATTTTTTAAAAAATACGATTAAGGCATTATGTATACATTATTCTTCGTTACGATTTTGTTCTCATATTATTCCTTGACTGGAGATAGCACGAGACGTTAAAGGATAGTTGATTTTAAGTTTTTTTTTCTTTCCAATTAATTATTGGCACATGTTCATAGGGGTTTCAAAAATTCTTTGTCACTTAGTACTAACTTTCGATGGAATGTACAAATATTGCAACTATGTACACTGCCTCTAATATATATATGTATATGATTTTTTTATTTCGATACAAAAATAATACTAACACCCATATTTTGATAGAGCATGAAATCGATAACTATATATGTATATATATATATACACACGTATATATAGTTCTTGCCTTGTTTTATACAACCCTTACTATACACGTCTAGAACCAGATAGACAATTGCTTGATACAGTTAAAGATACATATATATGTACAGAGAACAAAGCAGATAACGTACGAGCAACCACTTCAGATTAGATATAATTCCATCCCGATTATATAAATTTATATATATACAAGAGACCCAAACTGGATAAAACTCAATTCCAACTTCCAATCACTTATAGATCTAGTCCTCGAAACATTTGTGATGATCAGGGAAAAACGCACGTCGCCAACTTCGATTGTGATATGATTTCGATGACGATCGATCTTCGATTATTTGCCTTTCCCCCACCCGCTGGGAACAGGGGAACCGGGGGGTGAGTATTTCTTCGTCGGTCCGGATGTAAAATGACGGCTCCCCATTACGCGGGTGGTGATTTCGGGTCATTTTTCAGACTTTTGTCGGATTAAAAAAAAATATACGGAAGAAGAACCTCCTCCGTGACAGGTTTGAGAATGTTCTGAGGTACGATCACAAGCGGGCTCGGAGCCGGAGCCCCTTAACTTACTACGTTAGTAACTGAGAGGGTGTCGTCGGTCATTAGTTTTCCCTGCGGGCTTTCTTCTTGCTTTTCTTCGCGGCTTTCGGTTCGGTCCATGTATCTGTAACGACAGGATCACTGACGGCGACTGTTCTCACGTCATAAACCACCGGGACTTACCTCCTAACTCGTCGAACACGGCCCCTGCTTTCGAGGGTGTGGGGGCCGGTTCCGCGGCCGCCTTGGACGCGGCTTTGGCGGTAGTTCTCTCGGGAACGGCGGCCGCCTTGGGAGCTGGCTCTGGAACTTTGTCAGCTGCCGGGATCTCGGAGGCGCCAGCCTTGGCCTTCTTGGATTTTTTCTTCTCCTTCTTCTCCTCCACTACGGGGACGGGTTCCTCCTGAGTTTTCTCGGGTTCCTCAGCCGTCGGCTCGGGTTTCGACTGTTGCGCCGGTGTCGGTTCCTCTTTCTTCACTTCAGGTTCCTTGGAGGGGGTGTCAGACGATGCCTTTTTCGTCTTCTTCTCTTTCTTGGCAGGGGTTGAGGTCTGCTCGGTCTTCTTCTTCTTGTCAGCTTTGGTAGGAACAGTTTCCCAGCCACCGTCGTCGAAATCAGCTGGTTTCTCTACATTCGCCTATGGAAAGAATACAAAAAATTGCTTGAATCGCATCACATAAAAATAAAACAGTCCCATACCTTTTTGTTAGCTTTCTTTTTGGGTTCCTGTTTTTCATCTGGTTTTTTAACTGGCGCAGATTTCTTAGTAGATTCTGGTTTTTTACCACCTGCCGCTGATTTTTTGGCAGCTTCTGCTGGTTTCTTAGCACCTTCTGCTGGTTTCTTAGCAGGTTCTGCTGGTTTCTTAGCTGCTTCTGTTGTTTTCTTATTATTCTCAGTAGATTTCTTAGGGACTTCAGCAGGTTTCTTTGCTGGTTCCCCTTTTTTACTTTCCTTCACATTCTCACTCTTCTTGTTGACTTTGGGAGCAACTTCAACATTCTCCTTCTTCACTGATTCACTAGGTTTCTTTTCTTTGGCTGGGGACTTTTCAGCTTTAGAAACACCAGTAGAAACATGACCATTAGCAGGGGCTTTCTAAAAATACATATCTAATTAATAAATATATATCTTAATTATCAAACAAACGGAATAAACTAATCTAATACAGTGGATCCATATTTATCTCTATAAATTATCTGATTACTTACAACCAAATAAAAATATTTACTTTCCCTTTATGCTATAACTTAAAAGTGACCTGGGATAATTGTTGTTTTCAGTTTACCATAAATCAAATAATGAAATAACCGACGATACATTGTGCTACCATTAATATGCAAATTTGTTAAAAAGACTATTGTTTTAAATGCACCGAATCTAGAAAGTTATAATGAAATGAAAACATATGGAAAAATTATCCAAACACAAAGCACACGAGTCATTTGTTTTAACTAGGTCACGTTAGATTCGGGTAAATTAATAGAAACGTACCTTTTCTTTCAGCTTCTTCTTTTTTCCAGCTGTTTTTCGATCTTGTTCGGAATTGTTAAACTTGATTATCGGCTGCTGATTGGGTCTTATTGCATAAATAAACAACGAGATACAGGTAACAATCACTATAGCCACCGGAATCACCAGTAACAGTTGGCTCTGTACCAAATCAGCTCCTATTTCCATGGTTTTTCGGCTGGTTTTCGTTTATGGAAACACACGGACTGCCACGACTTCCTCGCTGTAAACGCTGTCGACTGTAGAATTTTTGGTGACGCGTCTAAGATCCGAGACCAACCAGCATTTCGTATCGGTTGCGATATTTCCATAGTCCCAAAGAATTTTATCTTTTTCTCTGATATACATTTAAACAGAGATAGAGCTCTCACATGGTTGTCAAACTCTATAATGAATTCTTCATGTCCGCCACGTATCATACTTGGATGTATCATTAGTTGCCTGACATACAATATATTTAAAATTTAAAAAATCAGCTAATTAAAAAAAACCAGAATATTTTGTATAAAATGTGGGTTTTATAAATGTTGACAGGATGAATTTTTCAGATAGTGGGTAAAGTCTAAAAAATTTAATACACTTTTGTCATTTATTTTCTACATTTTAAATATTTTGGAATTACATTGACTAGAAGCACATTACATATTACCTATTTTATGTTATTTTTAGATAGGGTGCTGATATCTGTTTATTTAAAAATGTTTACTGTATGTTTTGATAAGAAAAACAAATACTGGCTTGCAGAGCTATTAATAATATGATATATAGCTACTATTTTGCAAAAAAAAAACGAAAATAACTTTTCTATGATGGTAAAAATTAATCCTGAGTATTCTTAAAAATAACTTGAAAAAAATATATATCACAGACTCTGGTAACTGTAAAATTTCGACTAGACACCATTTCAACTAATGAGTTTCCTTTAAAACCACCAATAATTTACAAACCATTTCATAACTGCTGAAATGCAAGGCTGTGGCACACACAGCCTTTATTAAGCTAGGGTATAGCCCCTTAAAATATCCAGGTATACCTTCAATTTTATAGATACGAATAAAGCAATCAATTAAGCCTTCACAATGAAATGTCTGACCAAAATGCTCCCTGGCATGATGAAATCCCTGGACCTGTAGACGTTTCTTGACCAAATCAAATGGATAGATGAAGGCTTTGGCACATAACCCAGCCAGACTCCCAGCAAATAAACTGCTCGACAAAGTGGTGTTCTCTGCTTTTATTATACGCTTGTAGAAATCATCAAATAGTTTGTAACACATGAACTGTGCGCCCGCGTGGGGCCCTATTTGTAGGACAGTGGGCCACAGTCCCCTGAATAAGACAACAGGGCCCTCTTTGGCATATATTTCCCTACAGGCTGCCACCATACCATGATACACCTTTCTCTGTTCACTTTGTGCTACAAATCTAGTTCTAACTACATCAAAGGGAAATGAAACCACTGTAGCAACACTACCTACAATATCACACCATAACTCATGTTAATAAATATGTTACTACTAATTGACCAACCTGCTATAGATCCACAAGCAAAATTTATTACTGGTTTCACATTATTTGAGTTATTGGTTAATTTATGTACATTCCTACTCAGGACTTCAAAAGTCCAGAACTGGGCTATACCATAACTTATTGACAACCATTGGGCAGGAACGTGACCCTTCCAGAAAGCCTTTACACCTTCCTCTTTAACTATTAGACCTACCGCTTGATATATTGATCTAGTAACATATAATTCCACACTATCATTTTTAATTTAGGCAAATTTGATGCAACTTGCCTGTATTTTGAATTGTGAATTGCCCGATGAGAAATAGGTTCTACTTGTAACTGAAATCTAATTTTTAAAACATCCAAAGGTTGACATATAGCTCGCGTAATAAATCCAGACGCCCCTCCAGCAAAAGCAAAATCAAATTGATTTAAATTCTCATTTGATTTACTCCAACCAACCATCTGAATTGAAAAATGTCTATATAGTTATACAATTAAATATAATTAGTATGATAGCGAAAAAAACTAAAATATACATTGCCTTACCTTATTAATTTTAGTTATACTTATAATAAAAATCCACTGCCAGGATTTAAAAATATATTTTTAGTGATCCAGTCAAGGATAAGATAGACATAATAGTATTAAAAATCATGTTTTTAGAGTTTTTAATGAATTATATTGATAGCGAACACATGTTGTTACTTTGTGTTTGGATGTTTTATCAAAAAATAAAACGAATAAAATTCGTATATGTTTTGGGATTATTTTAAATCTTGAAAATATTGACCTCAACCTTAGCTAGTGACAAACTCAAATACATAAACAAAAGTTGAAAAAAGAAGGAAGAAGAAGATTTCAAAATAACCTTATAAAACGTCAAAGCGAGTTATACTGTTTTTTTGACTGTTATTTTAAGTGAAAACCAGAAAAAGTACAAAATGGTTTGTAAAGACACACTTCGAATTAAGCACTTGCCAAAGGAACTATCGGATGCACAAAAAGAGGATTTTATAAAACATTTCGGTGCCATTAAGGCAAAAGTAATAACGTCCAAAGCCAAAGCAAAATCGGTGGTATATGCTAAGTTTGAAAATGAAGAAATATCCAAGAACGTCATGTATCGTCTTCATCAAATTAATGTACTAAACTGTCGTTTATGTGTGGAATATGCCGATACAGATTTGTTACAAGGTATCTTAGATAATAAGAAAGTGGATGATGTTCGTGATGCTCCAGATCAAAAGTTTTTTAAGTCTTTCATAAATAAAATAAACGCTTTCAATGATTCAGTGGGTTTCTACCAACCACCACCGGCACATTTAAAATATAATTATCCTAAAGCCAACAGGCCTACTATAAATAATATTGCTCATGCTTTGGCGACAGTTCCAAGATTTTATACACAGGTTTGTATGGTATTTGGTCAACTTTTTTTATTTCCGTAAATAAATCGTTAGGTTCTCCATTTAATGAATAAAATGAACTTGCCTCCACCGTTTGCAATGCCCAATCCACCAATTAGAACTGTACAACCTGCCCAACAACCAGTTGTTGAAATGAAACCTGTAGAGATAACACCAAGCAAACCTGTGGTTTCAGATTCAGAGTCTGAGATTGAAAGTGATGGAGAATCAAATAAATCAAAAGAAATCATCCCACAAAAAAGGCAAATATCACAGAAAAAGATGGTCAAAAGACCCAAGTTCAATAAACAAAGTGTTGGGCAGGTGGTTAAGAAACCACCAGAAAAATGTGAAGATGTTTTTGAAAAGGTAATCAGTTCAGTCAGAATAAACTATCAAATTATATTTGTGCTAACATTTTAGGTGGAGGTTCAGGCTCAAAGGAAAATAGAACTGAAAGTTAACCCATCCTCAGGCGATGATGCTAAAGGTGCTCAGGAATCTTTGATACTTAAACAAAGTTCTGTTTCTATAGAAGTTAGAGAAGCCTCAAAAACTGATTTGCTGATGGAGGCTGTTGTAAACAAATTGTCACCAAAAGTTGAACTGAATGAATGTGCTGATAATGCCAGGCATCAAGAAGATCAACCTCCAACAACTGTGGATCAGGTCGTTAAAGATGATGATCACCCTATGGAAACTCCTAAATCTCCAGAAAAAGTTGATGCTGGTGAAGACATTCATGAAGAATTAAGTAAAGATCAAAATACTGAGTGCTCTATGGAAACAGAAGCTGAGAAGTCACTATCACCCATAAAAGTAAGTGAAGAACAGAAGGTGTTGCCAGAGGACAGTCCAGCATCTCCTGAAGATGATTACCCATGCATCTCCCAGGAGGAACTGGCAGCAAATCAAATTTCAGATTTGAGTGTGGTGCCTGTTTTCAAGAACTACAATCCAGGAGCACCAACCAATAAGTTATACATAAAAAACTGTGCTAAAAGTGTGGTTCTTCAGGACTTGGAATATATTTACAACAGGTACATTTTCAGTTTGATTTGTACCTCTTTCATTAGCTCTGGTATTTTACAGATATCGAGAGGAGGGAAATGCGGATAAACCAAGCGAGTTCAACATAAGACTGATGCAAGAGGGTCGCATGAAAGGTCAGGCCTTCGTGACACTGGACAGCATAGAGATGGCCCAGAAGGCAGTGAATGAAACCAATGGTTTCATTTTGAAAGACAAGCCCCTGGTGGTGGCTTTTGGCAAGGCGGGTACCAAGAAGAAATAAAATTGATGAGAAAAGGTTGAGTTTCATTTATTAATTCCTATTTTATTTATTTTTTTATTCTTTCTGTTTTCTGACACACTGATTGTTAATTTATTATCAATAATTGGGATTGGATAGTTTAAAACTAAAACTTAATTGTATAGGTTTTTATTTCAACATTGTGTTATAATATGTAAATAAATAATCTTATATGTTCATAAATCATTCATAGAGATTGTTCGGTTACAATAATCTTTGGTTTTCTTTGATTTTTGTGTGGAAAAGGAAAAAAGACAAGGCATTCAAGAACAAATTTATAATAGATAAAAGCAACAGCATTCTGTTTGTATTACAAAATGTTTTTTATTCGGAAACACTATATAAAAAATCTGTTTACGTGAATATCGCAGTAGTTGTTAGAGGTACATCAATAAAAAGTCTTCTTGAAGAGTCACTGCATATTATTGTGTAAAGAATAAATTACATTATAGAATATTCATATTATTTAAAATGGATAACAAAATAAGAATTTTAAATAAAAATTGATTTTTGTCTTACTAAAGTTTTTGTCTTACTTTGTCTTTTGTCTTATTAAAATCATGGCACACTTCAGAAGAAGCCACAAAAGAAGCTTCAATGAGTCGTCACTGTTATTATCATTATTAATTTGATATGTTTTTAGTTTATTACTAAATAATCATGATAAGTTAGATCATTGATAATTCAAACTTGCATATCAGATTTGGTTATGGGTTTGGCTAGATTTTTATTATAAAACTGACGGTGGATTTGGAGAAGAAAAAACAAAATTGGTGATAATAGGTCGAGTTCTTTCGCCAATTCTAATTCTAGTTGTTTTTTATTGTTTGATTTTAATGAGATGATTTATTTTCGGTGTTAATTCCTTGATTTAATATTAATGAGGAGATAGGAGGTTTTAAATGAACAGTTTTAACCGGATATGTCTTTATTTCAACGTTATAACAACAATAAATAAATAAATAAATAATTTTCTCATACACCCATGAAGTTACAGATATTGTAATATTTCCTTTTCGTTCGCGGATTATCCAGACATCCGTAGAGGTCGTTGAGCTTCAGGCAGTCGCCTTTGGACATGCCTTTCCTCTGTCCGATTTTGTTGGCGTGGCTCATCTTGGGCGTTATGGTTGGTTTCCCCTTGCTCTTGCTGAAGAAGCTCTTGCCGTAGTGCATGATGGAGTCGTAGTCGTACTCGAAACTGTACGTGGTGTTTTCCAGGCTCTGTTTGTCGAAATTGGACTTGAATCCTGGAAGAATTGGTTGCGTTAACAGGGTGCGGGGTAAAGGAATCATATCATTACGTGGTATGATGTTCTCGTTGTGGATCTTCACGAACTTGTCCCGATCCCATCGGGATTGCTCGTGGAAGACTCCCAGGGCGTGCATCAGCTCGTGTATGGCGCGTCCTTCGTTCCCCAGGCAATTCGGACTGTGCTTGTCTGGTGCCTGTAGACTCACTATCTGCGCACCCCCAAATCTACCTGTAAAACCCACTATTTACCACGCCGACTTGATGGAATAATCGTTGTACTTACCGACGAAGGACCAGCATCCTTTCGGGTACTTTATCGGCCAGATTAGGAGGTAGTCCTTAGCCTTGCCATCGTGCGGCACGAACCTCACGCAGGTCATATAGTTCAGGGTACGGATCGCCTTGATGATGGTTACCTGATCGCCGGGTTCTACGGACATTCCAACCGGATATCGTCTCCATCACTCTATCGAAGGATTCTTACCGTATAACGGCGAGATGGTGTACGGAACTACTCCGTTCTTCCATAACTTGTCGGGGAAGGCGTCCCATCTGATTCCCACCCTCCAGAAGTTGTAGAACTCGTTGTTGAGCGCCATGTCGCCCTGGAACAGTCCGGGGGAGGTCTCGGGATCGATGTCGGCATCGGTGGCGTTGCTGGTGATGTTCGTCAGTTCGACTACAACATTTTCGGAATAGTTTCCGACGGTGTTTATATTTTTAGGAGATATTCGATATAGAATGCGAACCGAAAGTGATATCGTTCGGGCAAAAAAAGGCAATAAATTTTGTTTTCCGTCAAGAACCGACAAAAAAGTTCGCATTCCACACCGGCGATATTAAATATAAACCGTCGGTCAGTGTAAACTAGGTCGACGAGGATATAAGGTGATATTACCGTGATCTGGTAGAGGTGGGTGCATGGATTCCGGCACATAGGGCAGAAGGAAGCGTCCCTGGCTCCAACCGGGGTAAGATAAACAAACTATTAGTAAAAATATAAACGCGCCGCACATCTTCCGCTTTACCAATCGCTTATGAATAACAGTCCTTGACTTTGGTCTTCCTTGGTCGTCGATTGATAGCCGGGAATTGATCGCCCGGTACAAAGCGCATTTCGACTTTCTAAAGCGCGTCTCGGGTCGGCGACAAAGTAATTTCGTTTTGTCTTACCGCGAGATAAAGCGCACGAAATCAGATACTTACAAGAATATCTTTTTTCGTTTGTCTGAAACCTTTTTACGATAATTTTTTATTCTTCTCCAAGGCATGAAAATGTTTCCCAACAAGTCTTTTATACATTTCAGTTGGGCTTGTGGCCAGTAATACTTATCGTTAGATGTCTTTGATTTTTCTGTGTGCTGGTGAGGACGTTTTTTATGATTGACCACTTTTAATTAGTGTTGTTTGGATTTTGAGTTACATAATCGAAATATATTGATTTTGGTTCAATACACTGTATTTCAACTCCAACTATTTTTGATGTTATGTGTCAAAACGCCAGTTCTTCTTTCGTTGAATAAGTTTACTTTACTTTTCGTCTCTAACCAATTTAAACTTAAGCTGAAATGGTATAATATCATCGTTTATAGCCCAGGACCTGTTATTTAATTTAAATAAGAACTGTAATGAATATCGTAAATAATATAAATATTATTTTATATATAATAAAATAATAAGTAAACAAAAAATAATAAAATTTATTCTATAATTTGGCAAATACTATTTTTAGCGTGTACAAATAATGAATAAAATATTAATAATAACGGCTAAAATGTCACTTTTGACAGATAAATATTAAAATCATCCAATTTGACAGTACGAACTGTCGTTAATCATCGTAAATTAAAATTTAGGATTAACAGAAGGCTCTGAGAAGTTTGGTCGTAGTTTTTGAACTCATTAAACTGACAATAATGACGTTTTTTATTGGATGGATCAGTTATTTCTAACCAATTAGGAACATACATAAAATTTGTTTTTGCTTGTATTATAGTTTAGATGATTTTAATTAGTTTTTTGACACAAATTATCATTTTATTGAATTATGGTTTTGTTTTGATCACTATGACGATTTATAAATCCGTGTCCGTTGTTATGCAACCAACAATATACATATTTGCGAATTTTTTATTACCGAAACAATAAGTTTAAATATGAAAACGATTAAATTTATTGTAAAGCCGCAGATCTATCGCAAACTGGAGACGGGATGAGAGAATGTCATAAAGTTAAGACCGATTTATCAAACAGGATTTTTCTGCCGAGATTTCTTGGCAGCCGAAACCGAAAATTAAAAGGCCGGTTGTGTTTTAGTATCTTTCGTTACGTGTGGTAAACAAGGTATGATGACACTCTTAATATGTTGTATTATTGTGTTTTGACGTTTTATTTTAGTAGTGGTCGATCGTTCTTGTTTGTTATCTTAAAATTATTGACTGTTGATCGAAAATAAATGGAAGTTTACGAGTATACTTTAGTTTTGCTAATTGTTATTTCGAAAAATTCGTCTATTTTTTATATTTTGGAGAATTTTTTTACAGAGTCGAATATTCTTAATATATTACGAAACGTAATGGGATTATATAATCGTAATGCGCAAGTAATGTAATTATTAAATAATAATATCAAACATATGAATTAGATTATATGTACATAACCTAACATACGTTTTTTGTTTCAATATTCGTTTTTAAATGTGTTTTTTTTGTAACACGATATTTAGCATCCTCAGCTTGAGGAAGTTAATATTTATTGACATTCACTGGTGTGCATGTTCTATATATGTATAAATTTTGCTTCATTGGATTTAATGCACCATGTTTTCAGCTACAGTTGTATTTTATCAAGGTGTGTTTGGAAAGGTGCTAAGATGGCTGTGTCGTATGCATAGCAGGTCAATTAAAAAGTCCCCGGCCTGACACATAGATGGCGCTACTAGAATTAAATCCATATATTTTTTAGTTGGTCCTGACTCTCAAACGATGCGTGCATAAATTTGACAGCTGTCGGATCATTAGTTTGTGAATTATAGTATTTTGAGTGAAGCAACTTTTGTTATTGTGAAAAAAATGGATAAAAAGTAATTTCGCGTGTTGATAAAATATTGTTATTTGAAGGGAAAAAATACAGATGAAGCAAAAACTTGGTTTGATGTCGAGTTTCCGGACACTGCCCCAGGAAAATCAACTATCAAGGGTTGGTACGCTAAGTTTAGACGTGGTGAAATGAGCACCGAAGACGGTGAACGCGGTGGACGCCCAAAAGAGGTTGTTACTGACGAAAACACTAAAAAAATCCACAAAATGGTTTTGAATGACCGTAAATTGAAATTGAATAAATAGCAGACACTCTAGAGATAGCAACTGAACGTGTACATCATATCATTCACGATTATTTGGGTATGAGAAAGCTCTGTGCAAAGTGAGTGCCGCGCGAGCTCACTTTTGACCAAAAATAACGACGAGTTAATGATTCGGAGCAGTGTTTGAAGAAGATCAAGCGTAATAAACCCGGGTTTTTGCATCGATATGTGACAATGGATGAAACATGGCTCCGTCATTTTACTATGAAGTCCAATCGACAGTCATCTGAGTGGACTGCACACGATGAACCCGATCCAAAGCGTGGGAAAACACAAGTCAGCTGGCAAGGTTATAGCGTCTGTATTTTGGGATGCGCATGGAATAATTTTCATTGACTACCTTGAAAAAGGAAGCGAAATCGCCGAAAAACGGCCGCATTTCAAGAAAAAGAAAGTGCTGCCACACCAAGACAATGCACCGTGTCACAAGTCAGTGAAAAAGATAGCAATAATCCATGAATTGGGGTTCGAATTGCTTCCTCATCCACCGTATTCTCCAGATCTGGCTCGCAGCGACTATCTCCTGTTCTCAGATCTCAAGAGAATGCTGGCTAGGAAGAAATTTTCGTTGAATGAAAAGGTGATTGCCAAAATGCCTCAACTATTTTGAATACAAAAATTGTATTGAAAGGTTGGAGGGTCGCTATAATCAGTATATCGCCCTTGAAGGGAATTATGTTGAATAAAAAAATAAGAGAATAAAAGAACAAAAGAAATAAAAAAAGTTTTGCCAAAAAAATGTGTTTTACTATGGTAGGTCGGGAACTTCTCAAGTTCATTTTTATTTTGTTTACAAGTCTATGCATTGGTTTTATAGTACCTTGCTTATTGTGAAACCCAAACTGATATTATGGTATAATCTTTCTTTTTTCTGTTACGTTGTTAAGCCTCTTTATTTATAATTTCTCAAATACTATAATTTTACACCCTTCTCAGATAAAAAGTAAATATATAGTAAAAGTTTTCGGGTTATTCTCTGTCTGTAATTTTTTCATATCGCAGGTTTATTTGAAATGGCGAATTTAGGAAGGTGACAATGTTATTTTAATCATCTTTAGCTAGCTGTTGCATGTTGAGTTTGGGTATTGGTGCGGATAGGCCACGACCTCTAATATTAACACACTTTTCGAAACTACCGTTTTGGCTCGATGGTACTTAAATATTTTTAGCGACACCGTCCATTCCAATTAACGACATTTGATTAGTGTCATGACGGACGCTTGGCGGAAGTCATATTTCAGTTCCTCCCACAAAAAACGTCCCGCGAAACCCGCAGTCGGCGGCCGAAACGAAGAGAAAAATCCACGGGTAGCCCAGTCGGAATCTTCTTCTTCACTTTCATCGCGAATTCCGCGAAATTCTCGTAGAGGAACGCTTTATGGGCTTGGCCTTGGTTAGAGAGGTCCATGCTCTAATTATTTGACTGTATCGGATTGGTTACGGGTGGGAAAGTATATCGTAAAGATCAACGTATCCAATGTGGGCACGCATACGCGCGTAATGTTGAAATAAAAAAAAACTTCACTAAGAATATGTTTGTAAAAGTGACTTTTTTTATAGCTTAAAGTCTCCTTTTTACCGACGAGGGTTTATCTGGACTGGACCTACTGTTCAACGTGGGCTCCGAACAACGGTAGTCGGCATTAAGTCTTAGAAATCATCTCAGAAGACATCCGGTCTTACCCAGCTTGGTTACTGGCGCGACTGCGATCATTTTCCTTGTTGGATTTTTACGCTCTTGCCTAGGAAAATCACAAATATTAAACAATCACAAACATAAATTCACGACCATGCCCCAGCAGGATTCGAACCCGCGACTATTGCAATTCTAGGTGGGCCATCCTGTCGCCTTTACTATTGCGCTAACCATGGCGGTAGTGACTTATTTTAGCATACTATTTGAAAAATTCTTGTTCAGAAATACGGTTAACATATTTTAAATAAAATTTGAAATTTAAAAAAAGATGAGAAACTAAAATGCGACGTTGCCGCCTCTGCTTTTTTATGGGATCTGCCAGTCCCGCGGACACCCATCAAGAAAAACGTTTGCCATCAATGGCACCATCTTTTTTCTTTTTAATTAAATTCAATTATATTTTGTATTTCTTTTTTTATTTACACATTTATCCAATTAAGTTGATATGTTTTATTTTGTTTTATTTTATTGTTACTTATTCGTATTTTTCTTAATTTACTGTAAATTATAATAATATATAATAATTTATAACTCTTTTATAAGCCAGAAACTGATGCCGAAATAACTTATTGAAGTTATTGTTAGTGTTGGGTTATAAGTTGGTACGTCGTTACTTTGTTCTAGCATAATATTGCTAGATTTGCTATTAGCTATCGCTTTTATCCGTTGTCTGTTGTTATTGTTGTCTTATTGTCCATTGTCCATCATTGTTGTTGACCACTATGGACTAAGATTGCCGTTGACCATCATAGTTATTCCGTCTTTGCTATTGACTACTATTCTTATTGTCTGTTATTGATATTATCAATATTATCCATTATCAGTACCAGTACGTATGATTTAATTTAATATTAACTGCCAGTATCTTTATTACCTGTTATTAGAAGTATCTGTCGTGATAATCACCGACCCCTATTAACAGGTCAATTGAAAGTACTCAGTCTGAGACATAGATGGCGCTACTAGAATTAAATCCATATGTTTTTTAGTTAGTCCTAAGCCTCAAAAGGTGCGTGTATAAATTTGACAGCTGCGGGATCATTAGTTTGTGAATTATAACATTTTGAGTGAAGCAACTTTTGTTATGGCGAAAAAAAATGGATAACAAGGAATTTCGCGTTTTGATAGAATATTGCTTTTTGAAGGGAAAGAATACAGTTGAAGCAAGAACTTGGCTTGATGCCGAGTTACTGGACACTGCCTCGGGAAAATCAACGATCGAGGATTGGTATGCTAAGTTTAGACGTGGTGCAATGAACGCAGTGGACGCCCAAAAGAGGTTGTTACCGTCGAAAACATTAAAGAAATCCACAAAATGATTTTGAATGACCGTGAAATTGAATAGAATAGCAGACACTCTAAAGATAGCAACTGAACGTGTACATCATATCTTTCACGAATATTAGGGTATGAGAAAGCGATGTGCAAAGTGGGTGCCGCGCGAGCTCACTTTTGACCAAAAAAAACGACGAGTTGATGATTCGAAGCAGTGTTTGAAGATGATCAAGCGTAATAAACCCGAGTCTTGTACCGATTTGTGACAATGGATGAAACGTGGCTCCATGATTTCACTCCGAAGTCCAATCGACAGTCGTCCAAGTGGACTGCACACAATAAACCAAAGCGTGGAAAAATGCAACAGTCGGCTGCCAAGGTTATGGCGTCTGTATTTTGGGATGCGCTTGGAATAATTTTCATTGAAAGAGGAAGGACCATCAACAGCGGCTATTACATAGCGTTATTGGACCGTTTGAAGGACGAAATCGCCGAAAAACGGCCGCATTTGAAGAAAAAGAAAGTGCTTGTTCACTAACACAATGCACCGTGTCACAAGTCAGTGAAAACGATGACAAAAATCCATGAATTGGGCTTCGAATTGCTTCCTCGTCTACCGTATTCTCCAGATCTAGCCTCCAGCGACTATTTCTTGTTCTCAGATCTCAAAAGAATGCTCGCTGGGAAGACATTGTCGTCGAATGAAGAGGTGATCGCCGAAACTGAGGACAATTTTGAAGCAAAGGACAAATCGTAGTACAAAAATGGTATTGAAAAGTTGGAGCGTCGCTATAATCGGTGTATCACCCTTGAAGGGGATTATGTTAAATAAAAAAATAATAATTTTGGCAAAAAAATGTGTTTTACTATGGTAGACCGGGGACTTCAATTGGCCTTTTAATCCTTATCCTTTTGTTCTTTAAAATTGCTTTTTTTGGGTATTTCCGTGTTTTTAAAACGATATTTGAAGAGTCACTCGCGAAAATCCACCGAGGAAGACTCTATTTTCGCTGCAGCAAACAAAACAGCGTCGGACGTGACGTTGATCCAAACAGGTGTAACAAAATGTAACACGTTGTCGTAGAGTTAACACAAAGTAGCGCGTTCGAACGGTTGAAGCGCTGGTCCGAACGATGCGCCTTATAAATCAAAGGATATATTTAGACGGGAGTTATTTCATATATGCGAATTTCTGGGTTGTGGGTGACGTCTCTCGCCTTTCCTCGTTTCACCAGTAAATTTAGCCGTTCGTAATTGTGCGGATATTCGCCGCGGCTCGTTCTTCAATGGTCGCGCGCGCCTTCTTGATGGGGGACATATCTCGGCTGGTCCCACACGCGTTGGCTAGGAGCCGACGGAAACCCGATATGGTCAAGAGAAGACCATCAGCACGACAATTAATTCATAGCTTTTCTATGATCTGGGCACGGTTTTTTTTTGTGCAAAATTGGCTTTATTCCATTTCTGTAGTACGATTTGTCCTTTGCTTCAAAATAGGCCTCAGTTTCGACGGTCACCTCTTCATTCGACGAAAATTTCTTCCCAGCGAGGATTCTCTTGAGATCTCAGAACAGGATATAGTCGTGGGGGCCAGATCTGGAGAATACGGTGGATGAGGAAACAATTCGAAGCCCAATTCATGGATTTTTGATACAGTACATTGTCTTAGTGAAGCAGCACTTTATCTTTCTTCAAATGCGGCCGTTTTTCGGCGATTTCGTCCTTCAAACGGTCCAATAACGCCATGTAATAGCCGCTGTTGATGGTCCTTCTTCTTTCAATGAAAATTATTCCAAGGGCATCCCAAAATACAGACGCCATAACCTTGGCAGCCGACTGTTGCATTTTTCCACGCTTTGGAGCGGGTTCATTGTGTGCAGTCCACTCGGATGACTATCGATTGGACTTCGGAGTGAAATGATGGAGCCACGTTTCATCCATTGTCACATATCGACGCAAAAGCTCGGGTTTATTACGCTTGATCATCTTCAAATACTGCTCCGAATCATCTACTCGTCGTTGTTTTTGGTCAAAGTGAGCACCGTTTAAGATTTCGGGCTAACTAAAAAACATATGGATTTAATTCTAGTAGCGCCATCTATGTATCAGGTCAAAAAACAGTAATATTATTGTATGTCCGTAAAATAATATAGTTTTTTAAGGTAAATTAAATGTTTCTATTGTTGTCGGTATTGACTAGAGATTTCACGTTGTATGAGAAAATCTCCAACTGCCCACCAATAACAAATCGACGCCGAATTTCAACATTCGCGAAACGGCGATGCTTAATGTTCGGGACGTGCCTTTTCTTTAAATGAATTTCACCGCTATAAACGTTACTTTTCCGCCTTATTAGTATCGTGGCATACGTTATCAATCGGTTCCAATGCAATGGATTGTCGCCCGTTAAAGCAATACAGAAAATTCCCTAGTTACTCACGGATTTTGATAAACGCCACTGGCCTCGGCCGATATAGCGGCAGTTTAAGTTCGGTTTTGTCGTCGTTCAGGTGTTTATCAGTCGTTTTCATATTTTTCAATTAAAAGAAACCTTGTCGGTATCGATAAACTACATTTTTTTAAATTAATTTTTTACATTGTTAGTAGTCGTTGCCGATTAACTTACTAACAATTTGTCCTTACATTATCTTAAATCTGAGTATATATATATATATATATATATATATATATATATATATATATCCCCGCCTTGACACATAGATGGCGCTACTAGAATTAAATCCATATGTTTTTAGTTAGCCCTAATTCTCAAGAGATGCGTGTATCAATTTGACAGCTGTCGGATCATTAATTTATGAATTATAGCATTTTGAGTGACGCAACTTTCTTTATTGTGAAAAAATGGATAAAAAGGAATTAACTATAAAGGAATTAATTGATAAAAAGGATAAAACATTGCTTTTTGAAGGGGAAACATACGGTTGAAGCAAAAACTTGCCTTGATGCCAAGTTTCCGGACACAGTCCTAGGAAAATTAACCATCAAGGACTGGTATGCTAAGTTTAGACGTAGTGAAATGAGCACCGAAAACGATGAACTCAGTGGACGCCCAAAAGAGGTTGTTACCGATAAAAACATTAAAAAAATCCACAAAATGATTTTGAATGACCGTAAATTGAAACTGAATGAAATAGTGGACACTCTAAATATATCAACTGAACGTGTAAATCATATCATTCACGAATATTTGGATATGAGAAAGCTCTGTGCAAAGTGGGTGCCGCGCAAGCTCACTTTTTACCAAAAACAACGACGAGTTGACGATTCGAAGAATCATGATGTTTGAAGATGATCAAGCGCCATTCTTGTAATAGGCCCGAGATTTTTCAACCCACTTATTACCTCAATATTTTGATAGTGCATTGTATGTATACCTATCATTATTATAACCGCCATATTCTTCAGACCTTGCCCCGTCCGACTATCAATTTTTCGCATCAATGGGACCTATGTTTGCAGAGCAACACTTCCCTAATTTCGAAGAAGTTAGAAAATGGCTCGATGAATGATTTTACTTAAAGAACAAACATTTTTTCCGGGATGGCATCCATATATTGGCAAGATGTATAGAATCTAATGGCTAATACTATAATAAGAAGTTATAATGGTAATAACACAAGGAATGAATGTTTTAGTGAAGAATATTCGATGTCCATTCTGTACCAACAGCAACGGCATCTTGGTTGAGAATAATTAATGATGATGATGATGATAATGATGATTAAGTCAAAACTGAACATTTTTTACCTGTTTTTTGCTGATTTGATTTATACTTTCCTTATCATTCTTATTTTAATATCATTTATAGACAATAGATTGGTTAACAATATAAAATATTGAGCAGTGGCTGTTGGTCATTGTCTTGGTGCCATGGTGATGTCGAAGATCACTATTGCGCACTAGCCTTTTTCACTTTGCTGTCGTAGAAATAAAACAATCGGCAGCAAAGCGGAAAAAGACATGTCCGCGAAGTGCTATCACCATTCTTTCGGTTCATCCATCATCCTGCATGAATTCCACATTATAATCCACAGACTAATAACCACTTCGGATCAGAGTTCTGCGTGACTTTGCGTCAGTTATCCCAAAATTATCTGCGAGATCTTACCGGCACTTTTTCCTGGACAGCTGCCAAGATTTCAGTAGGAACGTGAAAAATAATCAAATTCAGGTAAACCGGCGCCAGACAATTATCTGGTGCAGCTGTTCCCATATCAAAACATCCGCGGAAAATTATTACCGACCTCCATTCATCCAGAAAAGGTCCAGGATCCAGGATGCGAGGTACGGTTGAGCTCTGAAAAGAAATTGTTGAGTTAGTTGTGATTTAGTAGACTCAGCTGTGGTTAACAGTATTTTATATTATTCCGAGGGAGACCGTTGTTGATAATTTGGTATACTAAATTCTAGTAAACGTAACAATTTTTTGAGAACAAAAGACAAGTTTGTTTAGTTAAATGAATAATGTTATAAATGTATAAAATAAAACAAGTAAAATAGGGTATAAAATTGATATAGTCTACTCAAAGTTATTTTGCACGCACGTCATCTAAATTTGTGACGTCACTTTGTCAGTTTTACTTCAGTTTTGCTTTGACAGAAAACAAAATTCTAATCTAAATAATATAATTGAACAAAAATGTTATCAAACGTAATTTATTTTTACATCCTAGTACATCTAAAAACTACAGTTAATTATACAGCCACAATAGTTTCTAGGTTAGAGTTATAACCTCTTATCACTATTGCTTTCAAGAATTTTGCATACGTCTGACAACCGGATGACTTCGACAGGCTCATTCGTTTACGCGTTCGAACTAATCAGATAGAATTGTGTCTCTTTTTAACTAGAATAAAATGAGAAGGAAAGCATTATCTGATTGTAAAACGAATTTACAAATTGCGGCAGGCAACACATTAAACATCTTGATGGCGTATGTACAAAAAAACTTTGATTAGACTATACTTAATGGTGAACGGAATTATGAATTGAATGAAAATGACTTACTAAATCGTATCTGTTTCTGCTAATCTGTTTTGGCTAATGCCGATTCCGTCTTCGGACCCAACTGATGATTACATATACAGCATATAAGTATTCTACTATACTTGATGTGAGCTTGTTTCTGTTTCAGCTGCTACTTTAGTTAATTCCGATTCTCACACCCGATGCATCGTATGTTATCGTTAAAGTTCCTCCCTCGGGTTTTTGGTGGTGGCTCAGAAGGCTGGTTTAAGAAGCCCTTTTCTGCATCCCTATTCGTTCACAATCTCGTGGAGGGAAATACTGTTCCAGCACGTGCGTTAAGGGTTCTTAAAAATGCTCCGAGATCTCGCGTTATCTCGCTCCGAGACTTCTGGCGGGCTTCGTCTAGCCCCGGTACCTGCACCTCCATTATCCACACACTCGACAACGAGCCGATGGGACATCGTTTTACTAGCGACGTGTCGTCTATTTTGCTCGGAGCCTGTCCTATCTTGGTTTGGCTTTACCAGACATTCGATACAATATGATATAATTTTAATGTATATTCGCCGATTTCTCCGTCATTTGTGGGCCGATTTTCAAAATTCTTTTTTTATTCAAAGAATACACTTCTGAGGTGGTGTCATTGGAACCAAATCAGGATCTGTTGGGGGGAAGGGGCGGAAATCGAAAGGAATCGGCAGTCTTTCAGTGCAAAACCGTTCAGTTTGCTTTTTAAGCACTAACTATAGCATATAAGACCTCGTAGAAATATCGTACACAACTGTTTCTATGGTTAAAGCGTTTAGCTCCCTAACGGAGGTCGCAGGTTCGATTCCCGGCGGGGACAATAAGTTTTTGTTGTTGTTTACTTAGAACATTTGTCAAATCACCTAGGCTAGGTAGCGGACCCGGGGGCCCGAAGCTTTCCTTATTTTCAATGATTGTTTATTCCTATTTTTCCTCACACTGCAGCTTTACTTGCCTACCCATTGTAATACTTAATAAAATAACTGCGTAATGTATTGGGTAAACATCTAACACTAAAAAGAGAAAAATAAAATATTTTTAATAAAAAAATTGAACCGACTTCAAAAAGATATATAAGGAACTCACTAAAAATTAAAAAAATATATCAAACTTAGATTTTATTAATATTATTAATAGCACGTTTGTCATAGTTGGAGTTAGAAGAAGTGAGTGCACAATAGCAACAGAGTTGCTTATTTATTTATTTACTTGGTTGCCTCCCTTGATATCATTGTCATTCTTCAGCCCAGCATAGTTTATCATTGGTCTGGTCTGTTGTATTATACAAACCCTGACAACAGTGCTTACATATGAGAAAGACACTGACTACGATTATTCTTTGTGGAAGGCCACTAAAGGAATTTTTTATTCAACATCACATAATCCTCATTCAAGAAGAGAAAACGGAGCATGGGCTAGGACTAGTCTAGAAACAGCACTTCTATTCACCAACCATTTGAAAAATACTTTCCAACCAAATGAAACAGAAGTAACTGAAATCCTATCTCAAATAAATGAAGTAACCACCACGGAAATATAACCAGTAACATCAAAATAATTAACAGAAGAAATAAAGACAATTTTAACCTGAAAAAAATACCTGGATATGATCAGATTACAGGAGAATTACTACTACTACGACCCTTTAGGCCACCACACATTCACCTACAGCAAGTTCAAAGGTTAACAACGCCGGTGGATTGGTACACTACGGTTTCTGGCTATAAAAGACCCTTACGATGATGTCTCGCTCTATTTTCTTTTCTCTATCCCCTTGTAACAGTACCACAGTGTTTTCAGTTCTCGTGTGAATTCCTTCCACATATAGTGGTGAGTGTTCGGACAAAGAATTGCATCGACAGCCACACACTCCGACCGACCACTCGAACTAGACGAACATTCCTAAAAGGTCAATAAAGGCTGATATAACACAAGGCAGTTTTCTGGGTCCATTGCTGTATCTTCTATATGCCTATGATACAGCACTAACAGAACAAATTTCAATAGCCACGTTGGTGGATGACACATTAGTACTGGCAGTTGAGTACTTGGCAAAATTGAAACAAGAAGCTAATGAAAATCTCCAAGAGTCAATAAGTCACAATAGCAACAGAGTTGCTTATTTTTTTATTTACTTGGTTGCCTCCCTTGATATCATTGTCATTCTTCAGCCCAGCATAGTTTATCATTGGTCTGGTCTGTTGTATTATGATTGTCCGACAATATTATTCACTACTAAGAACTAAGATTGTTGTTAACCATGCTGGTTATTCCGTCATTGTTATTGTCTATCATGGTCATTGTCGATCGTTGATATTATCAACAACAATTATCGGTATTATGACTCGCTAGTATAATTAATTACCCATACTTTTAGCTGCCAGTATATTAACTGTCATTATTGTTTATTGTATATCTATATTATATTATTGTTTCATGTATATTTTTAATTTCACCCTTGTCATTGAATATTGGTTGCTCAATTACATTTTCATTATGTTTTCAGAATTGTCACCCGACCACGTCGACGTCAAGATCTCACACCCTTCGAATTTGCTTTATTTATTTTGCCTTTTGTTGGGTAAGTAGTTATATCACTTATTTTGTTCTCCGTTTTTGTTTACTTAAGATGTTAAAATATTTTTTAATTAACGCCCTGGGTTTTTTAGTAATCATTTCTTCAATTATGTTAGAATTTAGCAACTATTTCTTTTCATGTACCGGAAGATAAATCTGTTAACACGTTCTGTGTCAATAACGCGCTAGCGCGTAATGTGATGCTTTCATTGGACGCCACTTACGCTCCAGCGCGTTATATGTGCGGTGGTCTTTCTGAGCCTTGTATTTAGTTCTTGTATCGGTATTATATGAAGACTATAGGTGAGTCATTTACGATCTTTCCTTTTTAATTCATATGTATTGTAGAATCGCATATGACGGGAAAAACTATCGATATATCAGGGCCCTCCTTCCTAAAAGTGGACAAATACACATGAAACGTGCCCTAACTTTACAATAAATATTCAGGCAATCGTATTCCAATTTACGACTTTCGTTTGTCTGTCATAAAAACGTTACGAAAGGCTCCGTCCAAACCTACTTCCAGAGCGGTTATCAGCGAATATGTTTTGAAAATACCAGAGGAGAAGAAAGCAGGAAATGTAATGAGAAAGCAATGTAAAAATTGTTACTTACAAAGAAAAAGAACAGAGATGTATGCACTACATGTCTTAGAAAGCCTGGTTAATGTTTAGACTGCGCAAAAATTATTCATGAAGGACCTCTTATGGTTTATCTGAATAGGGTTTTTATTTATTTTGTGAGTTTTAGTATAAAATTTGTATTAGCCTATGGCCGTTCATTTATTTCTATTGACTTCCGAATTTACTTGCATAGATATTTTGTTTGTTTGTTTGTAGTGACATTTACTGAGTTATTTTTATTAAATATATATATATATATATATATATATATATATATATATATATATATATATATATTTTGTATATTTTATATATATATAGAAAAAGTGCAAGTGGCAGTCAACAAAATCTACAAATGGACGAAAGATTGGAAAATTCAACTTAATAGCTCCAAATCTGTCCACGTTAATTTTGCATTAAGGCGAAATAATAAAAACTTAATTATATCACTCAATGGATGCCCGATTCCTCAAGCAGAATCAGCAAAATACCTTGGAATCCATCTTGACGGTAGATTAAATTGAAAGCAGCACGTTAGACAAAAAGCAAAACACATTAGAACCAAAATAAAACAACTATACTGGTTAGTCGGAAGATACTCCCAACTTGATCTAAAATCAAAGAGGTTGATCTATAATACAATTATAAAGCCAATTTGGACCTATGGGGTGCAAATATGGGGTTGCACTAAATATTCAAATCAGTTAGTCATACAGCGCTGTCAAAACAAGATTCTTCGATTGATTACCAATGCGTATCGCTATGTAACCAATGAAGAACTGCACAATGACCTGGAAATCAAATGGATTTGCGAAGTTGTGCAGGATTTCGCCTTGAAACACGAAAGAAGATTACTAAATCATTCTAACGTGGAAGCAATACAACTGCTGGACAGCGCACAGGATGTCAGGAGACTGAAACGAACAAAACCATACGAACTTGTGTGAACATTTAGTGTGTATTATTAGTGTAAACTATAGCTATAAGTTAATAATTAATAAATAATTATAATTTTATAATTGAGGAATACATACTGATGTATTTTCTCGTACTCGTCTTGCTTGTTAATTAATCCAAGCACATAGGAAAAGTAGTAATAAATTAATTGTAATAATAATAATTAAGATTGTACTAAGCGTATCTAATAAAGATGTTATAAAAAAAAAATATTTATATATATATATATATATATATATTTTGTATATATATATATATATATAATTTTGTGGTATTAATATATAAATTATATCTTCTCATTCAAGAATGTATTTTCCTATTCTATCCATTTTGATTCACCACGCGCTCGCGTGATATACGGCCATCGACAATAAAATTTGACCTCAGTGCCTGTCACGCTCTGGCGCGAGACACAAAAAAAATGTTAAAAAGTGTTAAAATCTAGACTGGACACACGGTAAAAAACGTTATTAGGAATAATTTATTGTTCTAATCAGAAAAAACGTAGTCGGCTTCTAGTACTTACCCTAGAAGCCCTTTGAACCCAGATCGGCAGCGAACGTGTTAAGCTTGATATCTTGTAAATGCTGATCATTTCTTAATCTGCACATCGGCGCTATCTTGAAAATAATTATTAGCACGCCTAGTATAAAGAATCCAACGAATTTCGAATTAAAACTACTAACAAATACATCAATATCTATGATATTCGCCGGTTATCTTTATAGTGCAAAAGCCCGATAACCAGAGCAAACATTTCCTCGAAATTGCAACGGCTTGTACTTGAAATTTATGGCGATAAACACCGATCCAGTGGCGATAAATTAAAGCGAGTTTGACTTGAAACTAGAAGGTGACCTGGAATGTGAAAATTGTCGAGAAAAAAGCGCACACACTCACATCTTCGCGGCATTTTTCCATTATTCATACACGTGGCAATCGGCCAGTTTTCACTTCAACTTGCTCGTTCATACATAAACAAAATACTGGCTGGGATTCGGTAATAATATGTACGGAATAATAGGAGCCATAAAAACAGTTGAGAGCTTATGAAGAATGCGAGTTTCAGGGAGTTTTAGAGAGCCTAGCGGTTCGGATAATCGTTGATATGAATGATGAATTATATTTTTTTGTCTTAATTACATCTTACATAAGATGTAATTAGTACAATTTTAATTTACAAATTAATTTATTACTACCGTTCTGTTGTATTTGATTTAATAGACAAGAAGTCGAGTATGGAATTAATATGTATGTAACAGGTCAATTGAAAAGTCCCCGGTCTGACACATAGATGGCGTTACTAGAATTACATCCATGTGTTTTTTAGATAGCCCTAACCCTCAAAAGATGCGTGTATACATTTGACAGCTGTCGGATCATTAATTTGTTAATTATAGCATTTTGAGTGAAGCAAGGAATTTCGCGTGTTGATAAAATATTGCTTTTTGAAGGGAAAATATACAGTTGAAGCAAAAACTTGGCTTGATGCCGAGTTTCCGCATAGTGCCCCCGGAAAATCAACCATGAAGGATTGGTATGCTAAGTTTAGACGTCTTGAAATGATCACCGAAGACGGTGAACGCAGTGGACGCCCAAAAGAGGTTGTTGTACCGACGAGAACATTAAAAAAATCCACAAAATGATTTCGAATGACCGTAAATTGAAATTGAATGAAATAGCAGCCACTCTAAAGATATCAACTGAACGTGTACATCATATCATTCACAAATATTTGGGTATGAGAAAGCTCTGTGGAAAGAGGGTGCCGCGCGAGCTCACCTTTGACCAAACGACGAGTTACGAAGACCAATCGACAGTCATCCGAGTGGACTGCACATGATGAATCCGCTCCAAAGCGCGGGAAAACGCAACAGTCGACTGGCAAGGTTATGGCGTCTGTATTTTGGGCTGCACATGGAATAATTTTCATTGAAAAAGGACCATCAACAGCGATTATTACATAGCGTTATTGGACCATTTGAAAGACGAAATCGACGAAAAACGGCCGCATTTGAAGAAAAAGAAAGTACTGCTTCACCAAGACTATGTACTGTGTTACAAGTCAGTGAAAACGATGGCAAAAATCCATGAATTGGGCTTCGAATTGCTTCCTCATCCACCGTATTCTCCATATCTGGCCCCCAGCGAGTATTTCTTGTTCTCTGATCTCAAATGAATGCTCGCTGGGAAGAAGTTTCCGTGGAATGA
Source organism: Rhynchophorus ferrugineus (assembly GCF_030347505.1). Classification (NCBI taxonomy): domain Eukaryota; kingdom Metazoa; phylum Arthropoda; class Insecta; order Coleoptera; family Curculionidae; genus Rhynchophorus; species Rhynchophorus ferrugineus. The sequence goes on along the minus strand of NW_027472589.1, from coordinate 3,014,406 downwards.
AGAGATGATAGTTTTGCCAAAAAAATTTGTTTTACTATGGTAGCCGGGGACTTTTCAATTCACCTGTTATGTATGTTATATCAATATGTATTTACTAAATTAAAATAAAATTAATCGACTTAAGCTAAAGTTAAGAATACATTTATACACTAAACAAGTTCACTATTGGGTCACTTCAATCTTCTGATTTCCTGCGCGTTGTCCAGTAGCTGTATTGCTTCCACGTCGCTGTGATTTCGCAATCTTATTTAAACCATAGAGAGAACATTACACTCCCCTCGGAGTTCTCCATGTCGAACTGAGCGTGTCAAACTGAGAAAAGCCATCGAAAGCTCCCGCGTCTATTTTTATCATTTAGTTGTCGAACCGCAAGCGGCTAAGTAGCCTGGATAAGCGAATGTTGTAATTTATTTTTTCCAGAATGAACGCCTACAGCGCGCTCTATGGGTGGTCGACGACCTACCGAGGGTTGTCGGCAGGAGCCGGTTGGTAATGGACGTGGTAAAAAGTTCTCTTAGATCGGATTTATCGTATAATATAGCAGAGAAAAAAGTAGAACAATAACAAGGCTGTAATAGTTCGTTCGATATTCAACTATACTGTTCTGATAAATTAAAAATGAACATTTATTTAAGAGATGGTGGCGTGAACTTGTTCTTCCATCTGTATTGGAGAAATTCACCTTTTTGCGAGGATATTCTTCTATAGCTCCAAGGCGATTCCTATAGGGTTTGTTTTAGATATTGTAACGTTAGAGAAATGAAACTAAATAGCAATAATTATTCATTGAAATCATTCTACAACATTACTAAGATAGACTAAGATAGAGATAAACCCTGACAACAGTGCTTACATATGAGAAAGACACTGACTACGACTATTCTTTGTGGAAGGCCACTAAAGGAATTTTTTATTCCACAGCACATAATCCTCATGGGCTAGGACTAGTCTAGAAACAGCACTTCTATTCACCAACCATTTGAAAAATACTTTCCAACCAAATGAAACAGAAGTAACTGAAATCCTATCTCAAATAAATGAAGTAACCACCAAGGAAATATAACCAGTAACATCAAAAGAATTAACAGAAGAAATAAAGACAATATTAACCTGAAAAAAGTACCTGGATATGATCAGATTACAGGAGAACTACTACTACTACGACCCTTTAGGCCACCACACATTCACCTACAGCAAGTTCAAAGGTTAGCAACGCCGGTGGATTGGTACCATGCGGTTTCTGGCTATAAAAGACCCTTACGACGATGTCTCGCTCTTTTTTCTTTTCTCTACCCCCTTGTAACAGTACCACAGTGTTTTCAGTTCTCGTGTGAATTCCTTCCACATATAGTGGTGAGTGTTTTCATCAAACAATTGCATCGACAGCCACACACTCCGACCGACCACTCGAACTAGACGAACATTCCTAAAAGGTCAATAAAGGCTGATATAACACAAGGCAGTTTTCTGGGTCCATTGGTCCATCCACGTTGGTGGATGACACATTAGTACTGGCAGTTGAGTACTTGAGGCAAAATTGAAACAAGAAGCTAATGAAAATCTCCAAGAGTCAATAAGTCAAGTCAATGCATGGACGAAAAGCTGACATATTAGACTTAATGAAAGTAAATCAGTACATGTAAATTTTTTTTAATAAACACACTGTTCAAATGTCAATAATTATTAACAATCGTATTATTTCATATGAAAACAGAGCTAAGTACCTAGGTAGATGCGAAGTTAATGTGGAAAGAACACATTAAGAAGAAAAGGGAAGAGCTGAATCTCAAATATAGAAAATTATATTGGCTATTAGGTAGACAATCTTAACTATCAATTCGAAATAAGTTGATGATTTACAAACAGGTACTGAAGCCTGTGTGGACAACTTTGGAGGTGTGCTTGTACAAGCAATATAGCAGTCATACGAAGATTCCAAAACAAGGTACTAAGTGGTATCAATGTCCCTTAGTATGTAAGAAACAGCGACCTATACAGAGACCTGGCAGCGGAGATAATGGCAGACGAGATAAAAAATGTTGCAAAGAGGCATGAAGAACGGCTTAATAATCACGAGAACATCAAAGTAATCCAGCTGCTAGACCAAAGTGGAATAGTAAGAAGACTTAAAAGGACCAAAACCTTTTGAGTTTGTGTAGTACTCGTAGAGTGGGTTAATAGTGTAGGAATGTTCGTCGGGTCGGTCAATCGGTCAAAATGTGTGGCTGCCGCGGCGATTATTTGTCAGAACACTCACTACTATTTTTGGAAGGAATTTGCACGGGAACTAAAAATACTGGTTGAATCAAAGTTGTTTATTGTAACTTACGATTGATACATGTGGTCGATGGGAGAATGGACAGGATATTAGGTTAAGGTGAAGGAAGTACGGTAGCGCTGTGGAAGTGGTACTGTTACAGGGGGACGGTGATAAGAAAAGAGAGCGAGACGTCGTCGTGATGGCCTTTTATACTCCAGAACTGCATGGTACCAATCCACCGGCGTTGCCAACCTTTGTAGTTGTTGATGGTGAATTGGTGGTGGCCTAAAGGGTCGTGGCGGTCGCCAGAATAGTAAAACTGAGGAAACGCCAGTAGGTTAAACTTGGTAAAGCAAAGCACCTTAACTTTAAGATTTTGGTTGGAAAATATTGCTCGTTAATCTTATTCTGGATTAGTTGTAAATAAAGATGAATAATAAAAAAAATTATATTTGTTTATATTCTAATTTGCTGTTTATAATCTAAGTACAAAATACTTATTCTGCGATAGATAGTTTGGACTTAAAATGTATGTCAGTGTTCTTAATGTTCCCTGAGTTTAATTAAGAGCTTCATTGAACTAGGTCAAATGGCTTTACTATCTTTAATCTTATGACTAACGTTGGGAACTATCGACTGAAAACAGTCGAAACAGTCGCTAGTCAAAAAAATAGCGACTGAAAATAGTAATCACAGTTCAATATTTATTCAAAATAATCGATCCATTATAGGCACACAGCGGAAATTGCGTCAAAAGTATCCGACGATTAGTCTTCACATATCACAATTTGTCGTTTACATGTGAATTTTCGGTACGACAGCAGACAGGTGTCGTTCTGAAAGACAACGGACGTCTCGTAACGCTGAAAATGTGTTTTTAAGCACTAACCATATCATATGAGAAATAGTAGAAACATTGTAAGCAACTGCTTCTATAGTGTAATGGTTAGAATGTTAAATTTACACGCGGAGATCGCGGTTTCGATTCCCAACAGGGCAGCAACTTTTTTGTTCTAGTTTGATTGGAACATTTAGGTAGCGGACCACAGAGCCTGCAACGTTCCCTATTTTCAATCGTACTTAGGCTATCCATTGTAATACTTAATAAAATAAGTTCGGAACCGACTTTAAACTGATTAGTTGGTAATAATCAAAATAACATTGTCGATAGATAAATAGGTTTAGATAGGTATTAAGCTAAATGTGCTAAGCTAAGCTGTGTGTATATAGGAGAATATAAAATACGTGTAGTAGATAGGTTAAATAAGGTTTTTGTTTATTTTTATTTAGTTATTACAACGATTATTATGTACATATTTTATCTTAAAACGTTTTTTTTGTTAAAAATCCAAGTTTCATTATTTCTTACGTTTTAGTGAGTTCCTTATTTATTTTTTGAAATCCTTTCAATTTTTTTTAAATATTTTATTTCTGATTTATACCTTTTCATTCATGTTGACGTTTAAATTTGTAAGCAGTAAACAAACAGTAAATTGAACTGCTGATTTGAATTCAGCCGCTTAATTTACCTTAAAAACAGCTTTTGGTTGCTTAGGTTTAAAACCGTGTATACTAGTGTAATTGGTCGTGTTTTACAAGCCGTTACAGGAGAGTCCTGCTGTCCTGAGTATGCCTGAATGTGCTGAATCGAGCCGATTCTGATCCACTACTTTCCCGGCTATTTATTTTCAAGACCCTCAAAGTTTAAACATCGAATAACTCGCTCTTGGACTTCACGCGGCAGATGTTATACACCGGATGGTTATTTTTAATCGACAAACCATCTAAATCTATCGTCATCCACGACAAACAAACCGATGCCGTACATTTCCCGGGTCGGATCGCCCACTGCATTTTTTCCATCGCCTTTATTCTTTCTATCTCCGTCTCGCTGGCTCTTCTGGTGTTAATTTAAACGGTGCCTGAATGAAACATACCCACGAAAATAGTCCGGTTTGCGTAAAAATAGACCCGGTCTCGCTTTTATTTTATGTTTTTTTTTACCGATACCTTCGCGGCGAACGAAAACAAAACGTACCTTATTTTTAGCGAAAAATGTCTATTTTTTGTGATTTTCGGCGGCATTCCGTCATGGAGTGGCGAAAAAATAATTGTCTCACTGTTATTTATACACGGGTGATAGAACTTTTAGCTGGATCAACTGGTCTTTGGTAAACAGTAAGAATCGTTTCGTGTTGAGTGGGCATCGATACATTATACAGGTCGTATTTCCATGAATTTTGGTAGTATACTGAGAACGAAAATAATATGTACAACGTCGGGCAAAAGTCCCGCTACCATTGACACAATTTCAGCTGAGTGGCAATAATGGAGCTATTATTTCTGCTTGTTCTTGTGGCGTATATTTGAACAACGTCCATTACGAACGAAACTGAGCTAAACATCACCGAGATGGCGCGTAATTAAAATGGTAGCGCGACTTTTGCTCCCCCTTATAACATATAAATCCATATATTTTTTAGTTAGTCCTAACCCTTAAAATATGCGTGTGTAAATTTAACACCTGCGGATGATTAGTTTGCGAACTGTAGCATTTTGAGTGAAGCAACTTTTGTTATTGTAAAAAAATGGATAAAAAAGAATTCCGCTTGTCGATAAAATATTGCTTTTTGAAGGGAAAAATACAATTGAAGCAAAATTTTGGCTTGATGCCGAGTTTCTGGACACTGCCTCACGAAAATCAACCATCAAGGATTGGTATGCTAAGTTTAGACGTGGTGAAATGAGCACCGAAGACGGTGAACGCAGTGGACGCCCAAAAGAGGTTGTTACCGACGAAAACATTAAAAAAATCCACAAAATGATTTTGAATGATCGTAAATTGAAAATGAATGAAATAGCAGACACTCTAAAGATATCAACTGAACGTGTACATCATATCATTCACGAATATTTGGGTATGAGAAAGCTCTGTGCAAAGTGGGTGCCGCGCGAGCTCACTTTTGATCCAAAAACAACGACGAGTTGATGATTCTGAGCAGTATTTGAAGATGATCATGCGTAATAAACCCGAGTTTTTTCGTCGATATGTGACAATGAATGAAACATGGCTCTATCATTTCACTCCGAAGTCCAATTGACAATCATCCGAGTGTACTGCACACGATGAACCCGCTCCAAAGCGTGGGAAAACGCAACAGTCGACTGGCTAGGTTATGGCGTCTGTATTTTGGGATGCGCATGGACTAATTTTCATTGACTACCTTGAAAAAGGAAGGAACATCGACAGCAACTGTTACATAGCGTCATTGGACCGTTTGAAGGACGTAATTGCCGAAAAACTTCTGCATTCTTCAAAAAGAAAGTGCTGCTTCACCAAGACAATACACCGTGTCACAAGTCAGTGAAAACGATGGGAAAAATCCATGAATTGGGCTTCGAATTGCTTCCTCATCCACCGTATTCTCCAGATCTGCCCCCAGCGACTATTTCCTGTTATCAGAACTCAAAAGATCGCCGAAACTGAGGCCTATTTTGAAGCAAAGGACAAATCGTACTACAAAAATGGTATCGAAAAGTTGGAGGGTCGCTATAATCAGTGTATCACCCTTGAAGGGAATTATGTTGAGTAGAAAAAACTAATTTTGCCAAAAAAATGTTTTACTATAGTAGGCCGGGGATTTTTCAATTGTCCTGTTAGTATATTTAGTTATCGACACTATTATTCATCGGTACAATGATCCGCCAGCATAATTAATTACTCGTATATTTAGATGTCAGTATTTGAACTGTCAGTGCCGTTATATTTCAATATTAGCTGTCATTAAAAGTATCTATCTATAAGTATATTTTTGATTTCACCCTTGCTATTGACAATTGGTTTCTTAGGTACGTTTTCATTGTTTTCAGAAATATCACTCGACCAGCTCGACATCAAGATCTCGCACACTTATTTGCTTTATTAATTTTACCGTTTCTTGTGTAAGTAGTTGTTATATCATTTTTTTTATTCGACCAAATGCTAATAACTATCAAAATAGAATAATTATCAGAGCCCATAAGGAAACTTAAAAAAGATAAGTGCATAATCCATACAGTAGTCAGGCAAATTTGAAGTAAAATATCAGGAAAGAACAATAAAAAATGTTAAAAAAGTATACTACGTCAAAATAAATATTTTTAACAATGCAGTTTTTTTATACATATTTTAAAATCTCCTTTTACCAACTATGGGTTTATCTGTACCGGACCTAAAGTTTAACATGGGCTCTGAATCACGGTCCCCAGTATTAAGCCTAGCGACTAGCGAGTGACCAACTTTAGAAATCATCCCAGAAGACATCCGGTCTTACCTTTATAGTATTTTTCTTCGATAAGACTGTATTAAGGTTACTGATCGTTATTATTAAAGAAATTTCTTTGGTAATATTAATAACTATACATATGCACGGCCAGATGCACTAAAAAACGAAACTTTTCAAACGAAATGTCGAATACTTTACAATGTTGTCCGTGTAATAAAGCGTCCAAAAATACACGGCCATCGTACGTTTAAAATACAATTTTTTTAATAGATTTTATAACGTTCTCTTTATGCGTCTAGACTATGTCGATTAACAGGCGATTTCTGTTTGGTTTCTGACTGTGAAAAGATCGGCATCTTGTTTGGACCAGATCTGGAACCGTTAGACTGATGTGTTAGGCCTACAAAATAGTTTTTTTTAACTTTATTGTGGAAAATTGTTACAATGTCTTTTACTCAAGGTATTTTCAATCGATAGCCGCTTTTTTTCTCATATTTCAGGCAGTTTACTGATTCCATGTTGAAAGAATCATGTATCTTTTGAGGTTATCCAATTCTAATGAGGAATCGATCCATTTTTTGGTATCTTCGTAAGATCTGAAGTGCCGTTCAGACAGATCACGACTCATATTTCGAAAGAAGTAGTAATCAGAAGGAGCAAGCTCTGGAAAATACGTCGGGTAGCGTAACTTCTGCATCTTGTGGTCGAGCTTTGACCTGTTGAAATCTAGTCGATAGCGATCGAATGTCCTTTATCTTTGGTGCCAAAATGACCATTTTTAAACGTAGAAACCAGTGTTTAAATGTTGAAACCGACGGTGCATGTTTGCTATAAGCATAATAATTTAATAATTAAGGTTTATCATTATTGTCTACGAAAAATGAGAAAATAATTAGTGTATCCCGTTTACCATCACTAATACATAAATGGACAGACTGGAATAGATCCAGTATGGCTGTGGAAGTTTGTATTAACCAATAACATAACAACTAAAAATTGTTTGTGGTCATTTTACAAAAATCATTATGAAACAATATCCCAATATCAAAAAACACTAGAGATAAACTACCCGAGGGACATTAAAGAACTTATTAAAGAAAAATAGCAACGGAACAGAGCGCTAGCTGATAAAACTGTAATAAATAAAATGGAGAGTATCCATTATGGAAGATTGCCTCATTGATTGAAAAGGACCAGTGTTTGGTAAATACGGTGGGCGGATAGTACTTTCCATTTCCGTTTAAGCTGTTGTATAACTTTTCATACATTATAGTGTTGTGAAAACTTGCGATTTTTTACTGTCAAATAATCTCAAATAGGGTTAACGAATAATATAGAGGTGGTAAAGTATTGTTTCTCTTTCTGATTTCGGTCTGTCATATATCTTTCGTGTGAACGTGTTCAATTAATTCTCTGAAAGTAATGAAAATAGAGAGCAAATATTTTCTAACTTTATCTTGCTGAAGGTTGTGATACTTTACCTAATCCAAGTAGAAATAAACACACAGTGTTAAACGTAATAATTCCGAACGAAAATCAGAGAAATTTCAAAGCCATTAAAGCTCCAGAAAAGGAAAATAAAGAACTTCCAAGGGAGGAAAGGGAATTGTTCTTAAAACGTTCTCAAACCAAGGAATTTAGCAATAAACACTCGACAATTGGTGAGATACATTGTATTATATCTATACAATGACATTTCAGAATAACATACGGTGAAGACTGCTCAGATATGAAACCCATCTATGCGAGTGTACCACAAAGTAGTGTCCTTGAATCAACATTGTGTTTATTTTAGTGATATCCCTACAACAACAGCCACATTTGCTGATCATACAGCACTAGAGGTTAACAGTACCAATACTAAGACAACTATAAATCACTACATAGTATAAAACAAAGTCGCCTTTTCTGTCCCTATATCCCTATGTGCGCTTAAATCTTTAAAACTACGCAACGGATTTTGATGCGGTTTTTTTCAATAGATAGAGTGATTCAAGAGGAAGGTTTATATGTATAATACATGCATAATATACTAAGGCAACATTGCTAATTTTAGAGGTTTCTAACGTGATGTCGTAAATTAACCTATTTTTTTAGGCTTATTTAGCAATTAGCAAAAACGCTGCCTAACCCTACGAGTTAGATCAAATTAATGTACTACAGTATTGCACCATAAAAAGGTCTACAAAAAAGTCCGCGATGGTATATGTTTATCTTTTAGGGATAACCCACATTAACCATTTTTATTGTTTACTTTTTACGTGAGAAAATGGCTTATTTACGAAGCTATTTTAAGCAATACGGCATTAATCCTTATCGAATTAAGTACCTTAAATACAGTGTGCAATTAATATAGATCAATATGGTTCCTTACAGCATGTAAATTAAACAAATATTTTCGGAGATATTACAAATTTAAAATTTGCGTTTAAAAATGTGTAATGTAATAAAAATTGTATGAATTTAGATATTCCAAAGATAGCAGGAAATCTTCATAGTAAGTATAGGGGAAGAGGAATTGTTTTACTCCAAATTTAATGCGTGCAGGCCAAGGGCAGTAATGAATGAACCAAAAATACTGGATCGATTTTAATCATGTTTTCATTGAGTGACATAGTGACATATATTTTATGCCCGTGCAAAGTCGGAGCGGGCCGCTATGTTTTTATATACAACGTTCATATTTTTTCTGTAGTGTATTTAATTTAGTATCAGCATTGCACCCGTGCGAAGCCGGGGCGGGTCGCTAGTAGAGTATAAACAGCTGTCAAAACATTACTGACTGAACAAGAAAAGACGAATACGATGTGGTGAACAAAATCTCCTTTCACTAGTACATTAATATAAATAATATAGGGCGGGACAAAAAAGTACCTCTACCATTTTGATTTGACACTAAGTTGGGGCAAAAGTCCCGCTACCATTTTGATTGCGCGCTATCTAAGTTATATGACGTTTAGCTCGGTTTCGTTTTAACCATTCTGTTGTGTAGACGTCCAAATTTGAATGTGAGTAAATATACGCCACAAGAACGAGCAGAAATAGTGACAATAGTTATTGAAAATAATCGTTCCATTATTACCACTCTGCGGAAATTGCGTCAATCGTAGCGGGACTTTTGCCCACCCTATACAAAGGAAAACATACCAGATGGTAAATAATTAGTTAACAAAACTAATGTTTGGTGGTTTCTTATTTTGTTGAATATAAGAATCTTATTTGTAATATTCAATTAAAATACAGAGATATAACTTTAAACCACAACTCCATTTGTGGTTTTTTAAATTTGCAAAAATCCCCATTTTATTTATTTTGTATATGCACCATAATTCCGTCCAATGTCACCTGGTTATCTTATCAGAAGTATCATGTGATCTGTTTCAACGGAAACTGATAACACAGAGTAAATGCATTTTTCGATATTACTAGAAAACATTCGCCAAGTAAAAATGTCTGATAAAATCGCTTGGTTCCATTTTAATTGATATTTTTGAAACAGTACAACTGTGAACGTCTTATAAGGTTAAAAATTGATGTTATTGAGACAAAATGAAGGAAAAACAAGATTGACAGCATTTATTGGTGCATTCTGTTAACAAAAATCAAGAAATGTTAACGGAAACTAAGAGAGTATCAATTACAGTTAACAGTTATACTATTTGGAATTTAACAATAACATCAATAATCAAAGTTACATAACAAATTATTTTATTTTATTTCTTTAATTCAATTTGAAGAAATCAATAGATGAGATCAGATTAAGACCATCTCTTTTATGCTATTGGATCAATTGTCTACTCCACGTCTCTCGGAACCATTGCCAAGCTTTATACTCAATGAAAAATGGATTGTTGAGTAACATCTAACAAGTGGACAAGTTCATAATGAATTTGGCAGTAATCTTCGTCCATCAGCCTTTGTCTTGACTGCACTTCCGAGGTGGTCCTATTGGAACCAAATCAGGATCTGATGGAGGAAGGGGGGGCGGAAATTGAGGGAAAGCCTCAAATTTCAAAGACACGTGCAAAGTTTTCACATATTTTTTATCTAAAATAATCAAATATTTGGGCATAATATTATTATTATACCCAAAGTAGTATGTGTGTCCATTAGTGTAAAAGCCGTTCAGTTTGCAGGCAACTTATTTCTATGGTATAATGGCTAGAACGTCAAGTGTTCAAGTCGGTGCTTAGTCCAAACAATACAAAAATAATATAATTTTGAGGCATATACACAAAATTAATTTTTTGCTTGATTGTAGTTAAAAGAATATGGCAAATATATAAATAGGTTTAGGTAGGTATTAAGCTAAATTTTGTGTGTATAGTAGAATATAAAATACGTGTAGTAGATAGTTTATATAAGATTATTGTTTATTTTTATTTAATTATTACAACGATTATTATGAATATATTTTATTTACAAATATTTTTATGTGTCTTAAAAATGTTTGATTATCTTTAAATTTTTAGGAATTCTTGTTTATTTTTTGAAGTCGGTTCAATTTTTTCGTTAAAAGTATTTTATTATTATTCTACAGGCTTCAACTACAGTTTTATACAATTAAAAGCAAAAAAGACATCACGTTCTGCTCCCTTTGTAGCGATTGTGCTTAAAATTAGTTGTCTTTATTCATTTGGATCCAGGATTGGACAGTATTTGAATTACTTGTAATTAAAATAAGCAATTGATGTGCAAATACATATCTTGTATTTTTCGTCTAAGAAATAGAGCGAGTTTGGGTATCTTTTTCTCTCCAGAAATATTAACGAATCGGGTGGTACAACAGAGTAATAGATCTAACTCTCTGAACGGACAGAGGGAGTAAAACTAACGCTTTTTCGGCCATAGAAGTGGAATGCTTTGAGGAATTCATTGAAGTGTTGAAACTAATTAATGCAGCTTTAGACTACATGACATTCGTGGCGACAATTGTTGCTATGGCAAAATTCTGCCTATTTTAATGTCTGTATGGACCAGATGAGATCGGCCGCAGGATAGCAATTTGAGCCAACTTACTGTTATTGAATGACAACTAAAAGAGAGCTTAGAAAGAATATTTGATAAGTTTTTTAAGCTACCATCGGAGATAAATGGAGCCTTATTGGTGTCATGGTACCACCTTAGTTACAAAATGTTTTGGTTGTCAGAACATATCACCACAGAAAAGAGGCAGAGAATTCAAAAAATTCAAAACATTTCATGACATAAAGGCATTCTTTTTACATAACCTGACAGTATTTCGTAATTTATTTATAGATAGTATTTTAATTAAAGCAAAACGTATATGTTGCTCAGATCTGCTTAGATCTATGCCATGCTATATCTAATACAGAAAGGTAATGATGCGAAATTGCGGACAAATGTTTTCCTATCTTTTGTGTAATTTGAGAGATGAGAAACATAATGGGAGATAGCTATGAGTTAAAACTGACACGTCTATGTCAATCTTTGAATACAAACTGTCATTATACGAACAAAAGTATTAGTATATACTCGGTATAGTTCACCTTAGATATTATTCCCTTGGATTACCGAGCAGGACTTCACTATAAACGAATCAGACAACGATGGTATCGATTGGTTGGTTGAAAATAACATTCCTAACCTGATCTGATGCTTATTGATGTTCTACGAACCATTATCATTATTTTATTGAATAATAATATCATTTTTATGCAACAAAATCATGTTTTAATTATAATTCTAATTTGTGTGCAGTTATAATTCGACGGCATTGGTTAAAACGCACACGGAGATGATGTCATGATGTTTCAGCGAACAATAGACGAGCGTTTGATCCTAACGTACACAGATAATGAATTTGGTTAGGATCTCTTCCAATCTTATCCACCTTTCTTTGTCGAACGATCAGATAAAGGTTTTTCCCTCGCCGGTTTCTGGGTTTTTGTTACAGAATCGGTAAAAACCATGTTCTCGCGAAAAATAATAATAAACACTTCCTCCAAGAACTATTTGGAGAGAGTGTGTTTTATTATTTTTCGTAAAATATGTAGGAAACAGATGGTGAAGGTCTCGGTAGTTATATCATTAAATTTTAATAGACTGGTAATTATTTATAAAAAGGTGTAAATAATTATGAAATAGTTACACATATATATGTCACTAGTTATAATCCTTCAGAGAAAATACTTTTTCCATAAAAGCAATGAAGCAGCGTTATTGAAACAATTGGAAGTGACACTTTCTCCTCTTTTGGATCCTTTTCATCGCATATAAACGTCTGGAAACAGTTGGTTCTTCAACTGCTAAGATGTTTGAATGTTTTGTAAAAATTTATCTATTTTTTCGTCTTACAATTCACTATATTTGATCTTTTTTTAAACGTACTCACTGACATCAAGGTCATCACCTTTAAACGGTTGAAACCAAAACCAACAATTGGTATATGAGGGGGCAGCATCACCATAACTGTGGACTCCGAACCATGGTCCTCGGCATTAAGCCTACCGACTGGCGAGTGACCAACTTAGAAATCATCCCTGAAGACATCCGGTCTCACCCAGCCCGATTACTGGCGTGACTGGGCTCATTTTCCTTGTCGGATTTTGCACTCTTGTCTAGGACAATCACAATTATTAAACAATCACAAACATACATCTACGACCATGCCTCAATAGGATTCGAACCCGTGACTATCGCAGCTATCGGATGTCATTCCAGAAAATCAGTTTATGTTACGATGAATACTCACCCAACTGGCCCTCCATATCTTCGTAAATGTTAAAATATTTTATGGAACGTAAAAAAAACAACAGTCAGAAGAAGCAAAGTCTGACGAGTATGACGGGTGAGGTACAAGAGGCAAGAGATCCTAGCCAAGTCCAGAATAATGATTCTAAATCGAGGTTTCGAGGTAAGAAAACCAACACATACCCGAATTCCACACCGAAAATAAATGTGAGGTTAACTCGAAATCATTCAAACAGTTATAGCATTTCAAAAATATATCACATAGCATGACTGCCGGAAAGTGAACAAGATGTTTTATACCATTGGCTCTGATTGATTGATAATCTACGTCAGGTTATGTCTATTATTTTGTAAATTCTGTGGTTATGTTTTTACTGATTTCTGAAAAAATAGCTTTAGTTTTTTTTATTGGTAATGAAGAAGCCGTGAGGACAAATTAAGTTTATGTATATATATTAATACCAGTTAGTATCTGTTAGTATATATAATATTGGTACAAAATTGGCGGCACACAATTTATATAAAAACATAACTAAAATAGCAGGTCAATTAAAAACATAGATGGCGATACTAGAATTAAATCCATATGGTTTTTAGTTATTCCTAACACTTAAAAGATGCGTGTATAAATTTGACTGCTGTTTGTAATTGTGAAAAAGAAGGGAAAAAAATACAGTTGAAGCTAAAACTTAGCTTGATGCCGAGTTTCCGGACACTGCCTCAGGGAAATTAACCATCAAGGATTGGTATGCTAATTTTAGACGTGGTGAAATGAGCGCCGAAGACGGTGAACGCAGTAGACGTCGAAAAGAGGTTGTTACCGACGAGAACATTAAAAAAATACACAAAATGATTTTGAATGACCGTAAATTGATACTTAATGAAATAGCGGGTACTGTCATATTAGATGAACGTGTACATTATATCGTTCACGAATATTTGGGTATGAGAAAGCTCTGTGCAAAGAGGGTTCCGCGCGAGCTTACTTTTGACCAAAAACAACGAGGAGTTGATGATTCGCAGCAGTGTTTCAAGATGATCAAGCGTAACAAACCTGACTTTTTGCATCGGTATGCGACAATGGATGAAACATGACTCCGTCATTTCACTATGAAGTCCAATCGACAGTCATCCGAGTGGACTGCACACAATGAACCCGCTCCAAAGCGTGGGAAAACGCAACAGTCGGCAGACAAGGTTATGGCGTCTGTATATTTGGATGCGCAGGCATTAATTTTCATTAACTACCTCGAAAAAGGAAGGACCATCAACAGCGACTATTACATAGCGTTGCTGGACCGTTTGAAGGACGAAATCGCCGAAAACGGCCGCATTTGAAGAAAAAGAAAGTGCTGCTTCACTAAGGCAATGTACCGTGTCACAAGTCAGTGAAAACGATGGCAAAAATCCATGAATTGGACTTGGAATTGCTTCCTCATCCACAGTATTCTCCAGATCTGGTCCCTATCGAATGAGGAGGTGATCGCCGAAATTGAGGCCTATTTTGAAGCAACAAAAATGGTATCGAAAAGTTGGGGGGTCGCTATAATCAGTGTATCACCCTTGAAGGGAATTTTGTTGAATAAAAAAAAACAAACTTTGCCAAAAAAATGTGTTTTACTATGGTAAGCCGGGGACTTTTCAATTGACCTTTTAAGATAAGGTATATCATTAAATTTGAGTATCATAACACAAGTATACGTTGATGCAAGTTTGATTTTGTTTTAAGTTAAGTTTTTCAACATTGGGTTCTGTTAATTGTCCTAAAATATTTATAATTCTGATGAATTGTTTTCCAAAAAGGAACAACATCCTTAGCTAAATGTAGTTCTCGACGAAATACAGATCTACAAACAATCAAAACGTCAAACATAACCAAACTAAGTGCGCTTAGCCCTTGTAGTTCACGTAGCAACAAAATTGGCGCCATCTTTCAATAAATTAGGAACTATTCACCGTCACACCCTATTAGTGTAATCACAAATAACTCGTATATTATCGTAAAATATAATAACTCATATTAATCGGCAGAACTGACGAGTTATCATTGCCTTTCGTAAAGTTCGAGTTGGTTGTTTCAGCGCTTAAAACCATAAAATACCACACAGCGTTATAGAATGAGTAATATTAAACAAACTGCATGGAATCACTGATAGGAAATAACGCGACGAGTTGGGAAAGACGGTATTTATATATTATTCATTAAGTTTTCGATGTTAACATTCATGATATGGCGATAAAACATTGTTTATGATGTATGATAAAGATTGTTGTAAAAATAATTTCATAATCTAGCTATATGATGATAAAAATAAACTATTGGTGATGGGCATATCGATTAATTTACGGTTTGAATGTATGGAGCGGTGAAAAAGTGACAACATTATGGTTCCTAAAACGTATGTTGACATATAGGGTAATGTCAGGGTCGCTGGTAGTCACATGGGTTTGATATAGATGTGGAACGTCTTCAGCGCGTGTCTTTTTTTATGTTTTCGCTCGGTAGTCGATACATATATATATATATATATATATATATATATATATATATATATATATATATATATATATATATATATATATATATATACATATATATATGATTTAAGAGCTATATAAACGGGACGAGACAGTGTCGGAATATTAAAAAACCATCGTAAAGCGTCAGAACAAGGATGCACAACATAAAATAACCAACTTACCGATCTAAATAGGTTTATCCGAGTGATTTCTGGACCTGTAACGCGGTATGCACCGAGTCACCGTGTTCGCGGGTACTGACTGCCGCCAAGGCAACTGTGGAAGCGAGGTTTCCAGGTTCGTCGGACACCTGGAGCGCCGAGACGTCGGAACAACACTACGAAAGAGTGTCGATCATGGCGCGAATGAAGCCTGGTGTAGGTGGGATTTTGAAAAACGGATCGACGGTGGTGGGGAGCGTCGACCATCGCGATAAGACGGGTACTCACCTACTCCTTATTGGGGACGCGAACGGGGGGAAAGGGATGTCGAGACGCTCTGTCAAGGAAGGGGGGGGGGCTGAAAGTTGTTGTAGGGTAGCGAGAATAATTCTTTTCGATTTTATTAATCTTTTATGAAGGAATGGAGATTTAGATGGCACTAAGTCTGGTGAATATGGCGAGTGAGATGGGGAGGGGCCTCTTGTTTAAACACTATTAGATGATTGAATTAGGGATGTGATATAATATTGATAACAACTTCGAAAAAATTAATCGACATTTTTTCGCCCAATATATTTTCGAAAATATAATATAAAGAATACAATAAATTATAGAATATATATATATATATATATATATATATATATATATATATATATATATATATATATTAAAGTCTCCTTTTACCAACTAGCAGTTTACTGGCGTGTCTGGGAACATTAAAGTCTCCTTTTACCAACTAGCAGTTTACTGGCGTGTCTGGGAACATATATATATTAAACAATTACAAACATAAATTTACGACCATGCCCCAGCAGGATTCGAAGCCACGGCTCTCACAACAGTAGGGGCCGTCCTGTCGCCTTTACCACTCCTGAAAATGTAAAATTCGACAAGGAAAATGATCACGTCAGTAACCAGGCTGGGTAAGACCGGATGTCTTCTGGGATGATTTATAAAGTTGGTCATTCGCCAGTCGGTAGTCTTAATGCTGAGGACCGTGGTTCGGAGCCCACGTGAAACTGTAGGTCCAGTCCAGATAAAATCATAGCTGGTAAAAGGAGACTTTAAAATATATTTAAAAAAAATTAAAATATCAATATTCGCGCGGTCGATATCCCTAAATCGTTTTTAAATAGGCACGACGATTGTAATAATTTATTTACAATATAATATTGATTTATAATAATTTGGGCCTATAACTAATTGTTTTTTTTTTAATTTTAAGTTTTATTGTGAAAAATCATTACAATGTATTTTATTAAAAGTGTTCTCCATTGATAAACGCCACTTGTTCCCATTCTTTACACAATTTAAAGGGTCAATTGAAAAGTTCCCGGCCTGACACATAGATGGCGCTAGTAGAATTAAATCCATATGTTTTTTAGTTAGTCCCTAACCCTCAAAAATGCGTGTATAAATTTGACAGCTGTCGGATCATTAGTTTGTGAATTATTGCATTTTGAGTGAAGCAACTTTTGTTATTGTGAAAAAAACGGATAGAAAGGCATTTCGCTTGTTGATAAAATATTGCTTTTTGAAAGGAAAAAATACGGTTGAAGCAAACATTTGGCTTGATGCCGAGTTTTCGGACACTGCCCCAGGAAGATCCACCACCAAGGATTGGTATGCTAAGTTTTAGACGTAGTGAGATGAGCACCGCAGACGGTGATCGCAGTGGACGCCCAAAAGATGTTGTTACCGGCGAAAACATTGAAAAAAAATCACAGAATGATTTTGAATAACCCTAAATTGAAATTGAATGAAATAACAGACATTCTAAAGATATCAACTGAACGTGTACATCATATCATTCACGAATATTTGGGTATGAGAAAGCTCTGTGCAAAGTGGGTGCCGCGCGAGCTCACTTTTGACCAAAAACAACGACGAGTTGATGATTCGGAGCAGTGTTTGAAGATGATCAAGCACCATCTATGTAATAGTGGCGGGATTTTTCAGCCCACGTATTACCTCAATATTTTGATAGTACATTGTATGTATACCTATCATTTGTGCAACTATAAATTAGTTTTTCAGTTCTAGGAACATATTGTACAACATAGCATGATGAATTTGGAGCATCATTTTTAATTTATGATTCTATTCGAACAGTGATAATGTTTACCGAAGGTCCCACATCGCTTTTTATTTCAGCTCAATGCCGGAGAATGCATTATATCAATTATATTTCATTGTTCTAACCATTGTGTGTTGTCTTTACGTTTACAGGCGACCTTGGCGAAATTATCACTGTATATTCTGCATTTTTTTTCGTCGCATTACAAAACGGCGATGATGAGCTACTGTTCTAATCGCCATCGATTGTGAAATACCAGTTTTTCCAGTTCCTTTGGTGCATGCACCGCATCTCTATTATGCACACGGTTGTTTATGAATTCCATGACTTTTATTTGCTGATTTGTCGCGAAAACAATCGGTTTTCCAATATAGTGTGTTTTTTTTAATTGAGTTGCATTTATTTTAATTTAAATTATATCGAAAAAAAATTAATATAGTAAAAAAGCTGTAAAACTAGCTCTGGATCATACGGTGCTTATCAGGTATTATACTATTGTATTGATATATTACAGGGGATAGATTAGAGTATATCTTGTTGCTTATTGGCAATACTGCTTCCGCATAAATAATGCGACACGCAACAGGTTAATTGAAAAGTCCCCGGCCTAACACATAGATGGCGCTACTAGAATTAAATCCATATGTTTTCAGTTTCAGTAACCCTCAAAAGATGCGCGTATAAATTTGATAGCTGTCGGATCATTAGTTTGTACATTATAGAATTTTGAGTGAAGCAACTTTTGTTATTGTGAAAAAAATGGATTTAAATTGATGCCGAGTTTCCGTACACTGCCCGAGGAAAATCAACCATCAAGGTTTGGTATGGTCAATTTAGACGTGGTGAAATGAGCACCGAAGACGGTGAACGTAGTGGACGTCCTAAAGGTATTGTTACATAAGAAAACATTTAAAAAATCCACAAAATTATTTTGAATGACCGTAAATTGAAATTGAGTGAAATAGCAGACACTCTAAAGATATCAGCTGAACGTGTACATCATATCATTCACGAATATTTGGGTATGAGAAAGCTCTGTGCAAAGTGGGTGCCGCGCGAGCTCACTTTTGATCAAAAACAACGACGAGTTGATGATTCGGAGCAGTGTTTGAAGATGATCAAGCGTAATAAACCCGAGTTTTACGTCGATATGTGACAATGACTCCATCATTTCACTCCGAAGTCCAATCTACAGTCATCCGAGTGGACTGCATACGATGAACCCGCTCCAAAGCGTGGGAAAACGCAACAGTCGGCTGGTAAGGTTATGGCGTCTGTATTTTGGGATGCGCATGGAATAATTTTCATTGAGTACCTTGAAAAAGGGAGGACCGTCAACAACGACTATTACATAGCGTTGTTGGACCGTTTGAAGGATGAAATCGCCGAAAAACGGCCGCATTAAAAAAAAGAAAGTGCTGCTTCACGAAGATAATGCACCGTGTCAAAAATTCATGAATTTGGCTCCGAATTGCTTCCTAATCCACCGTATTCTCCAGATCTGGCTCCCAGCGACTATTTCCTGTTCTCAGATTTCAAAGAAATGCTCGCTGGAAAATTTTTTCCTTGAATGAAGAGGTTATCGACGAAACTAAGGCCTATTTTGAAGCAAAGGACAAATCGTACTACAAAAATGGTATCGAAAAGTTGGAGGGTCGCTGTAATCAGTGTATCACTCTTGAAGGGAATTATGTTGAATAAAAAAAACTAATTTTGCCAGAAAAATGTGTTTAACTCTGATAGGCCGGGGACTTTTCAATAGATTTGTTACACCTCAAAGAATTGTACAAGAATTTCGCAAGTCAAAATCCCTTACTCTTTGTGTATCTGAGATAACAGAGATATCACTGTACCAAAAAGGGTTGATCCACGAGAGAACTCAGAGTTGGTGAAAATAACGTCCTCCAAGAATCATTGGTACCTTCAGATGAAATTCTTTTTCTACAGCTGCTCACATAAAGCTGGGATTGGTGATACCATTGGTAAAATTACTTCTCTAAGATTGAGATTGCTTGAAATATCAAAGTTTCTAGGCTTCTGAGAAGTAAAAGTGACAATTCTGACGCACAATTGTCTGTATATACAAAGTGCATTGTTTTTAAATCGTCAAAAGAATATTTACAGTATTTGACGATGTATCATATGGAAATGGATAGCATATTTCAGCAATTCCTGACATTTTAACGCGTCTGGTTTAATAAAATGCTATTGTGGTCTGAAAGAAAAACCCGGTGGTTACTATTCGAACATGTATTCTATTATTTTTTATCAGTAATCTATGTAAATTGCCTTTTTCGAAATTTTAAAATCCGATGAATATGCGAACATTGGCCAAGAGATTAGCCTTATCAGGAATTCGTAAATATTTACTAATTTTTTAGAGGATGTGGAGAAATAATATCGAACAATGTAAGAACGATAACGTTTTAATTTGATAAATAAATTAGTATGACGGGCGATATATTCCTTTAATTATTCATAATTCGATTCGTAATTGGTTACAGCGAATTTTATCAGTTTTTTAGGTTTTTATTTTCAGTATTAATTAACACATCAAGCTTTGTCATTATCTTTATACTACAACGGTAACAAATTAATAACTGTGGATTATTTGGTTATTCATTTTGCATTATAGTATTGCATTATATATTGTTTTTTTTTCTGTTCTGGCCTAAAACCAGGCGGTGACATGCATGACGCATACGTGGTCGCGGAGACTTGCCCTGGAGTGACAAGTTGGACCGGGTTACGTGGGACTGCCTCCGGGCTTACCAATTCACTAAACCGAAACCGCCTCACAGTTGACCCCTGTGGATCGCTACTGCTACTGCATTAAATTTGGGGATATGGCACCCGCCGATCGGGCAGCCGTTATCCGGCAAAAGTTATGACTGCAGCGACAAGGTGCTAAGCTCCCAGGATGTCGACCAGCTCGCGAACAAGCGCGTTTTCAGAAGAAATTGAGCTGAGTTGTTGTTTGTGGAATCATTGAGATATGAAGTGCTTGATTTCTGGAGTGTCAGTTTCCCTATGAATCTGATTATTTCTGACAAAGCATGGGGCGTTTAAGATCCTCCTGAGGAGCTTATTTTGGAAAACTTGAAGCCGTTTGACCTGGTTGGGTGTAACAAACTTGAAGTAGACATTAGATCCGTAGGGTAGTACGGACCTTCGGAATTAACATCTTGTAAAATCAGCATTTGATGGAGATGGGAAGTCTGCTAGGTCAGATCAGAGATGATAGCATGTTTGCTATTCCCGAACCTTTCTGGATTGCTTTCTGGATTTGGGAATACCAACCGGACCGTCGGTCGAAGTGGAGACCTAGATATGTGACGTTATCCAGCCATGGAATTGTTGCGGTATCGATGTTAAGTTGCGAGACGCGCAGTGCGTAACACTTCTTATGTAAAACGGCGGCCTGACTTTTCAGGGGGTTGATTTGCAACCTCCAGAATGTTAACCATTTGACCGCATGATCGAGCTGCTTCTGTAAACGAGCCTGGAAGCCGTGAAGAAAGCAGTGTCGTCAACGTAAATGTGCTACTTCTCGGCATATCTGAAATAAATGTTGATTTTTTTTCGACTGGAAAGTGTTTTCCTTATCTTGAACTGGAAAGATCTGTCCGATAGATAGGACTTGATGAGAGCTGTTAGGTCTTCTGGGAATTAAATATTGTCCATGGACATCTGCCACTTTTTCCCCATCTTTCGGCCAATTTACGTTACGGGCGTTAATCTTCAGAAAAATTTGTAAACAAGGGTGAACAAAACTTACAAACATATCAAGGAAATCGATGGAACCGTCAGGGAAGCTCAATATGACGAACAAAACAATTTGCACTTAAAATGAATTTATTTTGTCCAATAATTTATTGCGTGACACTTCCTTGACTGATTTCTGACCAGGTTTTCAGTTAGTAAATAAGAGTCAATGAATAACGACTAATTTCTTCTTTATTAAGGACATAATAATAATAATAATGTATAATGTAGGGTAATACACTGATTATAGCTACCATTCAACTTATCGATACCATTTTTGTAGTACGATTTGTCCTTTGCTTCAAAATAGTTCTCAGTTTCGGCGACCACCTCTTCATTTGACGAAAATTTTTTCCCAGTGAGCATTCTTTTGAGATCTGAGAACAGAAAATAGTCGCTGGGGGCCAAATCTGGAGAATACGGTGGATGAGGAAGCAATTCGAAGCCCAATTCATGGATTTTTGATATGGTGCATTGTCTTAGTGAAGCAGCACTTTCTTTTTCTTCAAATATGGCCTTTTTCGGCGATTTCGTCCTTTAAACGATCAAATAACGCTATGTAATAATCTCTATTAATGGTCTTTCCTTTTTCAAGGTAGTTAATGAAAATTATTATATGCGCATCCCAAAATACAGAGTGCCATAACCTTGCCAGCTGACGGGTTCATCGTGTGCAGTCCACTCAGATGACTGTCGATTGGACTTCGGAGTGAAATGATGGCGCCATGTTTCAACCATTGTCACATATCGACGCAAAAACTCGGGTTTATTACGCTTGATCATCTTCAAACACTGCTCTGAATCATCAACTCGTCGTTGTTTTTGGTAAAAAGTGAGCTCACGCGGCACTCACTTTGCACAGAGCATTCTCATACCCAAATATTCGTGAATGATATGATGTACACGTTCAGTTAATATCTTTAGAGTGTCTGCTATTTCATTCAGTTTCAATTTACGGCCATTCAAACTCATTTTGTGATTTTTAAAATGTTTTCGTCGCTAATAGCCCCTTTGGGGCATCCACTGCGTTCACCGTCTTCGGTGCTCATTTCACCACGTCTAAACTTAGCATACCAATCTTTGATGGTTGATTTTCCTGGGGCAGTGTCCGGAAACTCGGCGTCAGGTCAAGTTTTTGCTTCAATTGTATTTTTTACCTTAATTTTTTTCACAATAACAAAAGTTGATGCACTCAAAATGCTATAATTCACAAACTAATGATACAAAAGCTGTCAAATTTATACACGCATCTTTTGAGGGTTAGGGCTAACCAAAAAAATATATGGATTTAATTCTAGTACACAATTAATGTACACTGACTTGTTTTACTCTGTTTAAACCTTCCGACTAAGTCATCATTATCTAGCTGAAGCTGGAGAACCTCCATGCAGAGCCCTTATGCAGTTTATCTTTAACAATGTACCATGGAGCATCAACAAGACCTCTCAGGACCTTCTTTTGGCATTTTGGTATGACATTTTTATTGCTTTTGCTGTTACAACCCCAGAGTTAAGTCCGCACTAACAGGGCTGAATATATTGACGCTGTCTCTCAGTCGAGATGTAAGATTATTCAACCTAGTTTTATCTTGTTGACTTTTGGAATAATGCCGTTACCTCCTCGCTCCTCTTTTTTCTGATATTAATTCTAACATTTCTTCAGTATACGCACTGTAATTAACTGAAAACTCAACGATTCTCTGCGCGACCTGTATAAACGTATTTCGGCACCATTGTAAACAGCCGGAAGGTAAATAAACCGCGGGATATATGGCGGATTACGGTTTTTCGAATATAAAACTAATATGTTGGCGTGGCGGCATATGCTGGCTGCCTCTGCGAGCTCAATAAATTGGCAGTTTATTTATAAGCGAATTAAAATAGATACCGTTCTGTTTTTAGGTTTATTTTATACAATTTTATTAGTTTCTTCGTGTCTGTCTATACTACCCGAGATCTAAACTATTTTTATCACCTTGAACGTCTACAGATATTTGTTGAAAAGCGTTATTTGTAAAAACGAGTTGTATTTGTTCATATTTACTTGATATTTTTGTTTCTTCTTAAAACACAGACAAAGACATGAGAAACTCAAGAAAATCATATGATTTGGTACATTTACATTTAGCATTATAGAGAGAAATCCTAATACCAACACACCAGAATATAGCACACCAGAGCTATATTCTCAGATGTAGCACAAACCTTCGATAAGTTATGGCATGACGGCCTTGTTCACAATCTACAGGAAATGTTACTGAAACAACGCATAAAACTATTTAGACTACATTACAGCCTGAATGTTTACAGTCAGAGAAAAGGATGTCTATCACTACATAGTATAAAACAAAGTCGCCTTTTCTGTCCCTATATCCCTATGTGCGCTTAAATCTTTAAAACTACGCAACGGATTTTCATGCGGTTTTTTTCAGTAGATAGAGTGATTCAAGAGGAAGGTTTATATGTATAATATACTTGTTTATATGTATACTAATATACAACATTGCTAATTTTAGAGGTTTTAGAGGTGATGTCGTAAATTAACCTATTTTTTTAGGCTTATTTAGCAATTAGCAAAAACGCTGCCTAACCCTACGAGTTAGATCAAATTAATGTACTACAGTATTGTACACCATAAAAAGGTCTACAAAAATGATGGTATATGTTTATCTTTTAGGGATAACCCACATTAACCATTTTTATTGTTTACTTTTTACGTGAGAAAATGGCTTATTTACGAAGCTATTTTAAGCAATACGGCATTAATCCTTATCGAATTAAGTACCTTAAATACAGTGTGCAATTAATATAGATCAATATGGTTCCTTACAGCATGTAAATTAAACAAATATTTTCGGAGATATTACAAATTTAAAATTTGCGTTTAAAAATGTGTAATGTAATAAAAATTGTATGAATTTAGATATTCCAAAGATACCAGGAAATCTTCATAGTAAGTATAGGCGAAGAGGAATTGTTTTACTCCAAATTTAATGCGTGCAGGCCAAGGGCAGTAATGAATGAACCAAAAATACTGGATCGATTTTAATCATGTTTTCATTGAGTGACATAGGCATATATATTTTATGCCCGTGCAAAGTTAATGTGTCAATGTGTCAAGTGCAAGTCGTGCAACGTTCATATTTTTTCTGTAGTGTATTTAATTTAGTACCAGCATTGCACCCGTGCGAAGCCGGGGCGGGTCGCTAGTTCTACAATAAAATAATCTAAACCAGGTGTACCACAAAAAATTGTATTGGAACCAATTCTTTACCTACTCCATGCATGTGATATACCACAAATGGATAATATTACTATGGCTCCATTTGCTGATGATACTGCAAGTCTAGAAAGTTTACTCGTACTAATATCTGCCAGTAATTGTAACAATCCCTATCAACATATTTCATTATTATCTAACATTAGAAGTACCTGTCGTGATAATGACCAATTCTTGTTATGTTTTCATTCATATATATTTTTAATTTCACCCTTGTTATTGAAAATGAGTGGCTCAGGTACGTTTTCATTTCATTTTCAGATCTGTCACCCGACCACCTCGACATCAACAGCCTGCTGCACACTTAGAATGAGCTGTATTCATATATTGTGTAAGTAGCTTTTATATAAATTATTTTATTGTTTTAATTTATTTAAGATGTTAAATGGTTTTGTATTGTTTTAAGTTTAGCCCTATATATGAGTATTATATAGATAAACTTTGGCAAAATGCATGTTTTGCTGTAGGTGTAGCGCGCGTTTGTCAATGTTGCTTACGCAACTATCGAACGTTATCTTTTTTTGCAGAAAGCACCCATTAATACGTTAAGATAAGTGTTTTAAATACAAACTATAAAATAACTCAGTACCAAGAATTACAAAATACGTTTTAAGGAAATGAATCACAAATATCAAATATGTTTCTTTATTTCATTTTCTATATTTTAAGTACTTCAAATACTGCCCGACTCTGTCTAGAGCTGTTCAGTAATGTTAATTATCATTTGACACATGGTAATTCCCCCGTAAAGTTCTTAGAATATTGCTCTACACCAATTATTAGTCCACATTAATGGAAACATTACTTAAAACATTTCTGAGCAAAACTGGACAGTTCTAGAAGGGTGTAGACCAGTGTGCTCGATTGATCTGAGCATATCTAACATACTATCTGACACTGCTAACCCTATTTACTTCTTATTTTGCAGGAGAAGCGATCAAGCCTGGTCTGGAAGGCTCTCAAACCTGCCACACTTTCTCTATCTCGTCGACGCAGCTCACATCTCTCCATCCGAGACAAAATGTATCATTGCGGGTACTCCCAAATGTCCGGTGGTTTTTCAGGAACATCGTCATCCGTAGATACCGAGACATTAACCTGCATGTAATTTTTAAGTAAATTAAGTTAAATGTTTATATAATTTGGCTTAGAATGGATGTAGAGATAAACAATCGGACATTTAAAACTTTTATTCCGCCATGCAGTGTTGCCGGTTTGTATGAATTTTACGAATTTGTGGGGGGAATATAAGTTATGTAAGTTCGTTTTATTCAACCAAACTTTAGGCAAATATTGTAGGTTGTGAAAAACGTTAAGGGGTTATACTATTTTCAACTTTATACAAGAATTATATTTAATAGCCCATTTGCTAATTATTTTATTGTTTCCTAGAAATCGATCAATGTTTAACATTTTTCGTTTATACATATAGAGCTACTCTTTTTGGAGACTTTTTCTCATAGCACGCTAAATTCTCATTGAATTAACATAAAGTTTTAACTGTTGCTTCTCCTGTTAGGTATATAATTATCTATGAAATTATTCAGAATTTATAAAACTAAATAAAAAACACACTCTTACAAATATCAATGTAGTGTTCTAATTTTTGCTAAGAAATTAAAAAAAAAATCGATTGCCTTCCGTTTGTGGGTCTCAATTCAGTTGAAATTCCTTGGAAACCTGCAATTTCACAACTATATACGACGATTTTTCTCGGAAAATATATGTGTTCCAGTTACCTAATGTCATGATGCCATTTTGTAACTCAAGGCCTCAGATAGAAAGCCCGTTAAATAGATTTTGAGATAAAATAAACAATTAATTAATTGTTCAGAGCATCAATGAGGCATAGCCCCTTAATATTAACTCAAATTAATTGTATTCGTACTGTTCAGATATTATCAATGCTTCAGGCAAGAAGTCTCATTGTTTCGAGTAAAATCGCAACTAATAGTTTTTACAATTGAAGACTCTATCTGAAACTCTTTGTATTATATTATTTATGAGGTAAATAATATACGCCATCACCTTCGCCATAATCTTTAGAAATAGTTATAAAGTGGGTTAATATAATTATATTCAGTTTGATTTAGCAGTTGTGTTACCTTTTTGTAAATATTTAGAGTTATTCTTTTTAATTTAGTAATATTGCATATTTCTATGTATATTTATTCCGATCATATATATATGTATATTGTGAATATATTTATAAAAAATTGTATTTCTGTTACCTTCGCCATTATCTCTTGAAACATATTAAAATATATTATGTACATGGTTAAATAATGTAATAGTACTGCAAATTCTATAGTTAGCTATAAATATGCAGTACACTAAGGTTATCTTATAACCGGTGTTTTTAATCGAAGTCACCGAAACTGGAGAGGCATTTGATACCCCTGTTCATATACTCCAAGTTATTCAATGACTTCAGTTAAATTCATCGTTATTTGTGTAAACTTGAAATAGAAAAATTTGTTCATCTCCCTTTAGTTCATAGACTTGTAATATATTATGGTGTTTATTTGCTTTGTCTTGTAATTTGTTCAATAAATTTGTTACAGTTAAATAAGTGTTTTTATTAAACTTACATGATGCTACTATAAAAGACACCTAAAAAAATAATTTAAAAAGTCCCCATATGTGAAAATTGGTCAGTGCCAAGCACCTGCGCCAATATGACAAAACTAACGTAACTAACAAGATATTATTGATTTCCGAATCACCTGGCGCATTCGCCAATATAACAATAACGGTCATACAAAAATAGGACAACCTGTCGATGAAACAAAAAATGGCGAAAAAAATCCACGTGTCCATAAAAAAAAACTACAAAAATCACCATACGAAAATCCCGATTTTCAGGTAAAATTAAAATTAAAGACAAATGAAAAATTGCAAATTTCAATTATATCGAAAATTTTAACACGTGTGGTTGGAGCAAAAATTTATAAATATGTTTATTGCCTACATATGTCTATAAAAATGTAGCTAAAAAAATTACCATAAGCAATTCCAGATTTTCACATAAAATCGAACACATGTGTAGCTTGAGCAAAAAATTGCAAAAAAAATCCACATATGTACTTAAAAAAATAGAAAAAAAAAACCTAATATCCCGATTTTCAGCCAAAATTGACCACATGTGTAACAGGAGCAAAAAATTGCAAAAAAAATCCACATATGTACTTAAAAAAATGCCAAAAATTAGATGCCTTACGCCAATCTCGATTTTCAGACAAAATCGAACCCATGTGTAGCTTGAGCAAAAAATTGCAAAAAAAATCCACATATGTACTTAAAAAAATAGAAAAAAAAAACCCTAATATCCCGATTTTCAGCCAAAATTGACCACATGTGTAACAGGAGCAAAAAATTGCAAAAAAAATCCACATATGTACTTAAAAAAATGCCAAAAATTAGATGCCTTACGCCAATCTCGATTTTCAGACAAAATCGAACCCATGTGTAGCTTGAGCAAAAAATTGCAAAAAAAATCCACATATGTACTTAAAAAATAGAAAAAAAAATACCCTAATATCCCGATTTTCAGCCAAAATTGACCACATGTGTAACAGGAGCAAAAAATTGCAAAAAAAATCCACATATGTACTTAAAAAAATGCCAAAAATTAGATGCCTTACGCCAATCTCGATTTTCAGACAAAATCGAACCCATGTGTAGCTTGAGCAAAAAATTGCAAAAAAAATCCACATATGTACTTAAAAAATAGAAAAAAAAATACCCTAATATCCCGATTTTCAGCCAAAATTGACCACATGTGTAACAGGAGCAAAAAATTGCAAAAAAAATCCACATATGTACTTAAAAAAATGCCAAAAATTAGATGCCTTACGCCAATCTCGATTTTCAGACAAAATCGAACCCATGTGTAGCTTGAGCAAAAAATTGCAAAAAAAATCCACATATGTACTTAAAAAATAGAAAAAAAAATACCCTAATATCCCGATTTTCAGCCAAAATTGACCACATGTGTAACAGGAGCAAAAAATTGCAAAAAAAATCCACATATGTACTTAAAAAAATGCCAAAAATTAGATGCCTTACGCCAATCTCGATTTTCAGACAAAATCGAACCCATGTGTAGCTTGAGCAAAAAATTGCAAAAAAAATCCACATATGTACTTAAAAAAATAGAAAAAAAAATACCCTAATATCCCGATTTTCAGCCAAAATTGACCACATGTGTAACAGGAGCAAAAAATTGCAAAAAAAATCCACATATGTACTTAAAAAAATAGAAAAAAAAATACCCTAATATCCCGATTTTCAGCCAAAATTGACCACATGTGTAACAGGAGCAAAAAATTGCAAAAAAAATCCACATATGTACTTAAAAAAATAGAAAAAAAAATACCCTAATATCCCGATTTTCAGCCAAAATTGACCACATGTGTAACAGGAGCAAAAAATTGCAAAAAAAATCCACATATGTACTTAAAAAAATGCCAAAAATTAGATGCCTTACGCCAATCTCAATTTTCAGACAAAATCGAACACATGTGTAGCTTGAGCAAAAAATTGCAAAAAAAATCCACATATGTACTTAAAAAAATAGAAAAAAAAATACCCTAATATCCCGATTTTCAGCCAAAATTGACCACATGTGTAACAGGAGCAAAAAATTGCAAAAAAAATCCACATATGTACTTGAAAAAATGCCAAAAATTAGATGCCTTACGCCAATCTCGGAAATTTTTTTAATATCTACACATGTACATGAAAAAATTGCCAAAAAATTATGCTCCGTATGTGTAACAATCAATAGAAAAAATTTCCAATCGCAGTTTCACAGCACCTGCGCCAATATAGCAGAAATATTTTGGATTCCCTGCGCATTCGCCATTATACCAATACATTAAGAAAATGTATTTAGTGAGTAGCGTGCAGAATGAATGAATGGCAATGTTATTAAATCACGTATTGTGGTGTAAAGATTTTTAGTTATAAGTACCTTCGCCATTCTGACATGATAATAATATAATTTTTTTAATATTCAGATTTATCCAGGCACCTCCGCCATATCGTCACTAAATTAATTAACTAAGCTGTGCGTAATACGCATATCAATGCCAAATTTTGAGGATATCTTTGGACAGGTATAATAAAAACAATGTGGATGGAATTTCAGATTTTTAATCATTGACTAATACAAAAACATTTCAATGGATTTTGTTCTTTTTTTCTCATAATAGTAAAATTTTATTTAATCACAATAGTTGTTTTTGCTGTTGAAACTCTCGAATCCGGCTTGGATCACTCAAACGTATATGCAAAACAACTCCTCAGGGTTTCCTAGCAGTAGAAAAATAACGTGTGAACATATATAGAAAAAATGAACATATGTAGAAAAATTAATATATTACTGAACAGTGGTTGGGTTTCTTTTAGGATGTATCTGTTAACATTATTCAATATTCCGCCCTTATTGCAATCACCTTGCGTTTGTCGGCCTACTTATAGTATAAACATATAATTGTAATAATGAAAATAGTAATAAATTAATAACAGACTTGCTTTTCCCTTATATTTACTGTATATACAAAAGAACCTATTTAAAATGCAAATTTCGCGCTTGCACAAGCAGTCTGATTATGATCGTATGAAACAAAAAAAAGGAAAGACAAAAACATCGACCGTGTTCGTCTGAAAGAGAACCTTATTACATTGCACCTCGTGGAGTGACGACGAGATTGAAAGAAGCGAATGGACGGGTACATTGATCGAACTGATTGTGTGAGATTCCTGGTGGACTGGTGTTTGGTACCACGCGTGTTATCGTACCGTTCCTTGTTCCTTCAAACTCGTTGACTTGTTGTAGTTAAATGCATATAAGTTTCCAAGCAATAATTGCAATCACAATAACCTTACAATATACGTTTTCATCTACCATATACAATAGTTTTTTTTTGTTTCATGTTAATGAAAAATGAAAAGTTTTATCCAGTAATTTCTAGCTAAATTTTCCGCGATGTTTTCGCCTTGGTTCGGTCAGTCTCTTTACTTCCACAACTCTATTTTTGCTTAACATATTTAACATATTCTATAGGATTTATTTCTGACGATATACACACTTTGTTGATACGAACTCGTATATAGATAGTTTTCCTTTCCTCTATTCAACTGAATTGTTATATAGACAGATTATAAAAAGAAATAGATATATATCGGAACTACCTTATTTTTTTCCAGAATTTATATTTTAAAATGATTATGTTCGGTGTTTTTTTTTTGGAAAAAACTTTGTATAAATTCTATTCTTGCTCATCGTTTTTCGTAAAAACTTGGAATATAGATTCTATAGTATCATGGTAGTTTTTAATGATTATGAGCTTTATTTCGCAGCTGGATAGCATAAAGAAGACAGACATTTTTCGAACATTATTATATAAATTCTATAGAACTAACACCAAAAATACTGGGGATAGCAGCAGAGGCAGAATAAAATTCTTATTACTTTTTAAACAAATCCTATTAAATCTATATTATTATAGATATAGAATATTATAGAATTATTATAGAATGTTATATAAATTCGATAGAATTTATGTAAAAAAAATCTAAATATAAATGTTTCAAGACTAGTTTGTAGTGGTAAAATGACTCACTCACGTATAAAATCAAGATGAAGAACACGAACACTTATAGTCTATTCAAAGTTTATTTGTAAATGCGCCGTCAAAATGTTTAATGTATTGTTATACAATAGTTTCCTTAACATTTTATTGTAGTTAAAAAGAGACACAATTCTATCTGATTAGTTCGAATGCGTAAACGAATGAGCCTGTCAAAGTCATCCGGTTATTAGACGTATGCAAAATTCTTGAAAGTAATAGTAATAAGAGGTTATAACTCTAACCTATAAACTATTTTGGCTGTCTAATTAACTATAGTTTTGGGATGTATGTTATAATGTTAAAATAAATTATATTTGATAATATTTTCGTTCAAATATGTCAAATGACAAACTGAACTGAGTTGATACGGCAACATTGCGACGTTTTGACGTCACAAATTTCGATGATGCATATACAAATAAACTTTGAATAGACTAAATTTAGTTTTAATAGTCCTTAATATTTCTGAACCTTTTAAAACGCCAATTGTACATAATTTTAATCTTTTAAAGAATAAAAAAATTGCTATAACAATTTTAGAAAAGTCCTTAAATAAAAACATTTCACAGTTCATGTAGTTTTTGGTAAAGTTTACGAATGTTTATGAGTGGTCAATTTTGGGTGTCTCATTCTATGGAATGTAAAATGTTGTTATCGTGGGTATTTCTTTGAATATATCTAATATCTGTTCGAATTTTTCCTATATAAGTGTTGGTATAAAAATTTAGGGAAGTTTAACTTGAGTTTTTTGATATTTTGAAATTGCTTGTTTTGTTAAATTCTTTTTTGCTAGTTTGTGAATAAAGTTGAAATTATTATGGAATGGGTATTTTTGGATATTTCATTCTATAGAATTTATATACTAAAAAGTGTTAAAAAATTTATCATGGATATTTCTTTAGAGATAATTTATATTTGTTAGAATTTTTCCTATACTGAGCGTTGACGTACAAATTTAAGGAAGTTTAATTTGATGTTGTTGAAATTTAGAAAATGCTTGTTTCGTTGAGATCTTTTTTGCTAGTTTGTGAGTAAATTATCATGGAGCGGACATTATTGGATTTTTCATTCCATAGAATTTATATACCACAAAGTGTTACAAAAGTTATCATGGAGCGTGATGATTAGAATTTAGGAAAGTTTAAGTTGATTTTTTGAAATTTCGAAAGTGTTTCTTCTGTTGAGTTTTTGAGACATTTTTGAGTAATTTATCTTATAGAGTGTATAAATATTAATATTATAAAGTGTTAAATTGTTATCATGGATGTTTGTTTGAATTTTCCTTATACTGAGTGTCTTTTCTTAAGTTTCATTTCAGTTTACTAATAAATTGATTTGTTCGAAATTCTAACGGTGGAAATGTCGACTTGGTCACGAAATCCACACGGATCTCTATTGAAGTACAGAAACGCGCGATACTTTTGCAGAAACTAGCCGAGAACTATACGGGAAACAACAACAGAAACGACTTTCTATTATTAGAGCGTAAAATTGGTATTATTTTGTGTTTAAAGTGTGGTATTCTGATTGCATCACAATTAGTACGTTGGCCAGACTAAACAAATACGAGTCCGCATCGGACCGGTGTGTACGGAGTAGAGCGTTTTGCGCTAAAAATAGAGTTATTTTTCTGCGATCTGCATAAAATATTGTTGCATAAAGGCGATGCGGGGCAGAAGGAAAATAAACGCAGCGGAGGTCGCGACTGGGACGACCCGGGGCGAAAACACCAGACGGACACGCCGACAAGAGAAAAAATCGACGGCCTCCTCTTAGACGGTACACAATGAACACAGTTTTTAGCGACAGTTACAAATCAATATAAAAAAAATCAATAACCAAATTGCCTCGTCACAATTTGCTAAGTCTTGTACACCTAGGCGGGGCGACGAGCGTCGACCGGCGCCCGTACGGCCTGGCCCGGACCGGTTACCGGCTCGACCCCCCCATAATCCCTCGTCTCTTCGATTTTTAGATTTATATAAACAATATTTAAAAACAAAACAACGTCCTACTGATTTATTGATAATTGTTTTAGTTGTTTTTGCTTCGCGCTCGCCTCTCTCTCTCTCTCACACACGCATATTCGCTCTCGCTCTCTCTCTCTCATTCGCGTTCTCTCGATTAATGGAATATCAACGGCGATGGTGGGGCCATCTAGCGCTCGCCAAATCAAAATCACGCGCGAGTCGGCAGCCTCGAAAAGCTTCTCCAGTCACGGACCGGAAACCGGCAAAAATACGCCGTCTGTTCTGGTATAAAACTTTTCTTTTCGAAATGGAATAGGCATAGAATCGGTTTTTTCGAGGCTGCTTATATATATATTTATGTATGCGTGTGTATGTGTTATTCGCGGTGCCAGAAATCGGCCATGTGACTCCTGCAGTTTATTTTGTTTTATTCATCTTTATATAAGCGGTACTGGTTTTAGAACAAAGTATCAAGAAGTGCTGTTGATACCATGTGATACTTCAGAAATAGTGATCACCCACCAAATTATTAGAACACTTTCCCAGAGTCATGAAACATTATTTCTTCACCATGTCAATGTCCACAGTGTTAACAAGTTGATGGAAACTAAAAGATTTTTATGAAATTTTAATGACTTTTTAGTTATTTAAGACTGCATAACATCACTCATTGAACAATTTTTGTCTAGATAATAATTTTTAGTGATATCACTTCAAAAAAAAAGAGTAATTTAAATGTTCAGCTGTTGTAGTAAAGAGGAAATGACTTGATGACTTTGTCTGAGGAAATAATGGTTAGGTGACCAAAGTCTTATTAAATATTGATCAATAATAGAAAAATCATTAAAACTCTTGCCTAAAGTCATGAACAATGATTTCGTCACCATGTCAATGTCCACAGTGTTAACAAGTTGATGGAAACTAAGAGATTTTTATGAAATTTTAATGACTTTTTAGTTATTTAAGACTGCATAATATCACTCATTGAACAATTTTTGTCTAGATAATAATTTTTAGTGATATCACTTTAAAAAAATAGAGTAATTTAAATGTTCAGCTGTTGTAGTAAAGAGGAAATTACTTGATGACTTTGTCTCAGGAAACAATGGTTAGGTGACCAAAGTCTTATTAAATATTGATCAATAATAGAAAAATCATTAAAACTCTTGCCTAAAGTCATGAACAATGATTTCGTCTCCATGTCAATGGCCACAGTGTTAACAAGTTGATGGAAACTAAGAGATTTTTATGAAATTTTAATGACTTTTTAGTTATTTAAGACTGCATAATATCACTCATTGAACAATTTTTGTGTAGATAGTAATTTTTAGTGATATCACTTCAAAAAAAAAGAGTAATTTAAATGTTCAGCTGTTGTAGTAAAGAGGAAATGACTTGATGACTTTGTCTCAGAAAATAATGGTTAGGTGACCAAAGTCTTATTAAATATTGATCAATAATAGAAAAATCATTAAAACTCTTGCCTAAAGTCATGAACAATGATTTCGTCTCCATGTCAATGTTGTCCACAGTGTTAACAAGTTGATGGAAACTAAAAGATTTTTATGAAATTTTAATGACTTTTTAGTTATTTAAGACTGCATAACATCACTCATTGAACAATTTTTGTCTAGATAATAATTTTTAGTGATATCACTTCAAAAAAAAAGAGTAATTTAAATGTTCAGCTGTTGTAGTAAAGAGGAAATGACTTGATGACTTTGTCTCAGAAAATAATGGTTAGGTGACCAAAGTCTTATTAAATATTGATCAATAATAGAAAAATCATTAAAACTCTTGCCTAAAGTCATGAACAATGATTTCGTCTCCATGTCAATGTCCACAGTGTTAACAAGTTGATGGAAATTAAGAGATTTTTATGAAATTTTAATGACTTTTTAGTTATTTAAGACTGCATAATATCACTCATTGAACAATTTTTGTGTAGATAGTAATTTTTAGTGATATCACTTCAAAAAAAAAGAGTAATTTAAATGTTCAGCTGTTGTAGTAAAGCGGAAATGACTTGGTGACTTTGTAATGGTTAGGTGACCAAAGTCTTATTAAATATTGATCAATAATAGAAAAATCATCAAAACTCTTGCCTAAAGTCATGAACAATGATTTCTTCACCATGTTAATGTCCACAGTGTTAAGAAGTTGAAGGAAACTAAGAGATTTTTATGAAATTTTAATGACTTTTTAGTTATTTAAGACTGCATAATATCACTCATTGAACAATTTTTGTCTAGATAGTAATTTTTAGTGATATCACTTAAAAAAAAAAGAGTAATTTACATGTTCAGCTGTTGATAGTAAAGAGAAAATGACTTGATAAATTTGTCAGAGTTAATAATAGTTAAGTGACGAAAAAACTGATTAAATATTGATCAATAATAGATTATAGCAAAATAATAATGATAATAGCAAAAAAGCATTTTGAAAAAGCATAAGTCTTTGAACATTTCCATCGATATCTGTCAATTATCCTTAAGATTCTTCACTCGACCATTAGCAGGAAATAATATAATCTTCTGTGTCTAAGATTTATTGAATATAGTTGGCTGAAAGGGTGTCGTATGAAGTCATAGAAGCTTTGAATTGAGTATTAAAATTTAACGTGAGTTGTTTTTTCGTTAGTGGCCGATTTCCAGCACGAACAACACTTAGACATACACATACACGATGGCAAACAAAAAACGACAAAAAAAAAGTTATGTACACAGTACATATGGAATGAACATTTGGCTAGATCTTCTTGTAAAATCCGAAGGCTGCGTGAAAACCAGCTCTGCACAGGGAGGCTTTGGTTATTTTGTTTTCCCTCTTCCTCCTTCTCTCCTCCTCTTGATATTCCACCATAAAGTCTCTTTCTTTTAATACACTTCACTCAACAATGTTTCTCTATCACTGATATAAATATTCTTTTATGTCATATACTAAACGTTCCTAGCGTATTCAATATATAATACATATATATCTATATACATACTTGTATATATATATATATATATATATATATATATATACAAATAATTTAAATATAATTTAAAAGATGTTTTTCTTCATTTTCGCTGTCCCTTGTCCCGACCAACCTTTGGCACTCTTCGGCTATCGTCCGCTAACAAGAGTTCCTCTCGCCCCTCCTCTTCCTCCTCCTCCAGGTGGGGAGGGGGCATCGTCGCGATCCTGATCACCATAAATATTGACTAGATCTGAATTTAGTGTGTTTGAGTAGTAACCGTAGAAGGAATGAAATAGTAATTCGACCGCTGGTCACGTGGGGACGCCCCGATATCGGCCGGTTAGAAATGAAGAAAACGAAATCAATGGAATCAACTAAATCCTGCTTGGAAATTTAAGGTCTAGGTGTGGGGCAAATGTCAGACGGGCGGCCGGTAGCCGAGGCCTGTGTCTTTTCTTTGTTGCTGCTGCTGCTGCTGGTGGTGGTGCTGCTGTTGCTGCTGGTGGTGGTGGTGGTGACGGGGCTGCGTCGTGGGGACTATGACGCAGGGCGTCGTCGCGGACGTGGAGGACGACGTCGCCGTCGTCGTCTTCTTGCCGTTGAATATCCTCTGAAAACCGGCCCTGAAATCAGTCTTTTGGCCACCTTGCGACGCGTGGTGCTGCTGGTGATGGTGGTGGTGGTTCGACGTCCCGGTCTTGGACAGTACCGAGGACGACGTGGAGGACATGGAGTGGCTTCGGACGAAGCCGCTTCCCGACGAAGACCAGTCGCTGTTGCCCGACGACGATGAACAAGAGGGAAGGATCACCGTCGAACTCGATCGGTAGGGGGGAGGGGACTCGCTCTCCATGACTGTTCGGTTGGGTGGAGCCCGGATACACTTTTGGTAGATTTCAGATTCCTGCAAATCAACAAAAACAACTATCAGTTCATATATCTGACCATAGCTGAGCTAAATACATGCATTGCTTTAATAGGGTAGGTGAATATTTTTGAGAAACTATTCTATGGCAATTGTACGTATTTACTTTACCCGGAATAAAAGTTATTTCTGCAAAAAAAAAGACTTTTCGTGATTATGAACGCTCCAAATCTGCGCGTCACGTAATTGTTTTGGTCGCACTGAACGGTTTGTATGGGTAGAGGTTTCATTTATACATTATTGTAATGATTTGTGTTATAATTAGGCATTCTGATGGGTACCGATGATATGCTGGTCCCTAATAAATACATCGATACAAACTGCAAATAAGTTGGGCATTTTCGTTGCCAGGCAGAAAAATGTTAGAGAAATGTAGTTCAAGTTAAATAAGTTCAAGTAAGTCAGTATAACAGGTCAACTGAAAAGTCCCGGCCTGACACATAGATGGCGCTACTAGAATTAAATCCATATGTTTCTTAGTTAGCCCTAACCCTCAAAAGATGCGTATATAAATTTGACAGCTATCGGATCATTAATTTGTTAATTATAGCATTTTGAATGAAGCAACTTTTGTTATTGTGAAAAATGGATAAAAAGGAATTTCACGTGTTGATAAATATTGCTTTTTGAAGGGAAAATATACTGTTGAAGCAAAAACTTGGCTTGATGCCGAATTTCCGGACAATGCCCCATGAAAATCAACCATCAAGAATTGGTATGCTAAGTTTAGATGTGGTGAAATGAGCGCCGAAGACGGTGAACGCAGTGGACGCCCAAAAAAGGTTATTGCCGACGAAAACATTTACAAAAAAAGAAAATGATTTTGAATTACCGTAAATTGAAATTGAATGAAATAGCAGACACTCCAAAGATATCAAGTGTATGTGTATATCATATCATTTACGAATATTTGGGTATGAGAAAGCTCTGTGCAAAGTGGGTGCCGCGAGAGCTCAGTTTTGGCCAAAAACAACGACGAGTTGATGATTTGGAGCAGTGTTTGAAGATGATCAAGCGTAATAAACCCAAGTTTTTGCGTCGATATGTGACAATGGATGAAACATGGCTGCATCATTTCACTCCGAAGTCCAATCGACAGTCATCTGAGGGGACTGCACACGATGAACCCGCTCCAAAGCGTGGGAAAACGCAACAGTCGGCTAGCAAGGTTATAGCGTTTGTGTTTTGGGATGCGCATGGAATAATTTTCATTCATTACCTTGAAATAGGAAAGACTGCCGAAAAAACGGTCGCATTTGAAGAAAAAGAAAGTGCTGCTTCACCAAGACAATGCACCGTGTCACAAGTCAGTGAAAACGATGGCAAAAATCCATTAATTGGGCTTCGAATTGCTTCCTCATCCACAATATTCACCAGACATGGCCCCCAGCGACTATTCCTGTTCTCAGATGTCAAAAGAATGCTCGCTGGGAAGACATTTTTGTCGAATAAAGAGGTGATCGCCGAAACTGAGGCCTATTTTGAAGCAAAGGACAAATCGTACTACAAAAATGGCATCGAAAAGTTGGAGGGTCGTTATTATCAGTGTTATCACCCTTGAAGGGAATTATGTTGAATAAAAAAAACTAATTTTGCCAAAAATATGTGTTTTACTATGGTAGGCCGGGACTTTTCAATTGACCTGTTATACAATATTTCTGCAAAATTCGAGTACCAACCCGGCAGAAGAAAATGGACTTTCAACTGAACTCACCGAACATTCACTGCTATTTAGTACGGAACAACAATATATCTGTATCTTCATATTATCACCATATATAACTATTTTTCAGTAAGTTTGCCATAGATATAACTTTGATTTCACAAAACCGATGTTTCAACTGCGAAATATAAGATATATAATCCAAGTAGAATCGAAGAGCGCTAAACAGTTCAAGCGTTGGAATGCAGAAACGATGGTTTAGGAAACGATAAGTGACGTCAATGTTTCGTAGAGCTTCTGATCGGTGTTTTATTTAACGTGGCGAATATTGGAGTTTTGTGTTTTAGTAATACCACTTTTGATTTTGCGTATTAAGTGTATTTTTAATGATTTTTCTATAGTATATTGTTATGAATCAATACTTTTGTGATACTATTACAGTCATCTAGCCCCATTTGCTGAGATTGTACTAGATATAGGATTGTCGCGACATAGTTGCATTTAATATTTAAGAAATTTATTTAATATTAAAAGTAATTAGTTTTAAATTTAATTTATTAGACTATTTAACTATTTTTGTAATATGTGTGACATGGGAAAAGAGTTATGACTTGAGACAATATAAAATATTGCATTGTATTGAAAGTCTGGTGAAGCTAAGCCAAGATAAGAAAGGCACCGAGGAAACAGAAAACACGTGTCCAGCAAAAAGGATGTCTCGTCGGATCGTTGTGGAGTGTTCCGGATAATGGAGGTTCAGGGACCGGGACTAGACGAGGCGTGTTAGAGGGTTAGACCTGGTAAAGGACCCCAATAATTGCTATAACTATAAAACTCCAAGAATGCCCGAGATAGTGGAATTTTCGAATATTCCTGAAGAGCACGCACGTGTTTTATCGTCGAAGCTCCTTCCTTGAGGTTTTGGTGGCGGCTGAGAAGGTTGGTTCAAGAAACCCTTTTCTGCATCCCGATTCGTTAATAACTCTGTGGAGGGA
Source organism: Rhynchophorus ferrugineus (assembly GCF_030347505.1). Lineage (NCBI taxonomy): Eukaryota > Metazoa > Arthropoda > Insecta > Coleoptera > Curculionidae > Rhynchophorus > Rhynchophorus ferrugineus. The sequence goes on along the minus strand of NW_027472589.1, from coordinate 2,974,206 downwards.
AAGGTTTCTCCAGCAAGAAACTCTCACGCCGATAAAACATGGCGCATCGAGACAGAATTAGAAACAAAAGAACAATCAAATCAGAACAGAACCAAATAATTAAGGAACTAAGAACAAAACCTGAGAATTAGCAAAAGAATTTCAAAATTAGTCACAGAACATGAATTAAGTAAGAGTCAAGAGAGTCAACCTTTAATCAGAAATAAGAAGAAAGAAAGCCGGCTTGGTGGCGCAGTGGAAAAGGTGACAGGACGGTCCACCTACCGTTGCGATAGATGCGGGTTCGAATCCTGCTGGGCATGGTCGTAAATTTATGTTTGTGATTGTTTAATATGACAAGGAAAATTATCGCAGCCACGCCAGTAACCAGGCTGGGTAAGACCGGATGTCTTCTGGGATGATTTCTAAGTTGGCCACTCGTCAGTTGGTAGGCTTAATGACGAGGACCGTGGTTCGGAGCCCATGTTAAACTGTGGGTCCAGTCTAAAAGTATATAAAAATATATAAAAGAAGAAAGAAGAAATATAGTCGTGGGCATAATCATCAATTAGGTCCAATGAGAGAATCTGCATTATCTTAAAACGGACAAGCGATTTAGTAAGTCATTTCCATCCAATTCATAATTCTTTTCACCATTTCCTATCGATTCAACATCTTCGATTGTCTATATTTTTATATTATTCAACTGGATAAACAAACTCGTCTTTGTGCATTAGTTTACGCGAAGAAGAGAGAACATAAATTGTATTTCCTTTGCTACTTTGTTTTCTCTCTTTAGCAGCTCAAACTGATCATCCTTTATATTCACTACATCCGTTAAAATTAATTCACACCGTTTAAAATGCCCGTTTTAAACTTGATATCCGATATACCGTTGAAAGAACGTCGGGAATGCCTTCTCGATCGTTCCAGATCGGCCGACGGGTGTCTTGGGGTGGGCGGAGGTAAGTGACGCTTGTCTACTGACCTGTTCGGCATCTCTGAGTTGAAGGGTAGCCGCCGTCGAAGAGGCATACGTTGCCCGGTATTCCTCGCCATCGGGCAACGATATGCTGGGCGGCAGGTTGAGGGTCTGGTCGGTCCTGAGGTTGTGTAGTCGCAACTGGCGTTCGCGAGAGGCGGCCAATTCCTGACTCGCCCCCCTACCTCCCCCTCGCAGCCGGTCCATGCCGCCCATACCAGCCGCGGCACCGGCGCTCACCACCGACAGCATCTGCAACAACAAAAGATCGACCTTTAACCACGTAAATTCACCCTGTGCATTGGGAAATTGTTTTAAAATGTCCACACATTCACTACGTTCGTCCTTATCACTAAATGTACCAGGTGTACGCGAAAGCTTAAGTAAGTAATGTTATGATTTGGCACATAACAGGTTAATTGTATATTTTTTTGGCAAAATTAGTTTTTTTATTCAACATAATTCCCTTCAAGGGTGATACACTGATTATTGCAACACTCCTACTTTTCCGTACCATTTTTGTAGTACGATTTATCCTTTGCTTCAAAGTAGGTCTTAGTTTCGGCGATCACCTCTTCATTCGAAGAAAATTTCTTCTTAGCGAGCATTCTTTTGAGACCTAAGAACAGGAAATAGTCTCTGGGGGTCAGATTTGAAGAATAATTTTTCCATTTTCTTGAAAATGTTTATCGAAAAAAAACGGTAATAACTTTCCAGTACACCTGGTATATAATTAAATTAAACGACACCCCAACATCATCGTTGGATATAAAACAGCTGCTTGAGAATCCTCAGGACGAATGATGGACGGTAGAACGACTGGTTTTGAAAAACCTTAATTTTTGAGCTAGGAAAAAATCGCCTTGTATTTACCCGACACAACCTCGCGTGATTTTTTCGCTGTCTTAAAACGTACATTTCGTTTCGAAGAAATCGATTTCAATCTACAAAAGGAAATTGGGGGAAGAACATGAAGAAAAAATCAGATTCTATCTGATTATGAAAACGCCAGACCACACACAACATTAAGCGATATATTTTAATATAGTGAAACCATATGCAACAGAGATAATTTTTACTAACTGTCTATTTAATGCATCATTTTTAAAAGGCATTTACTAATTAAGGTATTTGTCTAGTATTACTATTTAATTGTTTTACAATATTTTTGATATTGGAAATGTATTATGATTTATGAAATATAGTAGTATTGTATCAAAAGTCTAGTGAGGTATCACGGGACATAAAAACACATTACTAGTAAAAAGCATATCGCATCGGCTCGTTGCAAGCTTGTAATAAGCTAGACCTTATAGAAGACCCTTATAATCATAAAAGTCAAGAAGGCGCGGTTCTATCTGGAAGAATCTGAATAGGGTTTCTTGAACCAGCGTTCTCGGGCACCACCAAGAACCTAACGGAGAAGCTTCAGCGATGAAACACGATGCATCCACAGTGTGTGGATAAGAATTAAGAACAGAAACAGTCAAAATCTTTTTTTTTTATTATTAGGCAAATCGCGAGACTTCAACTTAATCGAAACATTGTGAGGAGTTTTAGAGCAGAGAATGAGGAGTGGAGTTCCATTTTCAACGTCATTGAACCTATTGGCGGATATTTTCATCCTTTGGAACATTCCGTTGAAAAGCTTCGCGAATAAATTGCAGCCGTATTAAAAATGTTGGTTTAACACCTTATTCTGTCTCCCCCAAAAATCTGAAAGATATGGGGAGGTTGAATAAGGTTTCTTGACCCAGCATTCTCAGCCATCACCGGCGGTAAAACACGATGAATCCACAGTGTGTGGGTAAAAAAATAAGAATAGAAAAGAACAGTCAAAAATAGAATCAGTGAAAGAATAGAACAAGCATTGATCAAGAACAGAAACAGAACAGTCAAGTATCAAGAAACATCAGAGCCAAACAGTCAGAATCAAGAATCAGCCAACAACAAATCAAGAACACGAGCGATTTCTTATCAGTTACGTCATATAATCAACAGTTGGGCCCGAGAACGCAATCAACATACGGTATTGTTCATCCCCTGTATAAGAACAGTGAAGGATCATCACGCGATATTAAGAACAACACGGCAATAATTCAAATTAGTAGTTGCAGCGATACAACGTTGGTTAAATTGAATTAATAACCAAAATAAGTCGTCCAATAAATCCGCCCACCCATTACCGCGTTATATTTAGCGAGAAAATCGAGTGCTCCGGGGTACCCCCCTCAGTCCTCTCCGTCCCGGAAACACCATTCGACCTTTCGACAGATACCCGGCGATAAAAGCGAACCTGCCCGCTACCGCTTCTTCGATATTTTGGCAACGTCGCCCGGCCATGTGGGAGTACCTTCGATGGCCTTATTTATTTTATTAGATAATCTGGCGGCGTCCCTGCCACCTCCGCCGTCACGTTAACCTCCCCTCCCCCCGCATCGCCCCGCGCGCGCTGTATCGTCTCGCGGACAATCTCTAGTTTATGCAACGAATCTGTCTATGTGGGGGAAGTGTTGAATCGACCTTGGCACGACTCGACTAGCTGCACCCGGTATCTGAGCGATAATACGACATCCTGGTGCACCTATATCGTTTTTTATTTTCGGGTTTATCGAAAAAAAAAAACGGTAGGTTCAAGATTAGATACATCGATGGATGGTGAACAAGCACGAACTCCATCTTGACGGAGCGAACATAAATAAATGACATGCTGAAGTTGATGGAAATTGATTTAATAAATGGTAAAGCTGTGATAATGTGATGTATTAATGTAAACAACGGTTAAATTCGATAATTTTGACATTTGTCTATATAAAATAACAGTTTTCCATCTAGTGTTATTGAGTTTTTTAGTGTATACATTTCTTTTCTTGTTTGATTTGAACAAATCTGCTGCCGAAGCTCATCAAAGACCTCTAGAAGCTTATGGTGATGTTCCATAATATCCCAATTGTCGATTTTGGTTTCAACAATTTCCAACAGCCTGGTGGACCAAAAAAGTTCCGAAGACAATTAATTGTAAGATTTATTGGACAAAAATTCAACTGATACTCTCAAAGAACTTGCACATAGACAGCAGATGATAAATCAACTATTTCCAGACGTTACCATTTGATGGGAAATATTTTAAAGAAAGAAAATGGCTATGAGATAAAGTTTCAAGAGCAAGGTGTAGTGTAGTATTATCTGCTGGTAAAAATGAATAAAACCGTTGTCGCGGATGTCTACTGACGTCAATCCAACAAATTAAACGACACATTTTTTGCAAAAAGCCAGCAACGGCGAGTAATAGACGCGTCCTCTTACATACTTAAAGTTGTGAAAGGCGTACTGTCACAGTTCGAATGGAAAGTTCTGTCGCATCCAGCATACTCAGCAGACAAGACGCCTTCTGATTACACGCAAATGGATCGATGATGGTATCGCCATCTTGCCAAAAAGACGTGAAAAAGTTGTAAAAAATGATGGGAAATATTTTGAATATAAATGTCTTTTTAAAGTTAAAATATGATCAGAATACATGTTAATTGAAATAATAAACTAAAGAAATCGATGAACTAGTGATAAAAATCAACGAAATAACCTAAAAGGAAATAAATATAGATGACAGGAACTATATTAAACGAGTAAAGGGAAATAAAAATAGAATAATCGCAAGCAACATTAAATATTAATAAGACTCTATTAATTATATAAGTGGAAATAGGTATCGAAGCATCTTACGATAAAATGGACGAAAAATAAATCGGCAAAGCACAATAACTATTTAATACGAAATAAAACGTCGATTTAGTCGGTTTTGACACAGTTTCGAAAGTGGTAATGACGAGAAAACACCGTGTAATTTGTACTGACCCATCGCTCGAATCCTTGAACATAAATAATCACAATAGCCGGTCACACTGCAGGAGGAACTAGGCGGTCGGTATTTTTTCTCTCGGTGTTCGAACAATAAAAAAATGACTGTGGCGAAGTGCCGTAACACTTTTCGAGTCTCTTTCCTCGTACGCAAAACGTTCTATTCAAACAATATCGTCTCGTAAGACGATAAGAGCAACATGTCTCGCCGTTATCTTCCTTGATTTGCTGATGTGACGTCGGTTTTTTTTTGTATCAAAATTCAATAGGACCTCGCGGAGGAAACACGCGACAATCGGAGACCGAGGAAGAAAAAACGCATCGTCTTCGGAGTGGTGACCGCCACCAGTGGAGGAGGCCCCAACGTTATTTTTAACTATATTTATACGTTTCCGATGTTTTAATTCCATATAAGCCAATGGCCATTGTGTGTCAGTTTGCGGTACGATAAAATTTAAATGTAAAACCACAACAATACTGTATTGGACACGCTCTAATTTTGATAAAAGCATAAGTGAACATCATACAATAATAATTAAGGATATAAGTACATTTATAATGACGATAACGCTTCAGCATGTTTAAGTTTATGAGCCAGTGTTAATACCGGATATTGTTATTCGTTTAAAAGTATTTCTTAACAAAAAAGTATATTTTTTATAATAAAAATGGGGCTACTTAATTATATTCAGTACATTAATAACATTAAAACATTACCATCAAAAGCAATACAGATTATGAAAGGTGACAACAAATGTAGACTATATAAAGAAGCCAAAGAAACAATTAACCATACACTGATACACTAAAGAAAACCACTATTGCAACTTCCACTTATCTCTTCTTTGTGTTAATCCTATAAAAGCATATTCCCACAAAAACGTTGAATTTACTGAAAAAAATCCCCTAATATTAAATCACATTCCTTGTATTTTACATAAAATACAGGCAGTCTAATATAAAACAAAAGAAATGTATAATAGCATTCAAACAAGTTAAATCAAATATAGCCTAAATATATATATTTTATTAAGTTTATGAAGTCCAATGTCCAATTATAATTCATAAAACCTACAGGACTATATTAAATACGTAAAAGGTAGTAAGTATAGATTTCGACGATTATCTTAATAAGCCTGATATTTAAGCTAAAATATAATCCAACAGAATATCATTGATTGTTTTTTAATCAATTGCCATTTTATACAATTAAAATATAGCTTAAGATTTTAATACTAAACAGTCTAATAGTCTAATAAATAGACTCTTAATAAAAATAAAAAACTAAGTATTGCACCAGGTATAATATGGACAATCTGGACATGTAAATCCACAGACTTCTTCTATAGCCTAATTTATCATGCTCAAATATAATGTTAGTATAATAATATGCTACGAAATGTATAATATTATTGTATACATTTTAATTAAAACATATTTTAAATATATATTTTCTATTAATTGCTTTTAATAAGTTAATATTAATCTATAAGAAAAATATTTTGTAGGAAAGAAAGTCCAATTATAATTCGAAACGACTTTATTAAATATTTAAAGAGAAATAAGCCTATATTAGAGGAATTATATTAGTAGGGCTAAGATATTAAGCTAAAATTTTAGTTAAATTAAAAAGCATGATACCAGAGTATACAATAAAAATATATGGTCTATTCAAATTCGTCGCAATTTCTAAATTCGTTTTAGAATCAGACAATATTTTCCTTCTCATTTTATTCTAGTTAAAAAGAGACACAATGCTGTCTCATTAGTTCAATCACGTAAAGGAATGAGCCTGTCAAAGTCGTCAGGTTGTCAGGCGTATGCAAAATTTTTGAAAGCAATAGTGATAGCAAGAGGTTATAACTCGTAACTAATAACAAATAAACTATTGTGGCTGTATAATTAACTGTAGTTTTTAGATATACTATAATGTTAAAACAAATTATATTAGATGGATTTTGAATAGACTTATAGACTAAATATTTAATACGAGTTTTATTATATCTCGGTCAATATTATATTATATTGAGTATAGTATAGACTAACATTTCTATTTATATATTTTGAATGAAATCTCTTTGTATTTCGAAAAGATAGCCTAATAACCATACTAGGTACTACATTGAGAATAGGAATATATAAGTGTAAACATTCTATAGTACATATTATAAGACATTAAACTTTCAAGGCCAACATTTTCATATAGTATTTTGAGTGTTAAACAATTCAAAATGTCGCGGTATTATATCAATGAATATATAACACTATATGCATTTGTGTAAGAACAATCTGAACATTGAATTTCAAGTATTCATACATTCTCGTCAATAACGAATAGAGCCTAATATTTTGTTCCACCTTTTAGGTATTGAACTAGATCCAGTGTAATATTTCCCTCCAAGTTTTAAACAATTCGGACAGTATAGCCTAATATTAATTAAAATCTAGTCCAGATATTTAGGATTTATCTAGATTCTCAGGTATTTTAATGTTTTGAGTACAGTAAACGGGCTATAATATCTAGCCTAATATTATTAATTAATAAGGTTGAAGATATAGCCTAATAATTAGTTTTTTCTTTACGATATGAGGTATAGTATAGTATGAGTGATAGTTATCCTAAAAAATATAATCTAGCCTAATATTTTGTTTGTTATTTTATAATAAAATAGTGTTAAATATTCTATAAAATAATCATTACAATATCAAACGAGACATTATAGATGGTAGAAGGCCGTTTTTAATTTATATAATGCAATAATAAAACCGGCGTGTATAAATTCATCAAGAATACGTTCATTTCGCGTCGTTTGCGACCTAGTCTAGTCTAGGACGGCACGGCCAGTTTTTAAACAATGAACCGCGTGGAATTTTCGACGGTTTAATTCTCGACCGATGTCGAAACGATAGTTTGACGAAACTATGATGGAGAGAACAGCTGCCGATCTACCGGAAGGCCATCTAGTCCTCTTGACGACACGCGCACCATCTTACGTAATCTGTTACGGCGCTGGCCGAAGACTCTCGCGGGCCATTCTGCTCCGGGTGTGACGGTGCCGACGATTTCGACCGCTGACGTAGCGGCTGGCCGACCGTTAAAATACCCTAAACGCCGAAAAATCATCGCTCGCTGATCCATATTCAAATGTTTCAACGATTTACGTCATCTGGCGTTATCTTTTGTTTTTGTTGGATTTGCTAGCGCGCCAGAGAGATCCGTTCCTTGTGATTTTTCTCGGCGGTTCCAATAAAACACAGTGGCGTTCCGGCGACACACCGCGTCAACCGCCCTTCAAATAAATCTCGCGGGCGACGCGATGACGAAATGGCGGAGGATCCCGACCCGGTCTCGGAACGCGGATTAATTATCGATTATCGAATCAATTAACGTTTCGGGGGCACAGTTAGCGTCCCGACGCCTATAAATAATCTACCTGTAACGTGTTCCCGCGTCTCACGACCATCTGATAGTCGGGCACTATTTTTTTTACTCTAATGGAATCTATTTTTGAGGTGTTTACACGTTGGCAATGTCATATCCTACTCGACGTCGGCGTCTCCCGAACTATCGAACCGAAATTTTCCGCATTATTCGTCTGCTCTGGTCTGGGCTCGACCGGAGAGATTGTTCGGCCGATAGAACGTGATAACAGTTAAATATGCAATAAATTTAGCACTATTTCTATATCAAAATGCACATAAGGCTACATCACAGTCTATATAATTTTAATGAAGTAAATGGCCTAATATTTTTTAAGATAAATACCTTTAATCTGCAACATACATTAAGAACTTTAAATTAATCTATATTAGAATATTTATCAAGATTAGCCTACTAAATGTGTTAGTAATATTTGCCTACTACTTTAAGCTTTTATTTACTATTACTTTTGAATATCAGAATTCAATCTTGATTATGCGATGTTAAAATGTATCCTGTTACAGCATCATCGCCTGTCTATCATAAAGGTTTACAGGTAAAAATCAAAACATAATAGCCTAACATTTGAGATTTATATCTCCAAAATATTAAGGGCATCCCAATTACCGCCTATAAGATTTGTAATCTAACATTATAATCATTAAAAGGCATGCTTAAAAATAGCCTAATATTTAAAATCATTAAAAGTGAAATAAAAGGTGATTCAATAGTACTCAGTATAGTTGTAGCGACCTTGAGGCATGTCGAATTTTACATAGTGGAATAACGGTCTACAAAATACCCAGAAATATCATGCTATAGATCTATAGATCCCATTGCAACCAGATATATGTTTAATTATAATATATACCAAAGAAGTTAACATATACCTGCCTTGTATTTAAAATATCTCTCGTTAAAATATTAACATCAATCTATATTACAGTGCTATAAGGTTGAATCCAACGCAGAAATACGACTAAAGGTATGAAGGAATATGTATATACTAAAGAGGATAATATATTGTTGCCTAATCTTTTAAACTTTTATAGTCACAACACGAATTTCAAGCAGTGCTATTCACAAGATTCAAATGTTACTGTGTTGTACTAAACATAATAGCATTTGGTGGCAATACATAACATAAAACAATACACAATATAATATGGTAATTAAAATATTAGGCAATGACTAATATAGTCTAATGTTTTTTAAGTTCATATATAAGATGTGAATTTTAAAATGCAATGTATCACATCGATATCACTTGTGTGTTATACGGATAAAATCAAACCCCAATAGCCTAATAAATGAGACATATATCATCTGTGTTATACACATTCGTCTGTGTTATGTACATAATATATTCCAACTCTGTAATCTTACATTAGAACGAGAAATATGCAATTAAAATGCGTACAAAAATTTTTATCCAAATAGCCTAATATTTTTAATTTTAATTTAGAAAATGGATACTTTAATCTTTATACATGTTACATTTGATATACCTTGATACATATAACGAAATCCGAACACATAAAGATATGTTAACAGTTTAATAACCCAATATTTGCAGACGGTTGAAATATAAATGCAATAATTGCTAAAGAAGTTACAATAATACATGATTTAATGTTGATTCTTTCGTCATAAGAAAACACAACTCTACGCCGTCCTATCGTAGAGCGATAGTTTAATATTTGGACCTTTTTATGAGAAACGGATTAGGCCAAGCCGGACTAATATTTGTTTCCGTATCTGGGTCATCATCTCCCATCCGAAACAATCGACTGTGGCAAATAATCCCCACCGTCCAACCTTGTGTAACGAGCCGATACATCGCGTGTTTGTATAAAAATTGAACAAACACTCTAGTCTAGACCGAAAAATAAACACATAAAACCGTAAAACAAAAGATAAGTACAGGCGGCTGCGATACCAGCACCAGCGCGGGCGACTCGGGCGGCACGTCGTTCGGTTCCTTATCACGGTTACTTTTCGATTTCATCTTTGGCGGGCCGCGATGGTTGTTTGTAAACAATCGGACGCTGGAACGAACACAACAACACGCTTTTGTTGCTGTTAAACGAGCCCGGGATCGGGTTTATGTTTACGATACGTCGGGATTTGTCATAATATTTGTTGTTTTCTCATTAGAACACCGTCGCCCGGTCTCATTTGTGTTCGATATGTTTGTTTATTTTTTGTACGGATGTGTTGGGTTTTGATACTAAGCCGACAGTTATTGAAATATTATTATGGCATTAGCTCTTTCTACCGATAATGGATACATTTAAATAAAACATTCGTCACAGTTCGAAGAAATTCAGTTTTTGTCTATTTTTGCAGTCTTTCTTTCATCTAAGATCCAGAAAGAAACGAAATGTCATAGACAGATATTAGTTCTTTGTAAATTACTTACTGGTATTAGTATTCTTCTAAATATTCGTTTAATTTGTTATAAATATATGCATATATAATTAAATCCCTTAAATCACGTTTGTTAATGTTTCGATAATATAAGCTACAATTGGTTTGAATTAGTCAGTTATATGTTATTCTTCTGACGTGACATCCAAACTTAAGTGTTAGAAAGACCAGAAAAATGAAGCACAAACTTTAAAAACCAATAATGCACCTAACAAAAACAAAAGATGGTTTTTATCAACTAGACCCGATACTTTTCAGTCGATATATCACGCTGGCGATATCGAAGATAAGAAATCCGATACGATCTGCGTCGAAATGAATTCTAGAATCTTTTGTTTATTATTTTCGAGTAATAATCACACGAAAATAATATACTACGGTACTTGGCGCGATTAAATAACGACACTTCGAGGAATTTTTACGGGTACAAAACACTCCAAAACGATTAGAAAACAATTCCGAACGGATCCGCCGAATGGTCGGTTTCGCGAAGGTAAAATGCGGACCTTGAGATCGGCGCTCCAGATAAGAAAACGTAAATCGATCAAATGCGCCCATATCTTGTTTACATCGTGTTGACATCCAAAAATATCACAAAATCATAATATCTACGCTGTGTGTGCGATTTGTTACCTCTGCGATCCAATATCCCACGTTTTGCATTCATTTGTTTTTGATAAGTGGGTCAATGACGATAGATATCGTCCTCTAGTTGGCTTACAGCACATAAATAACGACCAATGAAGACTGAAAGGTACAGTTAAGAAGTTATATAGCTAAAATCCCTAGAAAATATATCTCAAACAGTTTCCCAAAGTTTCTGGTCATTCTATATATTTCTAAAAACATTTTTTCAATATACAATAGACTGGCGATTAAATAAAGCTAATAAGGAAAGTTAGAAGCTCAAATAGCACCAGAAAAGACGGCAGTTGAATGTGGAAGGGCCTGTTGATGATGGAACTGATGACTACGAAAAAGATTCTGCTGTTAATCTTTAAAAAAAGGAAACAAGGGCGAACAAAACTTACAAGAATATAAGGAAAACGATGGAGCATTCAGTGGGAGATAAATCTGACGAATAAGCCGGATTTTAAAATAATTTACACATTAATTCATTTATTTTGTGCAATGATTTATTGTGTGACACTTTCTTGGTTGATTTCTGAGCACGTTTTTAGTTACTTAATAATGAAGAAAGCGCTAATTTTTTCTTGGTTGAACATTATATAGCTCAAATAGTATCAGAAAGGACGGCAGTTGAATGGAGAAGGATCTGTCGATGATGGAACTGATGACTACGAAGCAGATTTTGCTGTTAATCTTTAGAAAAAGGAAACAAGGGTGAACAAAACTTACAAGAATATAAGGAAAACGATGGAGCAGTCAGTGGGAGATAAATCTGACGAATAAGCCGGATTTTAAAATAATTTACACATTAATTCATTTATTTTGTGCAATGATTTATTGTGTGACACTTTCTTGGTTGATTTCTGAGCACGTTTTTAGTTACTTAATAATGAAGAAAGCGCTAATTTTTTCTTGGTTGAACATTATATAGTTCAAATAGTATCAGAAAGGACGGCAGTTGAATGGAGAAGGATCTGTCGATGATGGAACTGATGACTACGAAGCAGATTTTGCTGTTAATCTTTAGAAAAAGGAAACAAGGGTGAACAAAACTTACAAGAATATAAGGAAAACGATGGAGCATTCAGTGGGAGATAAATCTGACGAATAAGCCGGATTTTAAAATAATTTACACATTAATTCATTTATTTTGTGCAATGATTTATTGTGTGACACTTTCTTGGTTGATTTCTGAGCACGCTTTTAGTTACTAAATAATGAGGAACGACCAAATTTGTTCTTGATTGAACATCATATTGCACTTCTTCAATCAATGACGAAGTCTGTCTCTAGGGTGTCAAAAATTATGTCTAGATTATTTTCTGGAAGTTTAAAGTCAATAGGAGGCAGAGAAACAATAAATTTATTGAAATTGATTTGCATGTTTCAAAATATTAGGCCTATAAATTACTTTTAAATAGCGATCACCACTCGATGGTTCGAGTAATGCATTCAAATCCTCATTTTCAAATGTTTTTGGCCTTTTGTCTTCGATATCAAAATCACTACTTTTAAAACGTTGAAACGAGCATGTTGAAATCGACCATGGTCTCCATAAGTTTCACAGAGCATTCGGTGAAAGTAAAATTTCCCACAAAACAGTGAGACAAAAATTGGTTATAAATGTAGCCAATACAATCCTTTATTATTTATCCTTTAGAATGAATTTATAAACAGATGGCGTTGAGTAATGCCTAACAAAACATTTTAGCTTACAACAGTAAATGTATGTACCAAAGATAGCCAATGAATATTTCGCTGACAATCTCCAAGGAAAAAGAAACAAGAACCCCATAATAATCCGTATGCGGATATTAGAGAAAGAGTGTCTATACAACAACAGTTCAGCGATGATACAATCGAAGATACCATTAAAAATCTTGAACCATTTGTTTACTAGTCAGATTTAAGGCCACGTGATTTCTACTTAATCAGAAAACGAAAAGAACCTGGTAAAAAGACATGGGGCAATACAAAAAGCTTGATTCGATATTTTTTAGAAGCTCTTTGGACCTGCATGTTGTCTTGTCGTTGTATACATCGTTAAAGTGATAATATACAAAATCATTTATATAGTGTATAAATAAAGTAATTTAAATAATTATTTTAAAGTGATACTAATGCCCCTGCAGATCTACGCCACTGGCGCGCCGTCGGGCTTATGCACTGATCCCTCGCATGCCGCTACTCGATCCCCACCTATCGGGGGTGGGGGGTAGACCGAGGGACACGGTATACGGCCTTGACGTTTGGGTCAGGTGTCCGTCGTGTGTTTGTACCAGTCTAACCAGTCCATGAGATGTTGGCGTCCAGCTCTGATGCAGATGTCAACTGAGCCAGTGGCGTGAACATCAACGTTTTATTATTAATAATTTTATATATTGGCTTCTTGTAATCTCGAGTTCTTAAAAGCGAATAATCTTTGTTAACGTTTTAAAGTGATTTTATTAAAGATTATGTATATAAATATGTAATTAATCAATGCATAATTTAATTTTTATAGTAATAAACGGAGAAAGAAATGTTCTCTTGGATACAATATTTCCCGGCTTCCAAACATTTGTTGAACTTCTTTAATGCCCTTTCGAACTCAAATCGCTTTTTTGAGTTCAGGGAAATGAATCAGGAGAATAGTGAGGTTACTGAGTGATATTAATTAATTTTTTTGGTGAAGGCGTGTTATCAACCGCAGATGGAATTTAGAGATTCAACCATATCGTCGAATGAGTACCACATACTTTTAAATGGTACTGACTGTTATCAGAGCAATAATATAAATAAAAAAGTACTGTTGAATATAATAAAATGTCACACATAATAACTCTAGGGAACATAACGTTAGAAAAAATCAGATCAGATTAGACTAAAAATCGAACAATTCTACTGGTTAGTCGGAAGATACTCCGAACTTGGCCTAAGATCGAAGATATTGGTTTATCAGTCAATTATAAAGCGCTGCACTAAAACATAAAACCAGACTGGCCATTCAACGCTGCCAAAACAAAGTTCTTCGATTACTTACCAATGCTTATCCCTACGTAACCAACGATGAACTGTACGATGACCCCGAAATCAACTTATATGGTGTATAAATAACAGGTCAATTGAAAGGTCCCCGGCCTGACTTATAGATGGCGCTACTAGAATTAAATCCCTATGTTTTTTAGTTAGCCCTAACCCTCAAAAGATGCATGTATAAATTTGACAGCTATCGGATCATTAGTTGGTGAATTATAGCATTTTGAGTGAAGCAACTTTTGTTATCGTGAAAAAAATGGATAAAAAGGAATTTCGCGTGTTGATAAAATATTGCTTCTTGAAGAGAAAAAATACAGTTGAAGCAAAAACTTGACTTGATGGCGAGTTTCCGGACACTGCCCCAGGAAAATCAACCATCAAGGATTGGTATGCTAAAAAAGGTTGTTACCGACAAAAACATTTAAAAAATCCACAAAATGATTTTGAATGAGCGTAAACTGAATGAAATAACAGACACTATAAAGATATCAACTGAACGTGTACATCATACCATTCACGATTATTTGAATATGAGAAAGCTCTGGGCAAATTGGGTGCCGCACCAGCTCACTTTTAACCAAAAACAACGACAAGTTGATGATTCGGAGCAATGTTTGAAGATGATCAAGCGTAATAAACCCATGTTTTGCGTCGATATGTGACAATGGATGAAACATGGCTCCATGATTTCACACCGAAGTCCAATCCAATGTGTGGGAAAACGAAACAGTCGGCTGGCAAGGTTATGGCATATGTATTTTGGGATGCGAATGGAATAATTTTTATTGACAAGACAATGCACCGTGTGTCACAAGTCAGTGAAAACGATGGCAAAAATCCATGAATTGGGCTTCGAATTGCTTCCTTATACACCGTATTCTCCAAATCTGGCCCCCATCAACTATTTCCTGTTCTCAGATCAGAAGAAAATTTCGTCGAATGAAGATGTGATCGCCGAAACTGAGGCCTATTTTGAAGAAAAGGGCAAATCGTACTACAAAAATGGTATCGAAAAGTTAGAGGGTCGCTATAATCAGTGTATCACCCTTGAAAGTAATTATGTTGAATAAAAAAAAAATAATTTTGCCAAAAAAATGTGCTGTACTATGGTAGGCCGGGAACTTTTCAATTGACCTGTTGAATACAGAGGTTCTATCACCAGACAACATTCTACAGAGCCTGTGAGCAATTTTATTAGTGATAGTTTCAATCATGTTTTACATTATGTATCGAAAATTTCGAATAAATCCAATAAATCGGATCCATATAACCCAAAACTTGCTAAGAATACGTTGCTCTATTTGTTTGCTAAAAGGGCGAAATCATATTGGTATACCTAATGTTATAAAGATACTACTGGAAGACGTCAGAAACAAAACAGCAATGAAAAAAAAGTCGATATATTTTACGTGTGATTTCCTTCAAAAACTTACATTAATATATGCAAATAATAAAGATGACGCTGTGCGCACAGATAAGATTAATTTTTTTAAATATTCAGTACATTTATTGCTGGAGTGTTATTATAAATCGTGTATTTATTAGATACCGGAACGTAAAAAGTATGTTATTGTCATTCGAGTATTAATTGACATCATTCGCTTTTGAACAGCTTATTTTGTATCTGAGGAACTTTCCTACGATGTTAAATATAACAGATACTTCCTGTATACAAAACAAGAACATCTGTATAGGCTAAGGAAGGGAATAGTAATCGAAAAAACTGTTGCTTTGTCATCAGAGTTTTTCATTAATCATTTGACTAAGTGTACGACTAATTGGCATCTATTACATCAAGATAATATTGTCACTATCTGTTTCCTTTTCTCTCAACTATTTGTCCCAAGTGTCGTGCACTCGACAGTATTTTTCTAACCTTTCTCGAGATTAATTAGTTTCAAAGTTTGTATACACAATAATATAGATTTTTATTACATTGACATACCAACCAAGTTAAAAGGTAATTTAAAAACCTGATAATGGAAACAGTGAGATATAAGATAATGACAAAGATGGGAGACCATTTCCTACATAGCTTATTGAAATAATGAAAGAAATAACTATATGATATGATGATCATATATATGAATGATTTTCGAATAATGAATAATGAAGAATAGTCGATGGAACATTCTGTTATCTAAGTTATCTTTTCGTTCATTGTGCCATAGTTTGAGTATTGTACACTCTCGCTAGGTGATAAGTCCAGCAAAGACTATAGCTCCTTCATTTCTATGATAATTTTTGTCACCAACAGATGTGTGCCTCCTATCCAACCAACCTGGATGAGTTTCTAGGTTCTTCTATTATGCAATTGTGGCGACCGCCACGACCCTTTAGGCCACCACCAATTCACCATCAACAACTACAAAGGTTGGCAACGCCGGTGGATTGGTACCATGCAGTTCCAGGGTATAAAAGACCATCAGGACGACGTCTCGCTCTCTTTTCTTTTCTCCGTCCCCTTGTAATAGTACCACTTCCACAGCGCTACCGTACTTCCTTCACCTTAACCTAATATCCTGTCAATTCTCCCATCGACCACATGTATCAATCGTAAGTTAGAATAAACAACTTTGATTCAACCAGTGTTTTTAGTTCCCGTGCAAATTCCTTCCAAAGATAGTAGTGAGTGTTCTGACAAATAATCGCAGCGGCAGCCACACATTTCGACCGACCGATCGACCCGACGAACATTCCTACACTTTGATTAAAATGCATCGTATCGACTTTTCACAATAAAGTTTCAAAAAACTAATTTATAGACCTTATGGTGAAAGTTAAGCAGACATTCGTAACATTAGCATCTATCATTATTTTTAATTTTTTTTTGTTGAGACAACGTTATAAAGAATGATTTTGTAATAATGTTTCACAGTAGAGGCCTTTTTAAAGTGAAAAAATGATCGGAATACACGCAGGCATCAAATATAACAAAAATAAAAACCAATCTAATTTTATCTAAGAACAAGAAACCAAAACCGTTGTTAAAAAGGCCAAGAAAGAAGATAGAAAAGGGAATATTATCTCAGCCACTAGACACATCCTAGAAACTAGAAATACCTGTTTTGGACACTTTTTATACTACGGACGCGATTATGTGTAACAACTATCATCTACCATAGTATTTTTCGTATATATGAAGCCCGGTCGCCAATAAACATATCGACGATGGCTAGATTAATATTTAATTAATTACAGTAAGTTCCAACGAAAAATGCATCTTAATTTACAGTTGATCGATTAAATATCACTGTTGCGGTTAAGTTAAATTTAATTAAAATTAGTGATATGAAACTACTGATAAGATATTGTTGATATTTATGATGTTGATATTGTATAATGTTTATTATAACCCAACACAATTAGTTTTTACACCGTAAGTTTGACACAATTTATAAATACATTTCTAATTACTAGTAAGTAAAATAACCATTAGCTTAAATTTAAGCATAGTTCAAAAGTAAATAAATGTTGATATTAAGGTGAATTTAAATAATATTAATCAAATTAAGTTTTTACATTTCTAAAATGAATTTACGTGTTACCTAAAGATTTGGAGCTAGCTGGCCAAAGAGAAAAGTTATATACAGTTTCGACAGGTATATACAAATACAAAAATACACAATTTAAAACGAAAAAAAAAAAATATTTCATTATATATAGCAAATAATTTTGGTTAAACATCGATATTCAATGGAATTAAAACAAGTGATAGAGAATATAAGAGCCTATATGATTGTTAGGGACAAAATATAATCTTAATAATTATATTTATTATTATGGAAAGTATTACGAGTATATATCGATATTAAGTTAAATTCAATTGATATTAATGCCTGAAAAGTGCGATATAACATATTGTTGATAATTTTTCGAAATAAATTTACTATTATCTCATAGTAATTTCGATATTTACATCGTTTAAAACACAAATTGTTTATATAATTAAATTTAATTAGAATTAATGGTATTATAGTTGGATATTTTGTTAAAATCTTGTTAATTAAATGTTGATATTAAGTTAAATTTAATTAATGCTAGTGACTGGAGACTGTGACATGTTGAAAATGAAGCTTCAATGATTTTTCGAAATTATTTACGTAACTTATAAATATGTGGGTGTTTCTTAGAAGTAAAATAATTATTACTTCATAGTCAGTTTGTTATTTACATAACACGAAAACACGAAAGCGTGATGATTAAATATCAATATTAAGTTAAATTTAATTAATGTTACAGAAATTGATTTTATTGTTTATTTCACTTCATTATAGAGATCGATACATTTTCGTCATTACGATCGAAGCTGTTTAAGTTAAAAGTTGATATTAAGTTAAATTTAATTAATTTTAGTAAATGGATATTTTCAATAAATTTTCGAGATTATTCACATAATTTACAAATATGTAAATATAATAATTATCTCACAGTCATTTGCATATTTGCTGATTAAATATAGATGTTCAATTAAATTAACATTAATCTATGTTATTTGAAAATATTCTTGATAGAGTTCCTATATTTTTTAAAATTAATTTACTCGATATCAAAACTTTATATGATGTTTAAGGGTAAAAGGTTCCAAGCTGTTTTGGTTAAACGTTGATATTAAGTTAAATTTAATTAATATTAGTGGTTGGATTTTTATAAATTGATTTTCTAAATTAATTTACACATTTCATAAATCATAAAAAAGAGAAAAACTATTATCTTATGGTAATTTTTATAAATACAACGTTCAAACAATAACATCGGTTGAAAGTGCATCGGTTAAATATCGATATTAAGTTAAGTTTAATTAATATTAATATCATGTTGGTTGAATATATTGTTGCTAAAGGAGTTTTCATATTTTTTAAAAAATCAATTTGCTCGATATAAAAAATTTACATAGTGTTCAAGAGTAAAAGGTTATAAGCTGTTTTGGTTAAATGTTGATATTAAGTTAAATTTAATTAATATTAGTGGCTGGAATATTTTTAATGATCTTTCAAATTAATTTACATATTTAATAAAGATATGGATGATTTGATGAAGAGAAAAACGATTATCTTATAGTAATTTATATAAATACAACGCTCAAACAACATGAAAGTGCATCGGTTAAATATCGATATTACCTTAAGTTTAATTATTATTAAACTTATGTTGGTTGAATATGTTGTTGCTAAAGGAATTTACATATATTTTAAAATTACTTTACTCCGTATAAAAAATTTACACGACGTTTAAGGGTAATATGTTCGAAGCTGTTTTGGTTAAATGTTGATATTAAGTTAAATTCAGTTAATATTAGTGACTGGATTTTTTAATGATTATTCACATTATATAAATATGTGGTGACTGGAATTTCCTTCAGTGATTTTTCGAAATAAACTGGGTATGCACCCATGCAAAGATGCTTACTGAAGCTACAACATTAGATTTGAAAGCGTGGTGGTTAAATATCGGCGAAAATAATATCGCTGCTTGTTTTCGAGCAAATCGAGTTAATGAACTTCGAAACTATTCGATACGACATTAGAGATAATAGTAATCACTCGAGAACGAACGAATGGGTCGTTAAAAATAAAGTTTCGTGGATACTCCGACACCGGATTGAAACGTGTCGTGATGGTTGATCGCTAATTGATTTCAACTTACTTCAGTCCACTAGGATCGCAGACAGAACCTCTCGGATGTGCCCGATCTTTTATTATTACGATTATTTCTTGACGGAGGATGGTGGTGGTGGTGATGGCGATGATCGCAAGCCGCGTTGTTGTTGTACGCGTGAGATTAACAGAGTGGGGGGCCGACGACGACAACAACAACGATCACAAAAACATGGAAACAACTATCACAGCGTTTTATATCACAGCGGTGAGCGTGGTCCGACTTATGCGCGTACCTTCCTGTTAGCATTCAGCTTCTGTCGCATGATACCGAGACATTTTTTGAACGCCCTCCTCAGCCAGAACCCGGACGACCTCGTCTGGGCACCCTGGTCCCTCCGGCCACGACGACGGCAACAACAACAATAACAACAACCGGTGGACGCGTTATCGAACGGGCCTGCTTCTACTGTCATCTGCGATCGAGAGACGATACGGCGTTGCAGGGGCGATGATGATGGTCCGCCTCTCGGTCCTCCTGGAGTTAACGCACGACACGACACTGTCGACTCGTAGAAACTAACTCGTTTACTCGGCAACGACGAGCTCCAACACCGAACCAGGCACGACTGACGCTGTCAAGTGTACTGCCACGACCGTCTAGACAGTTGAAAACCGCCGGCGTCGCCCGTCCCCCCACTTCCCCCGTAGGCCCGACGCTTCGACGCGGCTCGATCTCTCGCTCCGTCTCTGTCCCGCGCGCCCGATCCCTACTTTCTCTGCCGCCGCGTGCCCCCTTCCCCCGACCACCAGGTCCCTATGGGCCGCCCTCCGTCAGGGCTGTCTGTGATAACACCGGCGACCCTGAAAGATGCACGCATGGCGCGGCGTTGCCGGCTCGGGCAGTCAGACGGTCTACGCTCCGCGCCGGTTGTTTAGTCTGTCTGTCTGGCGGAGGTTCCTTCGATTCGGTCGTCTGTCTCGCTCTCTCTCTGCCTCTCGCTCGCGGCTCGTTCACGCCGTCGTCTTCGGTCGGTTGGGTTCGATTTGTGTGTGTCCGTCTGGTAGACGCGTTTTTCACTTGACGTCGCCGCCGCCGCTGGGTGCTACGGCCGGCGATGTTGTTGTGTCGATGGTGGCGGCGGTGGCGGTGGAGTCTATGCCGCGGAAGGGGGTGGTTTTTTTTCTCGCGAAAGAGTTTCTGTTCATAGAGTCCGAAGCTGCTTTGGTTAAATGTTGATATCTAGTTAAATTTAAGTAATGTTAGTAACTGGATTTTTGAAAATCCTTTTTACACAATTTAAAAAGATATGGGTGATTCTTAGAAACTAAATTACTATTATATCATAGTAATTTTCATACCATATAGTGCAATCACAAGTGTGGATATTAAGTAATTTAATTATTATTAACGACTGGATTTTTAAATGATATTCCGAAATCCCTTTTACACAATTTATAAAGATGTGGATAAGTCTTACAAGCAAAATAACTACTATCTCACAGTAATCAGGCCATCGTATTATTTTATTTTATTACTTTTAATTGGTGGTTGTTTCACCATAATATAACACTGTGTAACATATTCGTTGCATATTCCATGTATATTTTTGAAATTAATCCATGAAATGAAATCACAAATTGGTTCTGAAATGAACACAAAATGCTTTAAAATTAATTCACTCTTTGTCCTAATACTCCATGATAGTTATACTATCAACGACAGAGATTTTTTGCACCTTTAGGGTAAATGATGTGGCTCGGTGAATGGAGGTAAAACGAAATGAAACAGTGGTGTTTACATTATTTGTTACCGTTATTTATTGGCAATATAAAAAAATGTGAAAAATACAAATGGCAGCAGTATTACCTGGAGACGAGGCTTGAGCAGTCGATGGTGGCCTGTCTAAACCAAACGATGGTTGAGCACAGAATGACTGGAAATACTCTTCAATAACATCCCAGATAAACGTCTCGGGGTTGCCGCCACCTATTCGTTATCGGGTTCTAGTTGGCGCTGCTGGCACCCCATCCGTGTTCAACATCTGGGTATTTTGTAGACCATTATTCCACGATGTAAAATTCGACATGCCTCAAGGTAGCGACCACACCTATTACAATATACTCTCTCATTGGAACTGGAATCTCGACAATATGAAAAAGACAAATATTTTCTGACAAGTATTTTCACATTAAGACATTTATTTTCTTTGATTCTAATATTTTTAGAGAAATCTGGTATCCACGCTAACTTTCATGATAACAATGTAATTTACTATAACATAGAACACAATACAGGAAATATGGACTATAATGAGTGTTAGTGTCATAATCTGGATGAAGAATGTCCTTGGACCATCCGGTCGAACGTGTTTCTATTGAACGACAATTGTCAGACGGGTTCGATAAAAGTAACCGCAAAAAAATAAAACCAAACACCAATAAATCCGTTCGGTTCGCTTCGCCGTCCGTACGGTCCGTCGCCGGCCCGACAAAATTCGCTTTTTTACTATTATTATTTTTATTTTTATTGTTATTATTATTATCAAGCCACCGAAAACCCACTTTCGGGCCGGGGATCGATATAGCCGACGCGAAACTACCGAAGTTGCGGGGAATGCGGCGGAGAAAAAAAAAACGGCGATGAATAAACGTAGGCATTGTCTACGGCGTCCTTGTCTAGACACATCCATTAAAAAAATGTGAAAATTGTCCAGTTTTACTATTTAATTCAGCCGTCTAGCTTGTACAAAGACCGACAAAAAGTATTTATAAACCGTCTGGTGCGAGTATGTGTGTGTGTATGGGTATGGACACGGCGTTGGCGCATTCTGTAATCGAACTAGATCGTAGTTGAACGGTTAGGATGTGATCGAGGAAAAGTGAATGTGTTTTGGGACGCTTATTGATTGTTTACGGGGCCACCCAGAGGCGTTGGAAAGTTCGAACGCTGGCAAACGGGCAGTTATTACTTCAAAATACTCTCAATGATCATGAAATTATAGTTTGGTTAATAAAAAGTGATGTTTTATCGTAGAAAGAATGATCACGAGCACGCATATCCCATCAAATACTTCTATAACCCCCATTAAACTCACCAAGCTTTATTTTTTTGTCTCAGATATCCAAATTACGAACCGATCTTTACATTTTCCACTGATTTCAACGAAAGGATATTTAAAGTAATAATTAGAAATAAATTTCAGTACTACCAATAAAGAGTAAGCTTTTTCCCTTCTCAGCTAGCTAAAGATGATGGAAATAAAATCACCAGCTTCTTAAATTCGTCATTTAAATGGACCTGTTACATGAACAAATTCCAGAGTTAAAAAGAACCACGGAGAGACGCCTCCAAGATATGATTTAATAACCTGAGAAAATTACAAGAACTATCCGAGAAGGGTGTTAAATTATTAACATTTATTTTTAATTCCTTACTTTGAATGAATGATTTTCCTGGCATATGGAAAGTATCAAAAATAATTATTCTTAAACCAGGAAAAACCCCAGAAGATATCACCTCCTACTGACCTATGAGTTTACTACTGATAATCTTGAAAGTTTCTGAGACATTATACATAAAGGGACTTAAAAACAAGACGATGAACTCAATGAATTACATCCAATATATTCAGGGGGTTAAAGGCCGGGTACTGGGTTTGATACTGTATCTCCTATATACAACCAATATAGCGACCACAACAACCACTACTGTGGCAACATATGCAGACGACACAGCTATATTAGAATCTCATAAGCATCCAATAATAGCATCAACTACAAACGCAAACTAAAAAATAACTACAAAATCTACCCATGTAACAGTCACTCTGCTTAGAAGAACATGGCGATCAATGAATATCAGTAATTGTCAAGTTCCCCAATCTGAGATACAGCTAGCACGTCCAATACAGTAATTATACAACGATTCCTAAACAAAGTGCTGCGTGTCATTGTCGACGCTCCATACTGATGATTGATGATTCGGAGCAGTGTTGATCAGCAGTGAAGATGATCAAGCGTAATAAACCCGAGTTTTTGCGTCGATATGTGGCACTGGATGAAACATGACTCCATCATTTCACTCGGAAGTCCAATCAACAGTCATCAGAGTGGACTGCACACGATGAACCCGCTCCAAAGATTACATAGCATTATTGGACCATTTGAAGGATGAAATCGCTGAAAAACGGCCGCATTTGATGAAAAAGAAAGTGCTGCTTCACCAAGACAATGCACCGTGTCACAAGTCAGTGAAAACGATAGCAAAAACCGATGGCATGAATTGGGCTTCGAATTGCATCTGAACCGTATTCTCCAGATCTGGCGCCCAGCGACTATTTCCTGCTCTCAGGTCTCAAAAGAATGCTCAATGGGAAGAAATTTTCGTCGAATGAAGAGGTGATCGCCAAAACTGAGGCCTATTTTGAAGCAAAGGTCAAATCGTACTACAGAAATGGTATCGAAAAGTTGGAGGGTCGCTATAATCAGTGTATCGCCCTTGATGGGAATTATGTTGCATAAAAAACTAATTTTGCCAAAATATGTGTTTTACTATGGTGGCCGGGGACTTTTCAATGGACGTGTTAGCTTAATAAATAGGAATTATAATCGTTTGACCAGGAACCTTGTAATAATATCTAAAATATATGAATTTGAATTGATAAACTATAATATCATCGACAAGTATACGTCATACCATAATATATCATCCATAAAAATGTTAAACAATCTCTGAATAAGTCACACATAACAAGGTCATCTAAAATATACACTTACACCACATAATAATTATATCATCAACCGAAATTACTTTTTTGCATCCTTCCACACAAGAACCGAACCTGGAATCGATGAATTACGTCCAGTAAGGATGACAATGCGAAATTAGCGCCAATTTAAAGCATTTACTTGTTTGACACAAAGTCGTAATCTCATTTTTATTAAAAGTAAACCGAGACATGCCTCGATATTGAAGAAAACAACCAACAACAAAGGCGACTGTCTAGACTGTGTACATTGTCCTTTTAAAACACCACCATCCGTTTTATTACCTCCTTGATTATATCGAAAGAGCTTCGTTCCAACAATTGGGGGGGGGGATGTATGTTCAGCTTTCAGTTATTAAGTTAATTCGTTATAAACATAGATTTTTTTTGAGGTATTAATTCACAAATTCGTTTTTACGCAGACAAAGACTCGGTTATCAGTTGCTTATATAAAAATCGAGACTTTTTTGTCTGCAGCATATCACAATGATACATAGTTAAATAATGTTTGTTACTTTTGCACCAGAAAAATTACGTATCAAAGTTCACAGTACTCTAAATATAGACGGTATAGAGTAAATAGAATTTGTACAAGTACAGCTGTGTTAAAAACTATGAAAAATAAGGAAATTTATTCTATCAAGAAATCAGATTCAGGGCATAATTCAGATCTTACTGATGAATACTTAGAGAATTTTTTAAATATTCATAAAAAAAATCTTTTAGTCCCAAACCAGCACTATTTTATGAATCTTTCAACTAATATTTAGCTTGCTCTTAATTTAGTAAAAGATGTAGTGTTATCACTTCAATTATAAACTAGTAAAGTGATATTTATAGATACAAAACACTTAGAGATGGTTCCCTGTGCTTTTCATGCAATAGAGAAGATGACAACTCCACGAATTGACCGAATCACTATTTCATTGCTTACTAGTGAGAAAAGAAGTGCTTTCTGTAGTGTATTGCGATTGGTGATGAAAAGTAGATCTACTACGACATCATCTCAAGCATAGAAAGCCTTGAGTTAGTCCAGGAGAATGCATCTACATCAACACCGAAGACATATTCATCCCTATAAAATCTTGCTGTGTATATGGTGGGGTCAGCAAGGTGTAGTAAAGTACGATGTACTAAAATGAATAAAAATGTTACTGTAGATGTCTAGCAACGTTCATTGAACAAATTGAACGACCTATTGTGGTAAAAAACAACAGCAATATCGAGTAACAGACTGGAAGTCATCACTATGCATGATAGCGCTGGACCAAAGATTTGCAGGAGTTGTGGGGGATACACTGCTACAGTTAGAATGGGATATTTTACACCATTTCACACGGTGTCCCTATGTTGCCAGAAAGAAGGAAAAAGGTTGTAGAAAATGACGAAAAATATATATTGTACCAATTTTTCTAATTAAATGGCTTTTTAAAATGAAACCAATCACCAGAATACATGCAAGCACCTAACAGAAACCAGCTATTACTATGTCAGGTACATACTCTAAACTTATGGCCTATACATTAATTTTAAATGATAAGATTAATTTTTATGGACAATATAGGATGATATTACTGTGTACTTTTTTACCTCAACTTGAAGAAAAAGGCGGCTGAAGGTCATCGAATGCTGAGTGAAGCTTTTTACAACCATGCTTCATTGATTTCAACATGTGAATACTTATTTCATCGTTTTAGAAGTGGTGATTTTGACACCGATGGCAAAGAGCGTTTTGGACAGCCAAAAATATGTGAAGGCGAGGATTTGAAGACATTTTTCGATGATTATACATGTAAAACGCAATAGGAATATATTGAATATTATTGAGAGTAACACACGAAACTATTTACGATCGCTTAAAGAACATGGGAATGATCCAAAGGATTGCATATTTTGTGCCGTATGAATTGAAGCCAAGAAAGATTGAATCGTGTGTAAAATGCTGTTTCAACGGCAAAATCGAAAACGTTCTTCATAGAATTGTCACTGGTGATGAAAAATGAATCTATTACGATAATCCAAGGCGAAACAAACTATGGGGACCTCCAGGTCATGCAACAACACCAACGGTAAAACAAACGGTAAAACACATCAACCGAATATCTATGGCCCAAAAAAATGCTCTGTGTATGGTGGTACCAGAGTGGCGTGGTGTATTACAAACTCCTGAAACCTAGTGAAGGAGTTAATAGCGATCGTCACCGACAACAAATGATCAATTTGAACCATGCATTGATCGAAAATTGCCCAGAATGGACCCGAAGACACGATAAAGTGGTTTTACGGCACGATATCGCGCCGTTTCATAAGGCAAAACCGGTCAAGAAAGGACTGAAAGCACTTGGATGATATATTATTGCATCTGCCGTACTCTCCAGACCTTGCCCCGTCCAACTTTGCGCATCATAGGACACGCGCCTACAGTACAGCACTTCGCCAAATTCGACGGAGTGTTTTTAAGATGGCATCCATAAATTGCCTGAAAGATGGGCAAGTGGTATAAAATCCTTAACATTCCCAACACCTGGTACATCGTCCGGTCGAGCCGGAATCCGAAAATTATCTGAAAGATGAGAAAAAGTATCGATGCACAATACTTGCATCCGATTGTTCGTAATAAAGCTTTAAAATATAAAAAAAAATATATGGGCCTTATTTTTACGAAAAATAACGATACATCGTTGTTAAATCTTAAAATTGATGGTACAGGAATAATCCTGACGAATACCGACCGAAAATGAACAGTTCGTAATGAAAACATCGACGAACGGACCCCGTATATCTAGATTCTATTCAATCAAATCGAGACTTTTTCGTCACGGTAGCCTTAGGAAAACAAATGCAATAGCCCGCGCATATCCAGCTGTCTGTCTGTCTGCGGTCCGGTATTTGTCACAATAACCGACGTATATATATATATTGTATTTTAATTGTCGTCATTTTTAATTTGTGTTAGAAGCTCAGTGACGCGATCCGGGCCCGAATAAACAATAGACGAACGCCGTTTCCAAACCGGCCGTGATTTCGTCGTCGTCCGACCGTTTTTGTTATCATTTTTCCCCCCTCGCCGGCCCGACATATTTTTTCGTCGACCGTCGCCACGAACGAGACGGTTTGGCAACGGCGCCGTCTGGCGTCATATGGCCTAGTTCCACGTCGGGGACCGGTAGGCGAGCGAGCGTGCGAGAGAGAGGGAAGACGTGGAATACCTAGAATCGTATTTACAAAACGTACGAACCAGGAAATCCAAAATAATTTAATCGTTCTTCTGATTAAACAAGTATACACCGTAGGAATGATTGGTACTAGATAAGACTGACTTATATTTAATATATGGACTGAAAAGTCCCGGGCGTAACCAAGAAAACGCTTTTTTTGTTCAAAATTGGCTTATTCCTCAACGTAATCTCCATCAAGAGCCACACAATCATTCCGCTCTAACATTTCAGTACTTTTGTAGAACAATTTATCTCTTACCTCAAAATAAGCCTATCACCAGTTGCTGTCCACTGGAATGACTGTCGATTGGACTTCGGAGTGAAAGGATGGACCCATGTTTCATCCATTGTCACATATATTACCCTCGATCATCGTCAAACACTACTCCGAATCATCAACTCGTTGTTTTTGGTCAACCGTGACCAAACACGGCACCCACTTGAGCACCAACAGAGCTATCTCATAGTGAAATGCTCATGCAATATAAAACCAACACGTCCTTTTGATATCTTTACGATGTTAGCTAACTTCACTTTTCGATCATTCATAACGATTTTGCGGATTTTTTTGATGCTTTCTGGTCCACCTCATTTGGACATCCACTGCGTTCTGCATCATCGGTGGCTCTACGATCACGTTTGAAGTCAGAAAATCAACGTTTTATTGTTGTTTCTGATGGAGCGGAGTCCTTATAATACTTTTCAAGCCATTGCTTCGCTTGAATGGTATTTTTTCCCATCAAGAAGCAGTTGTAGCGACCTTCAGATGTTTCGAATTTTCCCGCAATTCTCAGCAGCCCATAGAGGCGTTGCACATACCTGAAGTTAGCACCCACGATGAGGTGGCAACAAGTGGTACTGACAGAGTGGTCAACCTCGGGTGGTGAAGCTAGGGGATGACGCGACGCCTAGAGGTTCTTTCCGTTCCCGACTCTGAGAGTGATCAGACGTGCCACTGTTCGTAACATCTGAAGGTAACCCTGCCACGTGCATTTCTTTCATTTTAAATTCTTATAGTGTGATCCTGTTTATTGTTTAATATCTTGTTTATTGTGTAATATCTGTTCATCTAAAAATAAATATTTCTTATACTAAATACTTTCTTATAAAATAAATCGCCGAATATTTTGTCTTTATCTAACCGCACCTGTACCCCAAACAGTGTAAATTTAAAGCACGAAATTGTTTTGAAAATAACAAAAGTAGTGTCATTCGTAGCACAATAACTCACAAAACTATGAGTAGAATATGATAAAATCTTAACAGATTACTTTTGAACGTTAGTACCCTTTCGCGGTCGCTACAACCCTTTAGGCCACCACCACCACCACGTTGACGGATTGGTACCATGCGGTTCCCGGCTATAAAAGACCATCACGACGACGTCTAGCTCTCTTTTCTTTTCTCTGCCCCCTTGTAACAGTACCACTTCCACGGCGCTACCGTACTTCCTTTACCTTCTTGTTTTCAATTCGGACGAAACAAAATATCCGAGTTTTTGGCGTTCTTCAAGCGATTGAATGTTACTCCCAATAATTCTGCATATTCTTCATATTCTTCTTGCGTTTTATACGGATCATCATGGAGTAGTGCCTTTAAATCGTCATCATCAAATTATCTTGACTGTCTAAAACTGTCTTGGACTTCGGTGCCAAAATCACCACTTTTAAAACGTCGAAATCATCGATGGAGCATAGTTACCATGAGCTTCACACGGCATTCGATGAATTTCAGCCTCTGTCTTATTCAGATTGTATATTGATACGAGGGTGGTTCAAATATGATCGAGACAAACACTCTGACACGTTTATTTATTATTGAAAAAATGTACGGTTTTTCTAGGTCTTTCCTCTCATTGGTTAAGCATTTTATCCATCTTTACGGAGGCTTTTTTATGCCGGTATCGAAGAATTTCTTGGGCAATTCGGACAGCCATGTGCGCAGGACCTCCGAGGGCTTTTTTCAGTGGTCCAAACATGTGATACTTGCAGGCAGATAAATCCAGACTGTAGGGGGGGTGTTCCAGTACCTCCCACTCTAATTCCGATATTGTATCGAACGTGAGACGCGCGGTATGAAGGCGCGTGTTATTCTGGAGAAGAATCGCACTTTGTGCTGGAATGCTCTTCCGTTTCGAGCGATAAATGGATTTCACATGCGTTTTCAGAAGGTTAGTGTAGTATGCAGTATTAGTTGTACGTTGGGTGAGAAGGCAATCGACGTACAGCACGCCCCGCCGGTCCCAGAACATCGTACACAGGAGCTTACCCGCGGACCTGGTTGTCTTCGCTTTGACTGACTTCCTCCTTCTTCCCGCACTCTTTAGACGACATTTTGGTTTCGGGAGTGTAATAGTGTACTCATGCCTCGCATGTAGTGAGGATTCGCGTTAAGAAATCGTCCCCCTCCGCCTTGTATAGCGTCAGCAAGCGGCGACCAAACTTTCAACCGTGTAAATTTTTGTTCGAAGTTCAATAGTTTAGGAACCCATCACGCCGTTATTTTGCGATATTGAAGGTATTCGTGGATGATAGATACTACACTACCAATACTGATGCCGAGCTTAGCCGAGATGTCTCGAACATTCATCCTACGGCCTTCCAAAATGAGTTGTTCTACGCGGCGAATGTTGTCTGGTGCGATGCTGGTTCGCGGTCGACGATCATGCCACTCCTTTGGCCTATTTAAATACGGTAGCCCTACTCAGGCATTTAGTACCGAACTGATTTCGCAAACGCAGAAAAAATTCCGTCTTTTTAACGCCTTCCCACACTAAAAAACAAATGACAATACGTTGCGCTACGGCGGTCGGCACTCGGCGTTCACTCATGGTCGTAGCGCGCGCGTGAAACATGCGCTGCTGACGACGAAAACTATACCACACTGTTCATAAGGGACTCAGCTATCGCATACTCAAGCCACGACCTTCAAAGCATACATGCGCGCCATCTACAGCGTGTGGCTCTATCATATTTGAACTACCCTCGTATATAGATTCATCATTTTTATTCATAGAAATAGGGAATAACAGTCTCCTTTTACCAACTAGGGGTTTATCTGGACTGGACCCACAGTATAACGTGGGCTGATCCACAGTCCTCGGCATTAAGCCTACCGACTGGCCAGTAACCAACTTAGAAGACATCCGGTCTTACCCAGCCTGGTTACTGGCGTGACTGCGATCATTTTCCTTGTCGGATTTTACACTCTTGCCTAGGACAATCACAAACATAAATTTACGACCATGTCCCAGCAGGACTCGGACCCGCGACTATCGCAACAATAGGTGGACCGTCCTGTCGCCTTTACCACCGCGCCAACCAAGCCAGCATTTCGTGTTTTTGTTGAAATGTTCGTTTAGTATTCGCTCCGATTTGCAATATACATTAAGGACAACATTCATGAAGGCAACACACACCCAGAAAATTAGAACGAACCGAGGCAGAGGCGACGGAAGTCCTGCATAAAATCCGAAATCGATACGTCGCAAAAACAACGTCCTGCAAATTCAATCAGGTGTTCGCAGTAGGTTGGAGCTGCAGCGGAAATGTCATTCTAATGGATGCAGCGCGGGTCCATTGACGGAACGACGGTCGCTGCAACTTTTGATTTATTTATTTTTCCGCAGATCTGGGCCGCCGCATCGCTTAAAAATCGTTATCTAATCAATTCGGTGAATGGAGCGGCTTCCGGGAATTCACTCTCGACCGTGGAGCGTTCGAAAATTCGACGCTCTAAAAATAACAAGTTATGCGTTGTCGGTTTGCGGAACTGTTTGGATTTTTTTTTTAATCGTCAAATTCTGGTCGGACGAATGTTATCCAATAAAAATTTCGGATTCCATCAAATTTTCTTGATAGACTTTATAGTAATAATTAGTATTGGGAACTATCGACTGAAATTGACTATCGACTGTTTAGTAATTGACTACTTTTTACTATCGACTCTTTCAGTCGCTATTTTTGGTTCGACTGATTTTACTACTTTTTACCAGTGACTGTTTCAGTCGACTGTTTTCGATTTACTATCGACTAATTTTTAACAATCTGGTTCTGTCGTCCTAGCCTCGACCTTGACAAAAATATACCCAATTTATGCTTACATACATATTTTTTGGTAGATTGCTTGTGAATAACAATATATTGTATATTAATATAGCAGCATTTTGGAACGATATTCTTCAAGATTGTTAATGTAATAGGGTAAAAAGATTAAAACTGAAAATGATAAATAGTCAAATATTTTGACTGCTTTTATGACAATAATAGGCAATATTCCCATTACTCTCTCGATTTTTGTTAAAAAATATTTCTGTTCTGTGTAATTTTTACATAGTATTTATGATTATTGTACATCTTTAGTTTTTAGGTTTTGTTTAAGTTCTATTGTATTGTCTATATTTATTATAGTATATTCTCTAAAAATAGCAATTAACATATTAAAATGCAATAAAACATTTGTGGGGTATTATTCCTTTTCACAGAAAAATTAAATTCCTTTTTACAGATCCACCGAACATTCAAATATAAAAGTAACTATACTTTGTTTAAAATTAAATTATAAACTGCATGTTAATAGTATTCAGTAATAATTTTTTTCCTGTTCTTTTTTAAAGTTAGTACGAGAAGGAATATATACATCTCCGTCTCTCTCATACTACCGTTGGAAAATATAAGCACATATAAAATTAACTGCCCCAAGAAATTATCTCCGTCCTTTCCTCTCTCACAATTTATACGAGAAGGAATTCGTATATCTTCGTCTGACATCACGAACTGAAAAAAACAGTCGAATCGTGCATTTGATTTTCAGTCGCTATTTTATTGACTATCGACTCTTTCGGATGTTTTGCGGCTATCGACTGTTTTCAGTCGATAGTTCCCAACGCTAGTAATAATGGTTTGGGGATAAAATAATTCCTAGTATTACTTTATTCATGTACATTTCTAACTAAATAATATAAACACCTGGCATATTTATATTTTTATTTTATTAATAAGGTGTCCTCCACTTGCTTGTGAAACAAATGCAAATCGCGAAATATATTCACAGATTGTCTGAATTAAGGATGCAGAAACAATATCGATATATCGATATTATTTTCGGTAGCACCACTACCTCTTGGTCTGAGTAGCTTCCAACGAAATGTTCCAACGGATGCTCTCTAATTATGTTGTCTAATTGTCTAAATAATATAAACACCTGGCATATTTATATTTTTATTTTATTAATAAGGTGTCCTCCACTTGCTTGTGAAACAAATGCAAATCGCGAAATATATTCACAGATTGTCTGAATTAAGGATGCAGAAACAATATCGATATATCGATATTATTTTCGGTAGCACCACTACCTCTTGGTCTGAGTAGCTTCCAACGAAATGTTCCAACGGATGCTCTCTAATTATGTTGAGGTTCGCCGATTGTGCTGACCAGGATTTATTAAGATATTTGATGATATCGTGACTTTCCTTAAACCGAAACTAAACTATTTTAGCCATGTGCATAGGCGCATTATTATCTTGGAAAATGACAGTGTTTGACAGGTCATAGGAAGAACTTCATCATCAAAGATGTCGAGATATTCATTTGCAGTAATACGGCCAGTGATGCGAATGAGAGAATCACTTGAATATCACTAGATATTGCCGACCAAATCTTGTAAATACGAGTTTTATTTGTATATACATTCTTGATATTTGTATAATATGTAGAATGTGTCGCCTTTACGAATATTTAGCAACATAAATAATTACCATGAAAGGCAATATGAGTGATGTTCCGTCGATGGCTGTATTTATTATTTTCTATTTGTTATTCTCTATTCATTTTAAACTACTTATTTATATATCTATCCATTTATCGTTATCTGTTTTATTCTCCTCTACTTTGTATTATTTTTTCGTATCTTCGCACATTCGTCATAATTCTTAAATTGCAGTAAATTAAAAATAATAATTTTATCGTTGGAATTGTAAATATAAATTGGCCAAAGCTATGGATAACTGAAAAGATATGTGGCGACCGCCACGACCCTTTAGGCCACCACTAATTCACCATCAATAACTACGAAGGTTGGCAACGCCGGTGGATTGGTGCCATGCATTTCGGGGGTATAAAGGACCATCACGACGACGTCTCGCTCTCTTTTCTTTTCACCGTCCCCTTGTAACAGTACCACTTCCACAGCGCTACCGTACTTCCTCTACTTAACCTAATATCCTGTCAATTCTCCCATCGACCACATGTATCAATCGTAAGTTAAAATAAACAACTTTGATTCAACCAGTGTTTTTAGTTCCCGTGCAAATTCCTTCCAAAAATAGTTGTGAGTGTTCTGATAAATGATCGCAGCGGCAGCCACACATTTCGACCGATTGACCGACCCGACGAACATTCCTACAATTGGTGACCCCGACGTGATCAAAGTGCCTAACAGGTAAATCAACTCAACATAAGCCACTCGACAGCCATCAACATCACGTGGTCGACGACATCCTACGAGACTAGCCTGATGGACGAAAACCACAAAAGCCCATCATGTATACCAGCAACACATGAACATCCTGGCATCACGAAACGGGACACGTAACCCACTTATAGGTACCCTCAAACAAAGCTAAACGCCCCAAGACGAACGACGTCCTGCTACAACTCCGATGGCAGCTGATCCCGTAAAACTCCTCGCTCAGGTTGGGATCCCCATCTCATCAGTAGTCCCCGGGCGTTTGTTTACGTGATTGCGGGTGCACTCCGGAACTTGCACCACATATAGGTACGTTCCACGGCAGTTCCACTAGGAGGGGAGTTATGTGGCGACCACCACGACCCTTTAGGCCACCACTAATTCACCATCAACAACTACGAAGGTTGGCAACGCCGGTGGATTGGTGCCATGCATTTCGGGGGTATAAAGGACCATCACTACGACGTCTCGCTCTCTTTTCTTTTCACCGTCCCCTTGTAACAGTACCACTTCCACAGCGCTACCGCACTTCCTCTACTTAACCTAATATCCTGTCAATTCTCCCATCGACCACATGTATCAATCGTAATTTAAAATAAACAACTTTGATTCAACCAGTGTTTTCAGTTCTCGTGCAAATTCCTTCCAAATATAGTAGTGAGTGTTTTGATAAATGATCGCAGCGGCAGCCACACATTTCGACCGATTGACCGACCCGACGAACATTCCTACAGATACATAAACACAACCGAAAATGGTTTCTGCTGACTCTTGGTGGCAACATGAGTGATGTTCCTTCGAGGGCTGTATTTATTATTTTCTATTTGTTATTCTCTGCTCATTATCCTCTACTTATTTATATATCTATCCATTTATCGTTATCTATTTTATTCTCCTCTACTTTGTATTATTTTTTGTATCTTCGCACATTCCTCATAATTCTTAAATTGCAGTAAATTAAAAATAATAATTTTATCGTTGGAATTGTAAATATAAATTGGCCAAAGCTACGGATAACTGAAAGGATACATAAACACAACCGAAAGTGGTTTCTGCTGATTCTTGGTGGTGTGGCGACCGCCACAACCCTTTAGGCCACCACCAATTCACCATCAACAACTACAAAGGTTGGCAACGCCGGTGGATTGGTACCATGAAGTTCTGGAGTATAAAAGGCCATCACGACGACGTCTCGCTCTTTTTCTTATCACCGTCCCCCTGTAACAGTACCACTTCCACAGCGCTACCGTACTTCCTTCACCTTAACCTAAATATCCTGTCAATTCTCCCATAGACCACATGTATCAATCGCAAGTTAAAATAAACAACTTTGATTCAATCCGTGTTTTTAGTTCCCGTGCAAATTCCTTCCAAAGATAGTAGTGAGTGTTCTGATAAACAATCGCAGCGGCAGCTACACATTTCGACCGACCGACCGACCCGACGAACAATTCCTACAATTGGTGACCCCGACGTGATCAAAGTGCCTAACAGGTAAATCAACTCAACATAAGCCACTCGACAGGTGCTTGACACGTGCATGGAAGGATAGCACGAGGAACGGAACTCATCAACGTCACGTGGTCGACTACATCCCACGAGACTAGCCTGATGGACGAAAACCACAGAAGCCCATCATGTATACCAGCAACACATGAGCACCATCGCATCACGAAACGGGACACGTAACACATTTACAGGTACCCTCAAACAAAGCTAAACGCCTCAAGACGAACGACGTCCTGCTACAGCTCCGATGGCGGCTGATCCCGTAAAACTCCTCGCTCAGGTTGGGATCCCCATCTCATCAGCAGTCCCCGGGCGTTTGTTTGCGTGATTGCGGGTGCATCCCGGAACATGCACCACATATAGGTACGTTCCACGGCTGTTCCACTAGGAGGGGAGTTATGTGGCGACCGCCACAACCCTTTAGGCCACCACCAATTCACCATCAACAACTACAAAGGTTGGCAACGCCGGTGGATTGGTACCATGAAGTTCTGGAGTATAAAAGGCCATCACGACGACGTCTCGCTCTTTTTCTTATCACCGTCCCCCTGTAACAGTACCACTTCCACAGCGCTACCGTACTTCCTTCACCTTAACCTAAATATCCTGTCAATTCTCCCATAGACCACATGTATCAATCGCAAGTTAAAATAAACAACTTTGATTCAATCCGTGTTTTTAGTTCCCGTGCAAATTCCTTCCAAAGATAGTAGTGAGTGTTCTGATAAACAATCGCAGCGGCAGCTACACATTTCGACCGACCGACCGACCCGACGAACAATTCCTACAGTGGCAACATGAGTGATGTTCCGTCGATGGCTGTATTTATTATTTTCTATTTGTTATTCTCTATTCATTTTAAACTACTTATTTATATATCTATCCATTTATCGTTATCTGTTTTATTCTCCTCTACTTTGTATTATTTTTTCGTATCTTCGCATATTCCTCATAATTCTTAAATTGCAGTAAATTAAAAATAATAATTTTATCGTTGGAATTGTAAATATAAATTGGCCAAAGCTACGCATAACTGAAAGGATACATAAACACAACCGAAAGTGGTTTCTGCTGACTCTTGGTGGCAATATGAGTGATGTTCCTTCGAGGGCTGTATTTATTATTTTCTATTTGTTATTCTCTGCTCATTATCCTCTACTTATTTATATATCTATCCATTTATCGTTATCTATTTTATTCTCCTCTACTTTGTATTATTTTTTGTATCTTCGCACATTCCTCATAATTCTTAAATTGCAGTAAATTAAAAATAATAATTTTATCGTTGGAATTGTAAATATAAATTGGCCAAAGCTACGGATAACTGAAAGGATACATAAACACAACCGAAAGTGGTTTCTGCTGACTCTTGGTGGCAACATGAGTGATGTTCCTTCGAGGGCTGTATTTATTAATTTCTATTTGTTATTCTCTGCTCATTATCCTCTACTTATTTATATTCATCAGAATACAAATAAGAACCTAATAAAACTACATCCAACAAGAATATTCATTAAAATAGGCTAAACGAACATCGTCTTGTCGTCGGAAAACGACGAAAGGTATAACAGACACGTTTCGATATGAATGAATCAACTGGCATGATCTCAAAACGACGAATCTCCTAGAAAACGATGTTGCAACGCGATCGGACAGCGTCTATAACAACGGTGCGGTCCGTATCGGTCGCTAAGCCAGACACAGACGTATTATAATTAAGAATTTATAACAGTTTATTAAAAACAAACAAAACGAGTCAATTTCTATTTATACTCACGCATCGTGGACACGACATATCAAATTTCAGCAATCATATTATTAAAGTACATCCGATAGCCTTGCTCTTGAGACACCTTTAATTCTTTTTAATGCTTCTGTCAACAATAAAGTGTTTTTACAGACGTATTGTGTACGGACGCGTTAGCGATATTAAAAAATATCACGGTTCGACGTACCGGGGCTCCACAACTATGTTTCCGCCTATAAAAATGATTGGACGCAGTTTTACCAAAGTAGTATCGATAGTCGTAAATGAGAGCATCGAACCTTTAAATTCAAAGCAAAATATCGACATTAAAAACCTATGAAGCCGAATATCGAATGTTTGTTTTGGGATTTCTCCCTCTACTGGTCATCAAGCCAATTTTGTGTGGAAAATTAAGACTGTAGTGGAAAAAGTTCGATACATATATATCGATATTTTTCTCAGTGGCTGACAACATCCCTATTTTGGCGGTATTTCAATTAGGAATAATTAAAATACGTAATTGAAATACAAATACCTATTTGGTGTTTGTAATTTAATTAGTTCTTAAAAATATAATTTGTAATTGGTATTTCAAGCATCTGACGCTGAGATATTTTGCAATTAGTATTTCAGATACTTATGACCTTATATAGGAAAATTTATTTATTATTATTATAAAATTTATCAGTACATAATAAATTGCTATTATATAAGCAAATATTTAAACCTATATGGACATACGGAACACAATTATGGGGATGTTCCTCGAAAATTAAAATACAAGTTTTCCAAAACAAAGTTCTGAGAAGTATTGTAGGTGCATCGAAATAGTACAGGACTGATTACTTACATTGGGACCTTCAGACACCGACTGCCACCCAGGAAAACAAGAAAATTGCAAGGAGACATAAGAATAGATTCCTTTCTCATGCCCATATCGAAGTAATACAAATCTTGGATAATACTAGAACATGACACAGACTCAAAAGACTCAAAAGATTGATGGTTACTCCTAGATATATACCTAGATTAAAGTTAATGTAAAGACAAATTGTAGGTTAGTCCTCATCGACTAGTAACAATGTAATAAATAAATTTAATATACTTATGGCTTAAAAATGCTTTTATCATTCAGTCCAAAACGGTTGAAGTCATAAAATACTCTCTTGGACCTCAGTTAATATATCCCTGCCCCACAAGATGGAACTCTGTACGATCCTATAGCGTAGTTTATTATTTTTTTAAAAATTATTTATTTTATCTTCTATATTTATTATCTTCAATGGTTAGGATTTCAGTATCATCTGCAAATGTCGCAACAACATTTTCATTGAATGTAGGTAAGTCCCCAGTATAGAACAGATAAAGGACTGGTCCCAATACGCTTTCCTGTGATACACCTGCTTTTATTTTTCTCAAGTTAGAATAAGCAGCTTTTTGTTCAACTCTTAAGTATATATGGCAATAATATTATTGAATATGCAGATTATGAGAAACAAACCAGTTGTGACTTATTTGATAAGTTGGGTAAGACTAATAACGCTTTCTCGATCACTTGGACGATCTATTGAAAAAGTATTGTATATAAAAATACATAATATTTAACTTAACACGTCAATTGAAAAGTCCCCGGTCTGACACTGACCTAGGAAAATCAGCCATCAAGGATTGGTATGCTAAGTTTAGACGTGGTGAAATGAGCACCGAATACGGTGAACGCAGTGGACGTCCAAAAGAGGTTGTTACAGACGAAAACATTTAAAAAATCCACAAAATGATTTTGAATGACCGTAAATTGAAACTGTATTAAATAGCAGACACTGTAAAGATATCAGATGAACGTGTATATCATATCATTCACGAATATTTGGGTATGAGAAAGCTCTGTGCAAAGTGGGTGCCGAGCGAGCCCTCTTTCACTCAAAAACTTCATTGGTTCAAACTTTCACTGTTTGAAGATGATCAAGCGTAATAAACTCGAGATTTTGCGTCGATGTGTGATAATGGATGAAACATGGCTCCATCATTTCACTCCGAAGTCCAATCGATAGTCATTCGAGTCGACTGCACACGATGAACCCGCTCCAAAGCGTGAGAAAACTCAACAGTCGGCTGGTAAGATTATGGCGTCTGTATTTTGGGATGCGCATGGAATAATGTTCACTGACTACCTTGAAAAAGGAAGGACCATCAACAGCGACTATTACATAGCGTTATTGGATCGTTTGAAGGACCGTAAATTGGCCGCATTTGGAGAAAAAGGATGTGTTGCTTCACCGTCTTTCGTGCTTATGTCACTACGTCTAAACTTAGCATACCAATTCTTGATGGTTGATTTTCCTGGGGCTGTGTCAAGAAACTCGGCATCAAGCCAAGTTTTTGCTGCAACTGTATCTTTTCCCTTCAAAAGCAATATTTTATCAACAGGTGAAATTCCTTTTTAACCATTTTTTTCACAATAACAAAAGTTGCTTTACTCAAAATGCTATAATTCACAAACTAATGATCCGACAGCTGTCAAATTTATACACGCATCTTTTGAGGGTTAGGGTTAACTAATAAACATATGGGTCTTATTCTAGTAGCACCATCTATTTGTTAGGCCGGGGACTTTTCAATTGACCTGTTACAAAGATTTTAGAGAAAATGAGAGGACAAGACATAAAAGTGATAAAAAATATCATGTATGGAAAAGTACATTTTACTTCTCGTAAAAAGAAAAGGACTTTTAGGATATGTCTATTTTAGTATAGGAAAAACCATCTAAAATTTATAGATTTTGAGATATTGCATATAAACAGAAGTAAACCTTCAGAATTCTATAGTATTGGAGCAACTAAAGCCAAGAGATTGCAATTATATACAACTATATGATTAAATAATTAATTCCCCTAAAATCAATTAACCGATATAAAAATATCTGTTTTATAATAAGGTCAGAAAATCAATTATTTTCGAATTAGATAAGGGACGAACAGAAACGACATTCCGCAGACATCAGGTTATACTAATAAAACTAATGAAGAAGCGAGTTTTGATTCAAAACTTGAAATACCAATAAGCAACGATCACAAGGGATAATGCTTGGTTAATAAGATGGCCTATATATGATTCTTCATTTAATGGTCCGATTCAAACCTATCATGTGGGTTCAGTAGGGTTCACTAGTAGTGATTCCACACATCATTATTTTCTCTTTTCCACCATATGTTTAAGATCATCAGAGATGTCGAACGGTCTTCCGTAAATTACATATAAAACCCGCAGAAATATTGGTTCCGTAGAAACTAGCCTTCAATATATTTGGTATCCATTGTAGCGACCGCTACGACCCTTTAGGCCACAACGCATTCACTTACATTACTTACTCAGAGGTTGGCAGCGCCGGTATATTGGTACCATGCGGTTCCCGGCTATAAAAGACCACCACGACGACGTCTCGCTCTCTTTTCTTTTCTCTATCCCCTTGAAACAGTACCAACCGTGTTCGACGGAGACGTAGCCAAAATTATTGGCGGTGACTTCAACGCACACCACCCTTCGTGGAGCAGCCTTCGAGCTAATCAGCCAGTGGTGGATATCGACCCACTGAGCTCGGATCTAGGTCTAGGACTGATAATCCCAGCAGAGCCGATACACTACCACAACCTGCATACACTTCCATCAACAACTGATTTCTTCATAATCCAAAACACACAATATCCCGTTGACGTACGAGTTCTCGATGAAATGGACTCCGATCACGGCCCGATTATTCTGACGGTGGGAGACTCCCGGGTGATCGAAACC
This sequence comes from Rhynchophorus ferrugineus, assembly GCF_030347505.1. Lineage (NCBI taxonomy): Eukaryota > Metazoa > Arthropoda > Insecta > Coleoptera > Curculionidae > Rhynchophorus > Rhynchophorus ferrugineus. Next base: position 2,932,794 of record NW_027472589.1, on the reverse strand, counting down.
CCGTATGGAAAATAAACCCGAGAAACCGACTGGAAACTATTTCAAGAGATCCTACTGAAAATAGGTCCAATCCCCAAAATAAACAACCGCGAATAAATCGAGGAAGCAATTACCAAGCTTAGAAATTATATTCAAAATGCTCACAAATAGGCAACGGTCACAATTCCACCTCCGCAAGGCAATTACAACACAGCATTGCCGCCAAATATCAAGGAATTAATTCGCCATAAAAGCAGACTCCACAGAAGAGCTCGTGTAACCTTAGACCCCGACGATAAAAGGAAGGCCAACGAGGCATCCAGTCAAGTCCGTGAGACAGTCAAAGTCTGGAGAGAGGAGAAGTGGGACTCACTTCTCTTCAATCAAAGACTTGACACGCCCGCAGACATATGGAGAATCTCGAAAAGTCCAGCTGGGAAAGTCAAAAAAGACATCCCCCCCTGAAATCTGAAGGGTCATGTAACTTCGCAGTCTCAGACAGCGAAAAAGCCGAGCTCCTGGCCGAATGGTTTGATTCTTTTGAGTCTGTGTCCTGTTCTGGTGGCATCCAAAACCTGCAATATTTCATTATTATCATGAGAATGGAGTCTTTCCTCATGCCCCCTTGCAATTCTCTTGATGTCTTGGCTGACTGTGGGTATCTGAAGGTCTCGATGTAGGTAATAAGTCTTATAGTATTTGGGTGCGATCACAATACCTCTCTGGACTTTGTTCTGAAAAATGTGTATATTATTTATGTTACTCTTTGCAGAACATCCCCATAATTGAGCTCCGTATGTCCATATAGGTTTCAGTATTTGCTTATATAATAGCAATTTATTAAGTACTGACGATTGTGATTTTCTTCCAATTAGCCAGTACATTTTCCTATATTTCAATTACAATTTTATTCTTTTCTTCTTTATATGTTCCTTCCAGCGAAGTTTTGCATCGAGATTTATTCGGAGATATTTAGCGTTGTTGCTATATGGAATGATATTATTATTTAATGTTATTGGTGCTTGTACGGTCTGTTTATAGGTGAACTGCACATGTACAGATTTACTTTCATTAATTTTTATTTTCCAAGCTTGTGTCCAATTATTTATATTGTCGCTTGTCATTTGTTGTAATTTTCGTGAGGCTTCTTCGCTATTGTCTCCGACAGCTCATTGTGATATTTTTCATTTTTGTATATCACAAGTGTAAAGTAGATAAAGCATTGGTCCCAGTACACTTCCTTGTGGTACACCTGCTTTAGCTTCTTTTATTGTAGAGTAAGCTTCTTCTTGTTTGAGTCTAAACATTCTGGTTGTAATGTATGATTTTAATAGTTCGGTGTGTTGTTTTGGTAGCATTTTTTGTAGTTTATGAACAAGGCCTTCATGCCAAACCTTATCGAAAGCCTGTGTTACATCTAAGAATATAGCTGAACATACTTTTTTACTTTCGTAGGCTTTTTCAATAACATCTGTTATTCTGTGGACCTGGTCAATTGATGAGTGCTTCTTAATATACCCAAACTGGTGTGTTTGATATTAAGTTTTTTCTTTAATCGATAATCGAAATAACAAGTATTCATTCAGCCAGTGTATTCAGTTCTCCTGCAAATTCTTTCCACAAAATCGTAGTGAGTGTTAAACATATTCCGACCGACCGACCCGACGAACATACACCATATTACACCAAAAAGTGGCTGAAGTGGTTTATAGTGGAAGAAATAGCAATGGTCAAAACTAGTATTGGGGACTATCGACTGAAATTGACTATCGACTATTTAGTAATTGACTACTTTTTACTATCGACTGTCGTCGCTATTTTCGGTCCGACTGATTTTGTTACTATTTACTATCGATTATTTCATTCGTATACTTATTATAATTTTTATATATATTTAGTATAGTATATTATTTAATAATAGCAATTAACACATTAAAATACAACAAATTTGTGGGGTATTATTCGATTCCATAGAAAAATTCCATTCCTTTTACAGATCCACACAACATTCAAATATAAAAGAAAGTATACTTTGTTTAAAATCAAATTATAAATTGCATATTATGTATTATTATTATTATTGTAATAGTATTCAGTAATTATTTTTTTCCTTCTTTTTTTTTAAAGTTAGTTCGTGAAGAAGGAATTTATACATCTCCGTCTCTCTTATACTACCGTTGGAAAATATAACCACATATAAAATTAACTTCCCCAAGCAATTATCTCTGACCTTTCCTCTCTCACAATTTATACAGGAAAGGATTCGTACTTCTTCATCTGGTATCATGAATTAAAAAAAATAGTCGAACCGTACATTTGAGTGAAAATAGTAATTACTATTTTCATTCGCTAGATTTTTGACTATCAACTGTTTTGCGACTATCGACTGTTTCGACTGTTTTAAGTAGATACTTCCGAACACTAGTCAAATCGTTATTTGTATCGCACCAGGTGATTTTGTATTCCGGCCTTTGACGTTCTATCATTTACTTCGTTATTCACTATCTAATTATACGGGATTCATTAGCTACGACGACGCGCGATTGGAAATACCGTGACCAGGGGTGGAAAGATACCGAAGGGTGAGTGAGAGACGGAGAGGCCAGCGGAATATTTAATCAGCCAGTTCGGCGGTTTCTTACGGGAGTCGATGTATTGGAAAAAGTCCCTTATCAGACGGCCCGTCGAAGATCATGATCCAATTTTAGTGACTCAATTTCGGGACACAAGCGCGGCCCTTTTTTTCTCCCTCCCTTTTGTTTGCCTTAATGGCACGACCGCCAGACCTCAATTTACGGGGAATTTATGGAAATTCTTGGTGCTCCGAATAACCGTAAATCAAAGCATCGGGTTAATAAAGTTCCCAGTGCCGCCCACGCAGCCCCGCTCCGCCATCCATCCTGTCGGTGGTTTTTTTTTTTATACGCCCCCAGCCCCCGAAAAGTTCCCGAAGGGCGACGAAGCCCCGTCCTGCGGGTGGCAGGAAAAGGTAAAGAAAGCGAAGAGGACAGACTGGTTATATAACGTTAGCCTTTAAATTGTTGGGGAATGTAGACTGTTTTTTTTTTCAGCGTTATATCGTACGAGAGAAGAATGAACGGGCCAAAAATCGATAAGGCGCACATTAAGTTCGTGTAAATCGACGGAATACCTAGACAGTGTTTTATTTATTCTCCACTATTCTCGCTGGAAATTTCTGTTAAGCTCGGAGGTCTCTGTCTGGTGAATAATATATATATATATATATATATATATATATATATATATATATTTGCAAAATTTCTTTTTATTCAAACGAGTGCACTTCCGAGATGGTCCCATTGGAACCAAGTCAGGAACTGATGGGGGGAAGGGATGGAAATCGAGGGGAAATGCTCAAATTGCAGAGGCACGTACAAAGTTCTCGCATATTTTTTATTCAAAATAATCAGATATTTGTCTATAATTGTTGAGCTGATGTGACGGAAAATCCGAAGTAATTTAGTGTAAAACCATTCAGTTTACTTTTTAAGCACTAATCTTATGATATGAGGCGTCGTAGAAACAAAGTAGACAACTGTTTGTGTGGTGTAACGATTAGAACGTTATGCTCACACGCGGCGGTCGAGTCTTCGATTCTCAACGGGGCTAGCATTTTTTTTTGTTCTAGTATGGTTGGAAAATTTGTCAGATCACCTAGACTAGGCAGCGGACCCAGGGCCTGAAACTTTCCTTATTTTCAATCATTGTTTCTCCTATTTTTCCTCATACGGGCTGTATTTCTAATTGGGCCATCCATTGAAATACCTATAATAATATATAAAATAACTGCGGGACGAAAGGGAAAAATGAAATATTTTTAACAAAAAAATTGACCGGCTTCAACAAATAAATAAGGAACTCACTAAAAATTCAAAAATAATCAAACTCAGATTTTTTACACACAAAAAAAAACGTTTTGAAATAAAATATGTACATAATAATCGTTGTAATAACTAAATAATTATATTCTACTATATACACACAATCTAACTTAATTATCTATTTACAATATTATATTAACTACTACCAACAGTCAGTTTGAAGTCGGTACCGAGATTAAACAATATAAAAATAATAATAAAATTTTGTGACATACACAAAATTAAATTACGAACAAAACAAATCCAATTTGTTGCTCGGCACCGACCTGAAACTGATGAGTTGGTAGTAGTTAAAATAATATTTTAAATAGACAAATAGGTTTAGGTAGGTATTAAGCTAAATTGTGTGTATATAGTAGAATATAAGATACGTGTAGCAGACAGTTTAAATAAGTTTTTAATTTATTTTTATTTAGTTATTACAAGGATTATTATGTACATATTTTATTTCAAAACTTTTTTTTGTGATAAAAATCTAAGATTGATTATTTTTTAATTTTTAGTAAGTTCCTTATATATTTTTCGAAGCCGGTCAATTTTTTGTTAAAAATATTTTTTAGGATATTGTTCCAGCATATTTTCCGAAGCAATGAGTCCATATCCTTATTCTGACCTCATCTTATAACTAACACCCGGAAAAATAATATGACCATAAAGTAACTGTTCATACAACAGCTTATACTTTTACAAATAGTTTAAAAATTCTACTTCGTCACGTAATATACACATGCAGCTTTTAATTTTATAAAAATGTTCAGCTCACGTTATTACGGGATAAATTCGTTCTAAATGTTTTTATTTACTTGAAGCTTTATCAGTTCAATGTATTTTACACAAAGTTGACATCAACACAAAGTTGGTTATGTAACACCATCTGACCAATAGAAATATCAAAAGAAAGCATAAGTATGAAAGAAGTATTTATCATTAATATGGATTTAGTCAGAAGGCTTTCTTAAGGCTTATACTAGATAATTAGAAGTACCAAAAGTATTAAGCGTGGAGGATATTGATCTACTACTCATTATTCTGTCTCTTAAGGTTCAAATTAGTTTGTTTTTCCTCCTGAGATTTGTAACATGACGGGGGTTTTTATTTATATTTCGATCGTTGGCAACACTAACTATCGTTAGGTTCCATCTGACTGGGAGTTCGATCTTTGCACTGACTTCAGGATGCTTTGTTTTTGGAGATCACCAACTTGCAAGCTCGTCATGTGACTAACAATGAGACTGAATCATTTTTGGGTCCTAATCAATAAAATTTAGCTGTGAAAGCATATTGATTGATATAAACTGTATAAATTCTCTTTTAATGTTAAAAAAACTGTTGTTTCAAGCCAAGATATGTCACACCAATTAAAATTGTTATGACAAATCGATTAACTAACGTTTCGCCTTCATTCCTATCGATACTGCATGGAAATCACTCTTACGGGCATGTGGAATAATCGCCGGCTTTTGCGTAGTACCCGTGATGGCATGAATATTGAAAAAATTACACCAGCACAGATCACAGTATTCCAATGAGAAAAAATGAAAGTTGTGCCCTGTCCTTGCTCGTTCTCAGCTCGATGATCGGCAGACCAACCAGCATAGACGTCTATGATGGCTTGTTAACTAGGTTGAGGCAAGGAAAAGTGACTTAGCATATTATGTTGCAGCAATAACTGCATAGAACGCCGCCTCGCGTCCGAACTGGTCCTACGATTTGTTTATATTTTAATATTTTCTACTTCTGGTTTGGTTTACGACGAAACATCGGTATTTATGATGTTTTTTTTTATTTTCGAAGTTTAGCATGATTTAAGAACAGTTAGTCAATATAACTAGGACAGTGAATTAATTTTAAGGCACCCAGTGACTTGTAACTATCTGAACGAGAAAAAATAAAATAGTGGATTACGAAAATGTACACGATTTTGGACCTGAGCAACAAAAGCTATAAGGCAATTTATAAACCCATTCGTTAAAATTGGTTCTAGTTTTTGAAATGTTCAATGGATTCATTATTTTACTATTTTTTTTACCATTAACGACCGTTTATTCAATTAAAAAGTATAAATCAGCAATGATCAGAGGTTTAACTAAGTCTTCTATACTGCTTGGGGTCTGTTTCACGCATTAGGTTCAGCAGTAATCGCTCATCATGTCTTAGTCCCAGAAGTTTTCAACAGTTGGCACAGAAAATTAAAAGTATACATTTTCATCAAGTGACCACTTGTACAGATCTGTTCTGCACGTATTACAAAACATTTTGGTATCCATTGGTTAGGGTTTAATACCGAAAAACCAAAGTACTGCACATACGCATCTTTGAGTGCATTTAACATGATTTTTTCCACATATTGCAATCAATTAACATAGAAAAACAATGCAAAATGTAATAAACTAATATGTATAATATTACAATAAAATATATAATATATATGTTAATCAAATTTCTGAGAATAGTTGTTAAACGCTATATTGTAGGGTGTGTAAGATTTAGATATGTCTATAGCTACCCAAATTATACGATAAATAACATTCGTATTATATGCACCAGCAGATAATGTAGCAATTCCTCTAGAAGGAAAGACAGTGATTAAATACCAAGACAAGGAAGAAATTAGCGTAAGCAGGAAGAAAGTAGCGGAAGAACCAAATAAGCAGAATGATATTGGTAATAGAATACACAATATATCTAAAGTGTTGAAATCAATCGATAAACCATCTTAAATCGAAACAGTGAAGAACATTGAGGTGATGCTACAGAGATTTCAACAAATAAGTGATTGAAAAGGAAAATGCAAGATGCAACATGGAATACTTTCCAGCAGCCAAATGAAGAAAAGTAAATGTTTTACCAAAGCGCAATATATTATTTCATTGTTCTTTTAATTTATTAATGAGCACTTTTAATAAGGACGTATAAAATCCAACAACTTGCTGTCTTTTTCGGTATAGTTACCTCCTATTATAAAAAAAATGTATTACAATTAGAAGAAGAAGAATACATTAGAATATTGTTATTGATTCCATTTTTGGTACGAGGGTCACTATTTATATTTCGGGAATAGGACAAAAAACAAATAGTTAAGCTGCGTATAATTTTTTGTTGTTTTTCAAAGTACTCGCCACGATGATCGATATACTTCTGCATACGCTTAAACCAATTTTCAAAGCATTTATTCCATTCCGAATGAGCTATCTTCAAAACACGATTTTTGAACGCTTCAATAGCCTCTTCGGGCGATGTAAATCGTTAACCACGCAGTTTATTCTTTAACGATGGGATCAAAAAGAAGTTAATGGGTGCCAAATCAGGGCTGTATGGCGGATGACTCATCAATTCGATGTTTTGAGTGCTCAAATAGTCTCTTGTTTGAGAGCTCGTATTGTCATGATGAAGAACAACAATCCGGCCTCTCTTGTTTGTTTTCCTTATTTCACCGAAGACTTCTGGCAAACAAATGGTTGTGTACCAATCAGAATTTACTGTTCTACGATCCTCTAGGGACACTGTTGCAGTATGACCAGTTTTTCAGAAAATAAACAAATAGAGATAAAATGTTCTGAGTACGTATATCGTCAAACAGTGTTGCCAATTCCCGAAATATAAATAGTGACCCTCGTATTAACTACTTCTTATATTTAAACTATCGTGAAAATTCATGACATTTCATTTAAACATTTAGCTTTTATTATCTTTTCTTCAAATATCTGTAAAATCAGAAAGTTATAAGTATATTAACAAATAAACAAAAAACGTTTACAAATACGACCAATTTTCATTCTTATCTTGGCTAAAATTTTCAAATAAGTTCTGGTTACATATTATCTAACATAAAAATATATTCTTTTTCCATAGAAATCTACAAAATTAGCGTTACAAAATTATAAAATTTTACTAATAATTCATACCTTACACTTTATACACTTATTTTCTAATTGTATGCCGCTAATTTTCTCTATTAAATAATAAATAATTATATTACCTCAAAAAACATTTTGTAACCTAAAAATTACTTAATAACCACAACTTACGAAAATGTTATGAAATCTCTAAGCTATTTCCAATTCTAATTCTCTAATTTTCTAAGTTTTTGTTTCATCTGCTAGGGTACAAAAGTTGACACGAACGTGTAAGTATGGCGTTCCTCTTAGAACTCAGTAGGTTTATATTGTGTAATGTCTGGACCAGTTGGTACCGCCGCAGCTCCCAAGATTGCACGATAGATTACACGTTTGCACATTAAACTATCCATGCAATACTAATTACTAGACAACCTTCGATAGGTTACCTTGTAGTTGAAAATTACGCCTATACAATTTGAATCATCCTATTTAATTGTTGCCAAGTTCGTGCGGTTGGAAAAATCCTAAATGTAACGTATAGGAAACGACGTAGATGATCATCTATCGACTCTAAACAACGTTAATCGAGCTTTAATCTATCACGTGATGGATGGACAGCAGCTCGAGGGACCAAAATGTCGTTAAAAATGATTTTAAAGTGTTTTCGGGTTCTAGTTGGCGCTGCTGGCACCCTGCCCGTGTTCAACATCTGGGTTTATATTTCTGAGTATTTTGTAGACCGTTATTCTACTATGTAAAATTCGACATGCCTCAAGGTCGCTACAACTGGTAATATAGCAGTATGATTTCCCCTCTGTGGTGGAGTGTAGGACTTGATATTTATCTGCTGTATATAATTATGATTTTTAAAGGTACTACTCATCACTAGTCACTAATTTTGCCAAGATTATATTGTATTTCCTCTCTCTTTTCTGTAATAAACCCATCATGTTGATGTTTACCATCGTTCCTATATCACTTCTGCTGAATGTTTATTCTGCTGAAACCGTTCCCTTTTGTTCCACTTTCAGAGCGCCTAAGTTTTTAGGAGAAAAGCGAAGGTAGTTGTGCAAGAAGTTGACACTAAGGTCTATCAGACTACCAAGAGTTTTGAACCGTTTTGTCACATTAGCTAAGATAAGTTTATAGCTTCACATTGTTCAAAAATGTAGTCCTAGCATTTTTAACATTGTTAAAATAATCGAAAATGTTTTGCCATCGCTGGTTTGTGTGATTAAAATGATTTGGAGTACAAAATAATAGGCCGGAGAGTGGTGTCAGACTATGAACTTATTGGCCATATTTAGTTTCCTTTGCTTTGTGGTTATTCTACATAATTATGCATCGTCTTCCGTGCATTCTTTTTTTCCTGTGAATATTCCTTGCATTTTCGCAAAGTTTATATCTGGGCATATTTACTACAAAGTCTCCTTTAACACACGAGGGTTTATATGAACTGGATCTACAGTTTAACGTGGGCTCCGAACCACGGTCCTCGGCATTAAGCCAACAGACTGGTCAGAGACCAACTTAGAAATCATCCTAGAAGACATACGGTCTTAACCAGCCTGGTTACTGGCGTGACTGGGATCATTTTCCTTGTCGGTTTTTGCACTCTTGCCTAAGGACAATCACAAACATACATTTACGACCATGTCCCAGCAGGATTCGAGTTTGCGACTATCGCAACAGTAGGACTACCGTCCTGTCGCCTTTACCACTGCGCCAACCAAGCCGGCAGAAATAAAATTTGCATCAAAATGTGTTTTGATATACCGTCTATTGTACTAGTATTAATGAAAACAACTGTTAAACAATTTAACCAGATGGGAAAAACTTTCTTCAATCAAGAATTTTCAAATATTCAAAGTTCAGAACAAAATATTCTACTTTTATTGCCAACATCATCACTTAACATAAATCTTCATTCTTAGAAAGACTGAAAGACTGGTCCTCAGTCCACAACTAACCTTATTAAGACCACCAAATAGATCTTAACCACGTTTTTGAGCATAAAACATAAAAAAAGATTTATCAAGAAACGAAGACATATACAGACTGTTACTCGAAGAATTCCTTGATATGGTTTGACAGGTAATGTAACATATAAACTACCGATGTTGAAGCACTCTCTTTCTGCGAGATTTAACCACATTTCTCTAACTTTTGCTGCTTTGGATGAAGATAAACAGCTTGTTATGAATTTTTGCCGATATATTATTAGATGAGAGTGCCTAATTATAACACAAAATCAATAAAATAATCCATCAATATAAGTCTGCTTACATCACACACAGCTTTGGAACGTTGTTTTTCTTTTAAATCCTCTTTTGCAGAAATAACATGTCAACAGTATTGTCAGGTGTCACGTTACAAATTCCACTCAGTTTTATATTCTTCGAGTCACTGACGTGTACCACAGACGCCCTATAAACACAACAACAAGACTAGCGAAGGAAAAAAAAACAATTTTCGAAATGGCAAATTTGAAATTCCAATTCGGTGCCAATGTAAATTCGGTTTCGCAGTAACATTTCAATGCTTCGGAAGACTGTTTACCTGTTTTGCGTTTAGCGATACCTCGACAAATCTTACAGCTGATTGTAAGTGTTCGTTGGCTTCGAAATCGTATTTATTTAATTCATCATATCATTATTATTTTGGTACTTTTCTTGTGTCGTTTTTTTTGGGGCTATACCTGTCATGAATGGTTGGTTTTTATTATTAATATTGATCGTTGATGTTAAATACGTTAGATTGATAGACGGCATAGAAATGGTGGAATAATAATGCACCCAATACGCAAAATAACATTCTATAAATGTCGTGAACGAAAGTGAGATAACATTTAGGAATTTATTAGGTACTGGTACGTTTGCTGATGAATTCCTGTCCAATATATAATAAATATATATAATTTAGCTTAATAACAAGTACAAAACAAGTCCCCGGCCTGACACATAGATGGCGCTACCAGAACTAAATCCATATCATATCATATTTTAGTCAGCTCATATTTTAGTTAGTCCTAAACCTCAAAAGACACGTGTATAAATTTGACAGCTGTTGGATCATTAGTTTGTGAATTATAGTATTTTGAGTGAAGCAAATTTTGTTATTATAAAAAAAAATTGATAAAAAAGGATTTCGCGTGTTGATAAAATATTGCTTTTTGAAGGGAAAAATACATTCGAAGCAAAAACCTGACCCTACCTCAGGAAAATTAACCAACAAGGATTGGTGGGCTAAGTTTAGACGTGGTAAAACGAGCACCGAAGACGGTGAACGCTGTGGACGCCCAAAAGCGGTTGTTATCGATGAAAACATTTAAAAAATCCACAAAATGATTTTGAATGACCGTAAATAAAATTGAATGAAATAGCAGACACTCTAAATATATCAACTGAATGTGTACATCATATCATTCACGAATATTTAGGTATGAGAAAGCTCTGTGCAAAGTGGGTGCCGCGCGAGCTCACTTTTGACCAAAAACAACGACGAATTGATGATTCACAGCAGTGTTTGAAGATGATCAAGCGTAATAAACCCGAGTCATTTCACTCCGTAGTCCAATCGACAGTCATCCGAGTGGGCTGCATACGATGAACGAGCTTCAAAGTGTGGGAAAACGCAACAGTCGGCTGGCAAGGTTATAGCACCTGTATTTTGGGATGCGCATGGAATAAATTTCATTGACTACCTTGAAAAAGGAAGGACCATCAACAGTGACTATTACATACCGTTATTGGACCATTTGAAGGAACGAAAAACGGCCGCATTTGAAGAAAAAGAAAGTGCTGCTTCACCAAGACAATGCACCGTGTCAAAAGTCCATGAATTGGGCTTCGAATTGCTTCCTCATCTGCCGTATTCTCCAGATCTGGCCACCAGCAACTATTTCTTGTTCTCAGACCTCAAAAGAATGCTCGCTGGGAAGAAATTTTCGTCAAATGAAGAGGTGATCGAAGAAACTGAGGCCAATTTTGAAGCGAAGGACAAATCGTACTACAAAAATGGTATCGAAATGTTGGAGTATATCAGTATTTTGTATTTGATTTTTTTTTCATACATTTTTGTATTTTTATTTGCTTAAAATAATCGTATGTAAAATTTTGGTAGGGGAGTATTGTAGCGACCTTGAGGCATGTTGAATTTTACATAGTGGAATAACGGTCTACAAAATACCCAGAAATAAAATCCCAGATGTTGAAGACGGGCGGGGTGCCAGCAGCGCCAACTAGAACCCGATAACGAATAGCTGGCAACCCCGAGACGTTTATCTGTAATATTATTGAAGGGTATTTCCATTCATTCAGTTACCAACTATCGTTTGGTTTAGACGTGCCATCATCGACTGCCCAAGCATCGTCACCAGGTAACACCGCTGCCATCCGTTTTATCTATTTTGTATTTTCCACATTTTTATATTACTTCAATAAATAACGGTAACATAATATAAACACCACTGTTTCATTTCGTTTTACCTCCATTCACTGAGCCACATCATTTACCCTAAACTAAATTCTCTAAATCAAAGTGGTGCTCAATTTCTTCCGAATAATAAACAATAATTAAAAGAATATTTGTTAAAAAAAACAACAATAATAAAGAAACAGGGAAATAGTCGTGATAAAAAAAGAATCAGTTCCATACACCACCGCGATAACCTCTCTGACACCTCAAGAAACTGATGACAAAAATACAGATGATGTCTTGTTTTGGCTAATGTCGGAACGTGTAGATATCTTTAAAATTCCTCGGCAGTTTATTTATCTCTCGACGAACGTATAGAGCGATTTTTTTAACGAGCAAAATTTTTAATAGTAGTTTCAGTTTGATATATAATATTAGTTAATTAAATGTTTGCATATGTATATTGACTTTTGGACTTTTTTGTACAATAAAAAATGATATAACAGGATCTTTACCCAATGCGGTCGCTTATTATTCATTCAGTTCGTACGTCAAACGCAGAAATATATGAGAATGTTATCTGTTCACTTAATAATACCAGGGCCACTATTTATATTTCGGAAATAGGAAAAAAACAAATAGTTAAGGTACAAATATATTTTTATTGTTTTTCTAAGTACTCGCCACGATGATCGATACACTTCTGCATACGCTTATACCAATTTTCAAAGCATTTATTCCATTCCGAATGAGGTATCTTCAAAACATGATTTTTAAACGATTCAATAGCTTCTTCGGGCGATGAAAATTGTTGACCACGCAGTTTATTCTTCGGATGGGAACAAACAGAAGTCATTGTACCAAATCAGGGCTGTACGGAGGATGACACATCAATTCGATATTTTGAATGCTCAAATACTCTCTTGTTTGAGCCAATGTGCGAGAGCTGGCATTGTCGTGATGAACACAGTGCCATTGTTATATCTTATGTAAACAGCTAAACTATCAACCACAAGAAACACTACTGCTGCAACATATGCTGACGGTACAGCGGTTTTATCATCACACGAGAATCCAATATCAGCCACAAGAAACTTCATCTTAACAAAGACAAATTGTGGTTGAAAACGTGGCGTATCAAAGCAAATGAGACAAAATCTACCCATATGACATTCACCCTCTGTAGAAGAACTTGTCCCCCAGTAAAACTGAATAACAATCATGAACTTCCGCAAGCAGACAACGTTAAATATCTGGGAATGCATTTTGATCGACGTTTGACGTGGAAAAAACATATAGTGACAAAACGCAAACAGCTTGGGCTTAAACTAAACCAAATGTATTGACTGATAGGGCGTAAATCTAAATTATCATTAGATAACAAGGTTTTGCTGTTTAAGTCAATACTTAGGCCCATTTGGACCAATGGTATTGAACTGTGAGGTACTACTAGCAAATCTAACATAGATATCCACCAGAGGTTCCAGAACAAAGTGTCGCGAGTCATCGTCGATGCCCCATATTTCGTGTCCAACAAACTGATTCAACGCGATATCCCCTTAGAACCCACAACGAGTGTTATTCGAAGTGCATAGTACTCTGAAAGACTATTAGTGCACTCAATCTCAATGCACTCGCCAAACAGTTAAATGTGCGCGATGACAGTGAAGTGCGTAGGCAATAATTCTTATTACCCACGAGCAGATTGTTGACGTTCTAAGAGATTAATAAAAATAAATCTAAATACTCAAAATTGAATTAATAAGCCATCTTTGATTTTTATTACATGCTTTTAAATATTGCACCATAGAAATAATTGTCTATAATGTTTCTTTAACTTTACGTATGATATGGTTAGTGCTTAAAAAGCTAACTGACTAACTTTTACACTGAGCTACTTCCAATTTCTCGTCACATCAGTTCAGCAATGACACTATACACCAATATCTGATTATTTTAGATAAAGAAATATGTGGAAATATTGTACGTGCCTTTGAAATTTTAGGTTTTTCCTCGATTTCCCCCCCTTCCCCCCATCAGATCCTAACTTGGTTCCAATTGGACCACCTCAGAAGTACACTGTTTCAAATAAAGAAAGAATTTTGAAAATCGGTCCATAATTGATGGAGAAATCGGCGAACATCCATTAGAAAAATATACAACCGAACATTGAACCTCCTCCTTTTTTGAAGTCAGTTGAAAATAAAATCACTTATCCTTAAGCGGACCTATAAGGACTGGAGTGCCTCAAGTGTGTTGGGGTCAGAGCTTTATCTCTTTTACCTCAGTGATCTCTCCGACAATATTATAGAGCACAATTGCTACCTTTTCTGATAACACGATAATATTAGCCGTAGTAGAGTCTGTAAAGGGTTCAGCCCGAAAGGTGCAATATGCTCTTGTTAGAGTTGCTATTTATACTCACAAATAGCGAATCAAAATCTAGACACATTGAGCTCACAAATTGGAGCCTGTCTATTAACGACGTGCAAGTTCCATTTGCCAACACAGCAAAATATCTTGGCATAACCCTGGATTTGATGGAAGGGGCATATAAAAAGGAAGCGCGATCGACTCAGCATTAAGTTCAAAAAAATGTATTTGTTGTGGGTGGAAACTTCCAGTTACCAACCTACAACAAGCTTATTTTATGTGACTAGCAATTATAGTTAATTTGGTCGGAACCAGGAAGTTTTGCAGTCAGGATGCGGACGATATTGTCTGTGAAAATCTGTTCGTTTTTATCTTAATTGCATTTATTAATTAGTTACCAGACTGTAGACGTGTTCTCGTCACGGTTGACGATTCAACAGATCGCTGATATAAACAATAATTACAGTTCCTGTTAACTTTGTCCTAATTTCAGTTTATTTTTAGCGTTTACGATAGTTTTTTATGGTTTCCTTTTATTCAAAGTATTGTGCATCGATAGCCGCTATAGTTTTTCCCATCATTCGGGCGATTTACGGACTCCGATCTCGGAAAAACGTTGTACCTTTTCAGGGTACCCACGAATCGACCCAGAGAAGTGAAGCGCTGCTTAGACAGGTCACGACTCATATGTCGGAACAAATAGTCATCAGAAGGAGCAAAGTCTGGAGAATACAGCGGGTGGAGTAGCACATTCCATTATGATGTTTCCAAGTATGTTTTCACTGGCTTTGTAACATGTCGAGCGTTGGCATGCTACAGAGTAACATTGTTGTGTCTTCGCTTAGGTTTTAGTGGCTCAAAGTATACCACTAGTTTGGAGGACCAAAAAGCCAATGAGTTCAAACAGTCGTACACATTTCAGACAGGTTAGCATTTAATAATTGTATTGATTCCAGACCATACGAATTGACTGAAAATACTATTTCGAATTGTTTCAACGTCGCTTGACTTCCATTGCTTGACAGTCAAACTGTTGGATGGTAATTAATTGGTAATCGATCGTAGAGCTGTGTTGTGACTGCGTTGGACTGCCAGTTGGTTTGATCTTTTATTGCAACCCCATATTTGCAGCCCATAGGTTCAAATAAGCTTTATGATTGACAGATAAACCAATCTCTTTGATTTTAAGTCACTCTTTCGACGAACTAGTACAGTTGCTTGACTGATCGGTTGGTTTGAGTCTAAACTGATCAGTTTCTTGTCGAGGTATTTAGCTAATTCTGCTTGAGGAATTGGGTATTCGTCAAGTGATACAACTAGGCTCTTGTTATTTCTCCACCACGAAAAATTAACATAGACATTTGGAGCTATTAAGCTGTATTTTCCAGTCTCTAGTCAATTTGAAGATGTTGTTGATGGCTGCTTGTATTCTTTACAGTCTTAGGCAGAGATACATCTTCTGCCTTATAACTGTGTCATCGGTAAATATTCCAAGTACGGTTTCTGTTGTTGTTTGGATATCAGCAGTGTAGAGTAGATAAAGGAGTGGTCCCTTGGGGTAGACACTACCTTTGAGAAATTTTCCAAGTGCCATATTCCGTGAAAAGTTTGCAAGACGTCCAAGGGCAGTATTTTTTTTTCGAATGCCTTCTCAACAACTGCTGTTACTGCGTGCCCTTGGTCGATTATCGAGTGGTATATTATTCGAGTAACGTATATTACAGACAATACAATACAGCAGACTGAATTTGTGCAATTATATTACGAGTTTACCTGACAAACCTGCAGAACAAGTCGAATCTTACTGGCCTATTTCGCTACTACCTGCAATATCAAAGCTATTTGAGAAGCTGATATATAAACGTGTTAAACATTTGGTAATAATACCAGATTTCCAGTTTGGTTTTCGAAATCGCCATTCAACTATCGATCAAGTGCACAGAGTAACTGCGGCTATTGAAAGAGCGTTTGAAGAAAAGAAATACTGCCCTGCAATATTCCTGGATGTCTCACAAGCTTTTGATCGGGTTTGGCATTTGGGATTAATCTGTAAGATGAGCAAATTGTTACCGCGTAACTATTGTCAATTGCTGGAGTCATATTTATTCGGAAGAAAATTTAGAGTATCGCACGAAAAGGCGTTCTCGACATTTAAAAATATCTCGGCTGGAGTTCCACAAGGTAGCGTCTTAGGACCTCTCCTGTATCTGCTCTACACTGCTGACATTCCAACAACAAAAGAAACACTTCTTGGAACCTTTGCAGATGACACAGTTATTATGGCGAAAGATATATCTCTGCCTAGGGCAATAGAAAAAGTGCAAGTGGCAGTCAACAATATCTACAAATGGACAAAAGATTGGAAAATTCAACTTAATAGCTCCAAATCTGTCCACGTTAATTTTGCATTAAGGCGAAATAATAAAAACTTAATTATATCACTCAATGGATGCCCGATTCCTCAAACAGAATCAGCAAAATACGTTGGAATCCATCTTGACGGTAGATTAAATTGGAAGCATCACGTTAGACAAAAAGCAAAACACATTAGAAACAAAATAAAACAACTATACTTGTTAGTCGGAAGATACTCTCAACTTGATCTAAAATCAAAGAGGTTGATCTATAATACAATTATAAAGCCAATTTGGACCTATGGGGTGCAAATATGGGGTTGCACTAAATATTCAAATCAGTTAGTCATACAGCGCTGTGAAAACAAGATTCTTCGATTGATTACCAATGCCTATCGCTATGTAACCAATGAAGAACTGCACAATGACCTGGAAATCAAATGGATTTGCGTTGTGCAGGATTTCGCCTTGAAACACGAAAGAAGATTACTAAATCATTCTAACGTGGAAGCAATACAACTGCTGGACAGCGCACAGGATGTCAGGAGACTGAAACGAACAAAACCATACGAACTTGTGTGAACATTTAGTGTGTATTATTAGTATAAACTATAGCTATAAGTTAATAATTAATAAATAATTATAATTTTATAATTGAGGAATACATACTGATGTATTTTCTCGTACTCGTCTTGCTTGTTAATTAATCCAAGCACATAGGAAAAGTAGTAATAAATTAATTGTAATAATAATAATTAAGATTGTACTAAGCGTATCTAATAAAGATGTTATAAAAAAATATTTCGAGTTTGCTGCTCAAGATAGTCTATGCTTTTGTGTCTTACGTTTAAACTGATTTGTCCCTACATTATACGTCTAAACGTAATATTAGGTATATATTAGTGGATGGCTCGTTGCTTTGGTATTTTTATTTCAATTTATTTATCGCTAGATTATTTGTTATCTTTTGTATTTTTAGGCGATGAAATTGCTGTTTCTTCAGGTTGTTAATTTTCAGTGGCAGGTGGACCTTGCAGAGTTTGAATCTTTGTTTTAACTCTTCCTTTGATATGAGCATCTTCAGAAAATGAAATTCAAGGTAGTTTTGTAGCCAGCAATGCCTACATTTTTCAGTAACTATCGTTCTTTTGTGGGTTAATTTATATTTTCCAAAATTTGAGCCATTGTTTATTATATTTAACTATATAACTATTATTCTTAAAATTTGAGGCATGTGTGTTTAGACATATCAAACAGGAAACGTTATTTTAGATGTATTTGGATATTTGGCTAATAGGGAGCACTGAGAATAGTACTTCATCGATCTTAATAATAAATAATAACAAATAATATAGAGAATAAAAAATGAAATATGAAGAATCCATTCGATATTTTTTGTTCTCGAAGTCAAAAAGATAAATATTTAACTGTTCTTAGAATTTCGGGCGTATGTGTTTAGACACATCTAATAGGAAACGTTACTTCGTATGTGTGTAAACTTTTGCCCAATAGAGAGTACTGAGAATACTACTTCATCGACCATAATATAATTATATGGAGAGTAAAAAATTGAATATGAGAAATCCGTTCGATATTTTTCGTTCTCCTAGCCGAAAAAACAAAGGGAAATAAACCGTATCGGAATTCGCAAGAGATTTACGAAGCAAGACGGTGGTTTTTTCATTTTTCGGCGAGCCAGAGAGGTTATCAGTCCGGGTAACCGAATCATTTGGTGGCCGAATGTGTATTTACAATGTTATGCGTGATAGAACAAAGCGAGTTGGGTGCGGAAAGCGCCAGCCGACTATGATGCAACCGTATCACTGACGAAGCGACGGCATGTGCTGTATGAACCTTAAGGTCATCGATTCGAATTTTTTACGGTCGCGTAATGCAGTGTGTGTATGGCTGATAATCGGGTTTTGCTTTTCGAACGAACAATCCTCGCTCTCGAATAATCAATAAAATATGTTACACGAACCGAACTACGAACAACGAACAAGGATATCAAAAATCGCTCCGAATATCTATGGTACTTAGAATTCCATCTAGTAAATAGATATTTTAAACTTTTTAATTTTGGGTCGTTTTTTTTAAAGGTTTGAACGATAATGTAAAGGAAATAGGCGGGATGGTCGCTTCTTTCTAATTGTAGAATTCGTATTCATTCATTTACGAACACTTAGCAACAGAAATAATTACCATGAATGGCAACATTGTTGATGTTTCTTCGGCGACTGTATTTGCCAGTCGTGATATCTTAACACATCATCAGGGATGTTAAAATATTATAAGAGTTCATTTCTGAAGACGCGACGCTCAGAGCCACCGCCTTTTTCTTAATCAATTTATTTTACTGCGTTTTGTGCCACCTAAACTGAGTTTCATCAGATGGTGATTCGCCGAGCCTTCCAGTTTTCTCTTATTAATGCCCATTTATTATTTATTAACCTCCATTTGCTAAGTTCTATTTATTATATTATATTTACTAGTCATCATTTATTATATTCGATTTATTATTTTCCTTTAACTATTTCCTATTTGTTATTCTCTATTCATTGTCATCTACTTAATTATTTATCCACCTATCGTTATCGATTTTAATTATTTCTTCATATATCCTTAATATGATTATGAAGTGGCCAACTTGAAACATAAATAAGCGCTGCCGAAATTGGTTTCTGCTGGTTCTTGGTGGTAATGTATCTAGCGTGTGGCCTTCAGCTCTTTTTCTTGGACGCATTGCACGTTCATCATAGCTCGAGCTGGAGAAGTGAGTGCACAGCAGCAAGAGTATCGCTTATTTATTTATTTGAGTGTCTGGCTTAATCCTAGCGATGTCTAATAACTTTAGTGACAGGATCTCGCGCGTTAGTTCCTTGAATCTCAATGTACGTCCATTATTTTTAGTGTTAGGACATAAGCTGGTACGTCGTGCGTTACCTTCCCTTCGTACCCTGTGTACAGCACAGTTTATCATTGCTGTCAGTAGCCGTTATTGTCTGTTAAGACTTTTATTAGAACGCCTAATGATATCCTTTATTATATTATATACTATATATTAGTGTATATACATATATACATATCTTTAAAGTAATAACCCTATGAGACGACTCTTGTGAAATGTTCGACTGAGAATGTCTTAAGTAAAATAATTTTCTAAAATTGGTGTTGCTATTAAGAAATAAAATAACAAAAATTATAATTCTACCTGTATGTAGCATTTCTCTCAAACTGTTTTGTTGTCTATATCAGGAAACTTACCTGAAACAAAGAGAAAATATAATTAGAAAAATCATCAACCATTATACAAGCCTGCCAAAAAAAATCTAAGTGCTGTTTAGGCTTTGTCACATAGTCTTGTTTGTTTGTGAGTGTGTTAAGTTCGAAAATAACTTCCGTTTTTTCATAGGATGGCACATTTCTTCACAATTTGAGAAATTATGTCAAATGAGTTCTCATATTAAAAAAAATTTCACTGAGGAGCTCCGTTTTCCTCGATCTGGAGGTAACAATTCCAGACTAGTTCTAAGTTTCCCTCCAACTCAATCCAATTAACTATCATAACAGTTCGGAAAATTCGGTCCTTTGAAGAATACGTTGAAGAATGTTGTTAGGTTCTTGTGTGTATTTGCTTAGCCATATTTATTGATGGCTAAATAATTGTTAAAGAACATAATCCAACAGGCAACATAGTAACATTTCAGGCAAGTTCTATTTTAAAAAGTTATAACATATCAATTGAAAAGTCCCCGGCCTGACACATAGAAGGCACTACTAGAAATAAATCCATATGTTTTTTAGTTAGCCCTAACCCTCAAAAGATGCGTGTATAAATTTGACAGCTGTCGGATCATTAGTTTGTGAATTATGCATTCTGAGTGAAACAACTTTTGTTATTGTGAAAAAAAAAAGATAAAAAGGAATTTCGCATGTTAATAAAATATTGCTTTTTGAAGGGAAAAAATACAGTTGAAGCAAAAACTTGACCAGACCCCAGGAAAATCGATCATCAAAGATTGGTATGCTAAGTTCAGACGTGATCAAATGAGCACCGAAGACGGTGAACGCAGTGGACGTCCAAAAGAGGTTGTTACCGACGAAAACATTTGAAAAATCCACAAAATGATTTTAAATTACCGTAAATTGAAACTGAATGAAATAGTAGACACTCTAAATATATTACCTGAACGTGTACATCATATCATTTACTAATATTTGAGTATAAGAAAGCTCTGTACAAAGTGGGTGCCGCGCGAGCTCACTTTTGACCAAAAACAACGACGAGGTGATGATTCGGGGCAGTGTTTGAAGATGATCAAGCGTAATAAACCCTAGTTTTTGCTTCGATATGTAACAATGGATGAAACATGGCTCCATCATTTCACTCCATCATTTCACTCCAAAGTCCAATCGACAGTCATCCGAGTGGACTGCACACGATGAACCCTCTCCAAAGCGTAGGAAATCGCAACAGTCGGCTGGCAAGGTTATGGCGTATTTTGGGATGCGCATAGAATAATTTTCATTGACTACCTTGAAAAAGGAAGGACTATCAACAAGGACTATCACATAGAGTTATTGGACGGTTTGAAGGACGAAATCGCCGAAAAACGGCCGCCTTTAAAAAAAAGTACTGCTTCACCCAGCGACTATTTCCTGTTCTCAGATCTCAAAATAATTCTCGCTGGGAACTGAGGCCAATTTTGAAGCAAAGGACAAATCATACTACAAAAATATATCGGAAAGTTGGAAGGTCGCTATAATCAGTGTATCACCCTTGAAGGGAATTATGTTGAATAAAAGAACTAATTTTGGCAAAAAATATGTTTTACTATGGTAAGCCGGGAACTTTTCAATTGACTTGTTAACTATTAAATTATATTATATAAAGAACAGCTCTCCATTCAGTATTATTGAGTTATTCAGTGTATATTGACACCAACCATGGAATATTCAAAATTGAATTTGGAACATTCATTATTAACTTAAAAATATTTTTGTTGTAGACCTGTGTTATGGATGCGGCCAACACAAAACCATTTTTAACCGAAAGAAGCGGTCGAACACGCCACAACGTTGTGTCTATTGACTTACGCTCGGTATGTATGCCGTAGCGAGCCGATGGCATCCACTAATTTATCGTCTACCATGTCGGTTAAAAATTGTTCCCGAAAAAATTCGGGATATTCGATTTTAACGGTCTCCGTTTAAGACCCGAATAATTCTCAACTATTTCCAAACAATGGGACCCTCTAGCGAGCAGAGGCGTACGAAACCACGCCAGAATCAATTAGGACGCGTCAGAGGGAATTTATTAACCTTTCTGGGGTGACAAGTTCGAGTTACTGATGGCTGAATATAATTCTGCCGTTGTAGAGAGTAGGATGTGGATGTCGATGTAATGAGAGAAGAGATCGATGTTGTTGTAGTCTCGATAGTTGACTCAACGTCATTTAAGAAGATATTAGTTGAATTTGGTTTATTTTGTCGATCAATTATTTTAGTTTTTTTAATTAGAATTAGGAGAATCCATCGGTTCTTACTTAGTCTCTATTGCTGTTTTTTCTGTTAAGTATATCTCACTGCAAAACAAGAACAATTAAAAAAATTATATCTTACATTAGGTATTCTTAGTATAATCATAATTTACAAATTAATTCATTTCTACTGTTCTGTTGTACTTGCATTAATAGCAAGGCCAGTATGGGATTAATACATCAATATGTATTTCTTAAATTAAAATAAAACTAAACTACTTAAGCTATAAAATATTTTTAACAAAAGAATTGAAGTGATTTTAAAAAATAAATAAGGTACTCAGTAAAAATTAAAAATGCCATTTTACATGAACACTTAGTTGTGCGAAAGTTATGTTCGCGTTGGATCCCACACAATTTGACAATTGCTCAAAAAAAAAAAGCTCGTGTCGATTGGTGCAAAGAAATGCTTAAGAAATTCAATCGCGGTTCTTCGAAAGTATGAGTGTTGCAAAATGAACCAAACCCAACAAAAGTCGTTCGCGCACGAAGAACTTCAAAGAAAATGGGGCCCGATTCTTCGGGAAACCTGGTCATATTGCAACAGTGTCTCTAGAGGATCGTAGAACAGTAAATTCTGTTTGGTAAACAACTATTTGTTTGCCAGAAGTCTTCGGTGAAATATGGAAAACAAACAAGAGACGCCTGATTATTCTTTATCGCGACAATGCCAGCTCTCGCACATCGGCGGCTGAAATAAGAGAGTATTTGAGCACTCAAAACATCGAATTGATGGGTCATCCGCTGTATAGCCCTGATTTGGCACCCAATGACTTCTTTTTGGTCCCATCCGTGAAGAATAAACTGCGTGGTCAACGATTTTCATCGCCCGAAGCTATTGAAGCGTTCAAAAATCATGTTTTGAAGATACCTCATTCGGAATGGAATAAAGGCTTTGAAAATTGGTTTAAGCGTATGCAAAAATGTATCGATCATCGTGACGAATACTTCGAGAAACAATTAAAATATATTCGCAGCTTAACTATTTGTTTTATTAGACATCTCAAACGAAAAAAACCTTCTGTTCTTGCAAATGTTTGAACACTAAGTGATTCAGTGGAAAATAGCTTAGTTGTATTTGTTTGTTAGTAGGATTCAGACTAAAGGTAACTGTATTACTAGTAAAGCTAATAGAAGCCGAAACTAGCAAGAATATCCACTGGATTGATGGCCAATAATATGATTTTCATAACATATCTTTATTTATTGGCAAATAACACTTACTGTTTCGATATACAAAAAATGGAAAAATGGAGATAAGACTATAATAATCATAGAGCGATTATCTTATTGTGCAAGATATACCGTTCTGAAATACTACAGGAGGGAAGAACAGCCAGAGACAAACCAAGAAGACGAAAAAAATTGAGCACTATTTAAAAAAATACAAACATTTTTGGTGGATATAATTTTCTACAATATTTTAATTAATAAATAACACGAACACTGTTCTATCACGACTTCTTCGGGGGACCCATCGATTCTAAATAAAATAACAAAAAACACTCCTTCAAGCACGTCTATGGCTCTCCCCTTTATAACTACCTAACGGTTTACGTAGTCTAGTCTTTGACTCGACTAGAAAATAGTCTCAAGGACACGACGGTTGGGTCTAGCCCTATCGAACGGTATGGAAGCGCCCCACGTACAAAAAAACACACGAAACTAACAAGAAAGAGAAAGAAAAAACCCATTGTAATGTGATGCAAGATTTTACGACGACATTAGCCTGCATTTGAAAGGGACTTTCGGCGATACGATAGCGAAAACCGATTCGATTTTAAAGAGTCGTGTAATAATCGCGTTTATTGTTCGGTAATTTTTTTGATTGTATCGATTTTGCCGTTACTATTCATTCTTCTGTTAAATATAGATAGTCTAGATCTTATTCGTGTCTTTTTATTGACAAAGTTGATGTATAGGTTTGGAAAAAGGGGTCGTTAAGTTTGTTGCAACGTATTAGGCCTATAAAGGTGTAGCGACCTTGAGGTAGATCGAATTTTACATCGTGGAATAACGGTCTACAAAATATCCAGAAATATAACCCCAGATGTTGGACACGGGCGGGGTGCCAGCAACGCTAACTAGAATGTTTATCTGGGATGTTATTGAGGAGTATTTCAATCATTCGGTAACCGACCATCGTTTGGTTTAGACGTGCCACCATCGACTGTCCAAGCCTCGTCTCCAGGTAACTGCTGGGGTATGGTCGTAAATTTATATTTCTGATTATTCTAGGCAAGAATTGACTGAAAATGCCATTTTAGATCATTTCGATATAGCGGTCTCATTGCTTTCCATGTAAAAAAATACACAGACAGTTTTCTGTGGCGTACTGTGACTAGATATGAAATGGACTATTGCGACAATCTCATGGACAAGAATTCATGACTTAATTTAGGAAAGCCATCTACATCTACAATGAAACTGTTGCTGCAGATGTATACTGACGTTATTTGAACTAATTGAATGACCTATTGTTGTAAGAAAGAAAGAAAAGAAACGTTTCGTGATAAGTCGTACTATAGTTATATGTTACACGAAGCCTTGATCAAGATCTTCAATCAAGATCTGGATCATTTCCTTCATTTCCATGTACATTTCAATTTACAGGCGTTTCGTTTTACTTAGTAATTGTTTTAACCAATAATTACGTCGAATCCCAGTTCCTTGGTTAGATTTTTTAAGGTAACTGGTATGATACTTTCATATATTAGTTATCATAAATTAATGATCAGTATAGAATCATTGAAAATTGAAATTATAGTGACCACTGATGACTGCATAATATCTTGAACAATTAGGAAGAGTGTTTCCTTTCACAGTACATAAAATAAGAAACTTCATGCTCAACGCTGGGAACATATTATTGGAGTGGACAATGTGAATCAGAATTACTTTTAAAACTCACTCATTCAATTTTTAGACCGGATATAATCTCTATTATTAGACATAATAAGATAGAGTAGACATATTTTCTTTTTAAATAATGTAGTATCTATTTTATTCTAAAACCCCCTTTCTATAACAACCCTATTATTCATCCCCACCAACTAGTGTACCTAGACAAGCGGTATTTCGTAGTGAGGGGGATTTCTCATCCACTCTATCGTTCCCATGATATCAGATAACGGTACTTAGGTCTCTATAGTATGGCGTCGTATATTTCGAGGACCCGTTATACTGGACTGGAAACCCCTACGGAGGGTTAGCAGTCCCTCCTCTCAAAAAACATCGTTAGAAATTTTTCGGAACGGCAATTAAGCGGAGATTTCTCGAAATTTCGGCCGGCTAATATGAAACACGTTCTGCAACATGTCCGACACATCAGAAACTAAGATTGGGGTCGGTCCTAATGCGCTTTTTTCGCCACGAGCTTTAATACGTGCTATTTTTAGCCGCGAAAAAGAACGAACAAGAAAAAAAGAACGACAAAAAATCGCACTACCATTATTTGTAAATCAGGTTCTTGTTGTTTCCTTCGGGGATCGAGCATTGTTTATTTTTTTCATAAACAAATAACAAATGGACATCAATTTGCAGTAACCCGGTTCTGTTGGATTGTGTCTACCGGCTTAAAAATACCTAGGTGTTATGTCAAAGTTGATCGTTTCGATATCATGCGCGATATGAATGACGAGACCGAGAATATAAAGATTTGAAGTTCATCAAGATGATACCTTCACGAAGAATGAGCAAAAACAATTGTTAATTCCTCGATTTTGTGCAGATTTCTATATTAAGCAGTTTTAACAAGTTATACAGATTTAACAGAGTTATCTATTAGATGACTGAATATATTTTTTTACACTTAAAAATGCATTTATTAAGAAACATTGAAATTCAAAGGATTTTTTTAAATTTGAAGCTTTACTGTTAAATATAGGTACAATATATTTTATTCAAAGTATTGTCCATTGCCAGCCGTTATTTTTTCCTATTTTTCAGGTAATTTATGGATTTCAACTCAAAAGAACAATGTATCTATTGACTCAAATGAAACAGTGTTCAGACAGGTCACGACTCATATATCGAATCAAGTAATAACCACAACGAGCACATATGTTTTTAGTCAGCCCTAATCCTCAAAAGATGCGTGTATACATTTCATAGCAATTTTTGTTACTGTGAAAAAATGGATAAAAAGGAAGTTAATAAAACATTGAATTTTGAAGGGAAAAGATACAGTTGCAGCAAAAATTTGGCTTGATGCCGAGTTTCCGGACACTGCTCCAGGAAAATCAACCATCAAGGATTGGTATGCTAAGGTGAGACGTGGTGAAATGAGCACCGAAGACGGTGAATGTAGTGGACGCCCAAAAGAAGTTGTTACCGACAAATACATTTAAAAAATCCACAAAATGATTTCGAATGACCGTAAATTGAAACTGAATGGAATAGCAGACAGTCTAAAGATATCAACTAAACGTGTACATCATATCATTCACGAATATTAGGGTATGAGAAAGCTCTGTGGAAAGTGGTTGCCGCGCGAGCTCACTTTTGACCAAAAAAAAAGACGAGTTGATGATTCGGAGCAGTATTTGAAGATGATCAAGCGTAATAAACCCTAGTTTTTGCGTCTATATGTGACAATGGATGAAACATGGCTCAATAATTTCACTCCGAAGTCCAATCGACAATCATCCGAGTGGACTGCACACGATTAACCAGCTCCAAAGCGTGGGAAAACGATCCCCAGCGACTGTTTCCTATTCTCAGATCTTAAAAGAATGCTCGCTGGGAAAAAATTGCTAAGGCCTATTTTGAAGCAAACTACAAAAATGGTACCGAAAAGTTGAAGGGTCGCTATAATCAGTGTATCACCCTTGAAGGGAATTATGTTGAATAAAAAAATCTAATTTTGCCAAAAAATTGTGTTTTACACGATAGGCCGGGGACTTTTCAATTGACCTATTATTATATGAACATCGCAAAGTACACTGAACTATACAGTAATAGTTTTTGAAACTGTAAACCTATATTTAAAAAATTAGACTATATTCAATATAAATACAACAATAAAATAGTAATCTGTGTGATCATAAAACATTAGTAGTTTTATTGATTATTGTTATAAGTTATGAAGATTTATTTCAGTATTTCTTTATGTTAACTACAATTAGAGTGTCTGGAAACTTTTGAACGCACTGTATTAGGTTAGTCGATGGCGACTAGAAATAATGCAATGTTAGCTATCATGAAGACGTTTAGAAAAATACTTTAAAATTAAGTACCACCGAATCAAGACTTGCATAAAAATTAATTTCAAGCAGAGTCTTCTAACAAATGATGGCTGTCGTTGAGAGATTTAGATTTATTTCGCGCGTTTTTATCTCTCTTGACTATTCTAACGACGCTTATTGCGCTTGTTTACGCTAAACATTCGTCTAGCGCAACAAAATTCGAGCTAAAGTGTATTTTTCCACGCTACAAAGTATCCGTATCAAATTTTCCATACAACCAGACGACAATAAATCCATAAATTACGCGAAAACCGCAATAAAGCCGCTCTCTTAAAAAAATACGGGTTAAAGTTTACCGTATTAATGTGAATCACGATGGAATTTTTACCCGCGGTGTGTTTATCTCGGTTTGGTAAAATAATTAGATAGTCTGGTCAACCGGCGACCTTACCTCGATAAAAAATCGCCAAAAATTGTGAAAATATCCGAGTTTTTTGCGTTTCGTAACTCGACAGTACATAAGACAAGTAATTGTTTTGGCTATCCGAGACTTTTTTTCTAAATAATAATCGTTATTAGACTCTCGATTTAATTCTATAGTTCTTAGAATTAGCAAAAATTTAATCCTTCTTAAATACCATTCCCAATAACTGAAGAATCTCTAATAAATGGATAATTACTACGTATTATGGCTAAACACATATATTCTATTCAAAATAACAGTGAACTCACACCATCAATATGTTTACTGTATTCCGTACCGCAATTTGTAAATTCGTATGAGAATCACACAGTATTTTCCTTCTCATCTTATTCTATTTAAAAAGAGATACAATGCTGTCTGATACGTTCGAACATGTAACCGAATCAGCCTGCAAAAGTCCACCGGTCGTTAAACGTCTACAAAATTCTTCAAAATATAAATTATAATAACTACAAGTTATAAACTTATTACTCTGGTTGAAAATGCCACGAAGCCAGACAGAACAGATTGTCTCTAACCAGTTACTTCGAACAAGAACGAGATAATGGAGGCCCCCTTTTGTCAGTAAAATTCGTTGGAGAGTTATTTTAACTGTTAAATATTAGGTTGCTGTGGTTTTTATCGAAAATATTAACGTGTTGACTGAAATATCTCAAAAAACGAAAAATATAATCTTGTGTAGTGACCGCTACAACCCTTATAGGGTACCCCGTAGGCCACCACGCATTCACCTACATCAAAATCTAAGGTTGGCAACGCTGGTGGATTGGTACCATGCGGTTTCCACCTATAAAAGACTCCCATAAAGATCCAGTCACAGCATCAATAAACCAGAAACTCACCTAGAGCAAATACAATTATGGTTGAAGACATGGCGTATTAAAGCCAATGAATCAAAATCCACGCATATAACGTTTACCCTGCGTAGAAGAACATGTCCACCAGTGAACATCAATCATCGTCAACTCCCCCAAGCAGAGCATGTTAAATATCTTGGTATGCATTTAGATCGACGCCTAACCTGGAAGAAGCACATACTCTCTAAACGGAAACAACTGGGACTAAAATTATATCAAATGTATTGGCTCATTGGGCGCAAATCCAAGTTATCATTAGATAACAAGGTATTGCTGTATGAGTCTATACTCAAGCCCATTTGGACATATGGAATTCCACTATGGGGTACCGCTAGCAAATCTAATATATCCATCATTCAACGGTCCCAAAATAAGGTGTTGCGTGCCATTGTTGATGCTCCGTACTATATTTCAAATAAAGTGATACAACGCGATATTCCTCTAGAACCTATAACGAGTGTAATTCAACGTGTTTGTGTGAAGTACTTCAAAAGAGTGTCAGTGCATCCCAATGTACTCGCTAATCAGCTAAATATGCGACGTGATAGTGAAGTGCGTAGACTAAAACGTTTAACACCACTTGATCTGATTACTAGACATATGTAGACTTTAGAATAAGCATTAGAATAAGACTGATTAATTAAGATAATATTTTATACAGAAGATTGCTTAATGAAGTGATTTTCTACATGCCCTGTATATATAATATAG
Source organism: Rhynchophorus ferrugineus (assembly GCF_030347505.1). Lineage (NCBI taxonomy): Eukaryota > Metazoa > Arthropoda > Insecta > Coleoptera > Curculionidae > Rhynchophorus > Rhynchophorus ferrugineus. The sequence continues at coordinate 2,903,153 of NW_027472589.1, read as the reverse complement.
ACAGAAGAAATACTTATTGCCAATAAGGCAGATTGTGGACTCACCAAGAGCAATAAAAAAAACCTATAAAAGACGACGACCACCAGGACGACGTCTCGATCTCCCTTTTCTTTTCTCTACCCCCTTGTAACAGTACTTAACCTACTATACTGTCATTTCTCCCGATCACATGTATCAATTTAAATAGAAATAAACAAGTATTTCTTCATACGGTGTTTTTAGTTCTCGTGTAAATTCCTTCCACAGATAATAGTGAGCTTTCGGACAAACAATCGCATCGACAGCTACACATTCCGACCGACCGACTAGATGAACATTCCTACAATTGGTGACCCCGACATGATCGAAGTCCCTAATACGTAAACCAGCTCAACATACGCCACTCGACAGGTACTTGATACGTGCATGGAAGGATAGCACGAGAAACGGAACCCATCAACATCACATGGTCGACGTTATCCCACGAGACTAATGCGATGGACGAAAACCACAGAAGCTTATCATGCATAACATGAACACATGAACACCCTTACATCACGAAACGAGACACGTAACGTACCACACTTATAGGTACCCACAAACAAACCGGAACGCCCCAAGACGAACGACGTCCTGCTATAACTTCGATGGCAGCTGATCCAATAAAACTCTTCGCTCAAGTTGGGATCCCCATCTCATAAACAGTCCCTGGGGGATTCATTGCGTGATTGCGGGTGCACTCCGAAACCTGCACAACATAGAGGTACGTTCCACGGCAGCTCTACTAGGAGGGGAGTGATGTAGAGACCGCTACAACCCTTTAGGCCACCACGCATTCACCTACATCAAAGTCAAAGGATGGCAATGCTGGTGGATTGGTACCATACGGTTCCCAGCTATAGAACACCATCATGGCGACGTCTCGCTCTCTTTTCTTTTCTCTAACCCCTTGTAACAGTACCACTTCCACAGCGCTCCTGTACTTCCTCTACCTAACCCAATATCCTGTCCATTCTCCCGTCGACCACATGTATAAGTTTAAGTCGAAATAAACAAGTATTTCTTCAACCAGTGTTTTCAGTTCTCGTGCAAATTCCATCCACAAAATAGTAGTGAGTGTTCGGACAAACAATCGCATCGACAGCCACACATTCCGACCGACCAGACGAATATTCTCATACAATTATTTCAGCGGAAATTGTTAATCTGAAAGTATCTATAGAAAGCTTAGAGATATGCAGCACTTTGATGGATATAGAGAGTTCTTTCATAGATAATACATAATTGAAATGGTGTAAAGAAAATTCACGAAGAAAGTCTGATAATAACTAAAACACTTAGCGTATCGTCAAATATTTATTTCGCACAACTTTAAATCAGATTTTAATCGAATATTCCACCGACTATCTTGAATTTTCCAATACAGATAACCTTTACCCCATAATTTCTGATTATTCTATAAAGTAACATGAACAATTTCGCCACTAATCTAAAACAAATGTAATTGTTTGGAATTTCGACACATTATAACGAAAATATATGCATTTATTCGATATAAGTAGCAATATGTTGTTATAGAAGCATGTGCCACTCTACCAAACAATTAATTCGTCGAATGTTTAATACATCTTCTAGCAAACACTGATTCATCAAACAATATTGTACCTTATTAATAGATAGACATAACATACGCCAATTATAAACACAAACAAACGCATGCACTGTTTTTCTGATATCTATAGTTTGGTTTGGTTTGTTTCATTGAAATATATGTTGTTCTAGAAAGAACAACTATTAAATTCAATAATTTTGGCAAAAATAACAATTTTCCAATTAGTATTAGTGAGTTATTCATTACTTTTGTTACTTAATTTAAAAAAAAGTCAATAAATTTCCAATAACAAAGAACAACCTGGACGGACAAAAAATTGGAGACAATGAATTGTAAGACTTATTGGATGAAAACGCAGCTGAAACCCTTAAAGAATCTTCAGACAGCTTAGTAGACATGTAGCAGATAATCTCAAGTGCAAGAAGTCATGGGTTAGTCCAAGAAAGCCGTCCACATCGATAGGATGCTGCACTGCTTGGTGAAGAAGATAAGTGTGAAAATTGATCTATAAATGGTCGAAATTTGTCTCAATAAATGGCCTTTTAAAATAAAAATTTACTAAAATTTTATTACATTTTTTATCTAAATAAAATTAAAACCTAAATAAAGTTGATTTTTGCTAAAAAAAGGTTCTATTATATCAGCCAATATGCAAAAAATTGTTAGGTCCGTAAGAGAGCGATCAATTGTATCAGTTTTGCTAATATAATATATTTATATCAAATTGTCCGTCTTCTTGTTGATTTTCCTTGTAGAAATTCTAGGAATATTGTAAACTATTTCGTTCAAATTTAGTTTAAACAAACACATATTAATGAAAAAAAAAGAGTAGATAAGATACTACTGCTACTATATTTCTATAGAATGTGTTAGTTTCAAGTATATGCTGAGGACCAGTTTAAAATGTATTTTAGTCGATATCTCAAAACCTGACATTAATAAAAATAACAGGTTTGTGCGAAATTTTATGCCTAACAAGATGGTGTAAGCAATTTTGTACTTAGAGTAATAGCTTAAAAGATATGGAAATAAGTTTGATTTTGCTAGAATTTGTTTAAATTATGTGTTGATTGATATCTCAAAATCAATTGATTGGACATCAAAACAGACCTTATTACTGATTTTTTCATTGTAATATTGATAAAATATCGAAAGTTTGGCTCATTTTGTGATCTAAATATTTTAAAACATTTTTCCATATATATACTCAAGAAAATTGTAGATTTTTGGCTATTTTCAAACATTCTTCTATAAAGTTGGACTGAACAATGATATATTAATAGAAAGAACAGGTATTGTGTAAAATTTGATGCTTAGCAAGATGGTGTAAGCAATGTTGTATTTAAAGCAACAGTTTAAAAGATATGGAGATAAGTTTAATCCTGATAAAATTTGTTTAAATTATATGTTGATTGATATCTCAAAACCAATTGATTGGACATCAAAACAGACCTTATTTCTGATTTTTTCACTATAATATTGATAAAATATCGAAATTTCAGCTCATTTTGTGATCTAAATTTTTTGAAACATTTTTCCATATATATACTCAGGAAAATTGTAGATTTTTGGCTATTTTCAAACATTCTTCTATAAAGTTGGACTGAACAATGATATATTAATAGAAAGAATAGGTATTGTGTAAAATTTGATGCTTAGCAAGATGGTGTAAGCAATGTTGTATTTAAAGCAATACTTTAAAAGATATGGAGATAAGTTTAATCCTGATAAAATTTGTTTAAATTATATGTTGATTGATATCTCAAAACCAATTGATTGGACATCAAAACAGACCTTATTTCTGATTTTTTCACTATAATATTGATAAAATATCGAAATTTCAGCTCATTTTGTGATCTAATTTTTTTAAACATTTTTCCATATATATACTCAGGAAAATTGTGGATTTTTGGCTATTTTCAAACATTCTTCTATAAAGTTGGACTGAACAATGATATATTAATAGAAAGAACAGGTATTGTGTAAAATTTGATGCTTAACAAGATGGTGTAAGCAATGTTGTATTTAAAGCAATACTTTAAAAGATATGGAGATATGTTTAATCCCGATAAAATTTGTTTAAATTATATGTTGATTGATATCTCAAAACCAATTGATTGGACATCAAAACAGACCTTATTTCTGATTTTTTCACTATAATATTGATAAAATATCGAAATTTCAGCTCATTTTGTGATCTAATTTTTTTGAAACATTTTTCCATATATATACTCAGGAAAATTGTGGATTTTTGGCTATTTTCAAACATTCTTCTATAAAGTTGGACTGAACAATGATATATTAATAGAAAGAACAGGTATTGTGTAAAATTTGATGCTTAGCAAGATGGTGTAAGCAATGTTGTATTTAAAGCAATACTTTAAAAGATATGGAGATAAGTTTAATCCCGATAAAATTTGTTTAAATTATATGTTGATTGATATCTCAAAACCAATTGATTGGACATCAAAACAGACCTTATTTCTGATTTTTTCACTATAATATTGATAAAATATCGAAATTTCAGCTCATTTTGTGATCTAATTTTTTTTAACATTTTTCCATATATATACTCAAGAAAATTGTAGATTTTTGGCTATTTTCAAACATTCTTCTATAAAGTTGGACTGAACAATGATATATTAATAGAAAGAACAGGTATTGTGTAAAATTTGATGCTTAACAAGATGGTGTAAGCAATGTTGTATTTAAAGCAACAGTTTAAAAGATATGAAGATAAGTTTAATCCTGATAAAATTTGTTTAAATTATATGTTGATTGATATGTCAAAACCAATTGATTGGACATCAAAACAGACCTTATTTCTGATTTTTTCACTATAATATTGATAAAATATCGAAATTGCAGCTCATTTTGTGATCTAATTTTTTTTAACATTTTTCCATATATATACTCAGGAAAATTGTAGATTTTTGGCTATTTTCAAACATTCTTCTATAAAGTTGGACTGAACAATGATATATTAATAGAAAGAACAGGTATTGTGTAAAATTTGATGCTTAGCAAGATGGTGTAAGCAATGTTGTATTTAAAGCAATACTTTAAAAGATATGGAGATAAGTTTAATCCCGATAAAATTTGTTTAAATTATATGTTGATTGATATCTCAAAACCAATTGATTGGACATCAAAACAGACCTTATTTCTGATTTTTTCACTATAATATTGATAAAATATCGAAATTTCAGCTCATTTTGTGATCTAATTTTTTTGAAACATTTTTCCATATATATACTCAGGAAAATTGTAGATTTTTGGCTATTTTCAAACATTCTTCTATAAAGTTGGACTGAACAATGATATATTAATAGAAAGAACAGGTATTGTGTAAAATTTGATGCTTAGCAAGATGGTGTAAGCAATGTTGTATTTAAAGCAACAGTTTAAAAGATATGGAGATAAGTTTAATCCCGATAAAATTTGTTTAAATTATATGTTGATTGATATCTCAAAACCAATTGATTGGACATCAAAACAGACCTTATTTCTGATTTTTTCACTATAATATTGATAAAATATCGAAATTTCAGCTCATTTTGTGATCTAATTTTTTTAAACATTTTTCCATATATATACTCAAGAAAATTGTAGATTTTTGGCTATTTTCAAACATTCTTTTATAAAGTTGGACTGAACAATGATATATTAATAGAAAGAACAGGTATTGTGTAAAATTTGATGCTTAACAAGATGGTGTAAGCAATGTTGTATTTAAAGCAATACTTTAAAAGATATGGAGATAAGTTTAATCCTGATAAAATTTGTTTAAATTATATGTTGATTGATATCTCAAAACCAATTGATTGGACATCAAAACAGACCTTATTTCTGATTTTTTCACTATAATATTGATAAAATATCGAAATTTCAGCTCATTTTGTGATCTAAATTTTTTGAAACATTTTTCCATATATATACTCAGGAAAATTGTGGATTTTTGGCTATTTTCAAACATTCTTCTATAAAGTTGGACTGAACAATGATATATTAATAGAAAGAACAGGTATTGTGTAAAATTTGATGCTTAACAAGATGGTGTAAGCAATGTTGTATTTAAAGCAATACTTTAAAAGATATGGAGATAAGTTTAATCCTGATAAAATTTGTTTAAATTATATGTTGATTGATATCTCAAAACCAATTGATTGGACATCAAAACAGACCTTATTTCTGATTTTTTCACTATAATATTGATAAAATATCGAAATTTCAGCTCATTTTGTGATCTAAATTTTTTGAAACATTTTTCCATATATATACTCAGGAAAATTGTAGATTTTTGGCTATTTTCAAACATTCTTTTATAAAGTTGGACTGAACAATGATATATTAATAGAAAGAACAGGTATTGTGTAAAATTTGATGCTTAACAAGATGGTGTAAGCAATGTTGTATTTAAAGCAATACTTTAAAAGATATGGAGATAAGTTTAATCCCGATAAAATTTGTTTAAATTATATGTTGATTGATATCTCAAAACCAATTGATTGGACATCAAAACAGACCTTATTTCTGATTTTTTCACTATAATATTGATAAAATATCGAAATTTCAGCTCATTTTGTGATCTAATTTTTTTAAACATTTTTCCATATATATACTCAAGAAAATTGTAGATTTTTGGCTATTTTCAAACATTCTTTTATAAAGTTGGACTGAACAATGATATATTAATAGAAAGAACAGGTATTGTGTAAAATTTGATGCTTAACAAGATGGTGTAAGCAATGTTGTATTTAAAGCAATACTTTAAAAGATATGGAGATAAGTTTAATCCCGATAAAATTTGTTTAAATTATATGTTGATTGATATCTCAAAACCAATTGATTGGACATCAAAACAGACCTTATTTCTGATTTTTTCACTATAATATTGATAAAATATCGAAATTTCAGCTCATTTTGTGATCTAATTTTTTTTAACATTTTTCCATATATATACTCAAGAAAATTGTAGATTTTTGGCTATTTTCAAACATTCTTCTATAAAGTTGGACTGAACAATGATATATTAATAGAAAGAACAGGTATTGTATAAAATTTGATGCTTAACAAGATGGTGTAAGCAATGTTGTATTTAAAGCAATTCTTTAAAAGATATGGAGATAAGTTTAATCCCGATAAAATTTGTTTAAATTATATGTTGATTGATATGTCAAAACCAAATGATTGGACATCAAAACAGACCTTATTTCTGATTTTTTCACTATAATATTGATAAAATATCGAAATTTCAGCTCATTTTGTGATCTAAAGTTTTTAAAACATTTTTCCATATATGTACTCAGGAAAATTGTAGATTTTGGGAACACAAAACAAGTTTTCTACAAATTTCTGTGCCTTATAAGGTTGTGTAAATAATTAGTAAGCGTAAAGAACAGGAATAGCATAGAATTTAAATACATATGAGAATATTTAGACCATTTTTCACGTAAAAGCAAACTGTTTGATAATATAAAGGAATGTTTTTGTTTACACACCTTGTATATGTTTTTCTAATTAACTAAAATCGCTAGACTCATTGCTGGCGTCGTTAGTTATCGACGTCCGACGCGTCTGCATATGACGTATCGCGACTAGGACGGAAAAAACCGCAGTTGTTGCAAGGCTAATTGCACACAGACGGCCCAGACTTACCTGCAGCGCGAAAGCTAATTTATTACCGTGTCTGTTGGGTTTTGTCTTTCGGGACTGGCGAATATGCGATGTCCCACAGACATAACAATCAATAAATTATCGATAACAGATCTGGTACATCGTTTAGCGTATAAAAATAACATTATATTTATGTTTTGCGAGAGGCGGTCGATGATATTGGTCGAAAATTTCAACGAACATCGCAAAAATAAACGTTTAACGCTTGACATGACGACTATTCTTCGTAAAGATACCAGGGATATTGGAAAATCATTATCGGTTTTTCTAACAGATGTCGCTAAGCTTAAGTATGCAATGCAATGTCTTAATTTAACACAGACATATGCCATTTTATTCAAATTCAAAGCTCTACATATTATATTTTGCGAATGTAACACCGTTATAGATGCCTCTTTGAAAATGTCAAGTTTGGTGCTTGAAAACGTGCATCTGCGGCATGGATTATTTTTTCATTTAATCAAAAGTGAAATATACTATCATGAGCATGATCTAAACTTAAAAACATTTGGTTTGGAACATGTTTTTTTTGCGACGAGTTTACGGACACTGCCCCAGGAAAATCAACCATCAAGGATTGGTATGCTAAGTTTAGACGTGGTGAAATAGGCACCGAAAACGGTGAACACAGTGGACGATTTCAAAAATTCACAAAATGGTTTTGAATGACCGTAAATTGAAATTGAATGAAATAACAGACACTCTAAAGATATCAACTGAACGTGTGTATCATATCAATCACGAATATTTGGGTATGAGAAAGCCCTGCGTAAAGTGGGTGCCGCGCGAGCTCAGTTTTGACCAAAAACAACGACGAGTTGATGATCGGAGAAGTGTTTGAAGATGATCAAGCGTTGTAAACCCGAGTTTTTGTGTCGATATGTGTCAATGAATGAAACATGGCGTTATCCGAGTGGACTGCGCACGATCAACCCGCTCCAAAGCACGGGAAAACACAACAGTTAGCTGGCAAGGTTATGGCCTCTGTATTTTAAGATACGCATGGAATAATTTTCATTGACTACTTTGAAAAAGGCAGGACCATCAATAACGACTAGTACATAGCGTTATTTGAGCGTTTAAAGGACGAGATCGCCGTAAAACGCTCGCATTTGAAGAAAAAGAAAGGGCTGCTTCACCAAGATAATGCACCGTATCACAAGTCAGTGAAAACGATGGCAAAAATCCATGAATTGGGCTTCGAATTGCTTCCTTATCCACCGTATTCTCCAGATTTGGCCCCCAGTGATTATTTCCTGCTCTCAGATCTCAAAAGAATGCTCGTTGGGAAGAAATTTTTGTCAAATGAAGAGGTCATCGCCGAAACTGAGCCCTATTTTGAAGCAAAGGACAAATCGTACTACAAAAATGGTATCGAAAATTTGGAGGGTCGCTATAATCAGTGTATCACCCTTGAAGGGAATTATGTTGAATAAAAAAAAATATTTTGCCATAAAAATGTGATTTACTATCTTAGGCCGGGGACTTTTCAATTGACCTTTCGTGTTATATATATATATATATATATATATATATATATATATATATATATATATATATATATTAAATATTATTATTTAAATATTCAATAGAATATAAAGAGCATAAAAATGATCACGTTTGCGTCTCCCGACGACTTAACACACACACCTTCACCGGCCGCAACTGCCAGCCAGTCAAAATAAAATGCGAGGCCCATTCAAAACGACCGAAAAATACTAATTATTACAAACACGCCACTCGAATCCGTCTGCCCTACACGGTCGATGATGACCTAGCAAGGTTGTCTGCGTGAGAGTGCACCGGCTACGGCACGAAGGCGGCGGGGCGGCTGGGCGAGGGCGGGGGGGCTGCGAGGGGGTCGCCCGTCGAGACGCCCCTGGTCGGGAGTCGGTCACAGACGCGACGATGATGACGTTGCCGAAACGGAACCCAAACGGACTCGGTCGCGGTCCCTCTGGGTCTACGAGCTTTTCGGCCCGACCATGGTCACCAAGGAGGATGCAGTAAAGAGAAGGTAATTTCGGTTTAGCACATGCATATTTTCATTTACTTGAATGTCTTGCAATTGGTGTTGAACATTTGAGTCTAATCAGTCTGAGCCTTTCTTTGTATATCGTTGCGGGAGGGAGAATTAGGCGACGGAGACGGAGGCCGGAGAATTTAGTCCCAGAAAGTCAAAAAGCAATACTCAAACATATGTTACGTTACAATAGTAAAGGAAGTGCTGGGAGCTCATTTAAAGACTAGTAAAGATAGTAATATGGAAATTATCATTAGATTTTTATGAAATATTCTAATTAAATTAAAATACTAATTAAAATGCATATTTTAATAATTGAAAATTGTAATTTTGTTTACCTAATAAATAAAAATAGGGAAGTATTTAAAGATAAAAAGTATACTAATAAAAAATATTATTCCAAATATGAAAAGAAAATGAGAAAACCACCATATTTATATAGAGATTATATTAAAATATATTTAAGGCTTATATCATGTTTACCTTAAGACTTGATACTATCTAACATTATTTAAAAAGTCCAGAAACCGTATTTTTATCTCATTCGTCTATTTGAAAACAAAATCTTCATCTTGCAGACCATCGTACTTTTTTTAAATATATTTTAAAGTCTCCTTTTACCAACTATGGGTTTATCTGGACGGGACCTACAGTTTAACGTGGGCTCCGAACCACGGCCCTCAGCATTAAGCCTACCGAGTACCGTGGGCTACTTACCTAGAATAATTACAAATTTTAAACAATCACAAACATAGGTTTACGACCATGCCCCATCAGGATTCGAACCCGCGGCTATCGCAACAGTAGGGGGACCGTCCTATCGCCTTTACCACTGCGCCACCAAGCCGGCACCGTCGTACTTTTTATTTGAAAAATAAATCGTCTCCAGTGAATAGATCACTATTTTTACAAACCAATAATTTATGTATCTATGCTCTTTTATAAAAATATATTCCATTTCCCTTGTTTGTTTTACTTCTCCACCTTCATTATATCATTAGATTCGATTCAGGTCAACTTTTATTAGTAAATTTAATATTTTAAAAGTGTCAAACTCTACTATTCTTGCATCCTGAAAAATACTATCTATTTTTTAAAATTATTCTAGTTTAACTTTCATCAATTTTCCCTCAACAACTACTAGCAACACATCACCTATAAAAGGAAAATTTAAATTGTTACTAAAACATATCACGATTAAAGTAAATATCCAATTTTAATCAGTTACTGCAATTTTTGCTACTATTTTTGATGGACAATCCCCAGTAATGAATTGACTACTGAAATGACTATCTAGCAGCTAGACGATAGGCCAATCAAAACCTATCGTACATATACTAACCTAAAACGAATGGTTGGTTAATTACAATACAATTGTATATTATTCCTCTCCTATCTTTTGCAATGATTTTATTTAAACAAAAATATTAGTTTTTCTTTTTGACTTCTCGACGAGATTATCTCATGTCCTTGAACATGTTTTGTTACAAATTTAGCGGTTAATATTTTCACTATAAAAAAATTATGTTGTTTGGATATTAGAGCTTCATAAAAATTAACCTTACATTCGATACTTACCTTTGTTCTTCCAAATTTTAAAACCAATGTATGTTACAACACTAGGAATAACACAACATTTTAATTATTATTGCTATAGACCTGTTAATGGATCACAAAATCTAAATATTCCAGATTATTTGTTGTTCTCACTTCATCAACGGTATATTTTAAAATGGCCTTATACACACTGTAGGTAGAGTCGTATTTTGGTACCAAGACAGTAGGATGGGTTCTATTACTGTAAGTATCAGGGATTTGGGTGATTAATGACCTTGTGGCGACCGCTACGACCCTTTAGGCCACCACCAATTCACCATCAACAACTACAAAGGTTGGCAACGCCGGTGGATTGGTACCATGCAGTTCCAGGGTATAAAAGACCATCGGGACGACGTCTCGCTCTCTTTTCTTATCACCGTCCCCCTGTAACAGTACCACTTCCTCAGCGCTACCGTACTTCCTTCACCTTAACCTAATATCCTGTCCATTCTCCCATCGACCACATGTATCAATCGTAAGTTAAAATAAACAACTTTGATTCAACCAGTGTTTTTTGGTTCCCGTGCAAATTCCTTCCAAAAATAGTAGTGAGTGTTCTGACAAATAATCGCCGCGGCAGCCACCCATTTCGACCGACTGACCGACCCGACGAACATTCCTACAACCTAGAGGTAGAGTATTTCAGAATAAGGTCCTGAAAAGTATTATGGCTGCACGCAGACACTATAGGAATAATTACTTATAGCGACAACTTCGGATTCCATAAAGAAAATTAAGAGATTCGCAACGAGATATCAGGAAAGTCTCCACTTGCTGCAACTCTTGAATAACACTGAACTAGGACACAGATTCAAAAGAACCAAACCGTGTGATCTTATGTGGTTGTGTAGTGAACTGAACTAAATGGTGAAAACACTGAAAAGTGCTACTAACTTTTATTTTATTGGATCTAAATGGGTCTTACCGAGATGGGCATTCCAACGCCTCTGAGTGGTTAAATAATAAAAAAGAAACATAACCTGGCGTGTAAAGTTACAAACAACATTAAGTAAAACGAGATAACGCTGATATTGTCCGAGAAACTCAATCCTGACGCTACCTGTCGATAAAAAAAACCTCAAATCCAGTTGATACCCATGAAAACAAAGTAATTAAAATCAATCTTGGTTAATAACCAACGGAAAAAACAATAACAAAGTGTTTCGGTTGGGTTTTGGGCCGATGTTGAAAACCACGGTTTGGTCGGTGGTCGATTTTTTCCCCATCAACAACAACAATCGCAAAATTGCATACCGTTCGTGTTTTTTTTTGCCTTTTAGTGATTGTTTAAAGATTTACAGACGGTGGCTAACCCGTAATGAGGTCGAGACGGTTGCGCTTGTGTAGTGCGCGGACTTAATACGCGTTGTTTTATCCGTATGGGTACGGATTGTCGTAATATGTTGAATTTTTGAATTATTTATTTTTCCTTATCTCTAAAACATACAAGCACCTTTTTAGTTATAAATTTAAGGCTTTTTTGGGTCCAAAAGAGGAAGTAAACGTCATCACAACATCGAATTTATTGCCTGTCAAATCGTTGTCAGATTCCCCAATACATTAGTGATGATAATTATAGGTTATAGAGCGAATATAGGGGAAATCATTACAAATATGACAATAGAGTGATTGAACAATCTCCTAAAAAGGAATGCTAGGATAACAGTTGGAAAAGTGTTAGATTCATTAGATGATTTGATTAAATTCAAAGTATGGCAAAGGATTTTGGATACTGAACCACCAAATGCTAATATCCATCAAAATTGAGTAATTATTACAGCTCATAAGAAAACTCACAAAATATAAGTACATAATCCATAAGCATTCAGGTAAATTTTAAGAAATATATCGGAATAATACTGTAGCGACCTTGAGGCATGTCGAATTTTACATCGTGGAATAACGGTCTACAAAATACCCAGAAATATAATCCCAGATGTTGAACACGGGTGGGGTGTCAGCAGCGACAAGTATGAAACAATAACGATTATCTGGCAACCTCGAGACGTTTATCTGGACGTTATTGAAGGGTACTTTCATTAATTCAGTAACCGACTAAAGTAGAATAAGTACTTTGTTATTTTAATCCACAGCGAATAACGTAACAGGTCAATTGAAAAGTCCCGGCCTGACACATAGATGGCGCGCGAATTAAATCAATATGTTTTTAGTTAGCCCTAACCATCAAAAGATGCGTGTATAAATTTGACAGCTGTCGGATCATTAGTTTGTGAATTATAGCATTCTGAGTGAAGCAACTTTTGTTACTGTGAAAAATGGATAAAAAGAATTTCGCGTGTTGATAAAATATTTGTTTTTGAAGGCAAAATATACAGTTGAAGCAAAAACTTGGCTTGATGCCGAGTTTCCGGGCACTGCCCCAGGAAAAACAACCATCAAGGATTGGTATGTTAAGTTTAGATGTGGTGAAATGAGCACCGAAGACGGTGAACGTAGTGGACGCGCAAAAGAGGTTGTTACCGATGAAAACATTAAAAAAATGCACAAAATGATTTTGAATGACCGTAAATTGAAACTGAGTGAAATAGCAGACACTCTAAAGTTATCAACTGAACGTGTACGTCATACCATTCATGAATATTTGGGTATGAGAAAGCTCTGTGCAAAGTGGGTACCGCGCGAGCTTACTTTTGACCAAAAACAACGACGAGTTGATGATTCGGAACAGTGTTTGAAGATGATTAAGTCTAATAAACCCGAGTTTTTGCGTCGATATGTGACAATGGATCAAACATGGCTCCATCATTTCATTCCGAAGTCCAACCGACAGTCATCCGAGTGGACTGCACACGATGAACCCGCTCCAAAGCGTGGGAAATGGAATCTGTATTTTGGGATGCGCATAAAATAATTTTCATTGACTACCTTGAAAAAGGAAGGATCATCAACAGCGACTATTGTATAGCGTTATTGGATCGTTTGAAGGACAAAAACGCCGAAAAACGGCCGCATTTGAAGAAAAAGAAAGTGCCACTTCACTAAGACAATGTATTGTGTCAAAAATCCATGAAATGGGCTTCGAATTGCTTCCTCATCCCCCGTATTCTTCAGATCTGGCGCCAGCGACTATTTCCTGTTCTCAGATCTCAAAATAATGTTCGCTGGGAAGAAATTTTCCTATATTGAAGCAAAGAACAAATCGTACTACAAAAATGGCATCGGAAGTTTGGAGGGTCGCTATAATCACTGTATCACCCTTGAAGGGAATTATGTTGAATAAAAAAACTAATTTTGCCAAAAAATGTGTATTACTATGGTAGGAATGTTTCAATTGACTTGTTATTAGTGTTAATTTAATGTTATTAGTGTTATATTGGTATAATAAATAATTTTAAAAAATATAAGTCAGACTGTGCTCAACTAGCCTATCACATACTACATCTAGTTCACTACATTATAGTGTAAAGTTCTGTATTACTAGCTTGATCTTGTCTGAAGACCATGGTAGTCCCGTTCGAAGATCTATGTCCAAACTGATAATATGCATAACATAGTACAGTGAGATCATTGAGGATCGTTGAGTCTTGACCCAGTATAATCGAGTAATGTCCTGGTGTACTTGTGATGTTCGCCACACTTGACGGGAATCCATCAATATATTTTTTTTTGGTTTGCGTCATAGACGTCGTCTCATTTAATATTCTGTTAGCTTACCTTGTTGCAATACTTGCTTGATAAGTACCTCATAAGTATTTAATTTGTTAATCTTATCGTTAGGATTGAAGCTGATTCGCGCTCGTCTGCGTTTGCGTCTGGCTCGCATTTTTTACCATGAAAATTTACGTGTCAAGTGCGATACGTTTTCTCGCCAATTAAAAATAGGTTTCCTGACCAAATATTAAAGTTTGTCTGAATATTTTAATGGAAAAACTCGGTATAAGGTTCAAAAAATATATTGCTTAGTTGGTTTCACAAATACTGGACTTCTATAGGCAAATAGGTGACTAGAAAGTTCGATCTGGAGACAAAAACTAATACTAGAACTGATTTCAACAGTGCTTAGTCCATCTACAGTGCATCCCAATATTTATTATGATAGTCTGTCCTCTATTGCATTACATTTCTAGAGAACTGGAGTTAAAACATAGGAATATTTATTGGTTAATTGGATGTGTAGTGGAATAACGGTCTACAAAATACCCAGAAATATAATGCCAAATGTTGAACACGGGCGGGGTGTCAGTAGCGCCAACTAGAACCCGATAACGAATAGCTGGTAACCCAGAGACGTTTACCTGGGATGTTATTGAAGGGTATTGCGATCATTCAGTACTCGACCATCGTTTGGTTTAGACGTGCCACCATCGAATGCCTAAGCCTCGTCTCCAGGTAACACCGCTGCCATCCGTTTTATCTATTTTGTATTTTTGTCACATAATGTAAACACCATGTTTCATTTCGTTTTATCTCCATTCATAGAGCCTATAATTTACCCTAAAATGGTGACTCCGACGTGATCTTTCGCAAAATTGGATTTGGACTCGTGAATGGAGGGTACGTGCAAAATGGTGTATTTTACGTGGCCGTTATATTTTTTGTTTCAACATTTTCAATATTTTTAATTCAATTCGTTTTCGATTTTACCGTTATTCCCTTAACATTACATTCATCCAAACATTTGTTCCTCATTAAATTTTATTTTAGTGCTGGAACAATGGACCTTAAATTTCATTTCATTATTTCCAATTTTTCTTTTAATTTTTTGTCCAAATTTTATTTCTTTCACACTCTGTGGACTCTTAGAGATTTTTGCATCATTGTTTAATCATCAGCGTCTTGGCTAAACATTTCTTTCGGCGCTATATTTAAATCATAATGTCTTCCTTTGCTCGCCGTCTCCGTCATAATGGCAGACATTTTGATTTGAAAGGCTTTGTTTGGGCAGCTTCGGTCGGATACCGTCGTTATTTGTTTTTTTTATAATTAATAAATATTAATAATTAATAAAAGTAAATAATTACGAATTATCATATACAAACTATGGCGCTGATTAACTCTACAATGTTGTAGGTTATGACACACGTTTGTCCTTAAATATACATTGTTTTATTTATCTTATTTCAATAAATGTTTATTTAACATCGAATAGTAGCTGTGCTAGAATTGTAACTTTTTAACAAGCTTGATAAAAGCTAAAACAAAAATAAAGTAAGCAAACGTGTGATATGGGTTTTGTCTATATAATGATCCCAGCTTGTTATTTTGTGTTTTATTTAATATATTTATGATACGAATATTTTTTCTAAAAACTAATTTCAGATCTATTAAATTATTAGTACTAAAAGAAAAATAGCTATATATATCAACTTAAATAAAGAACATAAATTTGACTTATTTCATACAGATTGCTAGAGAGTAACTGTAACCCTGCGCTGCATATTTGGATGGTGAAAGTTATGGAAAAAAGTATTTTCGAACATTATTCAATTACCAAACATATAAATGTTTTCAAACTGCCTCTAACTGATGTACTTGAAGATAAGGTCTTATAAACATTTATTTCTGATGCCTGATACATAAATTATTTTTGTTGCATCTGGAACGATGCACCAGTGATGGTTAACAATCACATAAAACTTTATTACCATAAAATGTGTTAAAAAAGTACAAGTGGCAGTCAAGAAGATCTGGACAGATGGACTAGAAATTGGAAAATACAGCTTAATAGCTTCAAATATGTCCGAATTCAAAATCCGATAATATCACTTGACGAGTGTCCGATTCCTCAACCAGATTCAATTAAATATCTCGCCATATATCTCGATGGTAGATTAAATTGGAAACATAATGTTTATAAAAAGCAGAGCAGATCAAACTCAATATCAAGCAACTGTACTGGTTAGCCGGAAGATGCTCTCAACTTGACCTAAAATACAAGAGATAGGTTTATCAGTCAATCATTAACGCCAATTTGGACCTACGGGGTGCAAATATGGGGTTGCACTAAAACATCAAACCAACTAGTAATCCAACGCACCCAAAACAAAGTTCTACGATGAATTACCAATTCTTATCGCTACGTAACCAACGAAGAGCTGCATGATGACCTCGAAATCCAATGGATATAGGAAGTGATCCAAGATTTTTCCTTAAAACATTGAATAAACTAAATAACACCAACGTGGAAGCAATACACCTACTGGACAACATGCAGGAAATCAGAAGATTGAAGCGAACTAAACCACCCGAACTTGTTTATTGTCTAAGTGTATTCTTAGCTTAAGTAGTTTAGTTTTATTTTAATTTGGGAAATACAGAGTGATGTATTAATCTCGTACTCGCCTTGTCTGTATATTAACGCAAGTACAACAGAACAGTAGTGATACATTAATTTGTAAATTCAGATACTAAGCATATATAATATAACATGTAATTAATAAAAAAATTATATGTTATAGATTTGAATTACATACACACAGACATTTAAAAAATCTCCTTAAAAGTGAAAAAAATTTAAAAAATGAAATAGTACTTGAACATACCCGTCAAGGATGACGTCTTACACAATTATACTATTCAAATACATCGATAATGATGCAAAGTACTTCTAAAACAATTGTTATCTTATGCAGATAACTGTTAAATATCCTTATTCTTTTTTTTTACAGAAACCGAAGAAAAACCACCGCCCTATATCAAATGGTATTATACGACGACTTTGGCCTGGATATTCCATGGGGGAAAAATTCCACGTGTCTGTCTGAGTCTTATCTAAGCACCTGTTCGACACAGTTCTACGAATTACGGAATTATATATCAATTTGCACAGAGATCAATCTTGTTTACCCACAGTCTATCTAGTTATGTCATCGAGTTTCGAATAAGGTAACCGATAGAATGAGTCAGGTTAATACGAATTTACCTTTATTTGATATGATTCACTGCCGTCTGCATTTTATGCGACATTATCTCTCTATTGTCCTTGTCTGGTTTTTTGGGTGTCATTCCATACGAGAATTTCGTTTTAATTATTTCTCGAGATACCGCTTGTTGTTCGTTTTAAACGTGTCGCATGCGAAGTCCATTGTGTCGGTTGTGATTGGCTTCATTATCACGCCGAATTCGTCAAAGATACGATAACAGTATTAAATTTCAATTAAAATTGCTAAAATCGTTTAGTGTTATATATTAAATAGTGTTAAACCAATTAATTAAAACACATAAGTCGTTTATAATGATCAATCGTCAAATTTAAATCTGTTAAACCCTTGTTTAAAACTTGTTAAACCGTGTATTTTAAAAATCTGAAACCATGTATACAAAATTATTTAGTTAAACTCTTTGAGATTATATTCGTTAAACCTTGGTCAGGATTATTTCAACATCGCTTCTACTCAGTTTATTTAATAGCCTTTAAACTTTTCCTTTATAAATGTTTTAACTATTTAACAAAAACTGTGAAACGTTGTGATTAAATATTAAGTATTATAACCTTTTCTGGCCTAACCCTACACCCACATTTAAACTAGTAAAACTTGTTTAGAACCTGTTAAATAATTTACATAATGATTCTGATGTTTTCAAAACTCTTATATCTTACAAAACATTAAGTGTTGTGTTCTAGTTAAATCCTCAGTAGAGTTGATTAAAAAAATGTGTCAATCAACTGAATAAATAACTATTAAAACTTTCTTTTACTTTACAGGTCAGATATTTCAATCTTAACATATCGTCTAAAAACGGTTAAACCGTTGAATTAAAAATTGTTAAACCGCACAGTTTAAGAAAACTAACACGGTCTTGTCTATACTATCCTTGTACAAGTTGTTCCCTCTCTGAATCCTCCTCCCTCTGAATATTTAAGCTGTCAAAGTAAAACTGCTAAACTGAGTATCTAGTGAAACATTGCATTTAAATATTAAATATTATTAAATTAAAATCAATTAAAACCTGGTAGTTTTATAACCATTATATTTGAATCCCTAATAGTTTTTTATCTGTTAAACCAAAAACTGCCATCAAAACTGTCATCTTAAAATCATAAATCTTGATATAATTTCAATCCCTATCGTCTAATGCTTTTAAAAATTGTTAAACCTTTCACATAAAGTTTAATAGAGTTATGTCTCGCTACATTTTGTGAAATATTCTTCAACTTCCACTCTACAACAGATGTAAAATTCTCTTAAAATACATAAATTAAGCAATTTGAACTGTTAAACGAAATAATTTAATTTTTGAAATATTACTTTTGCATTATTCGGTGTTACTAAAATAAGTTAAAACCGTATTATTACATCGAAACCAGACAAAATCTACCCGTGTGATATTCACCTTTTGTAGAAGAACATGTCCTTCAGTAAAATTGAATAATCATGAACTTCCGCAAACAGACAACGTTAAATATCTGGGAATGCATTTTGATCGATGTTTGACATGGAAAAAACATATAGTGCCAAAATGCAAACAGATCGGGGTTAAACTAAACGAAATATACTGGCTGATAGGGCGTAAACCTAAATTATCATTAGATAAGAAGGTTCTGCTGTATAAGTCAATACTTTAGGCCCATTTGGACCTATGGTATTGAACTCTGGGGTACTACTAGCAAATCTAACATCGATATCCTCCAGAGGTTCCAGAATAAAGTATTGTGAGACATCGTCGATGCCCCATAATACGTGTCCAACAAACTGATTCAGTGCGATATCCCCTTAGAACCCATAACGAGTATGATTAGGAATGTTAGTGTGAAGTACTCTGCACCCGCCAAACAGTAAAATGTGCGCGATGACAGTGTAGAGAATAGGCTCAAACGCAAACCGTCTGGTAGTTAACTAATTAATAGACACATAGAATGAGATATAATAATCTTTAGAATAAGTTAGAATAGTATCTAGAATAAGATTTAGATTATAAGTTGTATAGCAGATCACTTACTGAAGTGACCTACATATCAGGATGGTTATATTATATAACTAAAATCATATAATAATACTTATTGGCCACGAGCAGATTGTTGACGTTCTAGGAGATTAATATATAAAAAAATTATTGTATAGAAATGTAAAACACAGAAACTTAAATTTTGTAATACATCTTGTACTTAAATCTTGTTAAACTCGTCTGCTAAAACATTTTAAAATGTTTTATTAAAACTCTAATGGAGAATCCTCTTTTCCTGCGAAATAAAACTGATTAAAATGATTTCGTTTGTTTGTCATGACACATAATTTTTTCGAGACTTTGTATAGCTCTCGGGTTTACTTTCGAGTATAATAGATAACTAGTTTTTTTCAAATACAATTATTTAATCGACTAGATATTACAATGTTCGAAATTATCAGAAAATAATGGTGACTAGTATCAAGTGTCACTGAATAAAATCTCCCAACAATGTAACATCAAATAACCATATTTATGATAATATTATTTAAACAAAATCGTAGAAAAAAATAGCTAGACACTCAGTCAAAAGTCATCGTCTCGCCACATTGTATTTCTTTATGTTCAAAATCAGCTGACTTAAGAGATATGTAAATAAGATTAATCCATTTTTCAATATCAATAATTCGTTAGAATCATACACTTCCGCAAGTGCTCAGACATGTGCATCATCGACGTATATATCGAGAGAGATCGTCGAGCTTGAAACCAGTGTTATCAGTCGAGTACAGAATACAGGGCAGACTTAGTTTCCGGTGATTTTTTTCGAAAATTCGATTCAAGCTTATTGATAAGCGGAACTTATTCCTATGTCGAATATTTCGTTAATAAAAACAAGATGCTACGTGACATAGTCGGTCGGTTTGTCCCACTGTCTCAGTAATGATGAATGGATTTTTCCACTTTTTTATTCGTGTCGGATATGCGACGCGGTTCCGTGTTGTTTACTGAACAACATCGCACATTTCAAGTCGCGTTCTGACTATTTTACAGGCTCACACACACATACACACTCTACATATCGAACAGCTTATGTAAACAAACATAAAAACATTAAACATATGAGTTTATGTATTTTCAGACTTGTTAGCTTCGTTGGAAAATATTTCTAACTGATATTATGATTAAAAATAATTGCATTTGCATTAGCCCTCAACATGATATGATGAAAACTTGGATTGGAAGACCTAAAATTACTACATTTAGTGACAATATACTACTACTTTCACTAAAATGTTAAAGGGTTTATTAAACAACACACATACCACAAAAAATGCTTCTAAAATATAAATGAAAAATTTTGTTAAATAAAACGTGGGGCAAAAGTCCCGCTACCATTTCGATTGCCTATAAATTTGCCCAGAGAAAAGATAAGTAAATTTGCTTTTCATAAAAAGTTTATTTGGTCTTTACATTTTTTTTCGTTATGATTGAAAAATTATATCAGCTAAATGGTGACCGCGATTCGCTAGACAACTTTTGGACCTTTTTAAGGTATTTTTCATGACATCCTGTCAAATCTGGGGCTGAATTTCTTCAATTTCGTGACGAATATTGTTTTGTCGATAAGATGTTGAATCGTCTGGGGCTTACTCATATAAACTTTTTATTTTAAAAAACCCCATAAGAAAAAGGCTGGTGCTGTTAAATCCCAACATCTGGCTGGCCATGCTAAATCGGCACTTCGCGAAATTAGTCTTCGTGGAAAAACGTCATTCAATAATTGAATTGTTGAACGAGCTGTGTGTGCTGTGGCCCCATCTTGCTGAAACCACATGTCCTCCAGTCGTTGGTACCGTTGGGTAGTAACAGTAACTGCAACACCTTGGTCATTTAAAAAAAAAGGAATCAATGATGCTTCCAGCATGAATTTCACTCCATACAGTTGTTTTAGTAGATGCAATGATGTTTCGTGAATTAATTGAGGATTATGTATTGATGTTTTTAGATATTCTGCAACACTATCGAGCACCAGAGCTACATTCTCAACGTTATGAGATGTCCGTTGTTTCAGAACAAGGCCTGTCTGCTGTCGTACCGTACTGTCGAAAATTCGCATGTAAACCATAAATTGTGGTTTTGTCAGGCACTGGATGATTAGGATATTTTTGACGCAATTTCCACTGAGTGGAAATAATGCAACGATTATAAAATTTGGACGTCTACACAACAGAATGTTTAGAGCGAAACTGAGGTAAACGTCACATAAATAAGATGGCGCGCAATGAAAACGGTAGCGGGATTTTTGCCTCGCCCTTTAGTATACCATTTTTTAAATCCTGTTAAACTGTTTTGTCTTGTTTAACAACTCACACTCTTATTTAAATTTCAATGTGCAACCAAATTCATGAAAATACTTCTAATATGGTTACTTAAACGATCTCAAATTATTGCATTAAACACTATTATAATAGTTAATTTAAAATATTAAATTTTTGCTCAATTGTTGTATCTTAAAAGTGTGATAAAAATCAACAGTTTTTGTCCAAACTATGCTAAATCATTAAACAATTTCCTTTAAAATCAATTTAAAATCTGGTAAACCATATGTTTCAAAGCAATTACTTTCATTAATTAAGAGTCGATTGTATTTGTTTATTTAAAGATCGTTAAATTGTTTTAATTTGAAAATATTAAAAGCAGCTACACACTGTATCGCAAATATTCTATCGTCATTCAAATTATTGGCTAAAACGTTCCTAAAATGTGTAAATAACGAACATTTAATATTTGCTTAAATTCTGTTAAACCATCGAAACAGTTAAAAGTTGCGAAATTTTAAAACCATTATCCAGACGGATTGGGAGTCTATTCGCTCGTTTATTAAAATTGTTTGCTTATAAATCACTAAAGTGATTAAAACTGTTACACTTCAATTTAGTCTGAGACCGACTGAAGTCTGTATGGTTGCATTCAGCCCGATCTATATCTCGATGTTAAAACTATAAAGACACCAGTCTAGCCGTTGCCGAAAATATTTAAGAGCCTCGCAGACTTTCCAATGCAAAAAGAGGAATATTCATTAAACTTTCAGATTTATCGAAGGCAGAAGAAAAAAACCCGCACAATTCGGCGAACTTTCCATTACGAAGGTGATTAAAAAAGTTAGAACGACGCCCAGAACTTGACATTCCAACTGAAACGCCATTTAATTACTTATTCTTCTAACGCCGAACTTTTTCATAAGAAATTCCGACATTTATTTCGTACATAATTTTAAATTCCCCTCCCCTGCCCTCCAACCCCACATTATTTCTGAAATATCACGCATCATAAATATTGTTTTTTTTTTATCGCGCCATCCTATAAATACCGCCGATTTGGAATAAAATTATGCGGTTTAACAGTTTTTAATAAATTGGTTTTACATTTTTTACTTTGAAGAACTGATTGCCTTTTATCAAGTATTATGTGGTCAAATATATTTTAAACAAAAACTGACTATCTCTAATGATAACAAATCGTCTTGTTACTTTCTCTGTTATTTTATTTCTTTGCTATTGGTTCAATGAAAAGGTTTAAAAATCTTAAGCTGGTACAGTAAGTTAAGTCGTTGGTTTTACTGAGTTTAAATATAAAATATATTAATAGTTAAATATAGCAAATAAAATAAAATTACATGGTTTAACAATTTTTAATGTCCCGGTTTAACACTTTTAATTGGAAAAACTGTCAATTTTTTAGTAAGTATTATATGCTCAAATGCATTCTAGATAAGAACTGACTATGTCTAATGATAATAGATCGCTTTCTTACTTTCCCTGTTATCTTATTCTTTTGCTATTGGTTTAATCAAAAAGTTTTAAAATTCTAAGCTGGTAAAGTTAATTCGGTAGTTTTACTGATATTAAATATAAAATATAGTGATAATTAAATATAGTATATAAAGTAAAATTACATGGTTTAACAATTTTTAATGATTCGGTTTAACACGCTTTAATTCGAAAAACTGTCGGATTTTTCTTAAGTATTATGTGTTAAAATATTTTCTAGACAAAAACTGACTATGTCTAATGATAATACATCGCTTTGTTACTTTCTCAGTTGTCTTATTTCTTTGCTATTGGTTCAATCAAACAGTTTAAAAATATTGAGCTGGTAGAGTAAACGAATTTATTCTTAATAAAACTTAAATATAGTTTATAAAGTAAGGTTACATGTTTTAACAGTTTTTAATGAATGGGTTTAACATGTTTTAATTCGAAAAACCGAGATTTTTTTATTGAATATTACATGTTTAAATGTATTCTAGACAAAAACTGACCCCGTGTAATATTAATACATCGTTCTGTAACAACTGCATATCGCTTAAAACGTATATTTTTAATTGCGTATAAATAACGGGGGCTTACGTTGCGGCCACGACGATTTACACAATATCCCGTCTCCAGACATGATCGTCGAATACGGACCATTCATTAAAACATTTCGTTACTGGTCGGAATTGGCCGCGCTCCAGGCTATGTCTCGGTTAAGGAGGTAGATCGGTATATGCACGATAGGTATGCCGGGGAAGTTGCTGACAAAATTGCCCGCATAAACAATGCCTGTTCCAGAGCAGAAAGGTCAGCTGGATGACGTTCAGATTTATCGTCGTGACACAACGTCTGATAGATGTGATTCATTGGTGATGCGTAAGTCTTTTGCGGTGATTGAAAGGATTATTTGCAGTAATTAGTGAATAAGCAATTGTACGATACATAATTTCATCAATATTAGTGTATACATTATCGGTTTTAACAATCTTTAATCGCGGATTTGATAAATTTAATGTCATTGCTTCCTAGGTTACTTCAGGACAGTATTACTTCAAGTATAACAGTACCTAAGTGGATATTTTAGGAGCTATCCAACTTGAAGTAGATATACTACTACTAGGATCACTGTTTCATGTATATTTTAGTTATACTTTAAGAGTTATAAAGTAACATTGTGAATGTTTTTTTTCTCCAGTGTTTTAATAAATAAAATGACAAAAAACGATTAAGTTTTCGGTTTTAAATGTAGTGTTAATTAGCTCTCCCTAGTATTTTTTAAACAAAAAGAGTATCTAATAGGTCAATTAAAAAATCCCTGGCCTGATACATAGATGGCGCTACTAGAATTAAATCCATATATTTTTTAGTTAGCCCTAACCCTCAAAAGATGCTTGTATAAATTTGACAGCTGTCGGATCATTAGTTTGTGAATTATAGCATTTTGAGTGAAGCATATTTTGTTAATGTGAAAACAATGGATAAAAAATAATTTCGCGTGTTGATAAAATATTGCTTTTTGAAGGGAAAAAACACAGTTGAAACAAAAACTTGGCTTGATACCGAGTTTCTGGACACTATCCCAGGAAAATCAACCATCAATGATTGGTATGAAAAAAAAAATCCAAAAAAAATGTGTTTTACTATGGTAGCCCGGGGACTTTTCAATTGACCTGTTAAGTAAATATTTTAAGAGTTATAGGAGAATATTTTTGGACATTGTTTAGTTTTAAATGTTATTTTGACGTTGTCCAATGTTTACGAGTATTTTGATAGGCATTTTTAGAAAATAAGAGGCACCAAATTAAACCAATTTGACTTTTTATGGGTATATTTTAATACAGTTTAAGAGCATTTTTTTACAGTTGAAGAACATTCAACAGATGAGTTTTTGTTATACCAAAATATATTGTAATTTAACTGCATTTAAGTGAATATTTGAAAAGTTATAAGAAAACAGTTTTGTAAATATTGTTCGGTTTAACATGTTTTAATTATGGTTTTAACAGTATTTATTGTAACATTTAACTGTCTTAATAAAACATATTTCTTTATTTATCTTTTATGGTAATTTCGTTTTGCATATTTTTATACAATATATATAAGTGAACATTTTAAATGTAAATATTTTCCAGTTTAACATATTCCAATTATGCTTTAATAGTGTTTAATGTAAGAGTTTAACATTTTTAAATAACATATTTCTCTATTCAATATTCAGGATTATTTTGTTTCGCATATTTCTATACAATATATAAGTTACTATTTAAAATGTAAATGTTTTCCGGTTTAACATGTTGTAATTATGCTTTAATAGTGTTTAATGTAAGAGTTTAACATTTTTAAATAACATATTTCTCTATTCAATATTCAGGATTATTTTGTTTCGCATATTTCTATACAATATATAAGTTACTATTTAAAATGTAAATGTTTTCCGGTTTAACATGTTGTAATTATGATTTAATAGTGTTTAATGTAAGAGTTTAACATTTTTAAATAACATATTTCTCTATGCAATATTCAGGACTATTTTGTTTCACATATTTCTATACAATATATAAATGACTATTTAAAATTTAAATGTTTTCCGGTTTAACATGTTGTAATTATGCTTTAATAGTGTTTAATGTAAGAGTTTAACATTTTTAAATAACATATTTCTCTATTCAATATTCAGGACTATTTTGTTTCGCATATTTCTATACAATATATAAGTTACTATTTAAAATGTAAATGTTTTCCGGTTTAACATGTTGTAATTATGATTTAATAGTGTTTAATGTAAGAGTTTAACATTTTTAAATAACATATTTCTCTATGCAATATTCAGGACTATTTTGTTTCGCATATTTCTATACAATATATAAGTTACTATTTAAAATGTAAATGTTTTCCGGTTTAACATGTTGTAATTATGATTTAATAGTGTTTAATGTAAGAGTTTAACATTTTTAAATAACATATTTCTCTATGCAATATTCAGGACTATTTTGTTTCGCATATTTCTATACAATATATAAGTTACTATTTAAAATGTAAATGTTTTCCGGTTTAACATGTTGTAATTATGCTTTAATAGTGTTTAATGTAAGAGTTTAACATTTTTAAATAACATATTTCTCTATTCAATATTCAGGACTATTTTGTTTCGCATATTTCTATACAATATATAAGTTACTATTTAAAATGTAAATGTTTTCCGGTTTAACATGTTGTAATTATGATTTAATAGTGTTTAATGTAAGAGTTTAACATTTTTAAATAACATATTTCTCTATGCAATATTCAGGACTATTTTGTTTCGCATATTTCTATACAATATATAAGTTACTATTTAAAATGTAAATGTTTTCCGGTTTAACATGTTGTAATTATGCTTTAATAGTGTTTAATGTAAGAGTTTAACATTTTTAAATAACATATTTCTCTATTCAATATTCAGGACTATTTTGTTTCGCATATTTCTATACAATATATAAGTTACTATTTGAAATGTAAATATTTTCCAGTTTAACATATTCCAATTATGCTTTAATAGTGTTTAATGTAAGAGTTTAACATTTTTAAATAACATATTTCTCTATTCAATATTCAGGACTATTTTGTTTCGCATATTTCTATACAATATATAAGTTACTATTTAAAATGTAAATGTTTTCCGGTTTAACATGTTGTAATTATGATTTAATAGTGTTTAATGTAAGAGTTTAACATTTTTAAATAACATATTTCTCTATTCAATATTCAGGACTATTTTGTTTCGCATATTTCTATACAATATATAAGTTACTATTTAAAATGTAAATGTTTTCCGGTTTAACATGTTGTAATTATGATTTAATAGTGTTTAATGTAAGAGTTTAACATTTTTAAATAACATATTTCTCTATGCAATATTCAGGACTATTTTGTTTCGCATATTTCTATACAATATATAAGTTACTATTTAAAATGTAAATGTTTTCCGGTTTAACATGTTGTAATTATGCTTTAATAGTGTTTAATGTAAGAGTTTAACATTTTTAAATAACATATTTCTCTATTCAATATTCAGGACTATTTTGTTTCGCATATTTCTATACAATATATAAGTTACTATTTGAAATGTAAATATTTTCCAGTTTAACATATTCCAATTATGCTTTAATAGTGTTTAATGTAAGAGTTTAACATTTTTAAATAACATATTTCTCTATTCAATATTCAGGACTATTTTGTTTCGCATATTTCTATACAATATATAAGTTACTATTTAAAATGTAAATGTTTTCCGGTTTAACATGTTGTAATTATGATTTAATAGTGTTTAATGTAAGAGTTTAACATTTTTAAATAACATATTTCTCTATTCAATATTCAGGACTATTTTGTTTCGCATATTTCTATACAATATATAAGTTACTATTTAAAATGTAAATGTTTTCCGGTTTAACATGTTGTAATTATGATTTAATAGTGTTTAATGTAAGAGTTTAACATTTTTAAATAACATATTTCTCTATGCAATATTCAGGACTATTTTGTTTCGCATATTTCTATACAATATATAAGTTACTATTTAAAATGTAAATGTTTTCCGGTTTAACATGTTGTAATTATGCTTTAATAGTGTTTAATGTAAGAGTTTAACATTTTTAAATAACATATTTCTCTATTCAATATTCAGGACTATTTTGTTTCGCATATTTCTATACAATATATAAGTTACTATTTAAAATGTAAATGTTTTCCGGTTTAACATGTTGTAATTATGATTTAATAGTGTTTAATGTAAGAGTTTAACATTTTTAAATAACATATTTCTCTATTCAATATTCAGGACTATTTTGTTTCGCATATTTCTATACAATATATAAGTTACTATTTAAAATGTAAATGTTTTCCGGTTTAACATGTTGTAATTATGATTTAATAGTGTTTAATGTAAGAGTTTAACATTTTTAAATAACATATTTCTCTATGCAATATTCAGGACTATTTTGTTTCGCATATTTCTATACAATATATAAGTTACTATTTAAAATGTAAATGTTTTCCGGTTTAACATGTTGTAATTATGCTTTAATAGTGTTTAATGTAAGAGTTTAACATTTTTAAATAACATATTTCTCTATTCAATATTCAGGACTATTTTGTTTCGCATATTTCTATACAATATATAAGTTACTATTTAAAATGTAAATGTTTTCCGGTTTAACATGTTGTAATTATGATTTAATAGTGTTTAATGTAAGAGTTTAACATTTTTAAATAACATATTTCTCTATTCAATATTCAGGACTATTTTGTTTCGCATATTTCTATACAATATATAAGTTACTATTTAAAATGTAAATGTTTTCCGGTTTAACATGTTGTAATTATGATTTAATAGTGTTTAATGTAAGAGTTTAACATTTTTAAATAACATATTTCTCTATGCAATATTCAGGACTATTTTGTTTCGCATATTTCTATACAATATATAAGTTACTATTTAAAATGTAAATGTTTTCCGGTTTAACATGTTGTAATTATGCTTTAATAGTGTTTAATGTAAGAGTTTAACATTTTTAAATAACATATTTCTCTATTCAATATTCAGGACTATTTTGTTTCGCATATTTCTATACAATATATAAGTTACTATTTGAAATGTAAATATTTTCCAGTTTAACATATTCCAATTATGCTTTAATAGTGTTTAATGTAAGAGTTTAACATTTTTAAATAACATATTTCTCTATTCAATATTCAGGACTATTTTGTTTCGCATATTTCTATACAATATATAAGTTACTATTTAAAATGTAAATGTTTTCCGGTTTAACATGTTGTAATTATGATTTAATAGTGTTTAATGTAAGAGTTTAACATTTTTAAATAACATATTTCTCTATTCAATATTCAGGACTATTTTGTTTCGCATATTTCTATACAATATATAAGTTACTATTTAAAATGTAAATGTTTTCCGGTTTAACATGTTGTAATTATGATTTAATAGTGTTTAATGTAAGAGTTTAACATTTTTAAATAACATATTTCTCTATGCAATATTCAGGACTATTTTGTTTCGCATATTTCTATACAATATATAAGTTACTATTTAAAATGTAAATGTTTTCCGGTTTAACATGTTGTAATTATGCTTTAATAGTGTTTAATGTAAGAGTTTAACATTTTTAAATAACATATTTCTCTATTCAATATTCAGGACTATTTTGTTTCGCATATTTCTATACAATATATAAGTTACTATTTAAAATGTAAATGTTTTCCGGTTTAACATGTTGTAATTATGATTTAATAGTGTTTAATGTAAGAGTTTAACATTTTTAAATAACATATTTCTCTATTCAATATTCAGGACTATTTTGTTTCGCATATTTCTATACAATATATAAGTTACTATTTAAAATGTAAATGTTTTCCGGTTTAACATGTTGTAATTATGATTTAATAGTGTTTAATGTAAGAGTTTAACATTTTTAAATAACATATTTCTCTATGCAATATTCAGGACTATTTTGTTTCGCATATTTCTATACAATATATAAGTTACTATTTAAAATGTAAATGTTTTCCGGTTTAACATGTTGTAATTATGCTTTAATAGTGTTTAATGTAAGAGTTTAACATTTTTAAATAACATATTTCTCTATTCAATATTCAGGACTATTTTGTTTCGCATATTTCTATACAATATATAAGTTACTATTTAAAATGTAAATGTTTTCCGGTTTAACATGTTGTAATTATGATTTAATAGTGTTTAATGTAAGAGTTTAACATTTTTAAATAACATATTTCTCTATTCAATATTCAGGACTATTTTGTTTCGCATATTTCTATACAATATATAAGTTACTATTTAAAATGTAAATGTTTTCCGGTTTAACATGTTGTAATTATGCTTTAATAGTGTTTAATGTAAGAGTTTAACATTTTTAAATAACATATTTCTCTATTCAATATTCAGGATTATTTTGTTTCGCATATTTCTATACAATATATAAGTTACTATTTAAAATGTAAATGTTTTCCGGTTTAACATGTTGTAATTATGATTTAATAGTGTTTAATGTAAGAGTTTAACATTTTTAAATAACATATTTCTCTATGCAATATTCAGGACTATTTTGTTTCGCATATTTCTATACAATATATAAATGACTATTTAAAATTTAAATGTTTTCCGGCTTAACATGTTCTAATTATGATTATGAAAGTGTTTAGTGTAAGAGTTCTACATATTTAAACAACGCTTTTTCATTCATCAATCAGGTCAATTTTGTTTTGTATATTTTTATACAATATATAAGTGAATATTTTGAATGTAAATATTTATCGGTTCAACATGTTTTAATTATGGTTTTAACAGTATTTATTGTAACAGTTTAACATATTTAAATAACATGTTTCTTCAAATACCATTCAGAGCAGTTATAAAATATTATATATATTAAAAATATTAATGAAAAATAAAGGCATGCTTGAAAATACTTTTAAAATGTATCAAACAAAAACCAAAACGCAGGCATCATCAGGAACGAAACAAAACAAAAAACGAAACTGCAAAAAGGAAAACAACACAACAAGAGAAACTGATGACTGATATATATATGTGTGTGTGTGAGTGAAACTTACGGGAGTGGCGGCCGCGGAAGCTGAAGCTGCGACGGCAGCTGCGTCGCGGTGCTGATCGCGCTGTCGGCAGGGAACGCGCAGCAGCAGGCACGAGGCCAGACCAAGAGCGGCGCCCGCTGCCGCCGCCGCTGCCAGAGCCGCCACCAGAGGGGCCCAGGCGGCGGCCTGGCGGGTGCCGCGGGGGTAGGTCGGTCTCGCGAACGATTGCCCCGGAAACTCACCAAAGACGATGACGCCACTGGCTGTAACACCAAGCAATTTGTCAGTTTTATTACGGCTATGACTTTTGTTTCTGTTGTTTTTTTTTGTTCTCGTATTATTTTCGAGTTTGTTTTCTAACTACGCAAGGAGCGAGGAAATCGTTTCGGTTTTACGTAGAGCGCGTTTCGAGATACTTTTGTCGGTTTTATGAATTTTTCCTTCTAACGTTCGATATCAGATGTATTGAGGTCAATTTTTTTCCTGGAGATGTTAGTTCGAGGCCAATATTGACATGGTGTGTATAATCGATTGATTTTATCGTCTATTTCTCCGGTGGTAGTTGCTATGGATATTTATAAAAGGCTCCTAGGATTCTTGATATTTCACCTAGATTAAGAACTACCACAAAAAGTAAACATAATATTCACACAAATATTTAATGCCACTTTGTGATTGAAGTATGTTCTGGGATGACATACGAATTGCATAATGCAGCCGAAATGTGATGCGTTCTGATATCCACACAATTTCTGACGTACAACACGCAACTGATAATGAGACATGGGTATATTAGCTTGAGATATAAAAGAATCAATAAGCGCCAAAAATAAAGGTAGCGCTTATTGTATTCTTGAATTATCATGGTTTTGTGCGATCAGAACTCTTAACAGAAGGTTAAATCGTAAATAACCAAGGTTGGGCAGCATTTGAATGACTTGCAATGGAAATACAAATTATATTCTGTATTGCAATTCAATTATTTCTTAAAAATTCACTTTGTATTTCAAATACCTGACGGTGATACAAACATTTAACATTGTTAAATATTAATGCTTCCTTGATATTATTTGCTTATTTATATGTCTAAATATGTGCCATTATTTAAGACAGTTTTGAGAGTATAATCAATAAACTTACGTAAAAATTATATTTATGACCTTTTTAGTAAATCACAGAAAAGGACTTGTAGGAAATTAACTTGTTCATCTCTCATCTCCTATGTCCTCATTTATTTACGAGGAGATTAAAAAGGGTCATATGTCATCATAGTTCGAAGCCAATATCAATAACACTCTTAACTAGGTGATCATATTCTATAAAAACCAATTTCAATTTACTAGCTTATATGTTCATCTAAGAGAGAAGGTCTTTTTCCCTCTCCAGAAATGTTAACGAATCGGGTGCTAGAAAAGGATAATAGATCCAACCTTCTGAGCAGGGTAATCAGGATAAGACTTTTTCGGCCATAAAATTAGCATACTTGCAGGCATTCATTGAAGTACTGGAACTAATTGCTGCAGCCTTAGATTACATTCAGGTCAATAACTGTTATAACGGTAAACTTCTGCCTATATTAATGTCTGCATGAACCAGATCTGTTATATGATTGCAACTTGAGGCATCGTACTGTTATTACATCAAAAATTAAAGAAAGATTAAGAGTTAGGCATTGTCCTAAATGATAAGAGCAAAATGTTTGCCATCCTTGAAGGCTTTTCAATTGTGTTTATGTAATATCATTCAAGTTTATGCTCATCAGGGACTCTAGAAAAAATATTTCCTTCGGCAGATTTTTTTTTAAGACTTAACAAGAGGCTATTTGTCTGATAGGAAATCCTTCTTTAAAAGTATATTATATTTCGTACTTTAAATACATCCGAGTTAATATTTGATAATTTGTATTTTAATTCAAGCAAAGCATGTATTATGCCCAGCTCTATATATAACTGCATCCTAGCTGAGCAACTGGTTTAGGTAGTTCGCTGCCTTTAGTTGTCGTCATTCTAGAGTCCCATCTTATATTTTTTGTATTGAATCTACCACCAGTTATACTCTTTTCCCCTTTACATATTTTATATAATGAAAAAAGTTAATCTAAACCAGAGCCGCCCAGACACAGCAAGTCGACAAGACAAAAAAAAACCGAACCGAAGAAAAAAGAGCAACGGATAATACACCTCTCCTGCCGAGCAGTAAAAACGAGCAGGACGACCTCTCCTGCTTCACGTGCATACCTGCCACGTACTACCGGAACATTCGCAGGATACGTTATTTAGAACAGTGACTTCATCATTTATATAGAAACAGATTGATTTACTTTAAAATATATAAAGATATAAAATTGGTAAATATTTTATTTTATTTATATTGGGTTGAAAATTATGTATAAGAAAGTAAATAAATATTGCAAATTTTGAAATAACGCATTCTATAAAAAATTGTCGAGTAAAATGAAACAATAAAAATATAATTAACATATGTCCAGTGTCGATTGTACCTAAACTATGATTGTAATTGTATCTAATAGGTAACAGTGGAAAATTCGACAAGGAATAACCACCCCACTCACGCCAGTAACCAGGCTGGGTAAAGCCGGATGTGTTATCGGATGGCCCTTGGTTCAAAGCCCACGTTAAACTGTAGGTCTAGTCCAAATAAACCCTCGTTGGTAAAAAGAGAAGCTTAAAATATTTTAAAACAACATGTATCAATTAAATCCCATCATGGTCAGAAAAGATTACGAAAAGTCAATTTTAAATATCTGGTTTTTTGTACCTCAAATAGTTCGATGGGCTACTTACTATACTTCATCAGGTTAAGGGTAAGTGACACATATCTGATTAAATAATGTGATATTATTAAGTTTTTACAGCCCGAACAGTTTTCGAACAATGCATTGAATATTGTTAAATGAAGCCATAAGCCAAATATTGCCAAATCAAAGTAAAATAAACTAAGCAGAGATTTTGTTTAAAAATTCACAGAAGCCATTAATATGTTGTCTGTCCAAATGCATATATAACAATTGGAGAATTTTATTTACCCAAATCTTACAAGGCAATTTCGTAATCAAATATATGAAATGGATAAAGACATTGAGTCGTTTTTTTAATATAAATATAATTTAATACAATTATTTCAGAGGAAACTGTTTGTCTGAAAAGTATCCATAGAAAACTTTGAGAGATGTAGAACATCCTTTCGTAGTCTGTTGGGTAATATATGATTAAATGGTATAAAGATAATCCACCAAAAAGGTCTAGTGGAAACTTAATACTTCAATATGTGTATTTAGATGAGACATGAATATTTCATGGGACCAATATACCTAATGGTCATTCATGGCTAGATGATAATAAAAATAGCGTTAAAACAACATTTGTTGACGGAAAAAGGTAAACTTTGAAATAAAAATTGACTATGGTTTTATTAGTTCTTAACTTATTATAATTCTATTCTGACAATTTCCAAGAGAGGGTGATGGGAGTGCGAACAATTAAAGATGAGTATATAAAAATAGTAGGAAATCTTACTGTAGAGTGTGAAAGATTTATATGCACAGATATATGTGTAAATTTTTTATTATTATTTAATTATTACATTGTTACTAAACGTTTCTGTCTAACCCACAATTTGGCTTTATGATAACTTAAATTTAGGTATATAACTAGGAGGACCCATCGGCTGTATCTCACTCTCTGGTGAAATAATGTTTATACACAACTTCATACATTCATACTTCATCATTCTCATGAGAATGGAGTCTTTCCTCATGCCCCTTTGCAATTCTCTTGATTTCCTGACTGACTGTGGGTATCTGAAGGTCTCGATGTAGGTAATCAGTCCTATAGTATTTGACTTTGTTCTGAAAAATTTGTTTTTTATTTATGTTACTCTTTGCAGAACATCCCCATAATTGAACTCCGTATGTCCATATAGGTTTCAGTATTTGCTTATATAATAGCAATTTATTATGTACTGATAATTGTGATTTTCTTCTAATTAGCCAGTACATTTTCACTTGTTTGTTGTAATTTTCGTGAGGCTTCTTCACTATTGTCTCCGACAGCTATATTCGCAGAATCATCAGCAAATGTAGCCAATTTATATGTGTAAATGATCAGAATATACATGAACATTTGGTTAAATGTGCGAGGAGAGAAAGAATACTAACTGTTTTGCAGATATGGCAAATACACTAGGGAGAATGAAGTGATTAAATATAGTTTTATCAAGAATATGTATACAAGTATTAGTAGAACAAACGAAGGAGAAATACAGTGATATCAATATGTATTTACAAGGAAACATTCTAACGAAGGAAACAAGAACTAAGCGTAAAAAGTTAATATGATCTCTAATGAATGTGAAATTAGGACAACGGGAGATATCACTACATAAAAAAACACGCATCTAAAACTCTATCTCATAGGTGGTGTGGAAAAGAGATAAATGTAAATATAATAAAACACAATTCTAACCTACAAACTATTATAACTCAATGATTGATTGTAATTTCAAGTCCTTCGATAATATATGCATTAGATGTACTATAATGTGAAAATAAATCATATTTGATGACAGTATTTTTGAGTATTTATATGATGTGAGTTCACCGTTTCATTGAACGAACAATATACTGTCTAAGTTTAGTGATAGTCTCCTTCTCTCCTGCTGCATGTGCATACCTGCCGCGTACTACCGGAACATTCGTCGGGACAGCGGCAGACAGACGAAGACCAACCAACCAAACAACCAGCAAACCATTATTTGCATATTGCATTCTGGGTAAATGCATTCGGACGATGCAGACGAAATAAAAGTCGGATTTTATTTGGCCACGGCGATGGCGGCGGCGCCCGCAAGGTCGTGCCAATGTCAGGGTGGTACCTTCCTTCTGACTGGCCGGTCGCGCTTATTTTTTGCCACGGTTTCGACGAAACATTCGCCCGCTCTTATTTATGCCGTCTATTCGGAATTGTTCGTCGTTGGTTTTATGCAGATTCGTTGTTTTTGCCGTAAAAATCGGCGATATACGCTTAATACACGATCGGCCGGGTGCGTGACTCGTTTTTTGCCTCTTGGCAAAAATAAATTAATCGGCGTTATCATGAAAATTATTCTCGTTCGCTGGGAACCTAGGAAAAAATAACCGTAACCAACACTGTACTCAAATATTCGCTCAAAACAAGTTCACTGATCAATAAATACACAAGTCTATTCGATACAACCTACAGGGAATCGAACAAGATGTAGCAAATGATTGGTTCGTTTTGCGCATGCCCATTTCAATCACCTGCATTTGATTATGTTTATTATCTGCTAATTCTATGTCTCTGCTTTTAATTGATAATTTGTTATATATGGTGGTAGTTATGGCAAAATATGAATCTCTGTCTAATGCCATAGAAAAACTACAAGTAGCGGTAAAAAACAAATCTGTCCATGTTAATTTTACGTTGCTGCGAAATGATAAAAACCTAATTATATCAGTTGACGGATGCCCGATTCCTTAAACAGAATCAGCTAAATACATCGGAATATATCACGATAACATCACGTTAGACAAAAAGCAAAACACATTAGAACCAAAATAAAACAATTATACTGGTTAGTCAGTCGGAAGATACTCTCAACTTGCTCTAAAATCAAAGAGGTTGATCTATAATACAATTACAAAGCCAATTTGGAACTATGGGGTGCAAATATGGGGTTGCACTAAAAATTCAAATCAACTAGTCATACAACTCTGTCAAAACAGAGTTCTTCGATTGATATATGCCTATCGCTATGTAACCAATGAAGAACTGCACGATGACCTGGAATATATCTCGATGGTCGGTTAAA
Source organism: Rhynchophorus ferrugineus (assembly GCF_030347505.1). Taxonomy (NCBI): domain Eukaryota; kingdom Metazoa; phylum Arthropoda; class Insecta; order Coleoptera; family Curculionidae; genus Rhynchophorus; species Rhynchophorus ferrugineus. The sequence continues at coordinate 2,866,141 of NW_027472589.1, read as the reverse complement.
TTGGAAACATCATGTCAGACAACAAACGGAGCAGATTAGACACAAAGTTAAACAACCGTACTGATGTACCCTCTTGCTACTAAAATATACCTCAATCGACATATCTCTCTATCGAAGCATTTAGTTGCTGCAGTTTTTATTGAAAATATATTTTAGCGTGTTGCAGCTGCAATAAATATTAGTATGGACACTAATAATGTAATAGTATGGAATTATAAATATGAAAAAACGAAAAAACGAAAAATATAATCTTGGATTCTCCGAAAAGAGCTCCAGGTGACAAACCAAGATCACCTTGATTTTAGCTCTGTTAGCTGTCAGAGATTAGATATATGAAATGTATGAAAACAGTGAGTAATTTTTCAATATAAACCTAATTCAATACAATTATCTCAGAGGAAACTGTGAGCCTGAAAAGTATCCATAGAAAGCTTAGAGATATTCAGCTTTATAAGAAAGTAAAATATGTTACTGAACTGTTTATTAGGCAGATTAGGCTTCCAGGGGATACCACTACATAAAAAACGCTCCTAGAACTCATAAATATAATAAACCACAACCTACAAACTATTATAACTGTATAATTAGTTGTAGTTTCAACTCCTTCGATAACATACGCATTAGATATACTATAACGTTAAAATAAATTATATTTGATAACAGAATTTTTGTTTAATTATTTTATTTGCATTAGAAATGAAAGATATGATTGGAATTGGTATTAAACAATGTAGACAACGGTCTCAAATAACGAGTACAAGCACATTTATGGTAATATAACAGCCTGAAACCAACTCCAAACCTGCTGATAGGACTCTTTATTTTTCTCTCGTCAAAGGTCACAGACAAGTCACCTCTGCGACCTGCACCATCCACCGAGGACCCCGGCGCACCTCTCGCCGCTCCGCACGGTACAATAATGACAAGTGACGTTTCTTCGGCTGGCGGCTCGGGATTATGCAATCGTCTAGACCCAGACGACGGGCCGCACGACCCTGCTTTCTATTTCACGGAGCCCGTAAAAATATGAACGGTGCCAACTAACAGTTTATAATTTCTAGCTGATGTCATGAAGGATTTTTAGTTTTTCTTTCTCTTAGTCATCGGCCGGGTTCGTTAATTGATCTAACGTCAACGACGTTGCAGCGAAAGATCGAGAATTAGTTATCTATTTAGCAATGGCACACACATATCCGTCTAGAGTGATAGCATCAATTACTTATATTAGTTGGGCAATTTTAAAGAATTACTAAACATATTTATGGTTTTATCAAAATTTAATTATATGTTGAAGTAAATAACTTTAATTATTGGAAAATTTAATGAATTTATCAGATGTACTATATAGAATTTTTTTTTCGAAAAAACTGAACTGAAATCGAAAAATAAATAAGGAACTCAGTAAAAAGTAAAAAATCAAACTTAGGTTTTTGATTAAAAAAAGTTTTAAAACAAAATATGTACATAATAATCGTTGTAATAACTAATCACTACATAGTATAAAACAAAGTCGCCTTTTCTGTCCCTATATCCCTATGTGCGCTTAAATCTTTAAAACTACGCAACGGATTTTGATGCGGTTTTTTTCAATAGATAGAGTGATTCAAGAGGAAGGTTTATATGTATAATACATGCATGATATACTAAGGCAACATTGCTAATTTTAGAGGTTTCTAACGTGATGTCGTAAATTAACCTATTTTTTTAGGCTTATTTAGCAATTAGCAAAAACGCTGCCTAACCCTACGAGTTAGATCAAATTAATGTACTACAGTATTGTACACCATAAAAAGGTCTACAAAAAAGTCCGCGATGGTATATGTTTATCTTTTAGGGATAACCCACATTAACCATTTTTATTGTTTACTTTTTACGTGAGAAAATGGCTTATTTACGAAGCTATTTTAAGCAATACGGCATTAATCCTTATCGAATTAAGTACCTTAAATACAGTGTGCAATTAATATAGATCAATATGGTTCCTTACAGCATGTAAATTAAACAAATATTTTCGGAGATATTACAAATTTAAAATTTGCGTTTAAAAATGTGTAATGTAATAAAAATTGTATGAATTTAGATATTCCAAAGATAGCAGGAAATCTTCATAGTAAGTATAGGGGAAGAGGAATTGTTTTACTCCAAATTTAATGCGTGCAGGCCAAGGGCAGTAATGAATGAACCAAAAATACTGGATCGATTTTAATCATGTTTTCATTGAGTGACATAGGCATATATATTTTATGCCCGTGCAAAGTCGGAGCGGGCCGCTATGTTTTTATATACAACGTTCATATTTTTTCTGTAGTGTATTTAATTTAGTATCAGCATTGCACCCGTGCGAAGCCGGGGCGGGTCGCTAGTTAAAAATAAACAAAACCTTATTTGACCTATCTACTACACAATTATATATTCTACTATATACACAATTTAGCTTAATACCTACCTAAACCTACACTAACTATTACCAACTAATCACATTAAAGCCAGTGCCGAACCCAAACATTTATATTAATTTAGATTTGTTTTGTTGGTAATTTAATTTTGTGTATATATCACAAAACTATATTGTTATTTTTGTATTGTTTGGGCTCGGCACCGACTTCAAAGTGATCAGATTATGATAAAAAATAGGAATTAAGAAACAATGATTGAAAATAAGGAAGGCTCCAGGCCGCTACCTAGTCTAACTGATTTGATAAATGTTCTAACCAAACTAGACCAACAACAACAAAAAATCGTTTCCCCCGCCGGGAATCGAACCCATAACCTCCGCATGTGAGCCGAACGCTGTAATCACTACACCATAGTTGCCTGTTAAAAAAAATGACTGACTGACTTTTACACTGAACTTCTTCCGATTTTTCATAACATCAGTTTAACAATAACATTATGCACAAATATCTGATTATTTTAGATAAAAAAAATATGTGAAAACCTTGTACATGCCTTTGAAATCGGATCAATCTGCCTCAATGTGAATTGTGTTGAAATATTATTTGAAATTTATTGAAATATTATTTAAAATATTATTGAAATAGTTTATTAAACAGTAATGCGAACTGTTTAAGGCTTCATTTGCAAGGTATTGAAATAATACCTGAAATTTATTCAAATATGATTTCGAATACTTGGTTTTGGTTATTATTTAGTGTTTGATCTATTAATTTGCTGTATTGTTTTTAAAAATTGATTTGTAAAATTTTAAATTTATTGAAATAACACTTGAAATAATTGCTTTCAGTTTATTTAATTATTATTATTATTATTGCTTATGGAAAAAGTATTACGAAGCATTATTTGAAATAGTTATATCACTATATCAGTATATATTTTCAATCATTGAATAATATTACATAGTTTTCCTCGCATAATACTGAAATTATTACTGTTTACATTATAATTAAGTATTAGCGATAGGTTTATTATAGATATTTATCGAGCAGAGGTCTGTTGAAGGGTATTACAGATTTGTACTTGAAATCTACTGAAATATTATTTGAAATTAATGAAATTAATGGAAAAATTATTCTTGAGAATAACCAATCAATTTATAACATATCCAGCAGTTTACAAGATTTTATTTGAAACGTACTGAAATATTCCTTCAGATATTATAAGCAGGAGTTATCAATTTATAATCTACTAGCGAACCGCCCCGGCTTCGCACGGGTGCAATGCTGATACTAAATTAAATACACTACAGAAAAAATATGAACGTTGTATATAAAAACATAGCGGCCCGCTCCGACTTTGCACGGGCATAAAATATATATGCCTATGTCACTCAATGAAAATATGATTAAAATCGATCCAGTATTTTTGGTTCATTCATTATTGCCCTTGGTCTGCACGCATTAAATTTGGAGTAAAACAATTCCTCTTCCCCTATACTTACTACAAAGATTTCCTGCTATCTTTGGAATATCTAAATTCATACAATTTTTATTACATTACACATTTTTAAACGCAAATTTTAAATTTGTAATATCTCCGAAAATATTTGTTTAATTTACATGCTGTAAGGAACCATATTGATCTATATTAATTGCACACTGTATTTAAGGTACTTAATTCGATAAGGATTAATGCCGTATTGCTTAAAATAGCTTCGTAAATAAGCCATTTTCTCACGTAAAAAGTAAACAATAAAAATGGTTAATGTGGGTTATCCCTAAAAGATAAACATATACCATCGCGGACTTTTTTGTAGACCTTTTTATGGTGTACAATACTGTAGTACATTAATTTGATCTAACTCGTAGGGTTAGGCAGCGTTTTTGCTAATTGCTAAATAAGCCTAAAAAAATAGGTTAATTTACGACATCACGTTAGAAACCTCTAAAATTAGCAATGTTGCCTTAGTATATTATGCATGTATTATACATATAAACCTTCCTCTTGAATCACTCTATCTATTGAAAAAAACCGCATCAAAATCCGTTGCGTAGTTTTAAAGATTTAAGCGCACATAGGGATATAGGGACAGAAAAGGCGACTTTGTTTTATACTATGTAGTGATCAAGCAGTTTTAACAAAATTCTACTTGAAACGTATTGGTATATTCCTTGAAATATTGTCTGAATTCGATTGAAATAATGGTTTTCAGTCGTTATACACTATCAGCGATCAGTTATTTATCGAATATATGATATTTATTCCCCGTAACACGTCGAAGCCGAAAAATGCCTTACGTAACGCGAGCCCTAGACCGGGAGTTTCGTGTCATCTTTGTGGAAATATCACGGCAACGCAAAACAAAAGAAAGACGGATGGGCGAAGCGCGGAGACAAAGAACGGTGGTTCCTGTTACGTCAGCGCGAGCGAGAAAACGGCCCGACCAGCTATAAAACGTCACACACCAGCCAAGACGTTTTTAGTTTCGCATTCGGAAGGTTTGCGAAAGAGGAAGAAAAATAAGTATGTCACAGTGGAGGTAGCAAAGCAGCTGTGTCTAGGTCAGACTGTCGCACTGACGGCCTACTACGCCGCGGCTCTCGGCCGAAGAAAAGCTGTTTTTTTTTGGTTCTTTTAGTATTATTAGTGTTTCTTTGACATTTTAATGGATTCTTTTTAAAAGCTTCGAAGTACCTTGTTCTGGAGTTTGTAACATTAGACTCTGGATTTACTGGTATAATATCAATATTCAAAATGTGCTTATTACAGATTATGTTTTGTATCAGCGTTTAAGATTTTTTAGATATGTATACATTGGTTTTTCTTAATTTAAGATGTAAGAAATTCGAAGTACTTTGCTTATTTTATATTGTTCATGAAGTTATCAAAGATGTTAAATAGTCAAGCATCAAACCATCAATACAAAGTTTACCCTTTCTATATATAAAATAACTTTGGTTTTATTTGACACAAAATGAGATAATGTCATATTTTAATAACGTAAATTAGTCTTAGAAAGGTAACTTACTTATATGTCTTGATAAATTGTATCACAATAAGATACGTTAAGACTTTCAATGGGTATTTTAGGAAATATTAGCGTTAGTTATTGAACAGTGTTACAAAGGTTAATTTGAAATAGTCAGTTTGTCAGTTATTATTTAGTATTAGTTATGAGTTACTAAATGGATGATAAAGGGTGTAAGGCGACAGTAATTGGTTGGAAAGTGGTGTTTCCGGTCTGCAACTGCATTCTGCATCGTAGGCTGCCATCGCAGCCTGGTCTAGTCGACGTCGAATCCAGAACCACTCCCCCTCCACACCACCGGCGAGCGTCCCCTCGCCATCCCCCGCCACGATATCGATCCGATGTCTAGTCGACCCACCCCGCAGAGACTTACCGTCTTTTTTGTCGCTCGCCGCCACCACAGCTATTCTCTGCACGCCCGCCCTCCTTCGCCACCTCCTTCTACGGACCCCCACCCCAACCCCGCGACCCACCGTCCGACCAGCCGTCGACTGATGACTTATTTTTATCTGCGGTGCCGGGAATGAGGAAAGGGTGAAGCTCGACGGTTTTTTTCTCTCTTCACCCGATCTCGGCCGCAGACGGAGCGAAAATCTCTCTAATTGGAAAGTGGCGATGCTTCTTTGTTTCGGCGCGTCGCGGCCGGCTAGATCTCGTCCTATTTTTTTTCGCGTCCGTATGTACAGGGGATAGACAAACTAATACGAACGCTACAATTATTCGCGTAATAGATCTGAATAGTTTCCACCGGATGAAACATCCGCCAATTTGTTAATAGCATTCATATCATTTTGTCTATCCCCTATATATACAGAGAGAAAGAGTTAGAAAAGATGTTATAAACGATAGATTAATTATTATTCTCGCTTATTATCCGAATAGTTTTCTATAGAATGTCCCAACGGATGAAACACTCGCCAATTGGTTCAATGGTATTTATGTCAATTTGTCTATCCCCTGTATATATTTAGAAAAAACGAATGAAAGAGCCGAGGAAAAAATAAACGATGAACATTATTATTTTCCCTTATTATTTGAAGTTTCCAACAGAATGTTCCAATGGATGGAACACTCGCCAATTGGTTTTCATGTCAATTTGTCTATCCCCTGTATATATCGAGAAAAAACGAATGAAAGAGCCGAGGAAAAGATAAACGATGAACTGTTTATTATTTTCCCTTATTATTTAGTTTCCAACAGAATGTTCCAACGAATGGAACACTTGCCAATTGGTTTTCATGTCAATTTGTCTATCCCCTGTATATATCGAGAAAAAACGAATGAAAGAGCCAAGGAAAAGATGTTATAAACGATGAACTGTTTATTATTTTCCGTTATTATTTGAAGTTTACAACAGAATGTTCCAACGGATGGAACACTCGCCAATTGGTTTAATGGTATTCATGTCTATCCCCTGTATATATCGAGAAAAATGAGACAACGGGGGAAAAGGGGTGTTATAGATGATGGACTGTTTATTATTCTCACCTTATTAACTGAATAGTTGCCAACGAAATGTTCCAACGGATGGAACATCCGCTAATTGGTTCATATAATTTTGTCTCCTGTATATATCGAGAGAAAAAAAAGAGAGGGGAAAGGGTGTTATACACCATGGACTGTTTATTATTCTCCCCTGGTAGGCAGTTTGTGTTCGGGATACCGTCGTAGGTGATAGCTGGCGCATTTGTATGCTCTTATTTGCCAAATATCGAGACACGCCGTAATGGGCGTATTGAAACTTTGACAGGACTGTCGTTCGAAAACATAAAATATATTAAAATGAAACCTGAACGGAATATAATCATATTGTACAACAATGAACATGTTCCCAGTTTAAAAATAGCCGATTTTATTAGCCTGTCGAAAATAAAGACCATTTTAATGGGTTATTCTAGTCTAGAAATTTGAAAGCATCAACTTTTTTTCATATATTCAAAGCTTAGCCCTCTAAGAATATACCATTAAAAGTACCTTAAAAAAGTTAAGTAATATTCGAAGATATACCTGTTTTAATGATGCACTATCTAAATATGAAATTTTAAACGTTTATTTTCGAAAAAGCTTTTTTCTAGACGCTCGACTTGATATCCCAAGTGCTACTGAATATATTCACTTGAAATTTGCTGTATACCTTTTCTAAACATTCTTCTATTGTATCAAAAAACTTGTTTAACTTTTTTTTATACCTTTATCAAGGTAGTGAACAAAATCGCACATATTTGACCTAAATCGGATAATTCTGTTTTATTTTTACTATATCCATTATTTTCATTATGACGAAGAGGAATATTCATTACTGTTAGATAGTTGGAGTATTTAGACAGCTTTTAATAATGATACAGATCGCACAAATATACAAATGTTATAAATTAAACTAGTTATAGTAAACTAATTATAGTAAATTAGTTATTATGATCTTAATTTATAGTTTTTTAGTGTATGGATTATAGTTAAACCAGGTCTAGTCATATTAAATATAATATTTTTGTTGAAAAATATCTTATTACGTCTGCAAATCCAAAAAGCATAAATATTGGAAACCATTGTATTTGGAATAGTGGCAATAATAAAAGTTTAATAATTAAATATTTATATTTGATAGTTAAAAAATATATTCCAAAATACATTATTCCTATAACTGACTTTGATTTTCCAAACATATGAATAGAGGATAGATCACAAAATACAGACAATAAAGAAAGGAAACTTGAATGCGCGCAGCTGTGTAACTAAATTCGAGTTTTCCTGATTGACTACCAGTTGAAGTGACGACATGTTTGGGTTTAAAATATCAGTGGACATCTTTGGTGATATTTGATGTTCTTTCTATTCTTATAGGTTCAGTACACAATTATTTATGATCCCTGTAATTTTTTATTAATTTGCGAAAAAAAATTTCAGCAAAAAATAACAAAAATGACGGAAAATCGCTAATGCTCATTGCTTCGAGATACGACATTCAAAATATATAAATTCCCAGATAAATTAAATGAAAATCCATTTCAATTTAAGATGGGATTCATACTTTTTAAGATAAGCGAATTAACACAAATCCACTCACTTTTTGAAAATATATTTTTCATTGAATAATTTCTAAACAAAAGGTTCTATGAAAATTATTTTACCCCCACTCAATTTAGCGTAAATTGTTTTATAGTTCTTGTAATTTTTATTAATCTGCGGTTATTTGAAAGGCAGTAACGGGAAAAAGCTTGAAAATGACAAAAATCGCAAATTTTCACGACTATATATATGGAAAATGTGCACAAATTTTATATCATTGGGATAAGAGTAAAAGTTTCAGAATATACGTGTTCTGAGGTGAAAGAATCGAAAATCCATGTTAAATTGCTTTAGGATTCATACTTTTTAAGATAAGCGATATTAACAGAAATCCACTCATTTTTTGAAAATACATTTTTCAGTGTATAATTTCAAAACTAAAGATTCTATGAAAATTATTGTACCACCACCCAATTTAGCATAAATTGTTTTATAGTTTTTGTAATTTTTACTGCTCTGCGATTATTTGAAAAGCAGTAACAGGAAAAAGCTTGAAAATGGCAAAAATCGCAAATTTTCACGACTATATATATGGAAAATGTGCAAAAATTTTATATCATTGGGGTAGGGGTAAAAGTTTCAGAATATACGTGTTCTGAGGTGAAAGAAACGAAAATACATGTTAAATTACTTTAGGATTCATACTTTTTGAGATAAGCGATATAAACAGAAATCCACTCATTTTTTTGAAAATACATTTTTCACTGTATAATTTCAAAACTAAAGATTCTATGAAAATTATTGTACCACCACCCAATTTAGCATAAATTGTTTTATAGTTTTTGTAATTTTTACTACTTTGCGGTTATTTGAAAGGCAGTAACAGGAAAAAGCTTGAAAATGGTAAAAATCGCAAATTTTCACGACTATATATATGGAAAATGTGCAAAAATTTTATATCATTGGGATAAGGGTAAAAGTCTCAGAATATACGTGTTCTGAGGTGAAAGAAACGAAAATACATGTTAAATTACTTTAGGATTCATACTTTTTGAGATAAGCGATATAAACAGAAATCCACTCATTTTTTTGAAAATACATTTTTCACTGTATAATTTCAAAACTAAAGATTCTATGAAAATTATTGTACCACCACCCAATTTAGCATAAATTGTTTTATAGTTTTTGTAATTTTTACTGCTCTGCGATTATTTGAAAAGCAGTAACAGGAAAAAGCTTGAAAATGGCAAAAATCGCAAATTTTCACGACTATATATATGGAAAATGTGCAAAAATTTTATATCATTGGGATAAGGGTAAAAGTTTCAGAATATACGTGTTCTGAGGTGAAAGAAACGAAAATACATGTTAAATTACTTTAGGATTCATACTTTTTGAGATAAGCGATATAAACAGAAATCCACTCATTTTTTTGAAAATACATTTTTCACTGTATAATTTCAAAACTAAAGATTCTATGAAAATTATTGTACCACCACCCAATTTAGCATAAATTGTTTTATAGTTTTTGTAATTTTTACTACTTTGCGGTTATTTGAAAGGCAGTAACAGGAAAAAGCTTGAAAATGGTAAAAATCGCAAATTTTCACGACTATATATATGGAAAATGTGCAAAAATTTTATATCATTGGGATAAGGGTAAAAGTCTCAGAATATACGTGTTCTGAGGTGAAAGAAACGAAAATACATGTTAAATTACTTTAGGATTCATACTTTTTGAGATAAGCGATATAAACAGAAATCCACTCATTTTTTTGAAAATACATTTTTCACTGTATAATTTCAAAACTAAAGATTCTATGAAAATTATTGTACCACCACCCAATTTAGCATAAATTGTTTTATAGTTTTTGTAATTTTTACTACTTTGCGGTTATTTGAAAGGCAGTAACAGGAAAAAGCTTGAAAATGGCAAAAATCGCAAATTTTCACGACTATATATATGGAAAATGTGCAAAAATTTTATATCATTGGGATAAGGGTAAAAGTCTCAGAATATACGTGTTCTGAGGTGAAAGAAACGAAAATACATGTTAAATTACTTTAGGATTCATACTTTTTGAGATAAGCGATATAAACAGAAATCCACTCATTTTTTTGAAAATACATTTTTCACTGTATAATTTCAAAACTAAAGATTCTATGAAAATTATTGTACCACCACCCAATTTAGCATAAATTGTTTTATAGTTTTTGTAATTTTTACTGCTCTGCGATTATTTGAAAAGCAGTAACAGGAAAAGGCTTGAAAATGGCAAAAATCGCAAATTTTCACGACTATATATATGGAAAATGTGCAAAAATTTTATATCATTGGGATAAGGGTAAAAGTCTCAGAATATACGTGTTCTGAGGTGAAAGAAACGAAAATACATGTTAAATTACTTTAGGATTCATACTTTTTGAGATAAGCGATATAAACAGAAATCCACTCATTTTTTTGAAAATACATTTTTCACTGTATAATTTCAAAACTAAAGATTCTATGAAAATTATTGTACCACCACCCAATTTAGCATAAATTGTTTTATAGTTTTTGTAATTTTTACTGCTCTGCGATTATTTGAAAAGCAGTAACAGGAAAAAGCTTGAAAATGGCAAAAATCGCAAATTTTCACGACTATATATATGGAAAATGTGCACAAATTTTATATCATTGGGATAAGGGTAAAAGTCTCAGAATATACGTGTTCTGAGGTGAAAGAAACGAAAATACATGTTAAATTACTTTAGGATTCATACTTTTTGAGATAAGCGATATAAACAGAAATCCACTCATTTTTTTGAAAATACATTTTTCATTGTATAATTTCAAAACTAAAGGTTCTATGAAAATTATTGTACCACCACTCAATTTAGCGTAAATTGTTTTATAGTTTTTGTAATTTTTACTACTCTGCGGTTATTTGAAAGGCAGTAACAGGAAAAAGCTTGAAAATGGCAAAAATCGCAAATTTTCACGACTATATATATGGAAAATGTGCAAAAATTTTATATCATTGGGATAAGGGTAAAAGTTTCAGAATATACGTGTTCTGAGGTGAAAGAAACGAAAATCCATGTTAAATTGCTTTAGGATTCATACTTTTTAAGATAAGCGATATTAACAGAAATCCACTCATTTTTTTGAAAATACATTTTTCATTGTATAATTTCAAAACTAAAGGTTCTATGAAAATTATTGTACCACCACTCAATTTAGCGTAAATTGTTTTATAGTTCTTGTAATTTTTATTAATCTGCGGTTATTTGAAAGGCAGTAACAGGAAAAAGCTTGAAAATGACAAAAATCGCAAATTTTCCCGACTATATATATGGAAAATGTGCAAAAATTTTATATCATTGGGATAAGGGTAAAAGTTTCATAATATACGTGTTCCGAGGTGAAAGAAACGAACATCCATGTTAAATTTCTTTGGGATTCATACTTTTTAAGATAAGCGATATAAACAGAAATCCACTCATTTTTTGAAAATACATTTTTCATTGTATAATTTCTAAACAAAAGGTTGTATGAAAATTATTGTACCACCACTCAATTTAACGTAAAATTCTTTATAATTCGTAGCTTTATTATTAACCTATGATTTTTTGGGAAGAAATGACAGAAAGCATTTTGTAAACGATAAAAAATCAATCTTTATTATTACTTTTTTCATTAAAATACAACAAAAATATAACCACAAAGATCATAATCGACACAATTAGCAATAATCAACGTAGAAGACGAAATAAAAAGCACAAAATAGAATGATACAAAAATGAACCATTACTCTCATATAACCAGTTAAAGGGAACTCAGTTCTTGATATCAATGCTCCAGGAAGAAAAAACCGAAGAAATAACAGTGATATAGTTGGTTTAAATATAATTTCAGAGATACTTTCAACGCTTTCCGCTATTGGGGTGAAAATAACATCGAAGCCATTCCATCCTATACTCAGGAAAAAAACATAAGCTCGAGTTTGTTATGTCTATACGGTAATACTGGTAGAAAGCCAGGTCCTCATCATAAAAATCTCCTCGATTTATTGTGCCCAAATACAAACTCTTAAAAACTATAAAAACGTGAAAGGGTAGACAGCAGCAGAAGCGACAGTGGGACGACGTGATGCCCGAAGAGACAGAGAGGACCAACGGAGTCGGAACGACAGCGCGCGAAAGAGCGAGAGAGGGATACACACGACGCGCTGCTGCTGGGCCAAGACATCGAACGGATTTTATGTCAGGATGAATGAATTGCGTGGATATAAATAAACCATTAACTCGTCCGTAATTAAATGCACATCAAGAAGGACATAAAGTCTAATTTCGTTTTATTGGAGCGGATGGAAGACGAGCAAAGGGTCCGGGAGGCGTGAATGTGACGTTAGTTAAGGAGATTTTTCCGAACCAGATCGGTTATATGTTCAAATTTTATTATCCAAATGAGCGTCGTAAACCCGGCAGTAAAACACACTAATCAGATCTAATATGGTGTTTTGAAAGAGGTGACACTTCGAGATAAATTCGACGGAGATGAAAAGGAGTCGGAACTACGCGAAGCTACTTAAGATTCATATTTGTGGATCCCGGAGTACTTAAATAACGGTCTTTTCTATCATAAAACAACTAATAATAGCCAAAATTCGGTAGAAAGTGATTGTTCATGTTTATCGAAACTTTAAGTATTCAAGTTTCAGAACAGATTTTTCTATAGTTTAGATCATACATCATTAGCTAATATCAAAATTACATTTATATTTACTTAAATCTTTAATTTAAATCTACTTCATTAACTGATCTGTTTTTTGTACTCTTTTTTGTATTACATCTCTTCATTACAACTTAATTGACATAAGATTCACATTTAGTGATTTTGCAGTGCTTAAATAATATATTTTTCTATAGTTCGTATACACAATTTAGCTTAATACCTATCTAGCGACAAATTAGATTTGTTTTGTTCGTAATTTAATTTTGTGTATTTATCACAAAATTATATTATTATTTTTGTATTGTTTAAGTTCAGTATTTCAAACTGATTAGTTGGTAGTAGTTAAAATAATATTGTAAACAGATAAATAGATTTAGGAGCCGGCTTGGTGGTGCAGTGGTAAAGGCGATAGGACGGTCCTCCTACTGTTGCGATAGCCACGGATTTTATGTTTGTGATTGATTAAAATTCGTGATTGTCCTTAGGCAAGAGTGCAAAATCCGACAAGGACGTTTCTACGACGTCTCATATGATATGGTTAGTGCTTAAAAAGCAAACTGACTGACTTTTACACTCAACTACTTCCGATTTTTCGTCACATCAATTCATCAATAACATATACACATATATCTGATTACTTTGTATAAAAAAAATATGTGAAAACATTGTACGTGCCTTTGAAATTTGAGGATTCTCCTCAATTTCCACCTCTTCCCCTCATCACATCCCGACTTGGTTACAATGGGACCACATCAGAAGTGCACTCTTTCGAATAAAAAAATAATTTTGAAAATCGGTCCATAATAGACGGAGAAATCAGCAAACATACATAAAATATATATATATACATATATATATATATATATATATATATATATATATATATATATATATATATATATATATATACATATACAACCGAACATAGAACCTGATCCCCTGATTTTTGAAGTCCGTTAAAAATAAAGTAATTGTTACTTATACAATTATAAAACTTATTGAATACTGTCATACTTTTCGTAAAATATTTCTAACCGGATTCTTAACAAATTTATAGAATCTCGATACTTTTTCCACATACCTGTCTGTAATTCATGAACTGATAACATTTTTTTGGTGATTTAAATAGCATATCTATAAAAAATTCTTACGTTTTACACCTTTTCCTGGAACCGAGCGAGCTGTCTAGCCGTATCATCACTACGACACGTCTAAAATCCAAGGTAATTATATGTGAGTCGAGTTGCGCTTCGTCTAGACCGATTCGAACGCTACTCAAACAAGGATCCATCGTGACCGATGAAATTTACGAAAGACTCGTCAATGATACGGATAAGTACGCGATATTATCATCGAGAATGGGTCCAGGTCGTAAAGTTGCGAGTTTATTAGATATCTAATTAAAAGAAATCGCTTCGGTAAGATAATTAACTCCAGAACGTAGCCTCAGACAAGGCTGTCGTAGAGAGAATCGAATTTATGGGACTGGCTAGGTGACGTTGACAAAGAACTATACGTGAAGCCGGACGAGATATGGGAATGGTGGAGATTATAGCGCAAATGATTGTTGATCTCAATAATTAATTTGTCCCGGACACTTTTATTTTTATACAGTTCCAAGACTTCCTGGTTTATTATTCTTTTTTCTCTAAATTTAAAGAATATTTTCATTGTTTAATAATGGTGTCAATTAAGTTCTATATTTAATGCCATTTTGATGCCATCAAAACGGTATTAGTACTTTAGCGATTTCGAGTCTCTTTGATTTTAGGTCAAGTTCAGACAAAGAGTTGCTTGACCAAATCTAATCTGCTCTGCTTTTTGTTTAACATGATGTTTCCAGTAAAACCTACCATCGACATGTATTCCTCGCCAAGCAAAATTAACATGGACAGATTTGGAGCTATTAAGCTGTATTTTCCAGTCTCAAGTCCATTTGTAGATCTTGTTAATTGCTACTTGTACTTTTTCTACAGTTTTAGGCAGATATATAACTTTTGCCACGATAACTGTTTTGAATTGCAGGACAGTATTTCTTTTCTTCGAATGCCTTTTCAACTACCGCTGTTAGTCTGTGTCCTTAGACGATTGTCGAGTGATTTCGAATTCCAAACTGGAAATCTGGTATTTCTATGAACAGCTACATACAAATGATTTTGATATCGCAGGTATCAGCGAAATAGGCCTGTTAAATCTAACAAATGTCGGTTTTTCCGGTTTTTCAACAGACATTCACTATGTGTGTCAGATGACTGCTTTTCGTGGTAGCTATTTCAATAACCCAGGTGAAATATCATCAATTCCAAGAGCCTTTTTAGGATTAATGTTGTTGTCAATTTCTGTGGCAGCTTCTATTGGAGAAATCAGATTTACAGCTACATCGGGCTGATGAACAAGATTTATCTGATTACTAATTCTATTAGATATAGTTTTGTCTACAGTATTTCCGGTTTTGTGTTATACACTTCTATGTTCTCGTCTTTATTTATCAATTCTAATTTCTCTCATAATGTGGGGTAGCTTTTTTTGCAGCAGACCGAATTTGTTCAATTATATTCCGGGCTTGTTGTTCGACATTAATCAATTAATAATACAGTGTTATTTTATGTAGATAAATATCAAAACTATCGAATTTACCAGTAAGGTTAAGTTATTTAATTTCGTTTTCGGTTTCGTATTTTCGCCAGGCAAAATTAACATGGACAGATTTGGAGCTATTAAGCTGTATTTTCCAGTCTCAAGTCCATTTGTAGATCTTGTTGATTGCTGCTTGTACTTTTTTTACAGTTTTAGGCAGATATATAACTTTTGCCATGATAACTGTTTTGAATTGCAGGACAGTATTTATTTTCTTCGAATGCCTTTTCAACTACCGCTCTTAGTCTGTGTCCTTAGACGATTGTCGAGTGATTTCGAATTCCAAACTGGAAATCTGGTATTTCTATAAACAGCTACATACAAATGATTTTGATATCGCAGGTGCAGCGAAATAGGCCTATTAGATCCAACAAATGTCGGTTTTTCCGGGTTTTCAACAGACATTCACTATGTATGTCAGATGACTGCTTTTCGTGGTAGCTATTCCAATAACCCAGGTGAAATATCATCAATTCCAAGAGCCTTTTTAGGATTAATGTTGTTGTCAATTTCTGTGGCAGCTTCCATTGGAGAAATCAGATTTACAGCTACATCGGGCTGATGAACAAGATTTGTCTGATTACTAATTCTATTAGATATAGTTTTGTCTACAGCATTTCCGGTTTTGTGTTATACACTTCTATGTTCTCGTTTTTATTTATCAATTCTAATTTCTCTCATAATGTGGGGTAGCTTTTTTTGCAGCACACCCAATTTGTTCAATTATATTCCGGGCTTGTTCTTCGACATTAATCAATTAATAATACAGTGTTATTTTATGTAGATAAATATCAAAACTATCGAATTTACCAGTAAGGTTAAGTTATTTAATTTCGTTTTCGGTTTCGTATTTTCGCCAGGCAAAATTAACATGGACAGATTTGGAGCTATCAAGCTGTATTTTCCAGTCTCAAGTCCATTTGTAGATCTTGTTGATTGCTAATTGTACTTTTTCTACAGTTTTAGGCAGATATATAACTTTTGCCATGATAACTGTTTTGAATTGCAGGACAGTATTTCTTTTCTTCGAATGCCTTTTCAACTACCGCTGTTAGTCTGTGTCCGTAGACGATTGTCGAGTGATTTCGAATTCCAAACTGGAAATCTGGTATTTCTATAAACAGCTACATACAAATGATTTTGATATCGCAGGTAGCAGCGAAATAGGCCTGTTAGATCCAACAAATGTCGGTTTTTCCGGTTTTTCAACAGACATTCACTATGTATGTCAGATGACTGCTTTTCGTGGTAGCTATTCCAATAACCCAGGTGAAATATAATCAATTCCAATAGCCTTTTTAGGATTAATGTTGTTGTCAATTTCTGTGGCAGCTTCCATTGGAGAAATCAGATTTACAGCTACATCGGGCTGATGAACAAGATTTGTCTGATTACTAATTCTATTAGATATAGTTTTGTCTACAGCATTTCTGGTTTTATGTTATACACTTCTATGTTTTCGTCTTTCTTTTGTCAATTCCAATTTCTCTCATGATGTGGGGTAGCTTTTTTTGCAGCAGACCGAATTTGTTCAATTATATTCCGGGCTTGTTGTTCGACATTAATCAATTAACAATACAGTGTTATTTTATGTAGATAAATATCAAAACCATCGAATTTACCAGTAAGGTTAAGTTATTTAATAGTCGTATACATTAGTTTCGCATTTTCAGCAATATATATGGCTGATCAAAATACATGTAATTATCTGCAGTATTTCTTGTCTTGTAAGTATAAACATTATAAGAGGTATGCTAATAGAACCCCAAAATATAATACGAAATTTTAAGTAACAATTTTAAAAACCATTTCTTATATAAGATTTTTCTTGGTCAAAATTGACTAAAAAGTGAGTGATAATCATTGACCAAGTTACCAGAACCTATATTGCTTCATATTCCCCACCATCTTCACCAAATATTGCCCGATTATCATTAGTCGTGATCAATTTTTTCACTCATTTGTCTTTACAACTCCTTTTTATAATAAAACGTCAATTTTCATAAAAAAACTGTGGAAGTTTTTATATAAAATTAATTAACTAGTTGATCTCTAACTATTTTTTCCAAAATGTTACTCCAAATAAAGATTTAATGACGAAAATTTCATTTTTTTTTACTAAGCACAACTGTTAACGAAAAAATAAACGCTTTATTTTTACCAGATGGCATTTTCTGGTTTCCCATAGTCTCTGACGCGGCACCACGTACGAGACACTGTCATCATATTAAATTAAAGTCAATCTTAAATCACATCGAACATGTCTTCACGCGCCAACGCCTCCCGAGGGAACGGATTTGGACGGAAGGACCGTTCTTTTAGGATAATTCCAACCAATTAAATTGCCTCTAAAGTGTGGATTTTACGAGGTCTCGCTAATAGTGGATGTTCGTCGTTGAAATTTGTTAGAACAGTGTTACTATATATATAACACATGGGCTGAAAAGCCCAGGCCTAACACATAGATGGCGCTAATTTTATTGCATTCATTATTTTTTCAATTAGCACCAACCTTCAAAAGAAAGCTGTAGCTTCATCATATTCTAAAACAATAAACAATACCACATTTAAAACAATACCACAAAAACAATTTCGTGTTTTTTTACTCTACTTCTTGATGGGGAAAATACCGTTCAAGAGAAGCAATGGCTTGGAAAGTGTTATAAAGACTCCGCTCTATCAGAAATAACAATAAAACGTTGGTTTGCTGACTTCAAACGTGGTTGTAGGGACACCGGTGAAGCAGAATCCAGTTGACGTCCAAATGAGGTGGTAACACTAGAAAACATAAAAAAATCCACGAAATCGTTTTGAGTAATTGAAAAGTGGAGTTGCGTGAGTTAGATAACATCGCGAAGATATAAAAAAAAACGTGTTGGTTTTCTATTTCATGAGCATTTGAGTATGAGAAAGCTCTGTTCAAAGTGGGTGCCGCGTTTGCTCACTGTTGACCAAAAACAAGAACGATGATAGATTCTGGGGAAACTGTGTTTTTTTGGGTTGTTCTTAATAACATTTTACCATACCTAAAAATTGTTAATCACCTGAAATATGATCTAAAGTAATGTTCTGAGAATCCATCTTATATCAACAACGTTTCGAGCTCGGTGACGTCCTCTTCCACCTGCCAACACTCGATAGTCAGATTTTCTGTTATCTAGCGACAATTGATTAGTTTTTATGATGTTGTAAAATCAGGTATTAATGGATTCAGGGCTTTATCTCGTATGGTGTCTGGTGTGACAGGTGTCGACGAAAGCCCAGACAGCAGACCTTGATATATATCTATCTATCAGTGACGTAACCGTCGAGTCTAGCGATTTCGGGCCAGACATCAGACAATAAATGGATTAACTCGAACGAATCGCTTATTGGAATTTCGGCGTTGTAATTGTTAATATAACAATCTATACTAGATTAACATTTATATATGGTGATTAGGGCAATGGCTTCAAATATTCCTATATAAATTACGTGATATTAGTCAGAGAATTCCAAAAAAAGTACTAGTAAAGTTTTTTCTAGGATCAGGCAGTCCATATTTAAAAACTAAACTTACTTTACGTTACTTAAAAATAAAAGCTTTCCATAGTCGCTTATTATTGGTCAATTACATTTGATCAGTTACAGAAAATCGAGACTTATTCCAGAAATACGTTTATAAACGACTATTTTTAAACGACTTCGAAAAAGGAGGTGGTTCTAGGTACAAAATAGGCCTCAGTTTCCGCGATGACCTCTTCATTCGACGAAAATTTCTTCCCAGCGAGCATTCTCTTGAGATCTAAGAACAGAAAATAGTCGCTGGGGGTCAGATCTGGAGAATACGGTGGATGAGGAAGCAATTCGAAGTTCAATTCATGGATTTCTGCTATAGTCTTGGTAAAGCAGCACATTCTTTTCCTTCAAATGCGGCCGTTTTTCGCCGATTTCGCCCTTCAAACGGTCCAATAACGCTATATAATAGTGGTTGTTGATGGTTTTTCCTTTTTCAAGGTAGTCAATGAAAATTATTCCATGCGCATCCCAAAATACAGACGCCATAACCTTCTAGACGACTGTTGCGTTTTCCCATACCTTGGAGCGGGTTCATCGTGTGCAGTCTACTCGGATGACTGTCGATTGGACTTCGGAATGAAATGATGGAATATTTCATCCATTGTCACATATCGACGCAAAAACTCGAGTTTATTACTCTTGATCATCTTCAAACACTGCTCCGAATCATCAACTCGTCGTTGATTTTTGTTGAATTGTTGATTCGCTATTGGATCACGCCTTTTTGAATCACAATTATACCTTACAGAGTGCATTAAAAGACACTAGTCTAAAATAATTACTAGTCTTTTTAATTATTAGTAAAACAGTCTGCTTGGCCATGTCAGACGTAATTCAAGCTTTCGATAAGGTTTGACACGAGGGTATCTAGTTGTTATTAAGTATATCTGAAGTTAAAGGGGTGGAAACCATGTGGTATTTAATCACAAGGAAAATTTAACTTTGTTAGTACATAATAAAGTTGTATACGCTTTCAAAGTTTTAAACTCTATACAATTCTATGGAATTCAGTTGCAGGGACATTCTGTGAAAACGAATACAAATAATATACAAGTCTTTTTTCCAATTTGTTAACTATATCATTTAGAATAAGATTATTTGGAGTCTAAGTAATTTTAGTAAGACAAATTCAACTTCATGTCTTAGTTGTGTTCAATCACAATTAGACCAATACATTCTTGAAAAATAAAGAGAATTGATGAGATAGTCTTCCTTATGTTAGGATTCATTTAAATAGAAGTAAAAGTCAATGAGGGAGTTTTCGACGGAGAAGTGTTGGTGTGAACACTTTCCAATAAGCTTTACTTGTATCAGTTTTAAAAATTTTAAAACGATTCTGTGATACTTCTGTGGAGAAGAATATGAATGAAATACAAGACTTTTTACTCAACAGATCAATACATTCTTGAAAAGTAAAGAAAACTGAAGAGATCTTAATCGATTTTATGTTAGACCTCTCCAAAAAAAGTGCATGTCATTAAAATGGCTTGGTTGGTGTAAATACTTTCATCCATATAAAACGACAATAACATTTTGCTTATTGGTCGTTTGAGGGGCATTGTCTGGATAAGTTGCAGCGTCAGACAATTGTCGAGATGTCTAATGCACAATAAAATTACTTGAAACCAAGACATCTTCCACTCATCTACTGAAAAAAAACTGGACCATCATATACTACATCAAAACAAGAAAACCATGGTAGATAGGTGAAAATAATCTCTTATATAATATAGGAAATACCTTGACAACTCGCAAAATATTAGAACACGCGCGTTAATATGAACTCGAACCCACGCGACCGTCGAGTATTCGTCAAAATTACCGGGCTTTTTCTCCCTCGCCATTATTATGCCAGCTCCGTTCTTGATATCAATATCCCGCCCAGATCGCAGTAACCACGTTATCCGTCCTGATATAAATTCATGGAGCGGCCAGAAAAAATGGCGTTTTCCACCCTGGCAGTGACCTTTTTTTTTCTCTCCACAGCCGTATCCCATCCAGTCTTCATCATTCTCGAGGTGCTGGAATTTTGCTACTACGTAAACGTTATTAAATTTAAACGAAAAGGAATGGGCTTGCGAGGGGGCGAGAGAGAGCGGGGGGGAGAAGGTGAGCCTTGGAGAAAAAATATTTCTTGATTTTTTACATACTGGATGTTCGTGATAGCGAGCCCGCTTTTTCTAAATTTAGGTTTCTAGTTACCTTTAAGGCTTTTTTGTGTATCATACGATATGATTCTTTAAGGTTTTCATATTTAGGTTTTTTCGTAGGTTGGTAAGATTACTCAGTGAACTCTAGATGCCTTTTTCGAGTATAGATAATAACCCGAAGTCCACTGGAACTATATCAGGCGATTAAGTGAGTAGGTAATAATGTGAGTTACAGGTATGGAGAAGAAATCGTGAAAAACATAGTACAAGGTACTGTAACATAATTTGGAGTTTCTAAATATCAAAATATTGTTCAGTGTTTAGTATTTACAGTATATGATATGATTTCATTGATTAAGTACTAATTATCTATTATATCTACGAAATATATAATAGACAATATTATATATTTCAATACAGACAAGACAATATTTATAATTAATATTAAAACAATCATATAGGTTAATAACGTAATCTCGGATATAATCTTTTAGTTATTCAACATTGTTAAATTGCTTAGCATATGAGTACACAGCACGTGTACAACAATATTGTCTTACTGAAAAATATAAATCTGACCAACAATTTGTAACCCTTCATCGTTTCGGTCTTTCCTTCAAAAACTATAGCAGCCCAATAGTTGAGACTTCCTCCGCCCAACTGTCTGCGATATCCAAATCCTAGTCAGGGATATCTAAATTCAAATTATTTTCGTCCGAAATTATTACATGACGCCACGAGATATGTTCTTCGGCAAATTATAAGCGTTCTTTTTTATGTTATTCACCTAAGGAATTAACTTTCTTATTAAACCCCTAGTATCATGCAAGAGACGTTGAATATTTTTGACCAACTTCAATCAACAGCCCAAAAAATACAAAAATAATAATATAATTATGTTACATATGCAAAAAATTAAATTACAACAAAACAAATATAAATTAACGTTATCTGTTTGGGTTCGGCACCGACTTCAAAGTACTCAGTTGGTAGTGACTAAAATAATATTACAAATATATAGATAGGTTTAGGTAGGTATTAAGCTAAATTGTGTGTATACAATATATAGTAGAATATAAAATACATATAGTAGATAGGTTAAATAAGGCTTTCGTTTATTTTTATTTAGTTATTACAACGATTATTATGTACATATTCTATTTTAAAATGTTTTTTTTTGTGTTAAAAATCTATGTTTGATTATATTTTAATTTTTAGTGAGTTGCTTATTTATTTTTTGTCGGTTTAATTTTTTTGTTAAAAATAATTTGCCTTTGCGCCAGCTGCTAAAACGATTTTAATCGCTATTAATATAAAAAATTTTATCTTTAATGACCCTTAGCCGGCCGGCCGGTTTTTTTAACAGACTTCTTATGTTTTAAATAATTCAGGCCTTTTCTGTAGTCTACCCAAAACAGCAGTAAACTCACATTATCAAGATGTCGAACGTATATCATATCGCAATTTATAAATTCGTTTTAATATGAGACAATATTCCTTTCTCATTGTCAATGTATGCAAAATGCTTCAAAATATTAGTGATATGAAAAAGAAGTTATAAACCGGAAAACGTTGACTGTAAATGGTGAAGGCAACAAAGGTTCAGTCAGAAACAGATTATATCTTTAAACGACAACTTCAAACAGCCGGCTTGGTGGCGCAGTGGTAAAGACGACAGGACGCCCCATCTACTGTTGCGATAGTCGCGGGTTCGAATCTTGCTGGGGCATGGTCGTGAAGTATTTATTGCGAGATATGATGAATAAAATACAGATTAATCGTTTTGCTAGACAAGTGCACACAAACATATGTGCTATAGTTTTGTCGCGCAGCTCAGACCGCCCTAACATACGCAACCTAATAATTAAACAATAGCCGTCTCTTTGTATTGTTCACAAAAATGCTATAACTAACCGTCTTTGATCGTAGAATATATAAGCCGTGAACTGATTATTATTAAGAATCACAATGAAAAATATATACTGTGCTAAGGTTTTGTCGCTTTGACTCTAACTTCATCATGTGCTTCTAAACGTGTGAAACGACTAATGAAGCTTTCTGAACGATTACGTGGTCGGTTTTCCTCATAAATCCGATTTGTCTCCCGTGAGTAAAAGGGGTCTCGCGAATCCAACGAAGTCGGAGAATAAAAAACGACGATTTCGCGTGAGTCAAGATGTTAGTCGCGCGCTTTTTCGGTGGACAAGGAAACGTTCCAGGAATGCCGCTATAAATATCCGAGAGTTTACGTACGGTACGTCACCGAATCGAACGGCGATCATCCCAAAACATAATCTTCGTGTTTTCCGAGCAGGAAAAAAATAATTGAAGGAGTTTACGTCGTTGCATTTTGTTTCGGACACGCCTACTCGGATTTTCGCCCGCAATCCTCTTCTAAATCCGGATATTTCGTTATTAGTCATCAGCTGTTACCTTTACGTAACATGAAATATGCTTCGTGAAAATCGTATTATCTTTATCAGTTTGGCAATGTTTGTTAAATATCATGTATGAAAAAAATCGCGTGAAAGGATAAAACTATCAAAATATATACCAGGTTATTACTAGGAAAGTCATAATAATACATAATTGCAATAAAATAAGCAATAAAGACATAATTTTCAAGAAAATGGAAACATTTATTTATTCAAAGTATAGGCCATATGGTTTTGTACATCGTACCCATCTTTCGGGCAACTTGTGGATGCCATCCCAAAAAAACTGTTTGTCCTTTGAGCAAAACCATTCATCAAGCAATTTTCTAAATTTGAATCTACTCCGCGTCCCATTGACGCGAAAACTTGCTAATCAGAGGGGCGAAGTATGGAGAGTACGGTAGGTGCGATAATATGTAACATCCAAGTATTTTCAAAGCTTTCTCTACCGCTTTTGCTTTATGAGACGGCGCGTTATCGTACTGAAAAATCGCTTTACTGTGTCTTCAGGCCCATTCTGGGCGTTTTTCGATCAATGAATGGTTCAAATTGATCATTTGTTATCGGTAGCGATCTCTTTTAACTCACTTACTAGGTTTCAACAGTTCATAATACACCACGCCACTCTGGTCCTAAGATTTTTTGCGTTTAGCGTTTTCAAAAGAGATCCAGTTTTCATCACCCGTCACTATTCGATGAAGAAATGATTTCCGACCACACATTTGATGCGGCGTTTCAGAGATGATATTTATATTTTCCATTTACCTGGTATTCGATTGATGAGGCACCCGTCTTCGCACATTTTGAATTCTTGGGCCACATTTAATGATTCTGCGATTTCTTTTCAGTAAATAAAAAAAAGTAATACGTGCCGCAAATGCACGTTTTACACATCATGCACGTTATGCAGCATTAATAAAGTGTCTTATTATGACTAGCATATTCATATGCACACACTCTCATATTCCAAGATGATAATGTGCCCATACACACAGCCACATCTTCCTCACTCAGCACAATCGTCAGACATCAATATAATTGAACCATTATGGAGAGGTTTAAAGTAGAGAGTGAGGAATAGATATCCATTTAGAACATCATTGAACGAATTGGTGGATGCTTCTTCCGTTGGAACATTCCGTTAGAAACTACGAATCTATTCCGTGAAGTTTTAAAAGCAAGTGGCAGGTCACCACCATATTAATAAGTAAACATTGTGTATATGTCAAGTGTTCATGCTATTTTATCTGCGACTGATCACAGGAAGCTTCACGAAATTTTCCGACTATGCTTAAAGTACGAAAAAAAGTATATTAAAAGCTCTAATGGGAAGTATTGACCATACAACAATGAAATAAAATAAATAAATAAGGACTTCATTCAATTTCTTGATTTATTTTGTCTATCCCCTGTAGATTAGACTACAAAATATGAAAGGAGGCAAGAGGAAAACTTGACGAATCGACCAGACTATACCAAAATTCATTATATATTAGTCCTCTAACAAGAATCATTACATAAACTCCATGATATTTTCAAATTATGCCTAAACTACGAAAAAAAACTATATCAGAAACTCTAATGGAATGTATTGACTATATTCCAATGAAAACAAAATAAATAAATAAGGACTTCATTCACTATTTTGATACCATTAGGATATTATCTTCCCTAGTCAGCACAGTCGCCAAACATCAACATAGTTAGATCGTTATAGGGAGTTTCAGAGTAGATAGTGAGGAGTAGGTTTCAATTTCCAATATCGTTGAACCAATTGGTGGATATTTCATTCGCTGGAACATTCCGTTGAAAACCGAATCTATTCCACAAAGCATTGCAACTGTTTTAAAAGCAAATGATAGATTGGCACCTTATTAATAAGTAAATATTGCGTATACGTCAGGATTTATGATTTTGTCTATCCCCTGCAGATTAGACTATAAAATATGAAAGAAGGGAAGAGCAAAATAGGACGAATCGACCAGATTATACCAAAATTCATTATTTATTAGTTCTCTAACAAGAATCATTACATAAACTCCATGAAATTATCGAATTATGTTTAAACTATGAGAAAAAACTATATCAGAAATTATAACGAGAAGTATTGACTATATACCAATGAAATGAAAATAAATAAATAAGGACTTCCTTCACTTTTTTGATACACTTGCGATATTGCTCACCCCCGAACATTCGCGCGATTATATCGTTATAAACGGAAAAATAACGAAATAAAAAAATGACCGAAACGGGCAAAAGAAACAATGAGGGTTTTAACAGTCCATCGATGCAGCTGGTTCCGTAGACCGCCGAAGGTAATGGCCTGGAAACTAGACATAACATTTGCTACATTAGCATCACGGTCGTAAAATGGTCGAGTAAAACTGACTAAAACAACATTTTATGTAACAGATAATAATGTTCGACGAATGCCGGGTCTTTAATTGCATTTTTTTATGTTTAGACAATCGCAATTATAAGTAATGAGTATCAAGTTGGCCGAATAGTATCCTATAATATAAAACTGGTAATGTTTGAAGCCCCTGAACGATTCACTGAGGCATTTGGTAGATAGTTATTAACTTGGTAGAGGGTAAGAGAAAAAGTGCACAAAGAACCTAGAAAAAAAGGGAAAAACAAAAAGGAATGACAACATGAGAGTCAAAAATGTAAAAAAATGGTTACAGATTACACTACTACCAAAATAAAACAGAAGGAATAGAACAAAGGACTAAGAAAACACTAAAAATTAAAAGAATAGTAACGATAGATACCAAATATTCAATAAAAGATTAAAATTAAGCAAAAAAACTGAAAAAAATCAAGGTATAAAATAAAAATAGAAATAAATGTTTAGTTTTCCTAGGTTTTGCAATTACCCATTTCACATTTTAATATAATTTTTATAATTTCTAAAGTTTACAAAATAAGCTCGATCATGCGGTCAAGTGGTTCAAATTCTGGAGTTAGCAAATCAACCCTCTGAAAACCCAGGCTATCATTTTCCAAAGAAGCGTTACGCACTGCGCGTCTCGCAACTTAAGATCGACACCGCAATAATTCCATGGCTGGATAACGTAGTTCTCCACTTCGACCGACAGTTCGGTTGGCATACCCAAACTCAGACAGCATTCTAGAAAGGTTCGGGGATAGTAAACCTGCTATCTTCTCTCATCTGCCTTTTTAGCAGACTTCCCATCTCCATCAAATGCTTATTTTACATGATGTTAATTCGGTCCGTACTCCTCTACGGATCTAATGTCTACTTCAAGTTTGTTACACCCAATCAGGTGAAACGGCTCCAAGTTTTCCAAAATGAGCTCCTCAGGAGAATCTTAACCGCTCCGTGGTTTGTCAGAAATAATCAAATTCATAGGGAAACTGACACTCCAGAAATCAAGCACTTCATATCTCAATCATTCCATAAACAACAGTTTAGCTCAAGTTCTTCTGAAAATGCCTTTGTTCGCGAGCTGGTGGACACGCTGGGAGCTTAGCACCGCGTTACCGCTAACCTCCAATTTTCCATGCTGGAACGACCTCATAAATTAAGATAATATATTACATACGAGATCACTTAATGAACTGATTTTTTACATGTCATGTATACAATATAATCATAAGAAATGCTTATTACCCAGTGGGCAGATAATGTAACCACTAAGAGTAATACTTGAAAGACACATATTCGTAAAACACAACAATTGTCAGATTAGATGGTGCCTTGAAAGTATTTTATTCAAATGTTAACATTTTTTTATAACATCTTTATTAGATACGCTTAGTACAATCTTAATTTACAATTAATTTATTACTACTTTTCCTATGTACTTGGATTAATTAACAAGCAAGACGAGTGCGAGAAAATACATCAGTATGTATTCCTCAGTTATAAAATTATAATTATTTATGAATTATTAACTTATAGCTATAGTTTACTTATAGCTCCTGACATCCTACGCGCTGTCCAGCAGTTGTATTCCTTCCACGTTAGTATGATTTAGTAATCTTCTTTCGTGTTTCAAGGTGAAATCTTGGATAACTTCGCAAATTTATTTGATTTCCAGGTCATCGTGCAGTTCTTCATTGGTTACATAGCGATAGGCATTGGTAATCAATCGAAGAACCTTATTTTGACAGCGTTGTATGACTAGTTGATTTGAATGTTTAGTGCAACCCCATATTTGCACCCCATAGGTCCAAATTGGCTTTATAATTGTATTATAGATCAACCTCTTTGATGTTATACAACTATACTAACCAGTATAGTTGTTCTATTGTGTTTTGCTTTTTGTATAACGTGATGCTTCCAATTTAATCTACCGTCAAGATTGATTCCAAGGTATTTAGCTGATTCTGCTTGAGGAATCGGGCATCCATTGAGTGATATAATTAAGTTTTTATTATTTCGCCTCAATTCAAAATTAACGTGAAATGTTAACTAGCAACTGAATAAAATCATAGTCTAAATAGTCTAAATCATGCTAGTCATATGATTAGCAAACAGCTCGGTATTAGATAATAACGATGACTAAAAGGATCGGGCCGAGTACGCTGAAATCTCCGAGAGAAGTCTATTTTCGAATGGGATGTGTTTGTTATTCGTCTACAATCTGATTCCGAAATAGAACCGCCTACGTACGTCCCATCAATGGATCAAACATCAGCAGCGTAACGCGTCAGTGCGGGCTGGAATTCAACGGTAATGTTTTGGAACGGGTAAGAGAACGATTTCGCGTCTTGTAATGTGACATTGACTCCGTTTTTTATGTTTTCCCAAAAAAAAGTACCGGAAATTGGTTAAAAAATACAGTTGGTAATGTTATTTGGGTATAGCTTGATTCTATCGAAGACCTAGGTGCTTTGAAGTGGTACATTCGATTTTAGAAAGAGATTGGAGACATATTAGATGATTACAGTTATTCTTCGATGTATGATTCTTGTACAAAAATTTGTTCACAATGAGACACTTGAGAATTAGTGCGGTATTGTAATATAAAATCCAAGTGTTCTCTTTTCACAGATTTTTTTTTCTGAAATAAGTCTTAACTTCCTCCGACATGATATTTTGGTCTGCAAAGGATTCAAAACATCACCACTGATTTCGTACATGACGGGTTCTATAATTTCTACATCACTATTTGGGTCAATCTGCCTAGCAGTGCTATAATCTAAAAACAAGAAGTTCTGAAATATTGAAGCTTCATATATGTACCACATTCTTACAGGTTATGTGGCTCAGTGTTGTTCTAACCCAGTGTTATTGTTACAACAGTTATTTATATAAATTTGACAGTAATAATTTTACATTAAGTTTAAAGGTTGGCAACGCCGGCGGATTGGTACCATGCGGTTCACGACCACGACGACGACGTCTCTCTCGCTTGTAAAACTATTCTGTCCCACCGCAAGAAGGAGTTCCGCGCGTATCGCCTCCAAATCCATAAAGTACATATCCCCTGGCTTCAGAAGGTATTATACTTCGGTTTCCAGTTTGACCGCAGATTCCAATGATCAGCCCAAATCCAGCACGCTATCTGCAAAGGCAATGGCGTTTACAGTCCACTTTTTCCACTCCTCTGTAGAAAAACTACTCCTCCCAATACCCAGAAAGAGACTCTGTATAAGATGCTAGTCCATCCAGTTAGCTTCTACGGAGCACAGGTGTGTCTCTGAGAGAACTTGGACTACTCCAAGTGTTCCAATCCAAAAAAGTCCGAGCGTTACTCAACGCCCCATGGTTTATGAGGAACGCCAACACTCACCTCGAATCAGGCATCTCTTTCGTGAAGAGTTTCACGAACATGTTCAGTGCAAGGTTCTCCCTAGGCGCCTTAGATCACGACAACATCTTGATTAAATCCCTACCCATCCACAAACCACAGTAGATAACCAACTACGACAATCCCAGTCGTAACCCAGGGTCTCCGTCATTCACAAAACACTCACTATCCCGAACCCGAAGCGACAACAGCAAAAGACCATTTGGTTCTAGCTGGTCATTCTAGAATAAGAAAAAAAAGTCCCTCTCTCTTTTTCCTACCCCCTTGTAATAGAATCACTTTCATAGCGCTTCCGTACTTACTTAACCTAACCTAATATCGAGGATAAGATCGAAATAAACAAGTTTTTATTCATCCAGTGTTTTCAGTTCCCATGCGAAGTCCTTCCACAGAAATAGTAGTGAGTGCTTCGATAAACAATCGCTTCAACAGCTACACATTACGACCGACAAGATGAACATTCCTACAAAATCGCACCAGGTGTATTTGTAACCAACATCATGTTGAAGCCTCACTGGTTAAGATATTTAACATTGTCTGCTTGCGGAAGTTCATGATTATTCAGTTTTACTGAAGGACAAGTTCTTCTACAAAGGGTACGCCACGTCTTCAACCACAATTCGACTTTGTTAAGATGAAGTTGGAGGTTTATTGTGGCTGATATTGGATCATCGTGTGATGATAAAACCGCTGTTTCGTCAGCATATGTTGCAACAGTAGTCTTTTTTGAGATCGGTAGGGCATCTGTAGAAAATAGATATAATAGTGGGCCAAGAACACTGACCCAAGAACACCCGAATATATTTGGCGTAGGTCAGTGTATTCATCATCCTGTTCGACAATAAAATGTCTGTCTGTGAGGTATGATTTCAGCAAAGTCGCTACTAAAGAAATTATTTCACCTAATATCGATAAAATCAACGAAACATTTCAATAACCGTATTATCATATCGCCCGTGGCCATGATTTCGTTTTCTTCGCGCCCGATTTTCTCTTTTTTTCCTATGTCGCCACCCACCTCCTCCCGCCCCATCGGTTCGGAGAAAGTCACACAAGTATGAACAATAGGCCGTGAACTGATTTAGCCGGCAAATGGAGCGTGGCCGCAGCAAGGAAGAAGAGGGAAAAAAACCGGAGGAGAAGCAGAAAAACAGTCGAAACGCCAGGGGGTCGGCGGGGGGAGGCTGACGAGGGGTGAAAGAGGGTGGAGGGAAGGCCGTATACAAAGGGGACGCGACACGTGTCGCCTATAATCGCGATACCGAGATCACGTGGACGTCGAGTCCGTAGGGTCCGGGACATTTTAGGTATCGATCTGTCTGACGGATCCAGGGCCGCACTTCGACGACGGCGACGACGATGGATGGTGACGGCGGATCCCCATTCATGGCGAACGCGATTTATTTGGGTGGGTTCTTTGTTTCGTCGTCTGGATTAACGGCGTCGGTTTCGGAGACGTTTCGGAGATTTGAGACTCGTTTCCTTGTGTTTAATCCAAAAAATAGAATCAATTTATGAATAATTGATCGAACTTGTCTTAAACACGGTGATTATAGTGTCAGAAAATTAATGGTTTTTGTGGAAAACCTGATAATTCAGCATCATCATATAACAGTACTTAACATCGATCAAGATCAAAGACTCTGAGTCTTATTTTCTTGTATTTCAACAAACAATTAGTATTAATTCTTGAATTATAATAGTTTTGATTTAAACATGATGAAGGTAATGTCAGAAAATTAATGGTATTCGTGCAGGAACTGATAATGCAACATCATTGTATAACTTACAGTGCTTAACATCAATAGCTTTGGAGCTCTGGATCTTATTTTCTTGTATTTTAAATAAGCCTTCATGTTCATTATATTATTTTACCCTGTAAGTGTCTAACAATATATAATATATATACCAACTGTTAAACAACTTAACTATCAAGTTTGGTGGTTTTGGATTCACTACATAGTATAAAACAAAGTCACCTTTTCTGTCCCTATATCCCTATGTGCGCTTAAATCTTTAAAACTACGTAACGGATTTTGATGCGGTTTTTTTCAATAGATAGAGTGATTCAAGAGGAAGGTTTATATGTATAATACATGCATAATATACTAAGGCAACATTGCTAATTTTAGAGGTTTCTAACGTGATGTCGTAAATTAACCTATTTTTTTAGGCTTATTTAGCAATTAGCAAAAACGCTGCCTAACCCTACGAGTTAGATCAAATTAATGTACTACAGTATTGTACACCATAAAAAGGTCTACAAAAAGTCCGCGATGGTATATGTTTATCTTTTAGGGATAACCCAGATTAACCATTTTTATTGTTTACTTTTTACGTGAGAAAATGGCTTATTTACGAAGCTATTTTAAGCAATACGGCATTAATCCTTATCGAATTAAGTACCTTAAATTCAGTGTGCAATTAATATAGATCAATATGGTTCCTTACAACATGTAAATTAAACAAATATTTTCGGAGATATTACAAATTTAAAATTTGCGTTTAAAAATGTGTAATGTAATAAAAATTGTATGAATTTAGATATTCCAAAGATAGCAGGAAATCTTCATAGTAAGTATAGGGGAAGAGGAATTGTTTTACTCCAAATTTAATGCGTGCAGGCCAAGGGCAGTAATGAATGAACCAAAAATACTGGATCGATTTTAATCATGTTTTCATTGAGTGACATAGGCATATATATTTTATGCCCGTGCAAAGTCGGAGCGGGCCGCTATGTTTTTATATACAACGTTCATATTTTTTCTGTAGTGTATTTAATTTAGTATCAGCATTGCACCCGTGCGAAGCCGGGGCGGGTCGCTAGTTTTTTTATATAAAACAACATTTTTGTGTGGGGGCTGCTTCCTTTTGTATTTCACGAAGCACTTTTGGTAAAGCAATGGTTGAATACCATTCATAATTCAACTTTATAAATTGCTTTAACGGCAAGGCTTCTTCATTGAAACAAAACTTTTTCGCTTCTAAATGTTCATGCAATATCCTATTGGTGTTACTTATACTAGTGGGCAAGGATAAATAAAAATCTCTCACGAGAGAATATTGACGATCATTGTTAAGCAAAGAGCTTTTCACCCTACCTCCTATTATATGTGGATTACTCAGAATAGATATAAGAGAAATAATAGTAACTGTTTAGCAGATATGGTAAATGCATTAAGGAAAATGTAGTGATTAAATCTAGTTTTATCAAGAAATATATATACAGGTATTAACAGAATAAACAAAGGAGAAATATAATGATATCAAAATGTCTTTACAAGGAAACACTGTACCAAAGGACACAAGAAGACTAAGAGTAAAAGGTAAATATACTTCTAATGAGAGTAAAATATATTACATGAATATACAATGGTTAATTAGGTCGATTAGGCCTCCAGGGTATACAACCACATAAAAAACACGCCTAGAACTCTAATTCATAGGCTAACGTACAAACTATTATAACTGTACTGTAACTAACTTAATTGTAATTTTAAGTACTTGGATAATATATGCATTAGATTTCCTATAACGTTAATATAAATTATATCTGATAACAGTATTTTTGTTTAACTATTTTATTTGGATTAGAATTTTGTTGTATGTCAAAGCCAAAGTGAACTAATACTCAGAGTTGACACCTCAACATTGCGACGTTTCGACGGCACAAATTTAGATGACGTATATACAAAGTAACTTTGGATAGACTATAAAGAGTTTTACGCGAAATTAAAAACATCGCCCCTCGTACAATAGA
The DNA here is from genome assembly GCF_030347505.1 of Rhynchophorus ferrugineus. Lineage (NCBI taxonomy): Eukaryota > Metazoa > Arthropoda > Insecta > Coleoptera > Curculionidae > Rhynchophorus > Rhynchophorus ferrugineus. The sequence goes on along the minus strand of NW_027472589.1, from coordinate 2,832,667 downwards.
CATATCGTAGAAAACACGATGATGCATCCTTATTATGACGAAATGCAGGCGAAGGATCCGCGAGCTACGTACAACGGCAGGAACAAAAAAAACCGGTTCGTTCGTTTTACGCCGAGGCAGATTTGCTCTTTAGCAGGAACCAGTCTGAACTTTCAATGCAATCATTAATGCTACGTTTTTTCCTCCTGCTTCTTCTTTAAATCTGCTAATTGATTGTTGACCTTGATAGTCTAGACTCGCTTTTATTACGCTACCTTGCGCTGTTCGCATCGTCCATCTCGCCGCCATGCACCACGAAATCTCCGCAAATGATCTTTTTACCGCGACCGGCCGCTGCACCACGTCGACGAACGGTATCAGATCGTGAAATCCGAGGCGAAATCATCCTTGTTTGTCGTTGGTTTGGACCACGTGTGTCCGCGTTTGAATTCTAATGATTTTTGCGCTTTAAAATTGTAATTATTAATAAACATTGGCGCAATAACACATGAGCTAAAAAGCCCCGGCCTAACACATAGATTGCGCTAGTTTTATTGCTTTCACCGCTTTTACAGGTAGTACTAATCTCTAGAAGAAAACTATTTCATTTTATGATATTCTATTCATAAGTTTGTGAGTTGTTGTGCTAAGAGTGACACTACTTTGGTTAGTTTCAAAATAATGTATATATATATATGGCATATATATGGCAACCTCGGGTGGTGAAGCTAGGGGATGACGCGACGCCTCGAGGTTCTTTTTTCCGTTCTTGACTTTGAGAGTGACCAAACGTGTCGACTGTTCGTAGCACCTGAAGGTAACGTGCATTTTTTTCTTTTTAAATTCAAAGTGTGATCTTGTCTAGTGTTTAATATCTGTTCGTCTAAGAATAAATCTTTCTTCAGAGACTATTACATAGCGTTATTGGACCGTTTCAAGGACGAAATCGCCGAAAAGCGGCCGCATTTAAAGAAAAAGAAAGTGCTACTTCACCAAGACAACTTCACCGTGCCACGAGTCAGTGAAAACGACGGCAAAAATCCATAAATTAGGCTTCGAATTGCTCCCTCATCCACCGTATTCTCCAGATCTGGCTCTCAGCGACTATTTCCTATTCTCAGATCTCAAAAGTACGCCCGCTGCGAAGAAATTTTCGTCGAATTAAGAGGTGATGGCCTATTCAGAAGCAAAGGACAAATCATACTACAAAATACCATCGAAAAGTTGGAGGGTCGCTATATTCAGTGTATCACCCTTGAAGGAAATTATATTGAATAAAAAAAACTAATTTTGTTTTACTATGGTATGCCGGGGACTTTTCAACTGACCTGTTAAATACAGCCGATCATAGAACCTCCTCCTTTTTCGAAATTGGTTAATAAACGAAAATGCCCATATGCTAAACTCGAATTACCTTCTGTTTACTGTATCCTAGCGAGACACCCCCGTATGATAACCCAGAAGTCGATGGATCGCAGACGATCGAGACGAAATGACTCAAGCACGCCGCATATTTCTAAATATACGCCATACAATATCTCATCTTTTTTCCTCCCGATAGGACATGTCGGTTTCGGTCTAGTAGTCCAAACATTTGCGTCGAGCCGGCATCAGAAGGACGTCGACGACGGATGGGGTCCGCGAGGAGAGAGGCGACGACGAGAGAACGAAGCAGCTCGACGTGGTCGGAGCTCATTAATAAAAAGCTGCCTTAATTGTCGAACTATTTGTCAAAGATGCGGCGGGCGAGGGGCCAGGGACGCGTTGTTTTAACTTCCCGGCCAAACTTACAGACCGATTTACAAATGACGATGGTTGCTACCGAGGAATTATCTTGTTTCGAGATCTGTACGCTATTAATAGTTGTCAGTTGTCACGCTATTAGTCGAATAGACAACGGTTCATCATCGGGGTTGTCTGTAAGGGGCCGTTTTCATGTTTTTATTGTTTGCTGCTCACGCGAAGGCCCTTCAGGACATCTCCGAACTCGCTTAATCATATATTTCAAAGAGTTCTGTTCTTTTTTCGAGCTATATTCGAATATTTTTAATTTTACCGATCATAGAAAAAAAACTTAATATCAGCACACCATTTTGGGTTTATTAACAAGCATTCAACAATTGACCAGACCCATAGGATAACAGATGCTATTGAAAAAGCCTACAAAAATAAAAAAGTATGCTCAGTTATATTCTTAGATGTAGCACAAGCCTTCTATAAGGTTTAGCATGAAGGCTTTGTTAATAAGCTACAGAAAATGTTACCAAAACAACACACCGAACTACTAAAATCGTGCATTACAGCCAAAATATTTAGAGTTAAATAACAAGAAGCTTAGTCTACAATAAAAGAAGCTAAAGCAGGTGTATCACAAGGAAGTGTACTGGGGTCAATACTTTATATACTCTACACTGATATACCACAAATGGAGAATATTACGATGGCTACATTTGCTGATAATACTGCGATTACAGCTGTAGAAGACAAGAGTGAAGAAGCCACACGAAAATTACAACAGGCAAGTGGCAATATAAATAATTGGACATAACCTTGGAAAATAAAAATTAACGATAGTAAATCTGTGCATGTGCAGTTCACCTACAATCAGACCGTTTAAGCACCAATAATAATAAATAATACTATCATTCCATATTTCAACAACGTTAAATATCTCGGAATGAATCTTGATGAAAAACTTCGCTGGAAGGAACACATAAAGAAGAAAAGAAAAGAACGGGAATTAAAATACATAAAAATATATTAGCTAATTGGAAGTAAATCATAATTATCAGTACATGATAAATTGCTATTATATAAGCATACTAGCGACCCGCCCCGGCTTCGCACGGGTGCAATGCTGATACTAAATTAAATACACTACAGAAAAAATATGAACGTTGTATATAAAAACATAGCGGCCCGCTCCGACTTTGCACGGGCATAAAATATATATGCCTATGTCACTCAATGAAAACATGATTAAAATCGATCCAGTATTTTTGGTTCATTCATTACTGCCCTTGGCCTGCACGCATTAAATTTGGAGTAAAACAATTCCTCTTCCCCTATACTTACTATGAAGATTTCCTGCTATCTTTGGAATATCTAAATTCATACAATTTTTATTACATTACACATTTTTAAACGCAAATTTTAAATTTGTAATATCTCCGAAAATATTTGTTTAATTTACATGCTGTAAGGAACCATATTGATCTATATTAATTGCACACTGTATTTAAGGTACTTAATTCGATAAGGATTAATGCCGTATTGCTTAAAATAGCTTCGTAAATAAGCCATTTTCTCACGTAAAAAGTAAACAATAAAAATGGTTAATGTGGGTTATCCCTAAAAGATAAACATATACCATCCCGGACTTTTTTGTAGACCTTTTTATGGTATACAATACTGTAGTACATTAATTTGATCTAACTCGTAGGGTTAGGCAGCGTTTTTGCTAATTGCTAAATAAGCCTAAAAAAATAGGTTAATTTACGACATCACGTTAGAAACCTCTAAAATTAGCAATGTTGCCTTAGTATATTATGCATGTATTATACATATAAACCTTCCTCTTGAATCACTCTATCTATTGAAAAAAACCGCATCAAAATCCGTTGCGTAGTTTTAAAGATTTAAGCGCACATAGGGATATAGAGACAGAAAAGGCGACTTTGTTTTATACTATGTAGTGATGCTGAAACCTATATGGACATGTGGAGTTCAATTATAGGGATATTCTGCAAAGAGTAACATAAACAAAATACAAATTTTTCCGAACAAACCCCTAAGAAGTATTGTGGGCGCACCCAAGTATTACAGGACTGACTACCTACATCGAGACGTTCAAAACAAAACGAACAAAACAAACAAAAAGGTAATCGAAGTAACATAATATATTGTTTTAAATAAAATTTACTTGAATGTAATAAAACTATATGGATTATGTATAACTTTTGTGGGTCTTCTTATGGGATGTGACAAATATTCCAGTTTGATAGTTATTGGCATCTGGTCATTCAATATCCAAAATCCTTTTCCATACTTTCAAACCAATCAGATTATCTAATTATTGTAATAGTTGGAAAACTATTTTCTTACGATTCCCCTTTTGGCTATTTGTTTTTAGGATATTGCTCAACGACTCCAACAACTTTCGGCTCTTTTTAAGACATTTTTGATGACATCTTGCAACATCTGATGCTGAAACTTTTGATTGTACAAAACCCCTAAGAAAAAATGTGGTGCTCTAAAATCTGGAGATCTGGCTGGCCATGCTAAATCGCCACTTCGCGAAATTAGTCCCCGTAGAAAAACCTCATTCATTAATTGAATTGTTGCACGAGCTGTGTGTGCTGTGGCCCCATCTTGCTGAAACCACGTGTCCTCTAGTCCCTGCTCTTCCATTTCAGGCACAAGAAAATTTCGAATCATGTCTTGGTACCGTTCAGCAGTAACAGCAACTACAACACCTTGATCATTTTCAGAAAATAGGGACCAATGAGTTTTCAAGTATGAATACCACACCATACAGTTGTTTTTAGTGGACGTCATGATGTTTCATGAATTAACTGAGGAATCTGTGTTCCCCAAAACCGACTGTTCTGTTTATTGATGTGGCCACTGAGAAGAAAATGGACAGGATCTCTCGGTAGCAATTTTTGAACTAATTGAATTTTGTACGGGAACATTGTCAAATCAGTTTTCAAAATTCGCCTTAAACTGCGTGCAGAAATGTGTAATTGGGAATTACGTCTCCAAATTGATGTTTCTCAAGATTCTGCAACACTATCGCGCACCAGAGCCACATTCTCAGCGTTACAAGATGTCCGTTGTCTTCCAGAACGAGGCCTGTGTGCTGTCGTACCGTACTATCGAAAATTCGCATGTATATTTATCCATAATAAAATTTGGACGTCTACACAAGGCAATAGTTAAAGCGAAACCGAGTCAAACGTTACATAACCAAGATGGCGTGCAATCAAAACGGTAACGGGATGTTTGCCCCACCTGTTATATCTATATCCATGGACATGGAAAAAGAAAAGAAAACGAAATAAGATAACATCGCGAGGCTTAAAAATAAAGAAAACAAAACTCTAGTATTCTTATAATTAACAACTTACAGAAAATAGCATTTCGTTACTGAATATAGTATTCACGACCGTTTTTACTACGCTCAAACCGTTTTTACTGCGCGAAAACATAAAAATCGACAAATAACGAGCCGGCCGACCAGATATATTAACCCCTTAACATTTTATTCGAGCGAAATGGACGCTTTTATGTCGCCGGAAGCCCTGATTCAAAAACAAAACCTCGAGGAGACTTGCCGAACGATTTACGGCAAAAAAAAACCGAAAACCCATTAATGATAATGCCTTTTTAGAAGGAAAATCCCATTTTCCGAACTATTAGGTGGGTTCACATGAGAGTAGAGCCAATATCAGCGATGCCGGGAATAAGCTTGGGGGGTGAGGGAGGTTGGTAATCGAATATGAAACATCCAAAGAAGATTCGTGATGTTTTAATAGCTAGAACGGTTCGGATTCAAACTCACATTATAAAGAACATCATCATCAATGTTTTTTAATGATCCCACCATATATACAGTGAGACTTTATAACCATGAATGGCTTTGCTGCCGACTGGGATGAATCTCAAGAACTAATCAACGATTATTAGCGTTTATGTTGTAGAAGTTATGTTATCCACTTCAACTGTCAGTCACAGTACAATGGCCAACTACTTCTGGACATTCCCACAGCTGTTTGAAAGTTCTTTCAGAGTATGAGTTTAGTTTTCATCCATTTAGTGTTTTTCATTAACTTCCATTATCTTATCTTTCGTTCATACTATCAATACTATAAGGTATACATAAAATATTTTTAAAAACAAAATTGAACCGACTGGGTATATATATATATATATATATATATATATATATATATATATATATATATATATATATATATATATATAATAATCGTCGTAATAACCAAATAAAAAAATATATATTCTACTACATACACAATTTAGCTTAATACGATACCTAAACCTATTTATCTATTTACAATACTATTTTAACTACTACTGACTAATTTATTAGTCACCGACTTAAAAGTGATTATATAATTATAAGTGACAATAATATTGTAACATAAGTAGATAAATAGGTTTAGGCAGGTATTAAGCTAAATTGTGAGTATGTAGTAGAAAAAAATTTACGTGTAGTAGATAGGTGAAATAAGGTTTTTGTGTATTTTTATTTAGTTATTACAGCCATTATTAGGTATATATTTTGTATTAAAACGTTTTTTTTGTTAAAAATCTAAGTTTGATTATTTTTAGTTTTTAGTAGTTTTAAGTTGGTTTAATTTTTTTTATTTTTCTCTTTTTCGTGTTAGATATTTACTCAATAAATTACGCAGTTATTTTACTAAATATTACAATGGGTAGGACAAGCAAAGGTGCAGCCCGTATGTGGAAAAATAAGAATAAAGAAACTAATTGAAAATAAGGAGCGCATCAGACCCCGGTGCCTGCTACCTAGTCTAGGTGATTTGACCAATGTTCTGATCAAACTAGAACAACAAAAAGTTAATGCCGCCGTCGGGAATCGAACTCGCGATCTCCGCATATGAGCTGAACGCTCAACCCATTACACCATAGAAGCAGTTACCTGCGGTGTTTCTACGCTTTTTCATATGATCTTAATGATATTAATATTATGGTTAATGCTTAAAACGCAAACTAAAACTAAACCTTATACGCAAATATCTGATTATTTTCGATAAAAAATATGTGAACACTTTGTGCATGCCTTTGAAATTTGAGGTTTGCACTCGATCAGAACTTCCCCCCATCAGATCCTGACTTGGCTTCAATGGGACCACCGCGAAAATGTACCCTTTCAAATAAAAGAAACAAAGAATTTTGAAAATCGGTCCTTAATGAAAGTTCTTATTTTTCCGAAAGATTATTTAGAAAGCACGATCTTCAACTGTAGACAACAACAACTTTTGCAGAGATGATTTAATGTATTCTCTTATTCCGGCTGTATGTTCTTGGTGAGGCTCCGAGAATGGTTGAAACACAGTACCCAGATCGTCAACAAAGGTGTTGCCTCCTTATTTGAACTTACCTACCCTTCTATGTGGTCTTCAATACGAGTTATTTGGGTTTTGGGCTTCTCTATGGTCTAGTTGATTTCCACAGCGAAAAATTCTACTGTGAATTGAAGACAGGTAGTTCTGGAGGTTGTTGCTTGTGAACATTTCTACGAGGCTCTTTAATTATTTCGAATACATATTAAAAGTTTTGTCTTTGGGTATCGAATGGCATGCCAAGTCTTCTTTTTTATTTTATTTGACCTTGACGTTGTTAGGGTATATATAGATTTTCATGAGGAAGTTCCTTTGCTTTTTTTAGACAGCTCTACGGATGATTTTCAATGTTTTCGGTCATAAAGATATACTTATGCAACTCTGTCCCAGTTTGAGTGTTTCGTATGATCAGTTGTGTCACCGTTACCCTGATGTTGAGAATAATAACTGGGCCTAAATCGACACGTGTAATAAAAAAATCCAATATATCAGGAGCCATTCAAGCTTCATTCCTTCTGTTACTCGCGGTAGTTGTCTTGGTCTTGGTTTATTAAGCGGTAAGCCCCAGTGTTAATGCTTGGAATTCCAGTCGCCACCACAGATAAATCTGGCACCCATTTAGCAGTCTCTTTCAAATATTGTGTATCTAAGGGGACAGCAAACTTCAGATTAATATCTCAAATTTAACGGCAATTTTGCTCTATGACCTGTTGATAATTAGTACCGAAAGTTATAAATAAAGACTGATTAGTTATATTCAGGATAATTTTCCTTACTGTGCACCTTTAGACACCAATAACATGGAACGAACGCCAACTATTTCATCCCAACATCGATCATTTGACGATTAATGGAAATAAAAAAGTCCAGGAAGCATTTTTCCATCCGCCTTCACAATCGGATCCTAGTTCCTCGATCGCGTCCCCTGAAAATAACCCGGAAAATCGTCCGTGCGATTTTAAGATGAAAATCAACACCCACCCCCCCACCTACCCTATCGATCGGGGAAAAATAGATCCGGCATCCGAAAACTGGCAAAGGAATTACCCGCCATCCCCCCGAAAACCTAGGAAACGGCCTGGAAACGTCCCTTTCTTGGAAGTTGGCGCGCGTTGAAGACACAGCGATGTCGTCGGATCTATGAGAGAGACTCTGGGGGGAGGAGGGGGTGGAGACCGGGGGGAGCGAAGGACGACGACCGAAAAAAATGCCGACCGAGCGACAGGGGGGCGGCGTCGAAGGGGGGATTGCGTATGACTCGAGGGTTTATTGATCCTGTTCCGTTTTCCAGTAGTAGGCAAGCAGGAACAAGGTCCTCGGGATGCCTTTGTCCTTTCTGGATCGGGAACGGAGTAATGCGAAGGTTTAGAGATGGGATTTCGTCGGGATCGCGAATCTTTTATCGTTAAACTCGAGAGCCTAGCGGGGGAGTGAGCGTTCGGGATCTTAATTATTCATAATACGGTGTTCTGTCGTCTTAATCCGCGCCGTGGCTGACGCTGCAGGATGTTTGTCTTCGCGGTAAACCGCCCGATCATGTCTATGTGGCTGTTCGTCGCGTTTTAACTGATGGTGCTTCGATTATCTTCTATAAAAACACATGGAACACACATTGAAACTAGTAATGTTTCCTTAATCTTGTTCTTATAGTCCAGATCTAGTGCTTCAGACCTAAAGTTAATTAATATTTGATGGTTGTACTTCCACTGCACTGAGGATGTACCCCATAGCTTAACTAATCCAATCCAAAGGCTCTTTCTATCTTTAAACTCAGGATATTTTCACAGTTGTCCAGCAGTTATAGTCGTACTTGGACAATATTTAAATTACTTGTACTAGATCGATTTAAAATCGATCGTATTATCATTATATGTCATTGTATCTAATATATATATCTAACAGAACAATTGAAAAGTCCCAGGCCTGAAACATAAATGGCGCTACTAGAATTAAATCCATATGTTTTTTAGTTAGCCCTAACCCTCAAAAGATGCGTGTATAAATTTGACAGCTGTCGAATCATTAGTTAGTGAAGTATAGCATTTTGAGTGAAGCAACGTTTGTTATTGTGAAAAAAATTGATAAAAACGAATTTCGCGTGTTGATAAAATATTGCTTTTTGAAGGGAAAAAATAATACATTTGAAGCAAAAACTTGGCTTGATGCCTAGTTTCCGGACACTGCCCCAGGAAAATCAACCATCAAGGATTGGTATGCTAAGTTTAGACGTGGTGAAATGAGCACCGAAGACGGTGAACGCAGTGGACGCCCAAAGGAGGTTGTTACCGACGAAAACATTAAAAAAATCCACAAAATGATTTTGAATGACCGTAAATTGAAATGGAATGAAATAGCAGACACTCTAAAGATATCAACTGAACGTGTACATCATATCATTCACGAATATTTGGGTATGAGAAAGCTCTGTGCAAAGTGGGTGCCGCGCGAGCTCACTTTTGACCAAAAACAACGACGAGTTGATGATTCGGAGCAGTGTTTGAAGATGATCAAGCGTAATAAACCCGAGTTTTTGCGTCGATATGTGACAATGGATGAAACATTCACTCCTAAGTCCAAATAAATAAAAAAAAACTAATTTTGCCAAAAAAATGTGTTTTACTATGATAGGCCGGGGATTTTTCAATTAACCTGTTAATATATAATATATCTAAGTAGATAGAAAATAATATTTTACACAGATGATGGTCATTTTAGCGTTTCTTTTTTGGTTTGGTATGAGTAGAACCAAAATGCTTCAAAATGGGTTAATAATTCTTATTTATAATCCATTAAAAAATTAGTATTTATCTGACATATATCTGATATGGACAAATATGGAAATTTAATAGTCCACAGAAAAAAGAAAATATCTAGTAAAATATCAGGTACATACTATTAAACACGATACAAATATGTACTTCCATATCCAATAAAGATTTATGGAGATATACATTTTAAAAAAATAATAATTTTTTTTAATTTTGGAAATTTTAACGTACAACGATACATATTTGGTATTTTTAATTCAATTATTTCTTAAAATTGTAACTTGTAATTGGTATTTCAAATACCCAACGATAATGTATTTTGTAATTAGAATTTCTAATACTTATGGCTTCAAAATACACTTGAACATAAATATATTTAGCAATCTTATCGGTATATATATTTTGTCAATTGTCATTTTCATTCTTAAACAGTTACTTCCACAAAAGTTATGTGCATTAATAAAATCTCGAAATAATGTACCAATGTTGTTACCAGTTGGGTCAGGGCAGCAATATCCGAATTTAGGTGGGAGGTACTGGAACACATACCCTAAAGTCCCGATTTACCACCCTGCGCCTACCACATGTTTGGACAACTGAAAGAATCCCTCGGAGGTCAAGGATTCAACACCGACGACGAGGTAGAGGAGTTCGTACGCACATGGCTGTCCGAGTTGCCCAAGGAATTCTTCGATATCAGAAATATGGACAAAATGCGTAAATAGTGAGGGGAAATACCTAGAAAAATTGTAAGTTTTTGTAATTTTTTCAATAGTAAATAAACGTGTCGGAATATTTGTCTCGATCATATTTGAACCACCCTCGTAGAAAACAAATCGCTATACCAAAACATCTCCCCAGCCTCCAAAACTATCGCTAGTGCCACTTGGTGCTCGCTGAGCGTTCCTGATCGACCACAATCACGAATAACACCTCCAAAGCCACCCGAACCTCGATATCCGTCAGGTCAGTGCCGCCTATCGCTCGATATTCAGGCGGTAAACGGTCGCCTACGTGCGTACTTGTCCCGACGACCTTGAATTTTTCGCTTTGCCGCCATCCAAGTCGCCCCGAAGCGGAGGCGGCAAGGGCCCGCGGTACGAAGGGACGGTAGAACGGAGATATACGACTAAATGACCCGCTGGATATGACGCCCTACGTTCCTGGAAGGGACCGTAACGTTTAACTTTATTGTTTCGTCATGGCCGTTATCTGGAGTGCTCCGAAACGGTTGATATAGGCGGCAATATACATAAAAAAATCGAGCTCGAAAGGAGTACGTAAAAAGTTACGCGATGCCGTCGAAAGTATTTTAGTCGAATACGCTTTTTTCATCATTTAAAGGCTTTACGAGATGATTTTATACGAAATAAAGGCCTCAACGTAAACTTGTTCTGATATAATTCACAATAACTAGAGACAATAAACAATACAAACATTAAAACAAACGAAATAAGAATGAGGTGTTGTTTACAACGATATACAATACTTCTGGTATTTATTTCGACCCCATTTTATCACATCTCCATTGTTTCTTTGTCTCCCCACAAACTCTACAAAAAAAGCAGAACATAAAGTAAAAATAAATAGAAAACCAGCTGATGTTAAAGAGAAAAGACAATCCAAATAGTTAGCACATCGATATTTTATTAAGATAATGTTACTTTCGCAAAATCGACATCCTACATCTCCAACAGGCTCTTCATAATTAGCAAGAAGACCATATATTTTAATTCAATACGTATATGCATCATTGGAATGATCTACGAGGTGATTTTATTCAAAACAAACATCTAAAGGTTTAATTGTTCTTCATTTAATTTATATTAACTGACAATGGACATTAGAAACATTAAAACAAACAAAATAAGAATGAGGACGATATAACAATAATTCTGGTATTTATTTCAACGCAATTTTATAAAGATCTCCATTGTTTCTTTGTTTCTTCAGAAAACTGTACAACAAAAGCAGAACATCAAGTAAAAGTAACTACAACATTAACTGATGATCATCAAATCAGACAATCTAAATAGTCAACGCATCGTTATTTTATTACGAAAATGTTATGTCCTCAGGTACAACATCCTATACCTCTCCAACAGACTGTTCAGAATTAAGCAAAAAACTGATATATTTTAGTAGAATCATCAGTAGGTCTTTTCATCATTTCAATGCTTTAACAGGTGATTTTATTCGAAATGGTAGAAATATTATAACATTCGTACAATATAAGTACTAATCAGGTTTTCTGACATGATTAACATCAACTAGAGACAATAAATAAGACATATTTCAACCTAATTTTATCAGATATCCATTGATTCTTTGTTCCTTAAGCAAGCTGCACAAAAAATCAGAACGAGAAGTAAAAATATATAGAAATATGTGCATCCTTGTTTAATTATAAAAATATCACTCAAGAATCAATCAAACATAGAACTGAAAACAAACATAAAATCAGTTTGGTTTGACAAAAAAATACTTGAAAATCGATCAGATCCATAGAATAACAGACATGATCGAGCATTGTTTGGTGAAAAACAATTATGTTCCAGAGAGATTTAGAACTGAGAGTGATAATAGATTTTCAGATCTAATAACATTAGTTGGCGTTAAAAACTTGAGAATGTATTCTGCGAATCATTAAACAATTAAAGAAGAATTAATATATATATATATATATATATATATATATATATATATATATATATATATATATAATGATAAACTGCATACAAAAACCACAAGCCAGACAGTAGACAATTAAAAATAAAACAAAACACTATCATTGCGGTACGATTCCCGGAATCTCGTTCAGTCTAGACGCATTTACACAGTTGGGAAGCCCGAGATAAGAAAAAAATTACAGGGTACCGAGCCTGCCTAATTAGATATCGTTGTTCTATAAATAGTAACGGAATAAAAGATCTACGTATGAAAGTGATTTCGATTTTTTCCCTCTAAAACGTCCCAGGGCGATAATGTACCGATCCTGATAATCACATCCGAACCGAGAGTGGTTATGAATCAATCTTTGTTACAACAATAGAGAGAGAAAATAAGTATCCAGAAGATATCCCCCATTTAATCCGGCATTGTTGTGTGGAATAATTAAATTGTTTGATAGCATTATGTCGTCTTTCCTGTCGTGGCTATTTCGGTCGTTTCAACTGTCTAAATATCCCTTGACTCGCGGCGGATTACGGCCCCTGTGGGACCAATAAACCTGAAATGGGCTAACGAACATATCTCGAACAAGAAATAAGATAAACTCCCACGGTTGTTCATTGTATACGGTGCTTGTCTGGGTTCTGATTATTTTTTCACGTTAAAAAGGAATTCATTGAGAAAAGTTCACTAATGTATGTTAATCAAGATATTTTCCGTAATTTTCAGCCATTTATTCCCAATTTTCGATGAATTCTCGTACATTTTCCACCATTTCGAAACCGCGTGTCAGCCTAGCAATGTTAAAACAATCTGAGTAAGGAGTAAATAGGAGTTGCTATGTCGGGTGAGTATGCTGGTTGGGGTAGAACTTCTCATTCGACCATCAATAGTGTATTCTTTGTAATTCTTGCAGCGTCATGCAAAATGATGATTCTTCTTCCGTTACTCAATCTCTCAATCAGTTTTAGAGGCTTGTAAACACTACATCTTGCTGAACTCGTTATACTCACAACAAGACTTTCTTGTCCATAAATATTCCACTTGTATACACCACACGGTGTTAATATGAACTTTCCTTCCTGGACTAATCCATACCTTTCTATACTTGAGATGGTCGTAGAAGATCCACTTTTCATTACCAATCACAATACGCTTCAAAATACTTTTCTTTTTTAACCTACGAAGTAATGAAACCGCGATGTTGAAACACTTCGATATAGGGTAGCCATTTTCCTTTCCCTTTAGATATTTCTCATCACTTGTAAGCATCTGAAGACAGTTCATTCATCAACTGCTAAGCTGTAGGCCTTGCAATACATTATATTCAAACTTTTTAATTCTTCTCTCAAGTTACTTTTTATTAACACCAAAATCACCATTATTACATCGTTGAAATCAAAGTTACTTTTTTACTCACATTACAACCATTATTTTGAAAAATGTTTACTGCATGATCATTCTATTTGAGCTTTAATAATTTAGATAAAATTCTAAACATATCTTGAACAACTCTTATAAAGGTGCAATTTGTAATGATCTCATACATTTCTTGTTACATAAAAGTATGTCTTTTAGATATATTGATGCGCTGGTGTTGAATATTAAGTGAAGAAGATAACATTAGTGAAATTAATTTCCTTCGAAACAAGCGTGATACACAGTGGATGGCTATTTAAGTGCTTTTCATTTTCTCGTCTTGTGCTACTTTCTAATAGTATTTTCTCTGTAAGATATATAATATGTAACGAATTTGTCTTGTTATAAAATAATTAACAAATATAAGACAAAAATGATTTAAAATATTTTAGTAAAAAAGTTGAGAATCAATTCTAAAATAAGTTGTAAGTTGTCTCAAAGTTCCATGAGAGTTGTGATGGCTTTTCGTCCAGTAAGTCTTGCAATTTATTGTTATTGGACTATTTTGGTCAGCCTAGCTGTTTTATTCCATTGATACCAAAATAGCCAATCTTAAATTGTTGAAAAATACTATACGAAATAAAGACTATTTCTGAAAAAAAAAGGATGTGAAAGAAAAACTGGTGTTTGAGATAACGTAATTTTGAATGTCCGCCAAAATGAATCTTATTGATTGTTTTTAACAATTTTTTCTCTAATAATCTAGTAATACATTGGTAAAAATTCCAAACAATTTGTTTATTTTCGTTCCAATGTAGAAAAATATTGAAATTGATGACCATTTTAATGTATTGACTATTTTTGTTATTTTTAATAATGTTTAACGTGTCTTATATCAAAATAAATAATAATAGGCTTTATTTTTTTTAAGTCAATAAATAATACGGAAATTTACATTCATCATATAATGTGTTTAGACAGAAGACAGAAGAAAATAGGCTTCTAGCGCTACAACTATTAAAATAAACCTCAAGATTACAATTTGTGTATTTTATTTGCCTAAATATTACAAGGTATTTTGGTACTATATTGTATCCCTTTTTCATCAAATCCATTTTTCAGTGGATTTGTCATTTATACAATATTGATGTTGATTCAGACAGTTTCTAACTAAGTCTAAACTTATTACTTTATTGCTAAGTATTATACTGATAATATTTTATATTTTTTAACTTTTTTTTTAAATTTTTCGTTTGATAGCAGTGCTGTTGGTGGCAAAAAAACTGATTTTATAACTCTGAAATATAAATAATATGACAAATAATGGATATAAAATCGTAGCACATTAATGTATATATATATATATATATATATATATATATATATATATATATATATATATATATGTATATGTTACTGTCATCATGCCCATTCAGACATGATGGTTGCAGTATCATTAAAGGTTCCCAAAAGTGTTTTGTTTTGCCTTGCAAAAACAACGATTGTCCAAAATGCAACTTTGATAAATCATCGAATATTATATATCCACACAATAACAAGGATATTTGTAAATTTACAAGTTCATTTAAAAAAAATCGATAGTTTTGGATATATCGATAATTTGCAATATTTTTTTCAAAAAAAAAAAAGAAATATCTATTAAATCCTAGTTTTTGAGGTTGAATATCGAACTTTTTTATCGACCCTGTCGTCAAATAAATTTTTGGCGAAAAACTAAGGTTGAAACTAAGAAAATCTACTAAAACTAAGAAATATCGTTGGCTTTAAAAGTATACCGACATTCCATTTAAATATATCGATATTCATCGCAATCCCGTCGATTTTTTCTCTACTCATCTCACGTTTTCCGCTTTACGTAGGTGAATATTCCTTTAATTATCGATATTTCTTAAATATCTTAAAAATCATCGATATATTTACACTATATGGAACATTTATAATTGAGTACCAAATCTTTAGCTCTGTAATGCAGAACGAAGTGCTTATTCCTGTCTTGCCTCGAAAATTAGGGCTGTTGCAAAGAGCTATCGATATTGTTAAAAAGGGATACGCGGTCGATATGGCTAGTCGCTAGTTCCCGATAATCCGTAATCACTCAGGATACATTACACACCCGTTGGCCGATATATCGACATTTTTGTTGATCGAGATTCTAGATTGCATCGAGCTTTGAATGTCTTATTATACCCCTGTGTCATTTTATTTATAATGAAAATATCGATATTAAAACCTAGGATTTTTGAAGTAGAGTATCGACTTTTTTGTTGAGAACTTTCTGGTCAAAGGATTTTTTTACGAAAAACAAGGACCGGCGATAGTTTAAAAAATATTTTAAAGATTATCGATGTTTCTGTAGGAATGTGCGTCGGGTCGGTCAGTCGGTCGAGATGTGTTGCTGCCGCTGCGATTATTTGTCAGAACACTCACTACTGTTTTTAGAAGGAATTTGCACGAGAACTGAAAACACTGGTTGAAGAAATACCGTTCATTTCAATGTTAAATGATACATGTGGTCGGCGGGAGAACTGAAAGGATATTAGGTTAGGTAGAGGAAGTGCGGTAGCGCTGTGGAAGTGGTACTATTACAAGGGGGTAGAGAAAAGAAAAGAGGGCGCGACGTCGTCGTGATGGCCTTTTATAGCCTGGAACTGCATGGTACCAATCCACCGGCGTTGCCAACCTTTGTACTTGCTGGTGGTGAATTCGTGGTGGCCTAAAGGGTCGTGGCGGTCGCCACATTTCTAATGACTATTAGAATTATGTCTTATTAGGGCTTTTGCAAAAGAAATATTGATATTGTTAAAAACAAGTATCGATACTTTTTCAATAGTTAATAAAATCAACAAAATATTAATAACCCAAAATTTTTATTGGGATTTTTAATGATCCTTTGAAATTAAGTATTAAAAAACTAGCCCTCTAAACAACCATCGAACTTTTGTGCAAGATTCCGCTTCAGCCATCAAAAAATTTTTGTTCGACAATTAGACTCCGAATTAGATTTCGACTTCGACATATCGATCTTCTTACTCGCGGTCGACATCCCTAGCCACTAATTCCTGAGAATCCGTAATTCGTCCGGACATATTTCCGATTCTGGACGCGCACTTGTGTCTCGCGGAATCCATTTTAAAACGTGGCCAGCGTCAGAACCGCCGCCGCCACCTTTCGCTCTGGGACCGAATTGTCTGGCGTTGCGCCGATGACTCACCCGGTTCTATTTCGACCTATACAGTCGATTTATTTTCGTAATAACGGTGCTGTGCTCGCTTTGGCGCGACCACGCCAAACAATCCCCTCGTTATAAACAATAAGAGCGGGTCTGTATTAATTGTTCGTAGGTCAAACACGTACCATTCTTTAAATAAGACAGAAATGGTTCCGTTTTAACAATGCCTCTATATTTGGTTGTTGTTAAGAACAGTTGTAGCTGTATAATTATTATGATAAGTACAGGTATGCAATCGTGCAGTGTTCGTTTTCTGAAGAAGAAACAGTTATAGTTAAGAAATAGTTATCAAAAATAACGTTTGGTTAGTAACATAATAAACAAAGTCATGACATGGAAGAAAATACCAACATTCAATAATATCTCATAAAACTCTCATGTCAATACAATTTTAATATCCTATTTGTAGATTTCTGAAGAGATTTCGAACATTTCGAACATTTACAATTTTGTAATGAATCCAAAATTATGAGTAAGTCATTAAAAGATATATTCAGTCCCAAGAGAAAAGGTTGTATATATATGTGAAAATTTCCCTGAGCTAGACATTATAAAATCATAAATTAAAAATATTACAGGTTCAGTTGATATCTTTAGAGGGTCTGCTATTTCATTCAATTTCAATTTACGGTCATTCAAAATCATTTTGTGGATTTTTTTAATGTTTTGTCGGTAAAAACCCCTTGTCCTTGTCTTGTCCCTCAAGTCCACTGCGTTCACCGTCTTCAGTGCTCATTTCACCACGTCTAAACATAGTATACCAATACTTGATGGTCGATTTTCCTGGGGCAGTGTCAGGAAACTCGGCATCAAGCCAAGTTTTTTGTTCAACTTAATTTTTTTCCTTCAAAAGCATTATTTCAATCAACACGCGAAATTCGTTTTTATCTTTTTTTTCACAATAACAAAAGTTGATTCACTCCAAATGCTATAATTCACAAACTAATGATCCGACAGCTATCAAATTTATATATGCATCTTTTGAGGCTTAGGGCTAACTAAAAACATCTGGACTTCATTCTAGTAACGCCATCTATGTGTCTGGCCGGGGACTTTTCAATTGACATGTTACAAGATTATTGGGATGGAAGAGCAACAGTCCATATAAAGAAGATATTATGATAGTGTCTTTTGAAATTAAATATTAAAAAATAAACTTGCTAACAAGCGCACTTGGGCATATGTTGGAAAATGAATCAACATCTTGATATTGCAATGATGACTAAGTAACTATTAGTCATTGTGGTAAATGACTCTTTTACTCTAGTAAGTTGCTCCATATTCTAGGTAGAAAATATAATAGTCTAAGAATATTTTTGATTAAAAACTTTAGAACTAGGAAAGAAGTGAAAGAATCCAGAAAATCAATTGTTGAGTACAGTGTTTTTAATAGCTGGTTATTTTAACGTGTTAATGTTTTAATATATTTTAAAATATTCGCATTATTTTATGAGTTGCTATTTCTAATCTCGTAAAGTGAGATTTTTTATTATTGAACTTTTCTTTTCCTTCACTGACTCCTCAGGGAAAACCCGCACCATTTCTAAAATAGCTTTCTCTATATCACTACATAGTATAAAACAAAGTCGCCTTTTCTGTCCCTATATCCCTATGTGCGCTTAAATCTTTAAAACTACGCAACGGATTTTGATGCGGTTTTTTTCTATAGATAGAGTGATTCAAGAGGAAGGTTTATATGTATAATACATGCATAATATACTAAGGCAACATTGCTAATTTTAGAGGTTTCTAACGTGATGTCGTAAATTAACCTATTTTTTTAGGCTTATTTAGCAATTAGCAAAAACGCTGCCTAACCCTACGAGTTAGATCAAATTAATGTACTACAGTATTGTACACCACAAAAAGGTCTACAAAAAAGTCCGCGTTTGTATATGTTTATCTTTTAGGGATAACCCACATTAACCATTTTTATTGTTTACTTTTTACGTGAGAAAATGGCTTATTTACGAAGCTATTTTAAGCAATACGGCATTAATCCTTATCGAATTAAGTACCTTAAATACAGTGTGCAATTAATATAGATCAATATGGTTCCTTACAGCATGTAAATTAAACAAATATTTTCGGAGATATTACAAATTTAAAATTTGCGTTTAAAAATGTGTAATGTAATAAAAATTGTATGAATTTAGATATTCCAAAGATAGCAGGAAATCTTCATAGTAAGTATAGGGGAAGAGGAATTGTTTTACTCCAAATTTAATGCGTGCAGGCCAAGGGCAGTAATGAATGAACCAAAAATACTGGATCGATTTTAATCATGTTTTCATTGAGTGACATAGGCATATATATTTTATGCCCGTGCAAAGTCGGAGCGGGCCGCTATGTTTTTATATACAACGTTCATATTTTTTCTGTAGTGTATTTAATTTAGTATCAGCATTGCACCCGTGCGAAGCCGGGGCGGGTCGCTAGTTATATATAATTTAATAAAAATACAAAAAGGATTTCTAGAATATATGTCGAAATTAAATAAAGAAATATTGATCAAGGTAAATACTGATCATTTTTTGGGTAAAATTAGAATGACTAACTTGTTATATATTTACTATACATTGTCTATCTTATCTTTATCTATATACCAACGTACAAAAACTTCGATAAAATAAACAATCACTGACGTTTTAAGTATTTGCCACACCGAGTCGAACTTTAATCTTTGCTTATTTTTAACAATTCTAATTTATAATTATCTCTTCTCACATGATATTTAGCTGATTCTGCTTGAGGGATCGATCATCCATCAAGTAATATAATTATTTTTATTTTATTTTGGAGCTATTTAGCTGTATTTTCCAGTCAGTAGTCCACTTGCAGATCTTGTTGACCGCTAGTTGTACTTTTTCTACAGTCCTAGGCGGAGATGTCTCTCTGTCTCGCATCGGCACTGTTTCTTTTGTTGTTAAGATATCAGGAGTGTAGATCGGGTACAAGGACTGGTCCCAAGACACTCCGGCCTAAATAGATTTAAGTTTTGAGAATTCCTCTTGATGAGATTCTAAATTTTCTATTGAAAAGATATGATTCGAGAAGTTGGCTGTCATTCAATATAACAAATAACAATTTGCTCATTTCGTAGATTAATTCCAAATGCCGTACCGGGCCATAAACTTGTGAGACGTCCAGGAATATTGCAGGGCAATGTTTGTTTTCTCCGAATGCCTATTCAACAACCGCTTTTACTCTTTTCCGGTCCAATGATGCAAATGATGAATAGTCTGAGTTTAACTCTAGTCTTTCTTCATATATTTTTTCGTACTTGAAATGTTTTTAATAATATAGGCTGGGATCTTATATAGTTTCACAAAAATATGACTAAATAGTGGTGAGTTTTTTCTGAAAAATATTCAAAATCCTCGTAAGCTGCAGCATTGTTTAAGAAATGCAATTTAACACTATAAAGGTAGTTTATATAAAATAAGAAAAAGACGTAAATACTCATCGCAGATGTCGATCTGATGACATACGAAAACTATTCAGTTTTCGAGAGAGAGATAGATATTATCAACGTTGACAGATTGAAACGAGTTTGTGTATGTATGGCGGCGATCGAGCGTCCGAAAGTACATAAAGGACGGGGCCTCCGTTTACGATCAAAAGAGAAGTAAAAACGGCGGAGCGGAGAGATGCATTCCGACCGCGACCGATAACCATCCGTGCGTGCCGTACCAGACCCGGCTGGCTTGTCGGGCTAACGCAGATGCAATCGCCGAATATGCAGGCCGCTTGACGGTCTGGCAGGGGCTTTAGGGACTTGTCCTAAGCCCAAGGCGGACGCTAGTCAATTCGCCCGGTCGTTTCTTGTTGGATCGATTATAACTTTTACATTTTTAAAAAAATGTTCCTGAATTATACAGTGTAATTAATATCTATAGATTCTTTTCATTTTATTTCTTGGCACAATTTATTCCGTGTCCTCAAGTCTTCTTATTATTATCTATTTTCTTCTATTTTTTCTCGCTATTAACTATAATTACTGTTTTGTCCCTTTTGTTATATAGTTAAGGCGAATTCCCCTATTCTGTACTTTATTTCTGAAATATTTATTGACCACAATATAGTTCTTAACAAAAATGAGAAAAAAATGAGAAAATTTGAGTTTGTCAGAGACTTCGAAAATTATATATTTATAAATAATTTAACTTGTACTTTCATTTCTTTCGTCGCAAAAGTCATATATTTTGAGAATCCCGCATAAAGGAGAAGTAAGCAATTTTGGCACTTTTCCATAAACATAGTTGTGAATATTTTTTGTTGTCATTTCAATTCAATTAATCGTAGATTAAGGAAAGTTATTGAAATTGTAAAGAATTTTATTTAAATTCTCGATCGAATTATAGTATAATCATTTGTATTCAGTCATTAGTTTTTAAGTTATGTTATGTTAAAATTTGTCACATTTTCCATATGTATTAGTCGTAAAAATCTGTAATTTTTTGCCACTTTCAAGTTCTGTTATAATTTCCGTTCAAATAATCATAGATTAATAAAAAAATTACATGAATTATAAAGAAATTTACACTGAATCGAATGGTAGTACATACTATTTTCCTGCAGTGTTTAGTTCGTAAGTTACGTAATGAAAAGTGTATTTCAAAAAATTAGTGGATTTCTCTTAAATTAAACATATCTTAAAAATAATGCATTATAATACAATTTATGGGAGTGAACAAATTTCTTGCCACATTTTTCATTTACCGTTATCAAGTTTTTGTTGCCGTTTCCATTAAAATAATCACAAATTAAAGAAAGTCTTTGATTATTAGCCATTCTCAAATAGTTCCTTCTAATTTTGATGCAAATAAAGATTGACTGATGAAAATGTAAGTAATTATGTACAATTTGATACTAAATAAGATGGTGAAATAATTTTTCGCGTAATCAATATTGCTTCTTATATCACTGTGTATATCACTAATTTTCTGTAAAAAAATGTTTAAACTATAATTTTACTGATATCTTGAAAGGTATCGATCTAATACCAAAACTGGCACATTTATAGTTTTTCTCACTATAATATTCATCAGATATCAAATTCTGAGGTCATTCGGAGGCCTTACATATTTTTGCATTTTTTCCATATATATAGTCAGGAAAATTGTTGATTTTTGGCCATTTTTAGACTTTTCCTTCTAATTTTAAAGTAAGTAAAGATAGACCGATGAAAATGTCAGTAACTATATAAAATTTGATGCTTAATAAGACGATGAAATCATTTTTCGCTTAATCAATATTATTTCTAAAATATGGTACTCACTTATTTTCTGTAAAAAAATGTTTAAACTATAATTTTACTGATATCTTGAAAGGTATCGATCTAATACCAAAACTGGCACATTTATAGTTTTTCTCACTATAATATTCATCAGATATCAAATTCTGAGGTCATTCGGAGACCTTACATATTTTTGCATTTTTTCCATATATATAGTCAGGAAAATTGTTGATTTTTGGCCATTTTCAGACTTTTCCTTCTAATTTTAAAGTAAGTAAAGATAGACCGATGAAAATGTCAGTAACTATGTAAAATTTGATGCTTAATAAGACGATGAAATCATTTTTCGCTTAATCAATATTATTTCTAAAATATGGTACTCACTTATTTTCTGTAAAAAAATGTTTAAACTATAATTTTACTGATATCTTGAAAAGTATCGATCTAATACCAAAACTGGCACATTTATAGTTTTTCTCACTATAATATTCATCAGATATCAAATTCTGAGGTCATTCGGAGGCCTTACATATTTTTGCATTTTTTCCATATATATAGTCAGGAAAATTGTTGATTTTTGGCCATTTTCAGACTTTTCCTTCTAATTTTAAAGTAAGTAAAGATAGACCGATGAAAATGTCAGTAACTATGTAAAATTTGATGCTTAATAAGACGGTGAAGTCATTTTTCGCGTAATCAATATTGTTTCTAAAATATGGTACTCACTTATTTTCTGTAAAAAAAAATGTTTAAACTATAATTTTACTGATATCTTGAAAGATATTGATCTAATACCAAAACTGGCACATTTATAGTTTTTCTCACTATAATATTCATAAGATATCAAATTCTGAGGTCATTCGGAGGCCTTACATATTTTTGCATTTTTTCCATATATATAGTCAGGAAAATTGTTGATTTTTGGCCATTTTCAGACTTTTCCTTCTAATTTTAAAGTAAGTAAAGATAGACCGATGAAAATGTCAGTAACTATGTAAAATTTGATGCTTAATAAGACGGTGAAATCATTTTTCGCTTAATCAATATTGTTTCTAAAATATGGTACTCACTTATTTTCTGTAAAAAAATGTTTAAACTATAATTTTACTGATATCTTGAAAGGTATCGATCTAATACCAAAACTGGCACATTTATAGTTTTTCTCACTATAATATTCATCAGATATCAAATTCTGAGGTCATTCGGAGACCTTACATATTTTTGCATTTTTTCCATATATATAGTCAGGAAAATTGTTGATTTTTGGCCATTTTCAGACTTTTCCTTCTAATTTTAAAGTAAGTAAAGATAGACCCATGAAAATGTCAGTAACTATGTAAAATTTGATGCTTAATAAGACGGTGAAATCATTTTTCGCTTAATCAATATTGTTTCTAAAATATGGTACTCACTTATTTTCTGTAAAAAAATGTTTAAACTATAATTTTACTGATATCTTGAAAGGTATCGATCTAATACCAAAACTGGCACATTTATAGTTTTTCTCACTATAATATTCATCAGATATCAAATTCTGAGGTCATTCGGAGGCCTTACATATTTTTGCATTTTTTCCATATATATAGTCAGGAAAATTGTTGATTTTTGGCCATTTTCAGACTTTTCCTTCTAATTTTAAAGTAAGTAAAGATAGACCGATGAAAATGTCAGTAACTATGTAAAATTTGATGCTTAATAAGACGGTGAAATCATTTTTCGTTTAATCAATATTGTTTCTAAAATATGGTACTCACTTATTTTCCGCCAAAAAAATGTTTAAACTATAATTTTACTGATATCTTGAAAGATATGGATCTAATACCAAAACTGGCACATTTATAGTTTTTCTCACTATAATATTCATAAGATATCAAATTCTGAAATCATTCGGAGACTTTACGTATTTTTTTGGCATTTTTTCCATATATATAGTCAGGAAAATTGTTGATTTTTGGCCATTTTCAGACCTTTTCTTCCAACTTTAATGTAAGTAAAGATAGACCGATGAAAATGTCAGTAATTATGTAAAATTTGATGCTTAATAAGACGGTGAAATCATTTTTCGTTTAATCAATATTGTTTCTAAAATATGGTACTCACTTATTTTCTGCAAAAAAAATGATTAAACTATAATTTTACTGACATCTTGAAAGATATGGATCTAATACCAAAACTGGCACATTTATAGTTTTTCTCACTATAATATTCATCAGATATCAAATTCTGAGGTCATTCGGAGGCCTTACATATTTTTGCATTTTTTCCATATATATAGTCAGGAAAATTGTTGATTTTTGGCCATTTTCAGACTTTTCCTTCTAATTTTAAAGTAAGTAAAGATAAACCGATGAAAATGTCAGTAACTATGTAAAATTTGATGCTTAATAAGACGATGAAATCATTTCTCGCTTAATCAATATTATTTCTAAAATATGGTACTCACTTATTTTCTGTAAAAAAATGTTTAAACTATAATTTTACTGATATCTTGAAAAGTATCGATCTAATACCAAAACTGGCACATTTATAGTTTTTCTCACTATAATATTCATCAGATATCAAATTCTGAGGTCATTCGGAGACCTTACATATTTTTGCATTTTTTCCATATATATAGTCAGGAAAATTGTTGATTTTTGGCCATTTTCAGACTTTTCCTTCTAATTTTAAAGTAAGTAAAAATAGACCGATGAAAATGTCAGTAACTATGTAAAATTTGATGATTAATAAGACGGTGAAGTCATTTTTCGCGTAATCAATATTATTTCTAAAATATGGTACTCACTTATTTTCTGCAAAAAAATATTTAAACTATAATTTTACTGATATCTTGAAAGGTATCGATCTAATACCAAAACTGGCACATTTATAGTTTTTCTCACTATAATATTCATAAGATATCAAATTCTGAGGTCATTCGGAGACCTTACATATTTTTGCATTTTTTCCATATATATAGTCAGGAAAATTGTTGATTTTTGGCCATTTTCAGACATTTTCTTCTAATTTTAAAATAAGTAAAGATAGACTGATGAAAATGTCAGTAACTATGTAAAATTTGATGATTAATAAGACGGTGAAGTCATTTTTCGCGTATAATTTTCTGCAAAAAAATGTTTAAACTATAATTTTACTGATATCTTGAAAGGTATCGATCTAATACCAAAACTGGCACATTTATAGTTTTTCTCACTATAATATTCATCAGATATCAAATTCTGAGGTCATTCGGAGACCTTACATATTTTTGCATTTTTTCCATATATATAGTCAGGAAAATTGTTGATTTTTGGCCATTTTCAGACTTTTCCTTCTAATTTTAAAGTAAGTAAAGATAGACCGATGAAAATGTCAGTAACTATGTAAAATTTGATGCTTAATAAGACGGTGAAGTCATTTTTCGCGTAATCAATATTGTTTCTAAAATATGGTACTCACTTATTTTCTGCAAAAAAAATGATTAAACTATAATTTTACTGATATCTTGAAAGATATGGATCTAATACCAAAACTGGCACATTTATAGTTTTTCTCACTATAATATTCATCAGATATCAAATTCTGAGGTCATTCGGAGGCCTTACATATTTTTGCATTTTTTCCATATATATAGTCAGGAAAATTGTTGATTTTTGGCCATTTTCAGACTTTTCCTTCTAATTTTAAAGTAAGTAAAGATAGACCGATGAAAATGTCAGTAACTATGTAAAATTTGATGCTTAATAAGACGATGAAATCATTTTTCGCTTAATCAATATTATTTCTAAAATATGGTACTCACTTATTTTCTGTAAAAAAATGTTTAAACTATAATTTTACTGATATCTTGAAAAGTATCGATCTAATACCAAAACTGGCACATTTATAGTTTTTCTCACTATAATATTCATCAGATATCAAATTCTGAGGTCATTCGGAGACCTTACATATTTTTGCATTTTTTCCATATATATAGTCAGGAAAATTGTTGATTTTTGGCCATTTTCAGACTTTTCCTTCTAATTTTAAAGTAAGTAAAGATAGACCGATGAAAATGTCAGTAACTATGTAAAATTTGATGATTAATAAGACGGTGAAGTCATTTTTCGCGTAATCAATATTATTTCTAGTTTAAACTATAATTTTACTGATATCTTGAAAGATATGGATCTAATACTAAAACTGGCACATTTATGGTTTTTCTCACTATAATATTCATCAGATATCAAATTCTGAGGTCATTCGGAGACCTTACATATTTTTGCATTTTTTCCATATATATAGTCAGGAAAATTGTTGATTTTTGGCCATTTTCAGACTTTTCCTTCTAATTTTAAAGTAAGTAAAGATAGACCCATGAAAATGTCAGTAACTATGTAAAATTTGATGCTTAATAAGACGGTGAAGTCATTTTTCGCGTAATCAATATTGTTTCTAAAATATGGTACTCACTTATTTTCTGCAAAAAAAAATGTTTAAACTATAATTTTACTGATATCTTGAAAGGTATCGATCTAATACCAAAACTGGCACATTTATAGTTTTCTCACTATAATATTCATCAGATATCAAATTCTGAGGTCATTCGGAGACCTTATATATTTTTGCATTTTTTCCATATATATAGTCATGAAAAATGTTGATTTTTGGCCATTTTCAGACTTTTCCTTCTAATTTTAAAGTAAGTGAAGATAGACCGATGAAAATGTCAGTAACTATGTAAAATTTGATGCTTAATAAGCCGGTGAAATCATTTTTCACTTAATCAATAATATTTCTAAAATATGGTACTTACGTATTTTCTGTAAAAAAATGTTTAAACTATAATTTTACTGATATCTTGAAAGATATTGATCTAATGGCAAAACTGGCACATTTATGGTTTTTCTCACTATAATATTCATCAGATATCAAATTCTGAGGTCATTCGGAGACCTTACACATTTTTGCATTTTTTCCATATATATAGTCAGGTAAAATGTTGATTTTTGGCCATTTTCAGACTTTCCCTTCTAATTTTAAAGTAAGTAAAGATAGACCGATGAAAATGTCAGTAACTATGTAAAATTTGATTCTAAATAAGATGGTGAAATAATTTTACGTCTAATTAATTTATTAGTTTTGTTCAAAAGCTGTTATATTTTACATATTTTCCATACCAGGAAAAACCACAATATTCTGTTCTACTTTATTAATTTCTTAATTTAAACTTAACCATTTTTAAAATATGGTGCTCATATTTCGTTGTAAAAAAATTGTTTAAACCATATACATACAAAAATTGTTGATTTTTGACAATTTATACACTTTTCCTTCTAACTTTAATAGATGGACTGATGAAAATATCAGTAGTTATGTAGAAGGTGATGCCTAATAAGATGGTAACATCGTTTATCGCCTAATTAGTATTACTTCGAAAATATGGTACTCACTTATGTTCGGTAAAAAATTGTTTAAACTATAACTTCAGTAATCTCTCGAAAGATATTGGTCGAATATTAAAATTAATGATTTTAAATATATTTTAATACACACATTTTAATTATATATATATGTCATTTAAATCTATTTATACTTTGACATACCTCCAAACGTCCTTTAAAATGATAGAAGGAGAATCAAAAATATAGAGCGAACATAGGTCGAACTGACTGACGTCCGCTGCGGTCTGGCCGTCTGGCTCAGAACGGCAGCCCGATCGTCTGGTGCATCGGTGCAACAGGGCGCTCTGCCGATACGGCACGGTCGCCGCCGACGCTGCTGTCGCCACCGCCTCCACCGCCGCCGTTGGTCGTCGCCCGCTGCATCGCCAGCTATCTTATCAGCGCCGCCCGTCTAGACTCCAGATTCCGGGAAATCGTTCTTTGTTTTCTGTTTCGCAGTTGCCCCATTGTCTGCGCTGCGGTTTCATCTCCACCTCGTCCGCTAAATCGTCCCGTCGATTAGCGTTATCGGGTGCGACGACGCTATCGCCCCCTAGCATCCACTCACTCCCTCTTCGGTCTGGCTCTTCTTTTTGTTATTTTCAGACCTCGGGACTCTTTCCAGCAAGCGATTTGACGAATTGACGACGTGTTACGGCCTGGATTCTGTTAGAAAAGGGGTGGCCGGTGATATAATTATTTTATGAGTAATAGCTGAATCTGGATGAACAATTTACGCCTAGTTTTGTAACATTGCCATCTACGGGTGATCACAAATGGACTAGAGACCGGAAAATACAGCTAAATAATAAGATAAGAAAATATAACTCTCTCACTCGTATAATTGAGGAGACATGGGGACAGTTAGAGCAGAGAGTGAGGACTAGATTTCCACCTCCAACATCATTGAACCATGGGTGGCTCCGTTATTGAGAAATAATTGTTGTGTATATGTCAGGTGGTTAAATTATTTTATTCATCCCTCATACACATAATCTATTCAAACGAGTAGTGGCGCACGTCATCACTATGTCCCTGTCGAAAGTTGAAAATTCGTTTTACAGTCAGGCAGTATTTTCCTTCTCATTTTTTTTTCTATTTGAAAACAGATAGAATGCTGTTCGAGAAGTTCGATCATGTAACCGAAAGAGTCTGCAAAAGTTGTCCGTTTGTCAAATGTTTGAAATATTATAATTAGGGGTGCTAAACATTGTTATGTAAGTTACATCTTTAGAAATAAGCCTGAGAAAAGATACATGGTAGATCAGATTGCTGAACATTATGGCTAGTATTGCGTCCTCCTCACTACCACTGCATATTTAATCCAATTGAGTTGATATGGGGCATTGCAAAGAATTATTATAAGAGACATTCAGGTCGAGGAGGATATTCAACTAGATAGTTTCGATTTATGAAAAGAGGCTGGTCGAAAATAATACCTTCGGTTTGGATGAGCTCAATCCAAAAGATTGATCAAGTTTTTGATAGATTAGAAATAAACACCTTAGTTATTTCACTTGATTAGTGTTACTGAAAGTGACAGTGATTGAATAAATGTCATTTATGAATGTTGGTTTATGATCCAATGCTGACAATTACCAAAAATGAAAGAGGAAACAGGAAAAGGAAACAACTAAAATTCAGTATACAATTAATATACTTTAATTGTAGTAAATTGCATCATAGAGTGTGACAGCTTTATGAGCATGTGTGTTATTGTTCAGAATATACATGAACGTGTGGTTAAAATGTATGAGGAGAGAAATAATACTAACTGTTTTGCAGATATGGCAAATGCATTGATTAAATGTAGTTTTATCAAGAAATATGTATACAGGTAGTGACAGAACAAACTAAGGAGGAAACGCCGAAGGAAACAAAAACTGAGCGTAAAACGTAAATATGCTCTCTAATGAAAGTAATATACATTACCCAGATTTACAATTGTTAATTAGGTGGGTTAGGCCTTCGGAGGATAATACTACATAAAAAAACGCGCCTAGAACTGTACCTATACTAGTACTACTAAACAACTGTTACCTATAAATTATTGTGGCTGTATAATTAATTGTAGTTTTAAATTCTTCGATAATATATGCATTAGAGCTACTATAATGTATAACAAAATTTAAAAAATTATAATACATAACATCTTTGTTTCATTATTTATATTAGAAATTTGTTATATGTCGAAGTCAAAATGTACCAAAACCCAGAGTTGCCATTGCGACTTGCGTTTTGACAGATCACGTGGGTACACTGCTGTTTTGAATTGACTGTATATTTATAACTAGAATATTTCAAAAAGAACTATTATTTTTTAGTTAGAAGAAAAACAATCTGCGATTCTGTATACGAATTTTGTGCAACATTTTCATCATCGAGTGTTTAGGATCGCGCGTCCGCTGCATTACTATTACGGGCAAGTGTCCATCATCCACCGGACAGATCACAAGAAGATCAACTAATTTCCCCATTTTCCTCGATGCTATAAATTCGACGAGCGATGGAAATAAATCTACCGAAAAAATGAAACGGTCTAATTATAGGACCATAATGCCGTTCCGTTCGGATTCCGTCGTAAATATCGGTTGTTTCGCCTTTGAGGCGATGTTGTGCCGCCGTACGACAGTGCGTGCCCTGTCAAAACACGACACCCGCCTGATTCACGAGCCACAACGTTGTTCCACGTCGGGTTTCTCCACTAATAGTTGGGTCATTCATCTATTTCCGACAGTCCGCCGATACAGAATAGAAAAATTCACCGGATTGTTTTACCATCAGGCCGTTATCCTTCCTCGAAGTCTGGGAATCATATTTGGACACTTTCAAGCATCACTCAACGT
Source organism: Rhynchophorus ferrugineus (assembly GCF_030347505.1). Taxonomy (NCBI): domain Eukaryota; kingdom Metazoa; phylum Arthropoda; class Insecta; order Coleoptera; family Curculionidae; genus Rhynchophorus; species Rhynchophorus ferrugineus. The sequence continues at coordinate 2,802,045 of NW_027472589.1, read as the reverse complement.
TTTCTTATTCGTTTATTGTATTATCAATGTGTTGGTTGAAAAAAGTAAAAAATGACAAAAAATGCTTTTTCGAACCCTTGTAGAAACGTGATGTGAACATGAAACGGCCTATTCACAAACAACAATAATTAGAATATATGCAAGCACCTAATATATAGTTATATAATAATATAAATTATCGGGTTTCTCTATTATTTGTTCATAATTATATCGACAACAAGAAATATTAACAGGTAAATTGAACAGTCCCCGGTATGAAATATAGATGGCGTTACTAGAGTCAAATCCATATGTTTCTTAGTTAGCCCTAACCCTCAAAAGATGCGTGTATAAATTTTCCAGCTGTCGGATCATTAGTTTGTGAATTATAGTATTTTGAGTGAAGCAACTTTTGTTATTGTGAAAAAAATTGATAAAAAGGAATTTCGCGTGTTGATAAAATATTGCCTTTTGAAGGGAAAAAATACTCTAAAGATATTAACTGAACGTGTACATTATATCATCCACGAATATTTGGGTATGAGAAAGCTCTGTGCAAAGTGGGTGCCCCGCGAGCTCACTTTTGACCAAAAACAACGACGAGTTGATGATTCGGAGCAGTGTTTGAAGATGATCAAGCATAATAAACCCGAGTTTTTGCGTCGATATGTGATAATGGATGAAACACGGCTCCATCATTTCACTCCGAATTCTAATAGACAGTCATCCGAGTGAACTGTATACGATGAACCCTCTCCAAAGCGTGGGAAAATGCAACAGTCGGCTGGCAAGTTTACGGCGTCTGTATTTTGGGATAAGCATGGATTAATTTTCATTGACTACCTTGAAAAAGAAAGTACCATCAACAGCGACTATTACATAGTATTATTGGACCGCTTGAAGGACGAAATCGCCAAAAAACGGCCGCATTTGAAGAAAATGAAAGTGCTGCTTTATCAAGACAATGAACCGTGTCACAAGTCAGTGAAAACGATGGCAAAAATCCATGAATTGGGCTTCGAATTGCTTCCTCATACCGTATTCTCCAGATCTGGCATCCAGCGACTATTTCCTGTTCTCAGGTCTCAAAAGAATGCTCGCTGGGAAGAAATTTTCGTCGAATAAAGAGGTGATCGCAGAAACTGAGACATATTTTCAAGCAAAGCACAAATCGTACTACAAAAATGGTATCGAAAAGTTGGAGGGTCGCTATAATCAGTGTATGACCCTTGAATGGAATTATGATGAATAAAAAAACTAATTTTGTCAAAAATGTATTTTACTCTGGTAGGCCGAGAACTTTTCAATTGACCTGTTAATTATATCAGACAACAAGAAATATTATACTATGAGATAAGCTAAAGCTTCCTTCAGTATAGATACTGTTGAAGATATCTAGGAAACAATAATACTGTTTCCTTAACATTATAACGATTTTTAGTAATTCTTCCAACCAATAACATTTTTAGAAAAATATCATGCAACTAGTAACAGTAATAACAAAATCATCATTCAATTGAAAAAAAAATTAATAATATATTCATAGATCATTTATCTTAAAATATGGAAAAAGAAAATAACGCTAGAAGTTATATATTGGAATATTATGTGGCTCAGTCCACATTAGAATCTTCAAAAAGAATTAGAAGTACAAATATAATATTTTTTAAAGGAATTGAATTGAGAGATCTGAAAACCGCATTCAACTTCATCTAGGTACGAATCAGACAATACCAAAGACCAAAAAGATCAAGAACTAAGCGTATATGTGTTAATATTACGAACAAAAATTGTTACATATAATTTTGTTACTCTTTGTGTGAATCTGCAATGTAATCTAATGTAAATAATAATCTTATATATAAAAATGAATCGCAAAATGTGATGGTAAGCGCATAACTCAACAACGCCTGGACCAATTTGGCCAAATCTTTTTTTAAAATGTTCGTTGAAGTTCAAGGATGGTTTCTACGGCGAGAAAAATTAGAATTATTGCTGGAAAAACCCTAAAAAAAGCCCTTTTTGTTTGAATTTGTTTCGTGTATCAGTTGACAATTCATCTGTCATCTGTCAAAAGTCATCTGTAACAGACAACTTTTTTTTTAAATTTGATATGACTTGAACTCAAATCCTTTTAAGCCGTACGAATTGTTTTATTTATTTAAAATTTTTTATTTATTTAAAATTTAATTCAAATTTTAAATAAATAAAACAATTCGTACGGCTTAAAAGGATTTGAGTTCAAGTCATATCAAATTTAAAAAAAAAAGTTGTCTGTTACAGATGACTTTTGACAGATGACAGATGAATTGTCAACTGATACACGAAACAAATTCGTATATCGTGTTTTGTGCAGAGTGTTTAGTTAGTTAGTGTTTGTTTAGTTCGTGATTAGTGAAAAAATAATTTATATTTGATATGCCTCCTATAAGACGAAGCAATTTAGGTAGAAGAACCAGAAATGCTATAAACCAAGCTAATTACCGATATAATCGTATTGCAAAAGAACGTGACGACGGAAATGAACGTGAAAGAATTCGGATATCACAAACGCGTGAACCGCGAGCGCGACGTTCAACTAATAATCGCGCAAGTTTGAATCGAGCTGCTTTCAGTTACGATGTGTCAATTGACTACAGTAACTACCAATGTGTTGTTATTGGTTCTATGAACTTGGTTTGCTCACACTGTAAGGCATTAAAATACAAAAACGAAGCCAATGGATTGTGTTGCGCAAATGGTAAAGTGAAATTGATACCATTGGATCCACCACCAGAACCATTGTACTCATTGGTTTCAGGAATAGGAACAGATTCTATACACTTTTTGACACATATCCAACAATATAACAATTGCTTTCAAATGACTTCATTTGGGGCAACAAATGCAGTTCGGGAAAATTTTATGCCAACTTTCAAGGTATGTATTATAGCAGTTAATCCTAATTATTTTAGCGAACAAAATTTTCTGTCACCAAAGTTAAGATGTGTTACTAATCTTCAATTTCTTAATCATTACGAAATATATCACTTAGTCATCATATTATATGGTGATTCAGTTTCAGTGACACTTTTATTATATTTTATAATTGATAGATATTAGTTAAAACTAAATATATACTTTTTAAGATCAAATATTATTTAAGTTTGGTCACTGACAATCCATTAATTTATACCACACCATAATATTTTTTTTATTTACAGATACAAGGGCAAATATATCACAGAGCAGGTTCACTGTTACCAGTGTCAGATAGCGACAACAAATTCCTGCAAATTTATTTTATGGGCAATTCACCACAAGAAATTGATCTGCGTTGTGCACATAACAATTTAGTAAAAAGGTCTATTGTAGAACAATTACAAAATTTATTTCATCAACGCAATCAATTGATTATATTGTTTAAAACTGCCCTGGATCTGATGCCATCCGATAATCACAAAATTGTAATCAGAGCTGATAAAACACCTGCAGGTCAACATACAAGACGTTTTAATGCACCAACTATTGATGAAGTTGCTATCGTTGTAGTTGGAGAAAACTTGGAATCCCGTGATATTGTTTTACATCGTCGGAATGATCAATTACAACGTATAAAGGAAACACACCGCTCATATGATGCACTGCAATATCCCATTATATTTTGGCAAGGTGAAGATGGCTACGATTTCTCAATAAAAATGATAAATCCCATTACAGGTAACTAAAATATTAGTTTAGCTATGGCGATAATATCTCAGTCACTATATTATGTATTTTAATTTTATATTTGAATGTTATTAAAACAAAATCTGTTTACAGGTTCTGAAACCAACAAAAAAGTCAGTTCAATGAACTATTATTCATACCGCCTAATGATTCGGGAAAATGAAGATAATCACATATTGAAATGTCGCCGATTATATCACAAATATGTTGTTGACATGTATGTTAAAATTGAAATGGAGAGATTAACATTCATCAGGTTGAATCAAACCAAACTCCGATCTGAAGAGTATATTCACCTTCGAGATGCGATTAATACTGATGGAAATGCACAGAATGTCGGTCGGATGACTATTCTTCCAGCAACATACATCGGAAGCCCTCGGCATATGCACGAATATGCTCAAGATGCCATGTCGTATGTTCGTCATTATGGTACAGCAGATTTGTTCATCACATTTACATGCAATCCGCAATGGATAGAAATTAAGCAGGAGTTATTCCCTGGGCAATCACCCATTGATCGTCATGATATTACAGCCAGAGTCTTTAGACAAAAGTTGAAATCTTTAATGAATTTCATCGTAAAACATAATGTGTTTGGTGAGACACGCTGCTGGATGTATTCTGTGGAGTGGCAGAAACGAGGATTGCCACATGCACACATTTTGATTTGGTTGGTTGAAAAGATAAGGCCAAATGAAGTTGATGCAGTGATATCAGCTGAAATCCCTAATGTACAAGTAGATCCTGGATTGCATGAGGTAGTTATCAAAAACATGATACATGGTCCCTGTGGAACTCTTAATCAAAATTCACCGTGTATGATGGATGGTAAATGTTCAAAACGATATCCACGGACATTAATATCGGAAACAATTACTGGTAATGACGGTTATCCATTGTATCGTCGCAGATCGACAGCAGACAATGGAAAATCAACAATTGTCAAATTAAATTAACAAGATATTGAAATAGATAATCGTTGGATTGTTCCATATTCACCCATTTTATCAAAGACATTCAAAGCACACATCAACGTTGAATCTTGCCATTCAGTGAAATCGATTAAATACATTTGCAAATATGTAACCAAAGGGAGTGATATGGCTGTGATTGGAATTGGTGCAGAGAATTCTAATGATGAAGTTACCCAATACCAAATGGGCCGCTATGTTAGCAGTAATGAAGCAGTTTGGCGAATATTTTCTTTTCCTATTCATGAGAGACACCCTTCTGTTGTTCACTTAGCTGTACATTTAGAAAATGGACAAAGAGTGTATTTTACAGCACAGAACGCAGTACAAAGAGCTGCTCAGCCACCATCTACTACATTAACCAGTTTTTTTGAGACATGCCAAAACGATGATTTCGCACAAACATTGCTATATTCTGAAATGCCAAAATATTATACCTGGAATCAATCCTCAAGGAGATTTATACGACGGAAACAAGGAAAACCAGTTCCAGGATATACAGATGTATATTCCACCGATGCGATTGGCCGGATTTATTCAGTACATCCAAGCAATGATGAATGTTTTTATTTACGACTGCTATTAGTCAATGTACGTGGCCCAACATCATTCCAACAGTTACGAACTGTTGATGGTGAATTGTGTGGATCCTACAGAGAAGCCTGTCAACGTTTGCAATTGCTTGAAAATGACGCTCATTGGGATCAAACTCTCAATGATGCTGTAATATCATCACACGCTCATCAAATACGAACATTGTTTTCTATAATCATATCTACATGCTTCCCATCAAACCCAATTGATTTGTGGATGAAGTACAAAGATTATATGTGTGATGATATTTTGTATCAAATACGGAATAGAATGGGAAATCCAAATATACAAATCAGTGAAGAAATTTACAATGAAGCATTGATTTCAATTGAGGACATGTGCTTGATAATGTCAAACAAACTATTAATTCAATTAGGCCTGACCGCGCCCAATCGTCCAATGCATGACGCTTTTAACCAAGAGTTGCATCGAGAAAGACTGTATGATCTCAACGCTTTGAAAGAATAAATTCAAACAAATCTTCCACTGTTAAATGAACAACAGAAGTATGTATTTGAAACTCTTATGAAAGTAACAAATGATGAAATTGGAGGGATTTACTTCTTAGATGCACCTGGTGGTACAGGAAAAACTTTTTTGATTTCATTAATATTAGCAACAATTCGCTCACAAAATAAAATTGCACTTGCACTCGCTTCGTCGGGAATCGCAGCAACTTTGCTTGAAGGTGGTCGAACAGCCCATTCAGCACTAAAATTGCCATTAAATATGCAAAGCAATGAAACTCCAACCTGCAACGTTTCGAAGAACTCTGCAATGGCAAAGGTTTTGCAGCAATGTAAATTGATTGTTTGGGATGAATGCACGATGGCACATAAAAAATCTTTGGAGGCTTTTGACAGAACCTTAAAAGATCTACGTAGCAATAATAACCGATTTGGTGGTGCAATGCTTTTATTAGCAGGAGATTTTCGTCAAACATTGCCAGTGATTCCACGATCAACGCCAGCTGATGAACTCAATGCATGTCTAAAGTCCTCCAATTTGTGGAAACATGTCAAAGTACTTCATTTAAGCAAGAATATGCGTGTCGAGTTGCAAAATGACCAATCTGGAAACATATTCTCTAAACAACTCATTGACATTGGTAATGGCAAATTTCCTATAGACATGTTGACTGGCTGCATTAACTTTCCTCAAAGTTTTTGTCAGTTAACTCGATCAAAAGATGAACTTATTCAGAAGGTGTTTCCAGATGTTTCTCAAAATTACAGAAACCATGATTGGTTGAGCGAACGAGCTATACTGGCTGCAAAAAACATAGATGTAAATGAATTAAATTTCAAAATTCAAGAACAAATTACAGGCGAATTGAGGATATATAAATCAGTTGATTCGGCTACTAATCAAGATGATGTAGTCAACTATCCACCGGAATTTTTAAACTCGCTGGATTTGCCAGGATTGCCACCTCACAATCTTCAATTAAAGGTTGGATCGGTGGTTATAATGTTGCGAAATATCAACCAACCGCGTCTTTGCAACGGTACACGGTTAGCGATAAAAAAATTACTAAACAATGTGATAGAAGCAACTATACTCAAAGGAAAGTATAAAGGAGAAGATGTTCTCATACCGCGCATCCCAATGATTCCGACTGATGTGCCATTTGAGTTTAAACGACTACAGTTTCCAGTGCGGCTTGCTTTTGCTATGACTATAAACAAGTCCCAGGGGCAAACATTAAGTGTTTGTGGTATTAATCTAGAAAACCCATGTTTCTCACATGGTCAATTGTATGTTGCCTGTTCCCGTGTTGGAAAACCATCAGATTTGTTTATCTATGCGCCAGGTAATCAAACAAAGAACATCGTATACCACAAAGCACTACAATGATAATAATAATAATAATTATGATTCACATGATTAACAATAAAGCGATTACTTACTTTTCAATCCTTATATATGTTTTATTTAATTATTTTTTATTCACAACGCCCTATCACCAGGGTGATGGTTCTGTTCAGGAGAATTTTTTAAAATACGTAGGCACAAAAACTGCCACATTACAAATCTTTTTGACAGGACGAAGTCTGTCGGGTCAGCTATTGTAATAATAAAGTTTAGAAATGCAAATTTAAACATATTATTCATTTTAGTATATTTTAGTATTATCTTGTACTTATAAATATATTTTGAAAATATTATTTTTTTATGCACAATAACAATGTATGTACAATCAGAAAATAAGTTCTAAGTTGTCTGATTAGATATTGGTTTTTTGATGTATATAAAAATATTTATCCACTGTTAACTATTATTTAAGTAAAATATTTTATTAATAACATATTTTTTAATTTAGGAATTTAGGAATATAGCAAAACTTGATTATGAATCTTTGACTTTACGTATGAATCCCATTAGAGAATAGAGATGCCTTTACATGTCTCTTTATTTTATGATTCAAACACAGAACTTTACTTGCAGTACTGTATTTACGAATTTAAATATTTATTAAGATCACGATATTTACCCATACATCACAGTAACAGAGAAATCTTGGACTGATCACTTACCTGAAACAAAAGAAAAAAAATCGTCAGAAAAATATATTCGAAAGGTAAACGTCTCTGGGTCCAAACACCCCAACAACATTAACATAATTAATGTACACGTATTTGGAATATTCATGAATTAGGTTTTATGCTTTACCCGAAAAAAAACCAATTTATTCGTCAATAATAACGATTATTGTTTTATGTAAAAAAGATCGTTTTAAATTTTATTACCCGTTTTGTTGGTTTGTTGGTTTTTAATTAAATAAATCTTCATGATGGCTATTAAATTATCTTTATTGTTCTTTAAGGGAGTGTTGTAGTCAAGAAATTGGGAAAAATCGATTATATTTATCATATTTCCAAAGCCTGACACTTTAAGAATAAGCCCCTTAAATTACTCTCGCTGTTATTTACTAGTTGGGGCATCAATAGTTACCATGACAAACTTTTGTCCACTTTTATATCTGTTAGAACCAGTTTAGATAAACATCATTCCAGATGAACAATTCGGCTTTCGCGCTCACCAGTCATCGGTCCATCAGGCTACCCGTCTGGCCGCACACATCCACTACGCTCTTGACCAAAGTAAAAAGCTTGGAGCAGTTCTTCTCGGCCTAACCAAAGCCTTCGGCAAGGTCTGGCACGACGGCTTGATCGCAAAATGCGTGCGGTTAGGCTTCCCAGAAGACATAACCACTCTCATCAAGTCCTATCTATCGGACAGAACCTCCCAGGTCAAGATCAGCAAAACTCTTTCCAGTCGTAAACAAATCCTAAATATTTAACTTCTTTATTTCAGATCTGCCGAGAAGAGCACATTGACGTCGCGTTTTACGCTGACGACACTGTTCGTTCGTTCAAACCTACAATTAATGAATGTTTACAGAAGCAGCTCGATCATGCGGTCAAGTGGTTCAAATTTTGGATGTTGCAAATCAACCCCCTGAAGACCCAGGCCCTCATTTTCTATAAGAAGCGTTATGCACTGAGCGTCTCGCACCTTAAGATCGACACCGCAATAATTCCATGGCTGGATAACGTTACGTATCTCCACAGTCTCCACTTCGGCCGACAATTCGGCTGGCATTCCCAAATCCAGAAAGGTTCGGAGATAGCAAACCTGCTATCTTTTCTGATCTGCTCTTCTAGCAGACTTCCCATCTCCATTAAATGCTTATTTTAGAAGATGTTAATTAATGAAGTCTACTTCAAGTTTGTTACACCCAACCAGGTGAAACGGCTTCTCAGGAGAATCTTAAACACTCCATAGTTTGTCAGAAATAATCAAATTTATAGGGAAACTGACGCTCCGGAAATCAAGCACTTCATATCTCAATGATTCCATAAACAACAACTCAGCTCAAGATCTTCTGAAAACGCGCTTGTTCGCGAGCTGGTCGACATGCTGGGAGCATAACACTGCGTCACCGCTAATTTCTCCCCCCCGTTCCAGGTTGAAACGACCTTATCCGTCGCTGCAGTCATAACTTTTTCGCCCCCATACGACGGTATCCAGTCGTGTGTTAACTCAAGTTCGCGAATCGCCGGTTCCTCGTGCCCAATAACGGCTGCCCGATCAGCGGGTGCCATATCCCCAAATTTAATGCAGTAGCAGTAGCGATGCATTCCATCGCCTGGTTTTCGATCAGAACAAAAAAAAAGCCAGTTTAGGTCTGCCGTTAACTATTCAAAGATATCACAATCACAACTAAAATAGAGCTTATAACTTAGTATTACCTTATCATATCCAAATATTTGAATGATAGTGAACAGTCCTTCCTATAAAGAGCCAATGTACGTCATATATGACGTCGACTATACCATATATTGAAATAATGACCGTATATAATTAAATACAGTTAATAATATAATGTTCTATTCACCGAAAAGAAAGCGTCCACATTCAATGCGGGTGAAGAATCAAGATCACCATGTATATTAGCTCTCTTCTAGATCAAATTTATGAAATATATAAAAACAGTGAGTAGTTTTTTCGATTTTTTCGACATAATTTGACATAATTATTTCAGAGAAACCTGCTAGTGTGAAAAGTAGTATGTAAGTCATTCCTTCATACAGTATTTGGAAATAGCATTAAAGAGGAGTAAAGTTAAACAACGAAGAGAATTGCTTCTAAAGAAAGACCATTATTAAAAGCATATAACTAAATTAAGAGAAAGATCTGTAATTTCAATGTATAGAGAGATGGATAGAGAGATAGATAGACGAGACATGGATATTTCAAAATGGAACACTGAGCTCTTGGTAAAATGCTAATAAAGCGAAAACAACTAAACACGAGTATATATAGGATAACTGTAGAAAGGCACTGCATTGTAGAGTGCGAAAGATGTATATGTGTAATTGTTTAGAATATACTTGATATAGAACATTAGGTTAGAAATGCAGTAATTAAACCTAATTGTATGGAGGGATGTAAGGGGAAGTAATTGTACAGATACAGTAATAGAAGAAATTGAAGAGAAATACAGTGATATCAAAATGACTTAACAGAGAAACACAGACACAAAGAAAACAAGAACTAAATGTAAAAGGCAAATTTTCTGAGTTTCTGAGGCTAAGTTGATACAATTGTTAGGTTGATTAGGCCTCCAAAGTATACCACTATATAAAAAAAACGTGCCTAGACTTCTACTTCATAGGTAGTGTGGAAAAGAGTTTAACGTAAATATAGTAAATTAAACCTAATCTATAGTATGTTCAAAGTTATTTTGTACATACGTCATTTAAATTTGCGACGTCGCATCAACTCTGAGTTTTAGTTTAAATATATTAATGACGTATGTACAAAAAAGCTTTGAATAGACTATATATACTGTAGTTTTAAGTCCTTCGATAATACTAACTGTATGTATAATAATAACTGTATTAGATGTACTATAATGTTAAAATAAATTATATTTGATATTCTTATTTTTATTTCATTATTTTATTTAATTTAGAAGTTTGTTATAAATTAAAGCCAAAATGAACTAAAAGTCAAAGTTGATGTGGCAACATCGCGACTTTTTGAAATAAAAAAATTAATGAACTAATGAGAATTAAAAAAAGTTTCGCCAAAATTAAAACATAAACTTTCCGGTGTTGTATTTGATGGAATTGTATTCTATTCGTGTCGCCGAAGACGACAGCGCGTCTCTGCCACTCACCACGTACCATCTATGAGCGGAATGGTGGCCGAAAACCTATTAAATTCAAATTAGCGTTTGATAAGAATTCGTTATTGTCATTACGGCGTCGCTGCATCGCCTATCGGGCCGGCGAATGATCGCTTATACAATAATAATTGCCCTAAGCGACGATTACAAATTTTAAAATCGTTTTATGCGCCTTTATACCATTTCGTTTTATGTTTCCTCTCTATTAATGCCGTCGTAAAGTTGTTTGTATTAAAACCATTTTTGAAATAAGTTTTTTATTTGTGCCATAACGCATCTAATATTAGTTTTTAATCTTGGTAATCTTCGGAGTTAGTAATTAAAATACAAGTTACAAAGTATTATCTATCTCGCATTTATTTAAAATATGACAACGTTGTTAAGTCGTATATTTGAAAAGTAAAATACAAAATATAGCATTTAGTCGCGGGTTCGAAACCTGCTGGGGCATGGTCCTAACTTTATGTTTGTGATTGTTTAACATTTGTGACTGTTTTTAGGTAAGAGTATAAAATTCGACAAGGCAAATAATCCCAATTACGCCAATAACCAGGCTGGGTAAGACCGGATGTCTTCTGGGATGATTTTAAAATTGGTCACTCGCCAGTCGGTAGGTTTAATGCCGAGGATCGTGGTTCGGAGATATATATATATATATATATATATATATATATATATATATATATATATATATATATATATATATATATATATATATATATATAATTATTATTCCATATAGTAATAACGCCAGGTATCTCGGAATGAATCTTGAGGTAAAACTTCGCTGAAAAAAGCTTGTAAAAAATGACTGAAGACGAGACTTGGGCAGTCAAGGATGATCAGTGACTGAATGATCAAAAGTACCCTTCAATAATTCTCGCGGTTGCCAAATTTTCGTTATCGTTTCAACAGTGCACGTGTTCAATATCTGGGATAATATTTGTGGGTATTTTGTAGGCTGTTATTCTAACACGTAAAATTCGACGTGCCTCAAGATCGCTACACTACCAAATCATCCCCAAACCACTACTACTACTCTACGCACTCAAGAAAAGCTTGTTGAGAGGCTCTTATTTCGCAACCCGACGCTATACAATGACGGATAACCGTGACGGACTCCTCTCCAGGCCAATCCCAACCTTTTCTCGACCACAGTTTCGATCCTATCGCCTGGCGATGTTCGGAACGTACATCGTTAACTGTAAACCATTATCGCCAATCAATTATTCATCGTGTTTACGTGGCTGTAGGCCGGACCCCGGTTCAGTTTCGTATGCAGAAGACGGCCGCACCAGCTCAAAGCGGCATTTGATTTTTCAATGGTCGCCGCTCCTTCATCGCTCATCAATAATTGCACTCGAACAAGCATGACCTGTTTGCAAGCGTTTCTCGCTGTCAAGCGACTACTAATGCCGTCGCGTCCTCCAAAGAAAAAAACCGCCACACTCTCGTGTTTCGCTACGTGAAGATATTGGCTCTTTGTGCGCTGGGTACGAGGATCCTCCGCCATTTCATCAACACCGCGCATTCGCCATTTCTTCGATATACAGAAATTCAATCTTTTCCACAGTATCAGTACATGTGACGGTATATTTGTTAATCAAGTATGTCTCAGTCCTTTCATTACATATGCAGATCTTAAATTACAGATGAATTTATTACTACTGTTCTGTTGTCACAATTAAATTAGACTTAAATTTACTTAAAATGAAGTTAATGGTAATGGCAATATACACTGTACAAGTTCATGTGGATTAATTCTCAACAATCTTCTGATATAGTAGCTCTACTGCTTCTACGTTGCTGTGATTTAGTAGCCATATTTCATGTCTTAACTTCTTGATATCTTGGGTAACTTGGTAAATTCATAGGACTTTGAGGTTCCTATATTCGAAGAACCTATATTTGCACCCCATAAGTCCAAATAATCTTTATAATTGACTGATAAACCAATATCATTGATCTCAAACTGAATCTCTGTCAAAAACCGAATTCAATCAACCAACAAAGTTTAAAAACTGTTTTTTTTTACTTTCCCGACAGAACGTATAACAATTTAATGTAATTCGATCAAAAATATCTGATGAATTAATTTATATATCGAAAAAAAGCTACAACGTCCAGGCTCTTACACAACCCGATGCCAGATACGAAAAAAAAAACACACACACACACACAACCATCAATATTTATTAAGTCTAGACCGATCAACAGACATTTTTATAGGATTACAACCAGCCAGACCATCAGCCGAGGTTTTCAGCGTAACGATATTCCAGACTATAACGACATAGTTTCAGAACATAAAGCATTACTGTGCTGTTAACAAGGATGCCTCTTGTTACATCTGATTGGTATCGTCTTTATTTCTCGTGTCTGTTCTTTTTTCTGGTAGATAATTAAATGTTCGTGATCTATGATTCTTTTTTCGAATGGAGACGGTAATAACGTCGATATATAATCGTTGGTATATTGAAAATGTCGTAGTATTAAAATAGGAAAAAAAAAGTGTCGTGATAGAAACTCGATTGTTGGATATTGTGATGTTAGTATAGTGACAATTTTTAATATTTATATTAATTTTGTGCCATATCGATTTTTAAACGACGAAAAATTTGTAAACTTTGTAGTGAGAATATTTCTTGGAAAAATATTTGAAGGTCTTCGGGCATTCAGATCGATCGTTTTCAACGGAATGTTCTAAAGGATGAACTATCCGTCAATTGTTTCAATGATGTCGAATATGGAAACCGACTCCTCACTTGCTTTGAAACTCCCTATAATGGTTCAATTCTGATGTTCCTCAAATTAACACTAAAACTTTTTCGCAGCTTCCGTTTCTTACTTATATTGTTCTCTTAACACATTGTCTGTTTCTTCCAAAACAACGAGAAAGATTTTCGAAAAAAATCACACATCTAGCAACAGCCATAATAAAATCATCATTCAGTTAGTTACAGCACTGTATTTACAGTACTCTGTTTTCGCCTTTTGAATATGTTTATTAAGATTAGTATATTTACCTATACGCCAGTTACACAGAAATCTTGGACTGATCACTTACCTGAAACAACAAAAAAATTGTCAGAAAAACATTCGAAAGTCTTTGGGCCCCAACACCCCAAAAACATTAACGTAATTAATGTACATGATATATGATGACTATGTTATGATTACCTGTTTATTATAGATAGATTAAAAAACCTCTAAGAGATTAAGCATTTTATCCACCCCTTAATTTATCAACATGAAAAAATATGCACTAATGCATATTATTTTGTCTATCCCTTGTAGCTCAGATAGGAAAGTTTAAATACATGTTTTAAGTAATTACCGCAAATGTTAAACTTGTTATTGTTAATATTTTAAATACGTGGGTTATGCCGCTGATGCCTTTTCAGCATTCTTATTTCTTTCCACAACTAGTAATCGGTAGCTTAAGTTGGTTGGATCTCTTAGATCTTTTACTGTTTATTTCAATATTCTCTTATTTTCTTCAGTTCTTAATTGTTGCCAATTATTTCGTAGGTTCCTTTTTTCTGTCGAGTTTTGGCCGAATGCTAATTAGTGAATTAATGTACGAATTGTTTCGACTACAGCTTATTCACCAGATTTAGCACCCCCTAAATAGCATTTTCGTAGAATTATGTACAATATACTTTCAATAAATTATCTCTTGTATAAGATGCAGTTTCGGTCAGTCGTTCTATACGGTTTTAGTATCTATCTCAAATGCGTCTCACCTAGTCAGGCAACATGTCAATTGAAAAGTCCCCGGCCTACCATAATAAAAGACATTTTTTGGCAAAATTAGTTTTTTTTTGTTCAAAATAATTCCCTTCGAGGGTGATACAATGATTATAGCGACCCTCCAAATTTTCGATACCATTTTTGTAGTACGATTTGTACTTTGGTTCAAAATAGGCCTCAGTTTCATCGATCACCTCTTCACTGCACGAAAATTTCTTACCAGCGAGCATTTTTTTGAGATCTGAGAACAGAAAATAATCGCTGGGGGTCAGATCCTGAGAATACGGTGGATGAAGAAGCAATTCGAAGCACATTTTATGGATTTTTGCCATCGTTCTCAGTGACTTGTAACATGGTGCATTGTGTTAGTGAAGCAGCACTTTCTTTTTCTTCAAATGCGTCCTTCAAACGGTCCAATAACGCTATGTAATAGTCGCTGTTGATAGTCCTTCCTTTTTTCCAAATACAGACGCCATAACCTTGCCAGCCTACTGTTGCTTTTCCCCAAGCTTTGGAGCGGGCATCAAGCCAAGTTTTTGCTTCAACTGTATTTTTTTCCCTTCAAAAAGCAATATTTAATCAACACGCAAAATTCGTTTTTAGCCATTTTTTTACAATAACAAAAATTGCTTCATTCAAAACGCTATAATTCACAAACTAATAATCCGACAGCTGTCAAATTTATACACGCACATCTGTTGAGGGTTAGGGCTAACTAAAAAACATATGGATTTAATTCTTTTAGCGCCATCTATGTTTCAGGCCGGGGTCTTCTCAATTGACCTGAATATCGAATATATTCGATTATTTCACAACAAAATTCTGAGAAGAATAATCAATGTCCCCAGGTTTGTTGTAAATGCCCCTCAAGTTCCCATATATCTGAGCTCTATTCGAGATATTCCTTCACTCTTCGTCTCTCGGATAATAGATGTAACATATTTCCGAGCCGGTCGATATTTTAGTCCAATAACCCATTCGGCTTTTCGTGGCCTTACTCTATCGCAACCGACACTACCTTCAATGACCTTCAGTCGTATTTTCCTTCAAATCAAAAAGTAAAATAGTAAAATTTTCCGCAATTGCGACTTACTCGCTACAAATTCAGATATTTTCAATGCACTGAAAAAAAGTTTAATGTTACAGTCAGGCTTCAAGATGCAGTTGGTTACAAATATACCCGAAACGATTTAATATACGGTAACACCATCTCTTGTAAATCCTTTCAAATGTATAATTATCGACCTAACAGATAAAATTATCGAACAATAAACAATGTTAGGAGATCCCTGATTGTTCTGTGTGACCGATAAAAAGGAAACTGTGTTCTCTTTCGTATCTGTGCACCAGACAATCGGACTGGCTAGACTAGAATTTAGGCGTAGCAACCTTGAGATGCGGAAACGGTTTCGACAGAAGCATGTGTGAGTGTGTGTGTCGAAAAATAAAGGTTTACGTCGCTCGCCAATTGGTATGCTAAATTATTTCACTCAAGTTTGGCCAATTTGCATAGGCTAATGACTATTGTATAGTGTCTGAGGCACGTATGTATATAATAGTTAAGTCATAATCATTGGGCGGTTAACTCACCAAATAGCTCGGTAACTATGGACTGTAGTTACGTATATTATATTGTTTTTTTTGTCACAAATAAAATATATGTTTATACATAATTGATACAACCTAATTATACAACAAAAAAAAATTTTTCAACGTCACTACACCTACACCTCACTGTACAAGTTGTTGTTAACAAATGGTTTCACTTCTTGAATCTGCGCCTTGTCCTGGTGTTATCCAAGAGTGATATTGTTTCGATATTGATATGAGAATGGAGCCTGTCCTCGTATATCCTTGTAACAATAATAATATCATTCCATATAGCAACAACGTTAAATATCTCGCAATGAATCTTGATGCAAAACTGCGCTAGAAGGAACATATAAAGAAGAAAAGAAAGGAACTGGAATTGAAATATAGGAAAATGTATTGGGTATATGTATTGGGAAAATCACAATTATCAGTACATAATAAGTTGCTATTGTATAAGCAAATACTGAAACCTATATGGATATATGGAGTTCAATTATGGGGATGTTATGCAAAAATACAAATTTTTCAGAACAAAGTCCTGAGAGGTATTGTGGGCGCACCCAAATACAATAGGACTGATTACCTACATCGAAACCTTCAGATACCCACAGTCAATCAAGAAATCAAGAACATTGGAAGGTGGCATGAGGAAAGACTCCATTCTCATGAGAATATTGAAGTATTGCAGATTTTGGATACCACCAGAACAGGACACAGACTCAAAATAATCAAACCATTTGATCTTGTGTAGTGTTGTGTAGTGAGGTGCATATAATAAAAATACAGAAGTGACATGTATAAACATTATTTCACCAGAGACTGAGGTAGGGCGATGGGTCCTTCTAGTTATATACCTAGATTTAAGTTATCATAAAGACAAATTATAGGTTAGTCGAAAACGACTAGTAACAAGGTATTAATTAAATAATACAATATATATATATATATATATATATATATATCCTTGTGATTCTCCTGATTTCCTGAGCGACAGTCGGTATTTGAAGGTCCCGTTGTAAGTAATCAATCCTCTAGTATCTTGGTGCACTTATAATACTTCTCAGAACTTTGTACTGGAAATTTTGTATTACGTTTATATTAGTTTTCGCGGAACATATCCATAATTGAATTCTGTATGTCCATATAGGTTAATTCTCGTTGATATAATAGCATTAATTACTATGTACTAATGATTGTGATTTTCAATGATTAGAATTAACCAATTTATTTTCCCTTTTTTCCTATATAAGTATTGCTCCCAATATACTTCTTTGTGGTACACGTGCGAGTACACCTTACTTGCGTACTTTACATATACTTTGCGTATAATTTATTGCAAAATGATAATAAAAATAGGGTTATGACAACAAAATTCGATGGAAAAAGGTAAACGTTGGAATAACAATTCATTAAGTTTTATTAGTCACAATATTTATCAATAATTCATTGCAGATATATTGTACTTCATGTTGGAAACAGGAATGGTTAATAACCCTTTCGGTTTGGATGAAAGCGATCAGGCATATTGAAGAAGAAATTGACAAAGGATGAAATCGTGAACAAATGTTAGATTAACAGCTTAGTCATTCACTTGAATGAAACATTCTGAATATGATATGATTAAATGGTGCCAATTTCTAAGACAGGATGATGAGAGTGTAGGTGATTATAAAATTACTATATGATAGCTGTAGGGGAAACGTTATTGTAGAGTGTAAAAGATTTACGTACATTATTTGGATTAGAATTGTGTTGTATGTCAGAGCCAAACTGAACTAAAACTCGGAGTTCATACGGCAACATCGCAACGTTTTAACGTCACAAATTTAGATGACGTATGTACAAAATAACTTCCTTTTCTGAAGAAACGATTTTTCGACTTAATTTGTCGCACCCAACCAAAATCGTAACGTGCATATCGTAGCCAATCATATTATTTAATTAGTTTGTCGGGTCATCTATTGAAATGCGCGCAAGTTATTCGTTGTTATTCTTCGTTTTGCCTCGGTATGCAAAGAACCTCTAATTGTTTACCCACATGCACACCTGAATATTTATACGAACGGCATTAATTGACTATTTATTTGAAAAAGTGACGGTTTTAATGGTCGATTCGCACTCGTTTTAAATAATTACTTAATTGGGTACGACTGGAAAATTCTATTTAATGATATTCGACCGTAGTAATTATTCAGTTCGGGCTATTCGTCAGTCTAAAAGGGCTCCATTATTAAAATGCATTTCCGCGAAACTTAACAGTTTCCAGTAATAATCTCATTTAAAATATTGTTAAAAAAAAATTGGGGATAGAAATTAAGAAGTTATAATTAATCTTAGTCTCTGGTTGTCAACAATGTTGTCATGTGAGTCCATCTGACGGTTCCATCAAAGTTTGACTTTTTTGACGATATACGTACTCCGAACATTTTGTCGCACGGACTGTATTTATTTTATATTTAGTTGAAAGTTTCGTCTTGGGAAAAAATGGAACTGAATCGTAAACATTTTCGTGCGATAATTTTTTACGATTTTCGACGTGGATTATCACAACAAGAGTGCATGAATCAATTTAATTTGAATTTTGAAATGATTAAGCGAGATCGTCATGTCACCTATTGTGAGATTGAGGCATCCCTAAGCGTTAGTTCCACCAGTATATATATGATTTTACATGAACACTTAGCTGTGCGAAAATTATGCCCGCGTTGGATCCCACACAATTTGACAATGGCTCAAAAAAGCCTCGTGTCAATTGATGCAAAGAAATGCTTAAGAAATTCAATCGCGGTGCTTCGAAAGACGTTTATAAAATTGTGACGGGTGACGAATCATGGATATATTACTATGAGCCCGAAAGCAAGCAGCAGTCGACTGTATCGGTATTCCAAAGTGAACCAAATAAAACAAAAGTTGTTCGCGCACGAAACATTTCAAAGAAAATAAATGGTGGCCTGTTTCTTCGGGTTAAATTGCAACAGTATCTAGAGGATCGTAGAACAATAAATTCTGATTGGTACACAACCATTTGTTTGCCAGAAGTCTTCGGTGAAATAAACAAACAGCCGGATTGTTCTTCATCATGACAATGCGAGCTCTCACACATCGGTTGAAACAAGATACTATTTGACCACTCAAAACATCGAACTGATAGGTCATCCGCCGTACAGCCCTGATTTGGCACCCAATGACTTCTTTTTATAAATATATATTGAGTAAACCGCGTGGTCAACGGTTTTCTTCGCCCGAAGAAGCTTTTGAAGCGTTCAAAAATCATGTTTTGAAGATATCTCATTCGGAATGGAACAGATGCTTCGAAAATTGGTTTAAGCGTATGCAAAAGTGTATCATATAATTTCAATATAATTAAATATGCAATATGGAGGAAGACTAATCATCAAGGGGGAGGATATCAAATTTTGGTATCCTCCAATTGCCCAACTTTTTCAATATAAAGAAACAATGTTGTAGAATGTTTTATATTCGAGTCAAATCACTAGAACCAATACATAATATGATTTCATTAGATCTGTTCAGTATATTAAACACAACCAATAAAATGTAAGAGGTGTTGGCACATAATAGAATTATTCAAGATGTTGCAACACTCATTAGAGATTTATTCCACGTCGGTTCGTTTATATATATATTTTAAATAAATTGTAATAAGAAGCAATATTTCTGAGCCCGGCTTACTTTGTATGCGTTATTTCAACGAAAATATAATAATGCATAATATGTCTGTTGTTGTTCAGTGCATGTTGTAACTACGATCAACAACAAGAACGAAGAGTATTTAAATATTACGCAACAAGTTATGAGTTTAGCTTAGTTAAAATGCGTTAGAAAATTATAATTATTCATTGTTGATGATAAAAAGCTTTAAATGCCAAATGGTGTATGATGTTCTTGTTAATTATAAGTTCTATTAACGAATAACAATAAATAATACCATAATTCCATATAACAACAACGCTAAGTATCTAGGAATTAATCTTGATGCAAAACTTCGCTGGACGGAATACGCAAAAAAAAGGAAAGAACTGGAGTTCAAATATATGAAAATGTATTGGTTAATAGGAAAAAAATTACAGTTATCGGTACATAATAAATTGTTATTATACAAGTATGGAAACCTATACGGGTTGAAAGTTTGTCGCCGCTTACTAATGCGATACGAGGCGGAGGGGGGCGGCTTTTTACCGCAAATCTTCATTACAGACGAAACATGGGTACGTTATTACACTCTCGAAAGCAAGATGTCTTCTAAAGAGTGGAAAAATGAGAAGGAAGGGTCGCCAGTCAAAGCGAAGACAACCAGGTCCGCAGGTAAGGTTCTGTGTACGGTGTTCTGGGACCGGCGGGGCGAGCTGTATGTCGATTTCCTGTGCACCCAACGTACCATTAATGCTGCATACTCCTCTAACCTTCTGAAGACACATGTCAAGCCCGCTTATCCGCTCGAAACGGAGGAGCATTCGAGCACAATATGCGATTCTTCTCTAGGATAACGCGCACCCTCATACCGCGTGTCTCATACTCGATACAATATCTGAATTAGGATGGGAGGTACTAGAACACCCCCATCCCTACGGACCGGATTTATTACCCTGAGACTACCACATGTTTGGACCACTGAAAGAAGTCCTCGGAGGTCAAATATTCAAAACCGACGACGAGGTAGAGGAGTTCGAGCGCACATGGACAAGGAATTCGATACACAGTTCATGGATTTTTGACACGGTGCATTGTCTTTGTTTTTCCTTTAAATACGGCAGTTTTTCAACAATTTCCTCGTTCAAACGGTCCAATCACTTTATCTAATAGTCGCTGTTGATAGTCCTTATTCAAGGTAGTCAATGAAAATCTTTCCATGCGTATCCCAAAATACAAACGCCACAACCTTACCAGCCAGTTGCGTTTTCCCACGCTTTGGAGCGGGTTCATCGTGAGCAGTCCACTCGGATGACTGTCAATTGGATTTCGGAGTGAAATGATGGAGCCATGTTTCATCCATTATCACATATCGACCAAAAACTTGGGTTTACTATGCTTTATCATCTTCAAGCATTGCTCCGAATCATTAACTCGTCGTTGTTTTTGATCAAAAGTGAGCTAGCGCGGCATCCACTTTGCACAGCTTTCTCACACCCAAATATTCATGAATATGATATACACGTTCAGTTCATATCTTTAGAGCGTCTGCTATTTCATTCAATCTCAATTTAGGGTCATTCAAAATCATTTTGTGGATTTTATAAATGTTTTCGTCGGTAACAACCTCTTTTGGGCGTCCACTGAGTTCACCGTCTTCGGTGCTCATTTCACCACGTCTTAACTTAGCATATCTATCCTTGATGGTTGATTTTCCTGGGGCAATGTCAGGAAACTCGGCATCAAGCCAAGTTTTTGCTTCAACTGTATTTTTCCCTTCAAAAGCAATATTTTATCAACACGCGAAATTCCTTTTTATCCATTTTTTTCACAATTATAAAAGTTGTTTCACTCAAAATGCTATAGTTCAC
Source organism: Rhynchophorus ferrugineus (assembly GCF_030347505.1). Taxonomy (NCBI): domain Eukaryota; kingdom Metazoa; phylum Arthropoda; class Insecta; order Coleoptera; family Curculionidae; genus Rhynchophorus; species Rhynchophorus ferrugineus. The sequence continues at coordinate 2,780,224 of NW_027472589.1, read as the reverse complement.
AAACTAATGATCCGACAGCTGTTAAATTTATTCACGCATCTTTTGAGGGTTAGGGCTAACTAAAAAACATATGGATTTAATTCAAGTAACGCCATCTATTTGTCAGGCCGGGGACCTTTTAGTTGACCTGTTAGATGTAAATGTCGATTTAACCACCTGCCTGGTGAAGCCGGAGGGTGTTAGAGAAGCGGGTGAGGGAGAGGGAGTATATTTTAACGACCGCCTTGGAAATAAAAACCAGATTAATTCGACCGCTCCCGCCGTTTAATGATAATTGCCCGGTCTGCTCGTATTTCTACTGTTTTATTTATCCGCTACAATGTCGTTGCGCCTGTGACTTTTATAAGTTTGCCTACCCGCTGCGACCGTCTGGACAATGCACCTCGTCTCGTCTCGCAGGTAAATTGCAGGTTTAGTTGCGTCAGCACCATCTGCATGAAATCGATTACGTACGTACGAACAGGCCGACCGATGATGGGGATGAATGAACACGGCGGGCATTGTGCACTCCGACAGACAGCGCTGAGGGGGAAGCGACGAGGTTGATCGCGTCGCAGGAACCGATCGAGATTTGTCCCTGTTAATTGCTCATCGATTATACATGTATACCGGGCGCATAGTGAAAAGAAAACGGCATATTTTTCAACGAAATGGAACATTTTATTTATTAACAGTGTTAGCCTTTTGATTCTAGACATCTGACCCATCTTTCACGCAATTTATGGATACCATCCCGAAAAAACTGTTTGTCCTCTGAGCAAAACCATACATGAAGCCATTTTCTGACATTCGATTCCAGACGATTTTTCGGTTTTCCATTTGCCTGTCATTCAATTGATGTGGCATTCATCTTCCTATCTTTGGGATTTTCCCCATCTTTCTTGGGCATTGTTGCATTGTTTCTTGGACACATTTAACAATTATTTTTTGTGTTTGGATTGGGTCTCCATCCAATAACTCTTGCAGTTTCGCGTCTTGTCTATCGCATAAAATAAACCTTCTTTTTTGAGGAATAGTAAATGGCGTGATTTCTATTTCTGTATATAGTGACTTGTATTTTAGGGTCAAGATGTTTCAATTCCTACAACCGTGACGCAAGCAACTCTGCTTTTTGTTTCGATAAATTTATATCGCAAATCAAACCTCTACAATTTCACTTAGCGAAATTCATTGATATTCTTCCATAATGATATTGCTTTCGTTATTTTGCTCGCCGGTGATGGAGCCGAAGATCTTAAGGTATTTTTGACACTACTACTCATACTGTGCTATTTTTGTTTTGTTTTTATACCGACGCCAGTCATCGAGCAAAAGTAGCAATAATTTACATAGTTTTATTCTCACCATAACGTTGACAAATTTCGATACCCATTGCGTGTCAGTGTTTACTACAGCAAAACCAAAGTTCTGTAAATAAAGGCATCTTTGTCATGATATTACAAACGTCAAATGTAACAAAAACGCTTTCTATACATTTTCATACCTTCCTAAAGACTATCATAGGACAGAAACAAACTCCAAATGATGTTTAGTGCAATATCATCAGCTGGCAGCCGTTATTAGAGCACATTGGTGCACACCATGCACCAACTCGACCTCTAGAACCAATCTTGACATCCGCATAGAAGATCTGAGATCGTTCTCATCTGCTCGGGTCCAAATGTTGACCCCAATTAGTAAACTTGTATCAGAGTATCTATTATTTGAAAGAATATGGAGAAGTATGGACCTTCGAGTGTACTCGTTAGTTTGAACACACGAACACGTTTTCACTGTTATCGTGCAATAAAAGCCGATCTGTAGTCGATAAAAGCATCATCAAATAGCTATGTTTGTTATTTTATATGCAATTCTCTATATAATTGATTTGATTATATTTATGTGACAAAATGGCGAAAGCACATGAAATATATAATAATGCAATATCTTCGCGTGCGTGCTGTATTCGAATAAATATGTCATTTAAGCCGCAATAGATGCTTTTATTACTTGATAATACAATTTGTTTTAAAACAAAAAATGAAAATAATTTAGTTATAAGACTAATTAATTTTGAGATATTAACAAGAACAGTGTATAAACAAATTTTTATCAAACTTAATTTAATCGTATATTTTTAAGCAGTTATATTTAGGAGAAAAACAACTACACTATCTTTTTGGGCACAAAATTCCGCATAGAATACATGATTTCCATCGGTAATATTTTTATTTTAATCACGGTTATAAAGAAAAGTTCGGAAAATGGACAAAAATCGATCATTTACCTGTGTATATATATATGAAAAAAATATGAAAACACATTATGTCTACAAATGAGCTAAAATCTTCATATTATATCAATATTACAGTGAAAAAAATGAAAATAACATTAGTTTAGTAATAGGACTAATAGATCTTGAGATATTAACAAGAACAGTGTATAAACATTTTTTTTAATAAACTAAATTTAATCATATATCTTTTAAGCAATTATATTTAGGAGAAAAACAACTATACTATCTTTTTGAGCACAAAATTCTGTATAAGATAAATTTTTTCCATCAATATTTTGTTATTTTAATCAGAGTTATAAAGAAAAGTCTCAAAATGGACAAAAATCGATCATTTTCCTGAGTATATATACGGAAAAAAATGTGAAAACACATTATGTCTACAAATGAGCTGAAATCAATATTACAGTGAAAAAATAAAAATAACATTAGTTTAGTAATAGGACTAATTGATTTTGCGATATCAAGAAAAACGTAGTTTAAACAATTTTTCATGAAACTTAATTTAATCATATATATATTTTAAACAATTATGTTTAGGAGAAAAGCAACATCGCCACCTTTTTTAGAATCCAATTACAAATAAAAGGTGTTATTTTTATGAGCAAAACTTTGTTTAAACCAAACTTATTTAAAAATTACTTTTACTAGCTTTTTTGTCTTAACTATATAGCAGTGATAAAGATCTTTTCGATCGGTTTCTTCCAAAAATAACAGAATAACGTTGGAAGTTAATCATCTGGCCTTTTTTCTACGGACGACTGATGGCTAAAGAACAAAAAACAAGCAGGCAAAGACAGCGTGCGATGAAAAAGATTAACAAACGTTAAAGAATCGCGCAAAAATCGCAGTTCTCTCTCTATCGACAAACGGCAATCGATTAAACGATATTATCATAAACAACAAAGAACGTTCACAGCTGGCCGAACAGAGAGGTATAACGTCATTCTCTGCAACGGCCGGCTCAGAAAAAAAATGGCAAAATTCTTCACACCAGTAACCTGAATAGTAGAAACGTTATTCCTTTCTGTAAAATTATGGTCTAATGATCGTTCTATTGTTGTTGTTGTTTGGCTCCGTACGGTTTTATGGCCGGGCAGGTATCATTGACCTTTTGTTGCACTGATTTTTATGGTGCACCTACTTTCTAGCGCTCGCAAAATGGCCGCTTCACTCGCTCCAAAAGGTCCGCGTCGGTGGGTTAGTCCGCCGCACGTATATTTCAGCTATTCTCAAGGTCGTCGTTATGCAATTTCGTTTCGAAATCGGTTTGTTGCTCCGTGGACCATCGACGTCCTGCATCTACGGTAACTAATCCATCAATCTCCATCTTGTCTTTATTTGCTTCTTAGTGTCGTGTAGGTAATCGAAGACTGGTCATATAGACTATTTAAAGTTCTTTTGTACATACATACATCATACCTGCCGCAATTTATAAGTCCGTTTTAGAATCAGACAATATTTTCCTTCTCATTTTATTCTAGTTAAAATGAGACACAATGCTGTCTGATTAGTTCGAACACGTAAACGAATGAGCCTGTCAATGTCGTCCACTTGTCAGACGTATGTTAAATTTTTGAAAGCAATAGTGATAAGAGTTTATAACTCTAACCTATAAACTATTGTGGCTGTATAATTAAATGTAGTTTTTAGATGTAATATAATGTTAAAATAAATTATATTTGATAACTTATATTTTTGTTCAATTATTTTATTTAGATTAGAATTTTGTTGTATCTCAAACCTAAACTCAACTAAAACTCAGAGTTGATGCGGGAACATTGCGACGTTTTTGCAATACTTCAATATTCTCATGAGAATGGAGTCTTTCCTCATACCCCCTTGCAATTCTCTTGATGTCTTGAATGACTGTGGGTATCTGAAGGTCTCGATGTAGGTAATCAGTTCTATAGTATTTGGGTGCGCACACAATAATTCACAGAACTATATTCTGACAAATTTGTATTTTGTTTATATTACTCTTTGAACAACATCCCCAAAATTGAACTCCGTATGTCCATATAGGTTTCAGTATTTGCTTATATAATAGCAATTTATGATGTACTAATGTTGATTGTGATGTGATTTTCTTCCAATTAGCAAGTACATTTTCCTAATTTTCAATTCCAGTTCTTTTCTTTTCTTATTTATATGTTCCTTTCAGCAAAGATTTGCATCAAGATTCATTCCGAGATATTTAGCGTTGTTACTATAGGGAATAATAGTATTATTTAATGTTATTGGTGCTTGAACGGTCTGATTGTAGGTGAACTGCACATGCACAGATTTACTTTCATCAATTATTATTGTGTGTTAACCTTGTGTCCAATTATTTATATAGTAACTTGCCTGTTGTAATTTTCCTAAGGCTTCTTCACTCTTGTCTTCGATAGCTATAATCACAGTATCATCACCAAATGTAGCCATCGTAATATTCTCCATTTGTAGTATGTCATAAGTGCAGAGTAGGTAAAGCATTGGCCCCAGTACACTTCCTTGTGGTAGACCTGCTTTAGCTTCTTTTATTGTAGAGTAAGCTTCTTCTTGTTTGACTCTAAACATTCACAACCAGAATGTATGATTTTAATAGTTCGGTGTGTTGTTTTGGTAACATTTTCTGTAGTTTATGAACAAGGCCTTCATACCAAACCTTATCGAAAGCTTATGCTACATCTAAGAATATAGCTGAGCATACGTTTTTACTTTCGTAGACTTTTTCAATAACATCTGTTATTCTGTGGACCTGATCAATTGGTGAATGCTTGTTAATAAACCCAAACTGGTATAGGTTCCAACGGAGGAAACATACATCAAATAATGTTGTAGATGGATATGTACTGCTGATTTCTGCAATCTCTGCTTGAAAATTACCCATAAAGGTTCAATTATGTTGAGGTTTGGCGAGAGTGCTGACCATTTCCAATGGCTGAATGTAGGTAGGTCGCCAGTGTACACGAGTTAAAGAGTTCTGTGATATTAATTTTAGTATATAATAGCTTGTACCAATAAACTTGAATTTTTTTTATTACTCTTCGTGAGTCCACAATCTGCCCTATTGGCAATAAGTATTTCTTCTGTCTATATTATATATACATGGCATGTAGAAAATCACTTCATTAAGCAATCTTCTGTATAAAATATTATCTTAATTAATTAGTCTTATTCTAATGCTTATTCTAAAGTCTACATATGTCCAGTAATCAGATCAGGTGGTGTTAAACGTTTTAGTCTACGCACTTCACTATCACGTCGCATATTTAGCTGATTAGCGAGTACATTGGGATGCACTGACACTCTTTCGAAGTACTTCACACAAACATGTTGAATTACACTCGTTATAGGTTCTAGAGGAATATCGCGTTGTATCACTTTATTTGAAATATAGTACGGAGCATCAACAATGGCACGCAACACCTTACTTTGGAACCGCTGAATGATGGATATATTAGATTTGCTAGCGGTACCCCATAGTTGAATTCCATATGTCCAAATGGGCTTGAGTATAGACTCATACAGCAACACCTTGTTATCTAATGATAACTTGGAATTGCGCCCAATGAGCCAATACATTTGATATAAATAAACTTGAATATAAAGGAAGATTTTTGGGTTAATTTGTGAATTCAGGTACAAGGCTCAAGTATACATCAAAAGCATCACACTATTGCGAATTTACTATTTTAAATCGAGTCGAAAATCAAAAAATCGAAATTTTAAAGCGAGGTGTTTGTTATACCAGGCCCTGATGGTGTAATCTGATTTTTACATTATTTGATGGATCTTTCATCCGTTGGAACAATTCGTTTTTTTTTTTTTTGATAAATTTTGATGAGAACGTCCAGACGGGACGCACATACATACCAGACGATGAACGACCAGACGGTTTTACATACATTCATCACATACATTTCTTTAGTCGTTTCTTTAGAAGGGACGTGTTATACCACGCCCTGGTAGTTTTCTGAAAGTTCAACTCAGACTAATAGTGACCAAAAATCACAGGTAATAGTAGACGTGATGATTTCATCTCATCTTAGGCTGTGTCACAATTTCTCCCGGATTTCTCGAAGATGTCTTGGCTCAGTTAGATTCAACCCGTTGTATAAATAAAAATTACGTACGTACGTGCGAATTATAAGCAATTTTATTGTAATTAGGATTCGGATCTAATAGATTTGTCGAGACGGAAGCCGACCAAACAAAAAACGGGTATAATTTATCCTCATAGCATTGTTATCACGACATGCTTAACGATCTTCGCATGTTAGAAGACAATTAAAGTTGGCTGTACCGACGAAATATCGTACCATTGTCGGTTAGCCGACTGGCGTTTTGAAAATATTAGTAATAACTTGCAACAAACGAAGCGATTATTTCGAAATTTCCGGCCAGATATTGTCTCGACCATCCTCAGTCTGAGACGACAATATTTTTAGAAATTGGTAGAACTACATAATGTCAGAGGGTATAATAGTAAATACATTAAGAACAACACTTAAAAAGCAGATTCAACCTTTATAAAATTATACCTTCTACGATCCAAAGGGGTTTAGCAACTCCATCAGTCATTGTCGTCTCAGGAACTTGGACAATTCGTTCAAGATGTGACAATCAGTACACAGTTGATGAAGAAATTCAGACACTCAGATTAAAATGGCTTGGACATACATATCGAATGAATTCCTTCTTCTTTCGGTTTAACCCATCACTGATTCACAGCTCTGTTTGGATCTGTGGCGACCGCCACGACCCTTTAGGCCACCACCAATTCACCATCAACAACTACAAAGGTTGGCAACGCCGGTGGATTGGTACCATGCAAGTTCTAGGGTATAAAAGACCAATACGACGACGTCTCGCTCTCTTTTCTTATTACCGTCCCCCTGTAACAGTACCACTTCCACAGCGCTACCGTACTTCCTTCACCTTAACCTAATATCCTGTCAATCCTCCCATCGACCACATGTATCAATCGTAAGTTAGAATAAACAACCTTGATTCAATCAGTGTTTTTAGTTCCCGTGCAAATTCCTTCCAAAGATAGTAGTGAGTGTTCTGATAAATGATCGCAGCGGCAGCCACACATTTCGACCGACCGACCGACCCGACGAACATTCCTACAATTGGTGACCCCGACGTGATCAAAGTGCCTAACAGGTAAATCAACTCAACATAAGCCACTCGACAGGTGCTTGACACGTGCATGGAAGGATAGCACGAGGAACGGAACTCATCAGCATCACGTGGTCGACGACATCCCACGAGACTAGCCTGATGGACGAAAACCACAGAAGCCCATCATGTATACCAGCAACACATGAGCACCCTCGCAACACATTCCGGAACTTGCACCACATACAGGTACGTTCCACGGCTGTTCCACTAGGAGGGGAGTTATGTGGCGACCGCCACGACCCTTTAGGCCACCACCAATTCACCATCAACAACTACAAAGGTTGGCAACGCCGGTGGATTGGTACCATGCATGTTCTAGGGTATAAAAGACCATCACGACGACGTCTCGCTCTCTTTTCTTATTACCGTCCCCCTGTAACAGTACCACTTCCACAGCGCTACCGTACTTCCTTCACCTTAACCTAATATCCTGTCAATCCTCCCATCGACCACATGTATCAATCGTAAGTTAGAATAAACAACCTTGATTCAATCAGTGTTTTTAGTTCCCGTGCAAATTCCTTCCAAAGATAGTAGTGAGTGTTCTGATAAATGATCGCAGCGGCAGCCACACATTTCGACCGACCGACCGACCCGACGAACATTCCTACAGATCCATTCAAGTAAAACAAGACAAAACAAACAAAAAGAAAAGAACTTGTTACATTAGTATGTGAGAATGGTTGAAATATGGACATACTTATCCATATCTGAATCAAGAAGGTTATTTCAAAAGGTTCAGAAGGTTCAAAACGTCAGTGATATCTATATTTTTGAAATAGTCTTCATTCGTTATCTTGAAAAGGTTAAAACTGTTATATATCAAGGGAAGAGGTACAGTTTCTCGAAGATAATGAAACGGGTTGACAAAAACCATGGATAACATCAATTAATTGCTATTCGAATTGCTTCTCTATCTATTATACTCTCTAAATCTGTGTCCTGATAACCAAATCAAGAGGACATCGAAATTTGCTCCCAAAGAATAACTGATTAGCGGACTTGAACATGGTTGCAACTAATGATAAGGATATAATTAATAGGATAAATTAATATATAATAATAAAATGAATATATAGGAATAATTAGGATAAATGAAGAAAATTGTTTTGTACAGTGTGAAATATTTGTATACATGTATGTAATTGTTCAGTATGTACATGAGCATTAGATTAGAATTTATGACGAGATAATTACTTCCAACTGTTTTGCAGATATGGTAAATGCATTGGAGAGAACGTAGTCATTCGACGAAAATTTCTTCCCAAGGAGTATTCTCTTGAGATCCGAGAACAGGAAATAGTCGCTGCGGGCCTGATCTGGAGAATACCGTGGATGAGGAAGCAATTTGAAGCCTAATTCATGGATTTTTGACACGGTGCATTGTCTTGGTGAAGCAGCACTTTCGTTTCCTTGAAATGCGGTCGTTTTTTGGCGATTTCGTCCGTCAAATGTCCGTTTGGAACACTGCTCCGAGTCATCAACTCGTCGTTGTTTTTGGTTAAAGGTGAGCTAGCGCGGCACCCACTTTGCACAGAACTTTCTTATACCCAAATATTTATTAATGATATGATGTACACGTTCAGTTGATATCTTCAGAGTGTACGCTATTTCATTCAATTTCAATTTGCGATCATTCAAAATTATTTTGTGAATTTTCTTAATGTCTTCTTCGGTAACAATCTCTTTTGGGCATTCACTGCGTTCACCGTCTTCGGTGCTCATTTCACAACATCTAAACTTAGCGTACCAATCATTGATGGTTGATTTTCCTGGAGCAGTGTCCGGAAACTCTGCATCAACCCAAGTTTTTGCTTCAACTGTATTTTCTCCCTTCAGAAAGCAATATATTATCCACAAGCGAAATTCCTTTTTATCCATTTTTTTTCACAATAACAAAAGTTGCTTCACTCAAAATGCTATAATTCACAAACTAATGATCCGACAGCTGTCAAATTTATATACACATCTTTTGAGGGTTAGGACTAAAATACATATGGATTTAATTCTGGTAGCGCCATCTAAGTCTCAGGCCGGGGACTTTTTAATTGACCTATTATTACTATTTTCATTCGCTAGTTTTAGTTTCTATGGACTAATTCGACAGTTTTGCGACTATCGACTGTTTCTACTATTTTCAGTCGATAGTTCTCAAAGCTATATAAAATCTTAAGTTTCTAAATTATAAAACGACAGGTTATTTGCAAAAAAAAAAAGATATTCAACAGGTTGCAAAAACATTCTTCAAAAGATTCATAATCATCAAAATATAAAGTTCTTTTAAAGTCAATCAAGTACGTTTAAAGTCCATGAAAATTAATATTAAGAATAATATTAAGAATATAGAGAATATATTGAGTTGTGCTCCTTTAAAATGGGGTGCGATATGATACAATTTCATCACGCATCACATCAAGAACCAGTTCTGTCTGCGGACGTAGTTAGCAAATAGTCGACGCTTTGGTGCATCAAATGAATCTGCGCCCGATAGCCCGCCTGCCACTGGTTGATGAGCCAACAGTCAAGGTAACAGTGCAACGTACAGTCACACATACACACACACAAACAAAAAGCGAGGGTCCTTGAGACACTATTATCTAAGATGTGGCCGCTGGTGCCGAAATGGCCAACTTATGTAACGGGCGGTGCAATGAACTTGCAAGGGCGATTAGAATAGTCGAAGTTACGTCAGTCAGTCCTTTGCAGTCTGGGAAGGCCGACGGGGCGGCGGGCGCGAGATAGAGAGAGAGAGAGAGGACGAGCGAGACGACGATAGAGCGTCTCCAAACCCGCGAGAGTCGGCGAGGTCACAGGTCCCATACCGAACGATCGAAAATATTTTAATTGCCGAGAAAAACTGTTACGCAACCGCTCGGGTCGGTATCGATCGCCGAGCGTTTCGCGATTGTTTCGCGTCGTCGGGACCCGCACCGGCCCTCTATTCGTTATCACAAAACATAGAGTATACCGAAGGAGATCTTTAACGGACGCGTGTAAAATGAAGCTTTAATTTTTTTACCCCTTAGTAGCCGTGTGCGAAAACTGAGGGTGGGCACGTAGTAGGGATGACAAAAAAGATCGGTATATCGATATTTTTGTAAGCCGATAATTTGCGATATATTTTCAAAAAAATTAACTATATTTCTTAAACATCATAAAAAAACCGTTTAATTTTTTTTACAAATTGCTTAAATTGGTGCTTAATTTTAAAAGGTTGTTTGGTACTTAATTGTAAACGTTTATTTAAAATATTAATACATTTTTGCGAAAAAATATCGATATTTTTTCTTACTCCGACATATCGATATTTTTCTCGATAGCCAAGGCCGATGGGATTCATATCGATACAAGAGCCAATTCCTAGAATATAGAAAAGAAGAACAACAAGCAGAGAGCCGGTTTGGTTGGCGCAGTGGTAAAGGCGACAGAACGGTCCACCGATAGCGATAGTCGCGGGTTCGAATCCTGCTTGTACAAGGTCGTAAATTTATGTTTGTGATTGTTTAATATTTGTGATTGTTCTGGATAAGAGTACAAAATCTGACAAGGAAAATGATCCCAGTCACGCCAGTAATCAGGCTGGGTAAGACCGGATGTCTTCTAGGATGATTTCTAAAGTTGGTTACTCACCAGTCGGTAGGCTTAATGCCGAGGACCGTGGTTTCAATCCGCCCCGGCTTCGCACGGGTGCAATGCTGATGCTAAATTAAATACACTGCAGAAAAAATATGAACATTGTATATAAAAACATAGCGGCCCGCTCCGACTTTGCACGGGCATAAAATATATATGCCTATGTCACTCAATGAAAACATGATTAAAATCGATCCAGTATTTTTGATTCATTCATTACTGCTCTTGGCCTGCACGCATTAAATTTGGAGTAAAACAATTCCTCTTCCCCTATACTTACTATGAAGATTTCCTGCTATCTTTGGAATATCTAAATTCATACAATTTTTATTACATTACACATTTTTAAACGCAAATTTTAAATTTGTAATATCTCCGAAAATATTTGTTTAATTTACATGCTGTAAGGAACCATATTGATCTATATTAATTGCACACTGTATTTAAGGTACTTAATTCGATAAGGATTAATGCCGTATTGCTTAAAATAGCTTCGTAAATAAGCCATTTTCTCACGTAAAAAGTAAGCAATAAAAATGGTTAATGTGGGTTATCCCTAAAAGATAAACATATACCATCGCGGACTTTTTTGTAGACCTTTTTATGGTTTTATGGTATGGTTAGGCAGCGTTTTTGCTAATTGCTAAATAAGCCTAAAAAATAGGTTAATTTACGACATCACGTTAGAAACCTCTAAAATTAGTAATGTTGCCTTAGTATATTATGCATGTATTATACATATAAACCTTCCTCTTGAATCACTCTATCTATTGAAAAAAACCGCATCAAAATCCGTTGCGTAGTTTTAAAGATTTAAGCGCACATAGGGATATAGGGACAGAAAAGGCGACTTTGTTTTATACTATGTAGTGATATATATATATATATATATATATATATATATATATATATATATATATATATATATATATATATATATATAATCATAAGTGATTCGTAACAAACTAACGGGATTATTTATGGAGTATTCGAATGATTAGCATTTCATAGCAACAGAGATACTCGAGCAAACCCGGAGGAAGGTCAAGAATCTATGTCGGGTTTTTCCAGGCACGAAACTTGACATTTTCACAAAGGTATAAATCTATGACGGTGTTATTTTCGTAATATATAACATACGGCTTTGAAGCTTGATGTCAGTAGAATGATATGTATCAAATCATAACACTGGATACTTAAACCTAGCGACATCTGTTAGAAAAACCGGTAATGACTTCCCGGTGCACTTGATACCTCACTACACTACACAAGATCAGATGGTTTGATTCATTTAACTCTGTGTCTTGTTCAGGTGTTATCCAAGAGTTGTAACATATTACTTCGATATTGACATGATAATGGAGTCTTTCCTAATGTATCCTTGCGATTATATTGAATTCTTTGAGTGGCACAATCTGTCTAGTTGTATCTTGGTGCACCTACAATACTTTTCACGACTTTTTACTGGAAACATTGTATTGTAGCTATATTACTTTTCCCACAATTGAATTCCATATGTCCATATAATAATTAACCAATAAATTTGAACTCTAGTCCTTTCCTTTTCTTTCCTACGTGTTCCTTTTACGAAGTTTATTGCTATATGGGATATAATATTATTTATTATTATTGGTGCTTGTATGGTCTGATTATACGTGAACTACACGTTTACATATCTACTTTCGTTAATTTTTATTTTCCAGAATATCCAAAAAATATTCGAATGAAAAAATACTTTTTTACTGCGTTTCCGGAAAATGTTGGTAATTGGATATATTCTGTAGTATTTCCTAGAATGTTTAAATAATTTCTGTAGCAGTATCATTTCTTAGAATTTTGATTGTACACATATATTGTATTCTAGGCTATAGTATTTCGAATAAAGCGCATTATTTTCCAAAATATCCTGCTCTATATCAGGAGAAGTTTAGGTGCTTAGATACGACTTAACACGTTCGTAATTTACATTTTTGGGTGGCTAACTATATGGAAGAAAATTATTTAATCAAGATGCAGTTCCTAGTTGTAATTTAAACAGTAAATCGTTCATTACGACAATTGTGTATAATTGATTTGAAATATATAATATCTTTATTTACAGACCCTTCTACATTACCAATTGGAAATGAAAATATGGATACAAGTTTGGCATCAACAGAAGTTTTGTCGTACCCCGTAATAGGGCGCCTGCTTGCAGAACAGCACTTCGTCGATTTCGAAGAAGTTAAAAAATTACGCGGTGAATGGGTTGGATCAAGGGAGAAACTATTCTTCTGGAATTATCCACACAGCTAGTATTCCTACTACTCATTGTAATTAAATTCCACGTATTTTCTATCACCATCAGTCCTATAAATTAATTTTAAAGTATTTACAATAGATGTTACTTTGTATCAAATCGCATAATGTTGAAGCCTCCCTGAGAGGCTTCGCTTTTCAGTATATTCGTTTCATTTCGTCAAAGTGTGAATAAAATATTTTTCAGTGCGCTGAAAATGTCTGAATTTCTATTGAGTAAATCACATTTGCACAAAGTTCGACAAAATAACGTTATTCTTCAGCGTGACAACGTGAACCATATGTTTCAAAACCGGTGAAAACATACTTGGAAACATTAAAATTGGAAGTGTTACCCACCCGCCGTATTCTCCAGACTTTGCTCCTTCTTACATGTTCCGATGTATGAGTCTGAGTAGCGCTTCACTTCTTATGAAGATACCGAAAAATTGGTCGATTCGTGGAAAGTCTCAAGAGATGGAATCCGTAAATTGCCTGAAAATGGAGAAAAAGTAGCGACTATCGATGGCCAATACTTTAAATAAAACACATTGTACCGATTTTTGACGAAAAAGCTTCAAAATCCTTTAAAACTAATTGATAGGACAATATTATGGAAAGAATCACGAAAATGTTAAATTATTAACTACGTAAGAAGAAAAGATTCCTTGGCCATCTCCGCCGCGCCGATTTCAACTAATAGAAGTCGCGAAATAACGGCGAAAACCATTCAGAAAAGAGAAAAAAAACCGAAATATCAGTCCGCGAAAGCCGAAATAAATCGGAATCCATGTGGGCGACGGGTCGACGGGCGAACAGAAAAAATCCGATCGCGGAAGAGCGAACGTAGAAAAAAAAACGGCCAACAGTTGAATTTTAACAAGGCAATATCTTCGCAGTATTGTTTCTTATGGTGCGGATTGAATGCAAGGTCAAATATTTGCATACAGCGGGTTCAGCGAGTTTTTATTATATTTGATTTGTGCTTGCCTAGGTATGTGTGTATGCGCGCGGTCGTCAGTGGGTTCGAAATATTCCAAGAGACGTGTTTTGTTAATTGTTGGATACAATTATGATTGCGAATTAATTTTAAAGGATTTTTTCATCAACATGGCTCTATGGCAACTCTATGGCAATGTATAACAAATTATTAGGCGCTTGCATGTATTTTGATCAATGATGCCTATTGGTGAAAATGTCAAGTATCAATGTAACCAACTGTTAAGTATTATTGAGTTATTCAATATACCAGGGAATGGACTAAATCACTACATAGTATAAAACAAAGTCGCCTTTTCTGTCCCTATATCCCTATGTGCGCTTAAATCTTTAAAACTACGCAACGGATTTTGATGCGGTTTTTTTCAATAGATAGAGTGATTCAAGAGGAAGGTTTATATGTATAATACATGCATAATATACTAAGGCAACATTGCTAATTTTAGAGGTTTCTAACGTGATGTCGTAAATTAACCTATTTTTTTAGGCTTATTTAGCAATTAGCGAAAAACGCTGCCTAACCCTACGAGTTAGATCAAATTAATGTACTACAGTATTGTACACCATAAAAAGATCTACAAAAAAGTCCGCGATGATATATGTTTATCTTTTAGGGATAACCCACATTAACCATGTTTATTGTTTACTTTTTACGTGAGAAAATGGCTTATTTACGAAGCTATTTTAAGCAATACGGCATTAATCCTTATCGAATTAAGTACCTTAAATACAGTGTGCAATTAATATAGATCAATATGGTTCCTTACAGCATGTAAATTAAACAAATATTTTCGGGGATATTACAAAGTTAAAATTTGCGTTTAAAAATGTGTAATGTAATAAAAATTGTATGAATTTAGATATTCCAAAGATAGCAGGAAATCTTCATAGTAAGTATAGGGGAAGAGGAATTGTTTTACTCCAAATTTAATGCGTGCAGGCCAAGGGCAGTAATGAATGAACCAAAAATACTGGATCGATTTTAATCATGTTTTCATTGAGTGACATAGGCATATATATTTTATGCCCGTGCAAAGTCGGAGCGGGCCGCTATGTTTTTATATACAACGTTCATATTTTTTCTGTAGTGTATTTAATTTAGTATCAGCATTGCACCCGTGCGAAGCGGGGGCGGATCGCTAGTAATATGATAAAATAAAGCATAATAGAATAATAACACCTGACATATGGATTCTAACGGAATGTTCCCACGGATGAAATGTTCGTGAACTGATAACTCCCCAAAATGGTTAATTATGTTGAGGTCTGATAATTGTGCCGATTAGGGGTTAGATGTTTCATTAAATAATGATGCTCATCAAACCAATATTGAACTTTTTTAGCTGTGTGTATAGGCACATTGGATTATGACAGTGTTTGGTAGCAATATACTAGTCATAGTAAGAACTTTATCAATGAAGGCGCCGAGATCTTCACTCACAGTAACTCGGCCTATAATACACAATATTGCCGTTCAAATTACAACGTAACCTCGTCCGTGATTAACTGTAGGAAACAACTAGTCCAGCTAGTAAGCTTCTTTTAGTGTTCCGTTTGCAAGAAAAAATGTAAACGATGATTCATGGAACCATAGCACATTCTTCCAATCATCAAATGTCCAGTTTTTAGCGAGTAACAGACTCAAAGTGCATGACTTCAAAACTCTTGCAGCTTAAATGCCGCAACCACCAAACATAACTCCATTTGATTACCACTTGTTCAGATCGATGCAGCATGACGTGGTACCACCATGTTGCCAAGAAGATGGGAACAATTTGAGTTAATATACATCTTAAGAATTCTTCTTAATAAAAGCATTTTTAAAATAAAAAAACGATCAGGTTATATATACAGTGGTGGCCAAATTATTAGGGACAATATTGATGTTATTTAATTTTCTACTTTAATTGGATTTCTGTAACAAATGATTAATTTGGTCTCCTATATATTTTTATTGGTATCTGCAATTTGTTGGGATCAAAAGAATTTTAAAAAATATACAAAACAGTTTTATAATTTTCGTTTTAGTAATTTTAATGTTATTTAAAAAATAATGGAATTAGATTTAATATTAATTTGATATAGTGATGCCACCCTTTGCTGCAAAAAGAGCTTTTATACGTCAGGACATGCTCTCAATACATGTCTTTGCATCTTTTTGGAGTTTGGAGTTGTGATGCCATTCTCTGATGAGAGTTTCAATTAATTGCTACTTGGTGGTAATGACTTCTTTTGCAATCGCCCGTTTGGTGAGTTCCCACATGTTTTCTATGGAATTTTCTGGCCAAGGCAAAACAGTGATTTTGCAGCAAGTATGCAGTAACACTTCTGGATCTGTGACATAAAAATGTATTTGTCATCGTGTCATTGTTGCCGGGGACTTCATTGTTCTGCGGTAGTAACCGGCTTTCAAGTACTCTTTTGTATTAGTCCTGCTTCATTGTCACTTCTACAATCAATAGACGTTCAATGCCTTTGGCTGAGATAACAGATCACACCATGACACTAACTCGACTCCGGTCTGCAAAAGCCATATTTCGATATATTTCTCACCCATTGGAGTCGGTTCTTTTTCATGCTGTCGCCGTCATATCAGATTCTCTTCAACCAACCGCCTCAGCATTGTCCTCTCCGAAACCTTTACACTCTCGTCGTTTATTATCGTAGTTAAATGAGTAACATTCTTTTTAAGACTCTCGAGGCAGTGATTTCTCAATAATTCCAGGCGTAGTGATTCTTTTTGTGCCACATTTACCGATACGATTTGCCTTAAGAGGATTTAAGTTTAATTCGATTGACGAAATAATTTTAAGCTCCTACAATAGCTTTTAGTCCTCTCTAGGAATATGTGGAATGCAGTAACAACGTTTGTATCTCTGTACATTTTCTTGGAGAGGTGTTCAAAGCCTTATCCTTCCTGAAAATTTGAGGTACTCGCGTCGAATCATTAACAACATGTAAATTCGTAGACAAGAGATATTATATATAAATTTAATTATATAAAAGTATTTTTATACAAAGCATTAATTACTTTTTTATTGTTTTAGAAATAAAAGTCGGTTAAAAGTAACGAAATTATAATATCCAGACAATACAACGGGCAATGACTGAATGAGAAGAAACGTCAAACAATCGACAAATGACACGCGTTTACTGTGTTGCCACTTCACAAAACCAATAATAAACGTATCGGTACCTATTTAAGATTAAACAACCCTTTAAAAAAAACATTATTTACACAAACAAATATAATAAACTATAAGTTACATAAATACGAGTACTGTCCCTAATAATTTGGCCACCAATCGTATATACCAAGTACCAAATATAAACGAAAAGATATCGAAATATCTAGCCGGCCTGGTACTTACTCATTTCTCCCGATTTTACGATGCCATCGACAGAGACGCTCTCGGCTACACGTAAATTTAAATTTTACGCCCGCCATTAGACCCCCGACTCTCTCCCGGCCATCTTGCACAGCTAAAATCCTAATTGCAGGTGATTAAAATTAAGCTTCCTTTAACGACCGGTATTTAGTTTAATTATCAATCAGCTTGGCCGTGTCTCGTCCGCCATCGACGCCGCCTCTTCCTCCTCCTCCACCTGCTACCCCTCCCTCTCCCTTCCACTGACGCCGCTCACTTCCTCGCGCCATCTCCATTTCACTTCCGCAATTAATTGACGATGTTCGAACGACGTGCCGCTTAGTTTGTTCGGCGGGAATCGTGTTTTACGAGGCAGATGATAAAAACACACGCAGAAAACCGTGCATGCAACAGTTAGTTATGAGATATTCAACCCGCGGGACATGACGTTGTAACCGACCCTCAACCTCCATCCCTATCTTAATTCCCAAATCCCTAAATTAATAGAATATCCCCATTAATGATAAATTTTACACATTTAAATCGTAACGGCTAGTCTCAGTGACGCTCAGTCGTCATTCGGTAAACTTCGGCAGTTTCCGCCTCGTCTTGCGACGTTGCCATTTACTAAGGTCAATAAGATCTACAAATGGTTTAGAAAGTGGAAAATACAGCTTAATAGCTCAAAATCTGTCCATGTTAACTTTGTGTTGCGGCGAAATGACAAAAACCTAATTATATCACTTGACGGATGCCCGATTCCTCAGACAGAATCAGCCAAATATCTCTGACTACATTTCGATGATAGATATAATTGGTCATGTTAGAGAAAAAGTGGGTCAGATTAGACTCAGTCATGCAATCGTAGTGGTTAGTCGGAAAATACTCTCAACTTGGCCTAAAATCAAAGAGATTGGTTTATCACCTAATCACAAAACCAATTAGGATCTATGGGGTGCAAATATGGGGTTGCACTAAAATATCAAACCAACTAGTGATCCAACGCAGCCAAAACAGAGTTCTACGATTAATTACCAATGCTTATCTATATGTAACCAACGAAGAGCTGCACGATGACCTCGATATCAAGTGGATTATAAGAAGTGATCCAAGATAGTATTGTTGTGTAACTAAAGGAAAATATCACTAAAAGTGCTTTATGTGAGCGTACATCATCAAAAGAGCTCATAGCTCTTTGGTCATACAGAGTCCTACCATAATATTAAAATTGAATAAGTTAGATTGAACTTTGACTCGTTTGAAGATTTTGAGGCGCGGAAAGATGATATTGAGAGAATAACAAAATTAGAAAAAAAACAAGCATATTTAAATTTAAGTGTAATCCATCAAGTATTTTTAAGTGTATACCAGAGGGTGAAAGGCATTTAAAACTCCAAGGAAGTATTAGAATAAGTTCTCATTGTGTGGCTGGTATCAAAGTGACACAAAAGGGAACTAAATGTGAAATAGGAATACTAAAACATATGTAAAACATGATGATTGAAGCTAAAACATCAACGGATGCTATTTTAGATGAAATATGTTATTCTATATTGATGAATTGTTTCGTAAATATAACATTTCAAGACTAATTTTAGGTCAATTAGAGAGATAATTTAATATATTATAACATATTCCCCAAATATACGTATAATTTACAAGAATTGACAACGTCGTAACGTCAATTTTCTGTGTGCTTGCCTGGCGTCCCCATGGATAGATTATACTGGATATTTGGACAATTTTGGTAATTATAAATTTTCTGTAGTATTTCCAAATTTTTTTTTATATTTTCCATAGTATTTCATAGAATTCTGATTATAGACCTATGTTTCAGTATATAGTGTTCGAAATAGAATGCACCACTTCGAAAGTATCTTGCTCTATGTCAGAAGAAACATAAATAAGACCATATAGATTTGCAGTTTGTACTCTGGTATGAATATTTAGGCGATTGTCGCGGCCTCTGACTTTATCGTCTGATTGCTATATAACGCGATAGGACTACGAAATATGCAACCCATATTGCAGACGGTGCTCTATTTCCCCTTCCAGATGGAGACACATGCACGGGGAACCAATTTGTTTCGGCTTACCGAAGTTACCAGCACTAAATCATATATGCAACCAATATTTCGCTGTATTTTAAACTCAATTTTACTTGTTATTCTTTAAATAACAATTGTTGTTTTATTTTTTTAGTTATATCACATTAGAATAATAAAACGAATCGGAAGTACGAATACAGTATTTTTTGGAAGCAAGTAATTTGGGCAGATTGAAAGCTGAAAATTATATCGTATGTGTCTCCGCATATTCTTTTAGAACAGACGAATCTGTACATTTAGCTTCATGCAAATAAGAAGCAGTACAACATTAAATGACTAAAAACTAATTGTTTATGTGGTAATATTGCAAGCAAGAATTGTCACATATCTTTTTATTACTGTGCTGGTATTGATTAATGATTGGTTGGTATTTTTGATATTTTTTAAACAATTATTAATCTTGTATATAATGGTAAGTTTAAGTAAAATTCTCAAGAATATTTTAGGTCAGCCAATGGTAGTATTTTAAAATATATTTAATTGTATGGAGCCTCTTCCACACGACATTGTAATAAGAAAAATAAAAATTAAGCGTTGTTTGTTTCGGTAAATGAGACAAGTTAACAGAATTTCAAAAGGGCGTTTTAGATATATTCTCATATTAAATGTAAAATTGGAAATTCGTCCATTAATGGTGAATGAGGGGGAGAGATTTTACGTACATTATATTTAATATCTTAAAGAATAAAAAAATCTGTTGTTTGTGTATTTTTAGCCGACTTTTTTGAAAAATATCAGGACCCCAGGATTAGTGAAAAGGAAACATTAGATTAAAAAAAAGAAAAGGAGCCTGAACGGTTATGATGCTTTCAATCCTGTAGGCCATTAAAAAAAATTCCTGTTAATACATGATTTCTAGAAACAAAGGCGTTTTTATTTGATCAGAGATCAGACTGATCCACAATTCATCAAGACCATGACGGATCCTCAGAAAGAAGGGCGTATTGCTATTAAGGAGGTCATTGAGTAATGTTTAAGGAATCATAGAGACCTTTAACTATAAAAAATCGACATAAGAATACTAAAAGAATTCTTAAGAATACTAAAAGAAGAAAACCACATTTGGGCTACTTTACTGGAAATTTTCGAAGATGTCGGTGAAGGACAATAAAGATATGAAGAAAAGATATCAAGGAATATGGAGAGTGTTTCAATGATGAGTGAATGAAACTATTGTTGGACGATTCAGAGAGATTCTTCCCACATGAGAAAATGTACAAAAGTTTTAGTTGGTGCTAGTGAATGAATATTACGATATTGGTTCAAGTATGATGGAGACAAACGCTGTAGATGGCGCGCATGTCTGTTTTGAAGGTCGTGGCTTGAGTATGTGATAACTGGGTCCCTTACGAACAGTGTGGCATAGTTTTCGTCGGGAGCGTATGTTTCACGCGCGTGCTACGACCATGAGTGAATGTCAAGTGCCGACCGCCGTAGCGCAACGTATCGTCATTTATTTTTTAGTGTGGGAAGGCGTTAAAAAGACGGAAATTTTCTGCGTTTGCGAAATCAGTTCGGTAATGAGTGCCTGAGTAGGGCTGCCGTATTTAAATGGACCAAAGCATTCAAGGATGGCCGCGAAATCGTTGAAAATGAGCCGAATGATCGTCGACCGCGAACCAGGCAATATTAGCCTCGTAGAATAACTCATTTTGAAGGACCGTAACATTCATCCATGTTCGAGACATTTCGGCTCAATCAATATCGCAAAATAACGGCGCGATGGGTTCGTAATCCATGAATTAATCTTCGAATTGCTTCCTTATCCACCGTATTCTCGAGATCTCCCCCCTAGTGACTATTTCCTGTTCTCAGATCTCAAAAGAATGGTCGGTGTGAAGAAATTTTCGTCGAATGAAGAGGTGATCGCCGAAACTGAGGCTTATTTTGAAGCAAAGGACAAATCGTACTACAAAAATGTCATCGAAAAGTTGGAGGGTCGCTATAACCAGTATATCACCCTTGAAGGGAATTATGTTGAATAAAAAACACTAATTTTGCCAAAAAAATGTGTTTTACTATGGTAGGCCGGGGACTTTTCAATTGAACTGTTAAATATAACCGACAGTAAAATTAAAAACTTCTTACTTCCTGTCCTCAGGTGCTCGTTGGGAAAATTTTTCCTTGAATGAAGAGGTAATCGCCGAAACTGAGGCCTATTTTGAAGCAAAGGACAAATCGTACTACAAAAATGGTATCGAAAAGTTGGAGGGTCGCTATAATCAGTGTATCAAAGTGTGCTTTACTGTATTCACATTTACATATGACAACGGTGGCGAACAGTACCAACACAAGTCGAATATTATAGACCGATTTGGTTACATGTTAGGACGCATTAGACCTTATTCTGACTCTTTTTAACTAGAGTAACGCTAATTAGTAAAATGTGTAAAAAAACCACTCCAAGCTTAAAAGGGATTTTACGTTTTTATTAATTGAATTTGGCAATACTTTCGACAGTGTTCATGACGTGCAGTGGCTGTTTAATAGGAAGGACTATATAACAAATATTATTCTATTAATGAAAGGTTTGAACTCAACTGATTAATTAATTCTTTGGTCCCAACTTCTTCGTAACCAGGGACAGAGTTTTTATCTCCACAGTTAAATATACTCATAGGGGTATTAAAAATATCCCTCAAAATTAATCCATAACTCCAGTACATATAAAGATAAAACGAGCTGTGCGTTATTCAAAGTACAAATACTTGTTCAACAATATCGAGAGTGCCATAAATCATTTAACATCTTCTTTTATGACTAACCATGGTGGTGTAAAGGAAGACTGAGGAGGGGGAGGGGATTCCGACGAAACTGATCGTAACCCGTCGGTTACGGGCAAAACTCACAAAAGTCGTATAAAATAAAGCTGGAGCACCATCATCATCAACCATAAGCCGCGTATAAACCGTTCGACGATCATTTGTTTTAAACATTACGAAATTTACGGAACCAAATCGAGTTTTTGCGGGCGGTATCTCTTTTTTTTTACTGTCACTGCTATAATCCCGCTGTAGCGGTAGCCTTACACGCATTACGACCAGAGATATAAAAATCGGTTTTATTTACGGTTATGAGCGGCGACGTCGTACAGCCCTTTCTCCTCCATAACGATTTTAATTATCGGTAGTGTGGAGGGGGGAGGTACGGAGGTTTTAATTCTTCGGCTACACTGGATGAGCATTTTTTTCGGATACGTTAAGTACATTCTTAATTATACATTTATTTACTGCTGCTTCTCTTGGGTTAATCTACAAACACGAATGCGGGATAAATACAAGGAATGAACAAAATTATACGAATACTTGATATATACACAATACTTGTTTATCAATAAAGTGTTGACTCCCTATTTGCTTTGAAATAGCTGCAATCTATTCAGGATATCTCTGAACAGATCGCAGATTCGCAGAAGTTCCAACGGAATATTCCAAAGGATGAAATATCTGCCAGTTCACTGATGTTGGAGATAGAAATCTACTCCTCACTCTCTGCTCTATACCTCTTCATAACGATTCAACTATGTTAAGGTCTGGCCAAGAAAGATGCTCGATGATATTTTGATATTCTTTAAACCAAGAATGAGTCTTTTAGACTGATTCGCAGTAATCCGGTCAGTGGTGTGACTGAGAAGTACCAACTGGGTACTAGATATAGTGCTGCAAGGATGCAATAAGGTGTACTATATTATATAGGGTTCATATTATTTTATCTATACGAACATTTATTGATTTACCAGCAGATTAGACAGACCGGAGCCTAAGCATGCAAGTTTGGCCGAAAAATGTTTGTCTTACAGACATTAAAAAAGACTATTATATACCTGAGAAAAGTGAACCTCGAAAATTTAATAAAATTTTCAATATTTTATTACCATATAGTATACATAATTTAGAGAACATCTGCAAAAACTTGCAAGCAAACAAAATTACTGTTCAAAAAAAAAAGACACTGTAACATTTATATTTGACATTAATATTTAAATTGGCAAAAATTTAATATAAATTTCACAGAAATTCTCTTAAGAGCAAATTCTTAAAGGGCCAAGCTTTAAAAATATAAAAAAAGGATTTTTTTCAAATGTCTAGAAAAGTATAACCCCTTAATCTTAACGTAATTAATCAACGATTAATTTTTATCAATATTTACTTGTCAGTTTCACGCTATACGATATAAACAACAGCATATTTACAGAAAAACACGAATTACGATTATTTTTCTATTATAATCTATAGTGTAATAGTTTATTATTAGAAACAGGCAACATGTATTGTTATTTTTCCGCATACACAAAGTGGATGGCACCGATGCAATATTCCTTATCTATAGCACAGGTTTTAAGAATAACAAAACACAATTAATTGGGCTGTAAATTATTGGCGGTTGATTTATCTGGGGCTATAAAGATGCTTTCCGATTTTTTTTCGGAAAGCGACGCTAGTTCATGGGTTATCGCTAAAAGAAGCAAATTGCCGCTGTTCAAGCATTAACCTATATTAAATAATGGAATCATTTTTTTGGCTCTAGTAATCGTCTAGGCCTAAAAAACTACAGTAAACAATCGTGATAACGTTAACTTTGGCCGTTCAACAACCTTTGTTGCTATGAAGATGGAAAATATTAGAATGGGTGTAATTGTTTCACTATTCTGGTTAAAATATAGTGAGATTATTAAATTTATGGGTCTCCAGTTCTGGTAGAGAACGCAGTTAATAAAATATATAAAATCAGAGAGATTAATGAAAAAAATAAGTGCAAAAGGAAAGCGAAAAATGGGTACAGGGAATAGACAAAATAATGTGAATACCATGTTATATAGTACACCAAAGAAGATGAGAAAATTAAGCCACCATTGCTTTAGTTGCCGGCCAGCATGTGGTTTAGGGTTGACTCTGTATGGTCTGCAAATTTGTTACCAAAAATAAAAAACATTGTTTCACATTGTTACATTGTTACACATTGTTGTGTTGTTACATTGTTGTGATACACACAGTGAACATTGTTGTAAATAAATTTTAATGACTAATAAAGTAATAAATATGAGGGAAAAAGAGAAATCGTACTGTTTTAACAGACACTTCCGAGAAAGATGCGTTCACTTAAGAGCAAAAAACTAAAACCAGCAGGAAGATAGAAAAGGCCAAGAAAAAATCAGGGAACAAAACAATTTTACGCAATGTCTGTTAAAGAGAATCACTCTGTTAAGACAATGGACTGTTAGAACAATATAAAGAAAACTCAGCTTCCTTCAGACACTGAAGAGGATCATTATTTTTGTCTACTATGTGCTCAGGGAGTCACCAAAAGAAGAGTGGGTACCATGTACTTGCTACAAAGAATGAGCTCACATTAAATATCATTCTGGTGTGAATGATGTTTATGTTTCTATAAATTGTGACAGTGACTAACTTAAGTTACTTTTTTTTCAATTAGAAGTTTGTTTAAGTTTTGTGTTTATTATATGAGGAACAGCAGAAGATTTTGTTCGCATAATTCGTATGTCTTAATGACAGCTTACAAAAAATAGAATAGCAGCCAAAACCCAAAGTTAATTGACAGAGATCGACAAACATTAAAAAGAATTGTGACTAGATAACATAAAACTACTGTGGCAAAAACGACAGAAGACAAAAACAGTATGGCGAGAGAAGAAGCAATGCAACCGTCATAGAACATGGATACTTGATAAATGGAAGAATATGCTCGTTCACAGTCTTTTCTACAAACGGTCGGCTTTATGTATGGAGAATCCCAAAGGAAGCCTACAACCTGGACTACTTCTACTACTTCCGGAAAGAATAGCAGCAGTTTTAAATGTAAATGATGACTATATTCACACTTATTTGCTTATTGATGCAAGTACGTGACATCTTCATATTTATCCCCAACGTCAACGTCATAAAATCAATTATAAACGTGATACGTCGCATGAAACAACACAAACGCACAATTTCACGGTAAACCGGCGAATAAATCACCAGTCGTCCGTGGAAAAAGTGAGAAATAAACAAAAGACAATAAGACCGATCACCCGTCCCGTTATCAACGCAGAAGAACAAATCGGGAAAACCCTACGTCTTCGTTACGGCCAGGTACTGTTTACAAATAAACGTACGACGACCGAACACATCGGGCCAGCGCAGAAGAGAGCGATTACATAATCAAGGCGATCGTCGAGCGTGCGAGAGAGAGAGAGGGAAACAGAGAGAAAAAAACCGCGAAAACAGCCAAAGAATAATGATGCACGGAATGCGGATACGAAACACATTCGCTCCAGAGCGCAGAAAGTCGACGGGAAACCGTATGCACGGAACGGCGAAAAAAAAAAAAATAATAATAAGAAGAAGATGGATTCCGAAGGCATTGTTGTTACATAATCAAAACCGCGAACTGTGCCGGTGAAAGAATAACGGCTTGATATAATTATGAAGAAATAGCGTGGTACTGACTCGTGGGCTTCCTTTTGTTCGGTGGCAAAAAATTATTTTTATCAGATTAACAGTACCTGTAAGCACAAAGAAGATGCATCAAGACATATCGTCATGAATATATATTAATGCAGCGTTACGGCACTGGCTATCGCGGCCATCTACTAGGGCCATCTGAGATCTGAGAGAGGGTTTAGTCTATTAACAGATAGAAACCCTCCGTGTCGTTTTGTATCTCTCCAAACTTTCCGAAAAAGCGATATTACACGCTTTAAGCAGTTTCACAGAAGCACACCATATAATCCCGAACGAACAATTCGGTTTCCGTGCCGAACATTGACGAGCTTGGTCTACCGAAAATTCAAAAGTTATGATTTCGATGTGCAGGACAAAGAAAGTTCTGGTAGACCGAAAATCTTTGACGATGCGAAACTGTAAGAGCTATTGGATGAATACCTAACGCAAACTTAAAAAAAATTAGGAGGAGAAACGATTAGCGACCAATTATGATCAATGAGGAAAATCCAAAAGATGGGTATATGGGTGCCACATCAATTGAATGACAGGCAAATGGTATGATCACAAATTATTTATGAATGGAATAGTGACAGGTGATAAAAAATAGATTTATTTTGAAATACCTAAGCGCAAAAACTTATGGTTATCACTTCCAGGCCAGACCGATCGACTCCAAGGCCAAATCGTTTTGGTCGCTAGATAATGTTCTGTATTTGGTGGGACCCGGGTGGCGTGGTGTAATACGAACTGTCGAAACCTGGTGAAGTAGTTCATAGTAATCGTAACTGACAACAAATGGTCAATTTGAACAATACATTGGTCGAATAACGTCCAGAATGGGCCCGAAGACCCGGTAAAGTGATTTTACAACACGACAACGCGCCGTCTCATAAAACATAACCGTTCAAAGAAGCGTTGAAAGCCCTTGGATTGAAACACAAATTATCACACCCGCCGTACTCTCCAAATCTTGTCCCGTCCGACTACCAACTTTTTGCAAATCAATGGGACACGCGTTTGCAGACCTGGGCTTCGCCAATTTCAAAGAAGTTACAAAATTGCTCGATGCATGGTTTTGCTCAAAAGACAAACAGTTTTTTTGGGATGGCATCCATAAATTGTCTGAAAGATGTGTGTATCAAATGGCCAATAGTTCGAATAAATAAATGCTTCCATTTTCTTGAAAATTATGTACTTTCTTTCCAAAAAAACCGGTAACGACTTACCAGTACACCTGGTACATAACAATACTCGTGTGTAACATTCGTATGTAGTGTAAAGCGACATTTTTCCAATAGCAACATGTCCTAGTACGAATTAATTTATCGTCTGGTGATCTTGCACCAGTTATTTCGCAGAAACGATTATATCGATGGGAAATTAACGATGACGCCGACGACTGTCCGCCAGTGCAAATTTCCGCCATCGCTATTTTCTCCAATCAACGTTCGGCGATCGCGCGATGCGTGACCACCAAAACGTTTGATGGCGAGTCATTGCACCGAATCCATCCGTCGCCGAAAATATTAAATCGCCCGCTGCTACGTCTATTGTCTCATCAAATGGACAATGTCCATCGCATCACGTAGCTCTGCTGGACGAGTTTGGCAGGGAGGTATCCTGATTTTAACACCTGTGCACCAGCAACGATTCGGATCACGCGCTCGACCGGCATCGGTTATGAATTTTATATTAAAGATTTGGTGAGCGTGTTATGTAAAGGCGAAACGACCGAGACGGTTGAGGAATTCGGATTAGATTGGTGGTGGTATGACCATAAACAAGCGGTGACTGAAGGCTGGAGCATTGTCCAGTCTCTTGTTAAAATACCAGAACAAGAAATTGCACTTTAACCTGCTTTTAATTTTTACTAATACTAATACTTTACATTGTTACTAGTCGTTGTCGATTAACCTACAATTTGTCTTTAAAATAACTTAAATCAAGGTATATAATTAGGAGGACTCATTGGTCCTATCTTAGTCTCTGATGTAATAATATTTATGTATTAACACTGCTGTTACTATATTAAATGCATCTCGCTACAGTGCAATGACAAGATCAAATGGTTTGATTCTTTTGAGTCTGTGCCCTGTTCTGGTTTTATCCAAGAATTGTATTACGTTGATACTGACATGGGAATAGAGTTTCTTCTCCGGTCTCGTTGCAATTTCTTGTTTTCCTGAGTAAAAGTGGGTATCCGAAGGTCTTGATGTAAGTAAACAGTGGTGTAGTATCTGGGTGCACTTACAATACTTCTCAGGACCTTCTTCTTATGGAAAATTTTGTAATGAATTTATATTACCTTTCGGGAAACATCGTCAAAATTGAATTCCGTAAGTTCATATATGTTTCAATACTTGCTCTTTTAATAACAAATTAATATATCCTGATTATGGTGATTTTCTTCTAATTAACCAATATACCCTATACTGCAATTCTTTCCTTCTTTCCATTTTTTTTTGTATGTTCCTTCCAGCAAAGTTTTTCATCAATATTTATTCCAAGATAATTAGCATTATTGCTATCTAGAATGGTAGTATTATTTATTGTTATTGGTACCTGTTCCATGTGATTATACGTGAACTGCAGAGGCATACAGATAGTTTCGTCAATTCTTATTTTATATTGTCATTTTCCTGTTGTAATTTTCGTGAGGCTTTTTCGCTATTGTCTCCGACAGCAAGAATCACCCACAAATGTAACCATCCTGATATTTTCCTTTTGTGATATATCACATGTGCAGACCTAATACATTTCCTTGTTGTACACCTGCTATAGCTTCGTAAAAATCGACGTAAAAACTCGGGTTTATTACGTTTGATCATCTTCAAACACTGCTTCGTGCTAAAAGTGAGCTCGCGCGACACCCACTTTGCAAAGAGCTTTCTCATACCCAAATATTCGTGAATGATATGATGTACACGTTCAGTTAATATTTTTAGAGTGTCTGCTATTTCATTCAGTTTCATTTTACAGTTATTCAAAATCATTTTGTGAATTTTTTATATGTTTTCGTCGGTAACAACCTCTTTTGGGCTTCCACTGCGTTCACCGTTTTTGGTGCTAATTTCACAACGTCTAGACTTAGCATACTAATCCTTGATGGTTGATTTTCCTGGGGCAGTGTCCGGAGACTCGGCATCAAGCCAAGTTTTTCCTTCAACTATATTTTTTCCCTTCAAAAAGCAATATTTTATCAACACGCGAAATTCCTTTTTATCCAGTTTTTTTTTTCACAATAACAAAAGTTGATAAAAAATATATGGATTTAATTCTAGTAGCGCCATCTATATGTCAGGCTAGGGACTTTTCAATTGACCTGTTACTTTATCAAAACTATTAACATTTCAATAAGGGTCACAAAAACTTCCACACAGATTATTACTATGACCAGATTCACACCAGCACCACCAGTTATTTTTAAGCTGAGTTATGGAGGTTCCAGTTTAGTTATTGATTAGATTCAGGAAAAAAATTATCAATATATCAATATGGATCATAAAAAATGACAAAAATATCATTAACATCGTAAATAGAAAAACCGCAACCATTTTCCGGACATCACGAGTTTACTTTTACCTCAAATTATGGATTAGTGATTAAATAATCGAAAAACCATAAATTTCTCAACGTGAACCACGAAAAATCGCCAAGGATATCATTAATATTGCAGATGCGGAAACCGCAATTATTTTCCGAGCGGCTCACGTCTCATTTATCGACAGGCGATGATCCGTATACGAAATGTCGGAGAGATACGACGGCCCGTCGACGACCCACCAAACGGACGAAAAATAAATGCAAATCTTAATTAGTTATACAAAACGAGGCTCTGCCGCCGTCGCATCATGTTTTGGTAAATAATATATTGGAGCAATAACCCGGAGTTATAAATAATCATCGGGCATCTGAAAATATTGTTATTACTTTCGTGGATCGTGACTCGAATGTATGTTTGAACTATAACTGCCATATTAGACGCAGCTAATGCACCTAATGGTCATTGAATGACGAATATATTAACTATCTTTAATTCCATTGTATTCATTCTATTTCTTATCATTTACATATAGACATCATATACATATATATATATATATATATATATATATATATATATATATATATATATATATAAAACACAACCATACTAAAACACTTTTTTTGGCAATTATAGCAACCCTCCTACTTTTCGATACTATTTTTGTAATACGATTTGTCCTTTGCTTCAGAATAGGCCTCATAAGAGTATCATTAAAAGCCCAGAAACTCTAGACAGATATTAGAGTTATGGTCATAACTCATGGTTAAATTGGTCATAAATGTACTAATGCGGAAACACATTCTAAAAATAAAGAGGAGCAAACATAACAGGGGAGAAATGTTGTCCAGAAGAAGCCTCTATCTCTGTTTATGTTATCATTTAAACATGATACGTATGTTAGAATTTGAATCCAAGATACAGCTCTGTGAATCAGATCTGGTGAATACGGCGAATGAGGAAGCAATTCGAAGCCCAATTAATGGATTTTTGCCATCGTTTTCACTGACTTGTGACACGATGCATTGTCTTGGTGAAGCAGCCCTTTCTTTTTCTTGAAATGCGGCCGTTTTTCGGTGATTTCGTTCTTCAAACGGCCCAATAACGCTATGTAATAGTCGCTGTTGATGGTCCTTCCTTTTTCAAGGTAGTCAATGAAAATTATTCCATGCGTATCCCAAAATACAGATGCCATAACCATAGAAAATGCAACAGTCGACCACTGCGTTTTCCTACGCTTTGGTGTGGGTCCATTCGGTTGTTTGGTCCACACCATCGTGTGCAGTCCAGTCGGATGATTGTCGATTCGACTTCGGAGTGAAATGATGGAGCCATGTTGCATCCATTGTCACATATCGACGCAAAAATTCGGGTTTATTACGCTTGATCATCTTCAAACACTGCTCTGAATCATCAACTCGTCGTCGTTTTTGGTCAAAAGTGAGCTCGCGCGGCACCCACTTTGCACAGAGCTTTCTCATACCCAAATATTCGTAAATGATATGATGTACACGTTCAGTTGATTCTTTAGAGTGTTTGCTATTTCATTAAATTTCAATTTACGGTCATTCAAAATCATTTTGTAAAATTTTTTAATGTTTTCGTCGGTAACAACCTCTTTTGGACGTCCACTGCAATAGAGTAGAATAATAAATGACATAAGAAATAACAAGAGAAATTAGAAACAAATTAACTTTCTATTGGATAACAAGAAACGCAAGAACAAACGAAAAAACCTTACGACATAGAAAATGAAAGGAATTCTATACAAAAGCAGTAACTAAAAAGCAACAGAAAAAAATGCAATAAATATAGAATGTATATACAATAATATGAAGGAAAAGCAATAATTAGAAAAGAAAAAAATCTTGGTTAGATGAAGTAAGCATGATTTGTTAGAGATATGTTTTATTAGCCTTGGTAGTACAAGAAGTTACCAATCGGCAATAAATATTTCTTCCAGTGTACTGTCTTTCGAAGCATTTAACTAACAACTTTACGAATTATACTCGTCGTGGGTTCTAGAGGGATGTGACACTGTATCACTTCATCAGAAACATAGTACGAAGCATCAACTATAGCAACTTAGATCTATTAAAAGTACCTCATAGTTGAATTCCGTAAGACCAGTGTGAATTTGTACAGCAATGTCTTGTTTTTTAAAGGTTATTTTAGTTTTTAAAAGATGCAATTAAGAAAAAGTCAAGGCAAAACTAAACGCAATGGAAAGCGATAAAATAATATTAGTGAGAAAATCGAAAGTAAGTAGTATAAGCAGGAACAAGATGCTCTTCAAAGATTACCAAGTGCTAAGTCATTATCGTATAAACTGATGACTTTTGTGACAGTAAAATGAGTGATTGTG
Organism: Rhynchophorus ferrugineus; assembly: GCF_030347505.1. Taxonomy (NCBI): domain Eukaryota; kingdom Metazoa; phylum Arthropoda; class Insecta; order Coleoptera; family Curculionidae; genus Rhynchophorus; species Rhynchophorus ferrugineus. The sequence continues at coordinate 2,748,037 of NW_027472589.1, read as the reverse complement.
AAAGAAAAAAGAAAATAAAATATAAGAGTATTACAGAATAACTGAATAACTAAGAAAAAAGTATATTGATTATGTGTGAAATGCTTCTATCGGTAATCTCAACTGCTTGATCACAAAAATACATCTTTAACTAATTCTAAACAGTCATTAGTCGTAGTGGTAAAGAATGTATTGTTGAACCAAATAATACTAGAAAACATCGATGGAATAGGTTTAAAAAAAAGCCAACAGATAATCACTATGGTGAAAACTCATATAATATTTTCCAAGTGTTTTAATAAAATCTAGATTCTAGCAAAAAGATCCAGTGTTTGAAGTTAGTTATGAAGCAACAATGTCTTTCCCAAAAAATGAATAGGCTGAAAAATTAAATAACTAACATTTAATACAGTTTCACAATTTTTCGATATACGAATAAAACAGTTTATTTTAAAAGAATCATATTAGAAGTTAAAACAATTCTTGACAAAATGAAGAATGTACGCGTAATAATCTCGATTTAAGATTCTAGAGAAGTATTGTGAAGTGTTAATTATGAAGTGAAGTATTAATAAAGTTAAAGGACGATCAAAAGAATTATTCGACGAGTTTTTTACACGATAAGGTTGTTGAGGCTCCACTCTCACAAACAAGACATTCAACATACTCAGATCTTTTCATTAAGCCACGCTCTTGGGGTAGTATACTTCTTTCATTCACACACATTGTATTGATAAGATAGATAAGTTTAAATTGGCACACCACTGAATAGTATAACCAGGTATTATAAGTAAATTTCTTTTTAGAAGTGTAGCAACTTCACAGCATCAAATATAAGTATACATGATCCTTTTTTACCTTTACGTAAGAAACATAAACATAAAATAATAAATTAAGAAATATGTGGTTTGTATATTAAAACAGAGAATATATGAATAAAACAATTTTGAAATTGGTATGTGGTTAACGAACACAATTAGATAATTTATTTGTTATAATTTAGAAATGTATATTGAAGCAACGTATCCAGAATCATCAAATTGACAAACATTCCAAATGACATGACTTTTTTCAAAAATTAGGTCGATAAAGCAAATAATCAAAATAATTGACACAATGTTTAAAGAATAAAATGTTATAGTCAGAGATGTTACTGCATTAAAATCATTATAAAGTTACTTTTAAGAATTCAAAATTTGTTCCATCTATGCAAAAATATAATTAGTTACATTTCAATTGCTTCATATTTTCATTACTCCATTTATGTCTTTATGTTTTATTTATATTTCTCATCTAAATTTTTAAATAAAATTCCATCATTTTATGCTTATTTATTATATTCTTCAATATCGTCCTTGGAGATAGCTCATCCTTAATTAGCCCTCTATGGCTTTGTTTTATCTACTGTTTTCTACTTTGTCTTACATCCGATCTTGGAATTAACAAATCACCAACAAAATAGTTCCAATAATACGAGAATAACCGAAAGTAACACATAATGTTAATAAACCACAAAGAAACAGACAACATTTTCGCTAAGCCCATTAATATATAGATAGATTATCCGTATCTAATTAAACTTACCCTATACAGACCTTAATTAAACTAAATTAACACAAAAAAACATCCCTTTATCTCATCAGTTTTAACGCTGCCTTAGCTTCCATTTCCATGTTGATTAAAGATTACCGTCGTAATGTCGACATTATTACCCAAAAGCCAGCACACGGGCTCTTAAAGCCATTCTTAACGTAGGCGGGCTTTAACTCTGATTACCCATTAACCGCGGAATGGTCTATTACCTGATCGGTTCAATCCGATCTCCAAGATACGCGGTTGAAAAAAAAACGCTCTAATAGGAAATAAACCGAACCTATAAATCCTGTTGGGTGAATTTTAGCCGTGGCAGCGATTCAAGACTTCTAGGAACGTTGGCCTACCCCTATATCTCCATCTATTAATAGAACCAACCATCTGACACCGCTATTAAGTCCACGACATCGACCGCGATTCCTACATAATCGGAGAACTCTATAAATCGCCGGAGCCCTGTGCGTATTTAGTGCACAATTTCGAACCGATCGGCCGCTCGGAAACCGGAATGGTTATGAGCACGCAAGAGTCGCGTCTAGTCCATGGTAAAGGTCGTTTATCAAGCCACGAAGACGTAGGAGTATAGAGAGAGAATATTTTTAACAAAAAAATTGAACCAACTTCAAAAAATAAATAGGGAACTCACTAAACAGTAAGAAAATAATCAAACTTAGACTTTTAACACAAAAAAAAAGTTTTAAAATAAACTACATACATAATAATCGTTGTAATAACCAAATAAAAATAAATAAAAGCTTTATTTCACCTATCTACTACACGTATTTTATATTCTACTATATACACACAATTTAGCTTAGATTGGTTTTGTTGGTAATTTAATTTTTGCATATGTCACAAAATTATATTATTATTTTTGTATTGTTTGGGTTCAGCACCGACTTCACACTGATCAGTTGGTAATAGCTAAAATAATATTGTAAAAAGATAAATGGGTTTAGGTAGGTATTAAGCTAAATTGTGTGTATATAGTAGAATATAAAATACGTGTAGTAAACAGGTTAAATAAGGTTCTATTTATTTTTATTTAACAGGCCGGGGACTTGCCTACTATAGTAAAATACATTTTTTTGGCAATATTTTTTTATCCAATATAATTTGTTATCCCTTTAAGGGTGATACACTGATTTTAGCAACTCCAACTGTTCGATACCGTTTTTGTAGTACGATTTGTCCTTTGCTTCATTCGATCACCTCTTCATTCGACGAAAATTTCTTCCCAGCGAGCGTTCCTTTGAGATCTGAGAACAGGAAATAGTCGCTGGGGGCCAGATCTGGAGAATACGGTGGATGGATGGATTTTTGCCATGGTTTTCACTGACTTGTGACACGGTGCTTTGTCTTGGTGAAGCACCACTTTCTCAAATGTGTAGTAATGTAATAGTCGCTGTTGATAGTCCTTCCATTCTCAAGGTAGACAATGAAAATTATTCCATACGCATACCAAAATACAGACGCCATAACCTTGCCAGCTGACTATTGCGTTTTCCCACGCTTTGGGGCGGGTTCATCGTGTGCAGTCCACTCGGATAACTGTCGATTGGACTTCGGAGTGAAAGGATGGACCCATGTTTCATCCATTGTCACATATCGACGCAAAAGCTCGGGTTTATTACGCTTGATCATCTTCAAACAATGCTCGGAATCATCAACTCGTCGTTGTTTTTGGTCAAAAGTGAACTCGGGCTATCTATGTATCACGTCGGGGACTTTTCAATTGGCCTGTTAAGGTTACTAAACCACAGCAGCGTGGAAGCAATATAACTACCGGACAATGCGTAGGAACTGATGATATTGAAACCAAGTAGTTTAGTTTTATTTTAATTTGAGAAACACATACTGGTGTATCAATGCAAATACAACAGAACAGTAGCAATAAATTAATTTATAAATTAAGATTCTACTAGGCATAGCTAATGCGAGATGTAATTAATAAAAGAATCCTGCAACGGCCGAGAGAAATCGACTTTTCCCACACCGTAACCACGGTTAGAAACGAGGTCATCCTCACCCAGTGTTGCCACCCGGTGCGTAACCACCACCGCCACCAGCCACACCACCACCACCTCCTGCTGCCGCTGCTAGCGTCCCGTCGCCATGGCGACGTCGACGACGACGACGACGACGACTACGAAGGCGACCCATTACAGCAAACTATGACGTAACGGGAACAAACGAACGGGAAAAAAACTGAATACCGAGACGGGATCTCGACGCGTAACTGGAAGCGGAAGAGGTGCGCATTGTTCCGCCACCACCTGTGCGTAGCTGGGGGAGGAGAGAGGAGGGAGGGGCGAGGCCCTCGCGAGGTGGTAATTGGGGGGTTGGGATTGTTTCGATTGTTTCTCGCGCGCCCCTCGTCGTTGATTTGTTTAATTAATAGACCCGGTGGAGTGACGTCGTGAACGCCGCGTGAGCCGGAGTGGCGGGTGGGGTTAACGTTACGTTAACGTTTAACGACATCTGCGTCGATTAATTAAATCGCCGATAAATAAAAATATGTTTTAATAATAAGGGTTATTAGGCATTTGATGTCCTCTAATTATATTTACTGCTTTACTTTATCTGCCTCAGAATAATAAGCCGCTGTATAAGAGAGCTTCAATCTGTGAACCCAGCTCCCATCCCTTTACATGTTTTAAAGAGATAAATGAGTAAAATCATCAATCAAGTTTGTAAAATTCTGATAATCATTTCCCTAACTACCACTTTTAAAATATCTAAAATATCTGGCATATTGTCCGTCAGTATTTGATCATGTTTTGTTACCTGGCCTCTGGCTTATTTGGGATATGGAAAAACTTTTATAATTGACCACTGGCTAGAAGAGAAGGCGCCTGGTAAATACAGTATACTTTGGGAGTGAAATACATGCAAATTCACTAAACTCGTAATAAGAAAGTCTAGCTGAAATTGTCAGCTGTGAGCAACCAAGGCGCAGATTGAATCAGCAACAATAAAAAATAAGTTTAAGACAATAAGACTAAGCTATCAGAGCTATCGAAGAACATCTACAACGACAAAGAGAGAACTAGTTAGTTTTTTAAATAGCAACATGAATCTCTTGAGCCTCACGTGCTAATGTCCTCGTATTTCACTCAGCGCCACCTCCTTTTGTATGTTGCGCGAGTCTCTTATAGTACTATCTACTAGTCCGATTTATTTCCTGCTTCACTGTTCTCGTGTTGAGATCCAGATAAACGCACCTGTTGATCGTGCTTTGAGGAATATTGAACATGTTACTTAAAGTTTTGCTCTGATAACTCTGATTAAAATACAAATCTTATGTTTTAAAATCATATATAGTCCATCCAAAATGACTCTAAACTCGCGTCATCATCACGTAGAATAAATTATCTTTTGCAGAAACACAAAAATTACCACAGACAAGTGACAATATAAATAATTAGATATAAGTCTAGAAAATAAAACTACCGATAGTAAATTTATGCATGTGTAGTTCACGTATAATCAGATCTCTCAAGCACCAATAACAATAAATAATATTATAATTCCATAAAGAAACAACGCTAAGTATCTCGAAATTAATCTTGATGCAAAACGTCGCCGGAAAGAACATGTAAAAAAGATAAAAGAAGAACTACAGTTCAAATATAGGAAAATGTATTGGTTAATTGGAAGAAAATCACAATTATCAGTACATAATAAATTGTTATTATACAAGCAAGTGTTGATACAAGATTCCCAGAACAAAATCCTGAGAAATATTGTAGGGTACACCCAGATGCTATAGGACGGATTACTTACTTACACCGAGACCTTCAGATATCGAGTACCACTCAGTAAATCAAGAGAATCGCAAAGAGACATGAGGAAAGACTCCATTCTCATGAGAATATTGAAATATTGCAACTTTTGGATACCACCAGAACAGGACACAGACTCAAAAGAATCAAACCATTTGATCTTGTGTAGTATAGTATAGTGAGGTGTATCTAATAAAAAAAGCAATGTTAATACATAAACATTATTATACCAGAGAATAAGATAGGGCCAATGAGAAGTTCTAGATATATATGTAGATCCAAGTTATTCTAAAGACAAATTGTAGGTTGTAAAATATGTGTACTAACGCCCGATATATTTCTTTAGAGACTCATTCAAAAACTGAAGCCAATAGAACAGTAAAACCTTCAAATTGCAACAATATCCTCGAAAGTTAAGTCACACTCTTTAAATTTGAACAATTCTCATCTAAACAGGAACTGATACAATCCTACAAGTGTGGTTATCGTCAATTTAAAGCATTTCTCTGTCTGTTTGTGCGTATATTTTTATGTAATCAAATTAATAGTAAACGACAAACCGTACGGTTGCATTGTGCGATAGTATAGGTGGGCAGCCGATGGACCCTTCCATTTCCTCATCGGATCGCTGCTGATCGGAGGTGCTCGACCCTACGGGGAGGTCAACGAACCGCAGGTCGATATCGAAAGTAAACGTTGCCCAGGCTACCGCGTCTCTTCTTCGACGGGTGACCTTCGGGTATACTCTATTCCTTTCGACGGGCCGATTGGAGTTGCGAAATTGATACCGTATCACTTTCGTTAGGCCCAGGACGGATCCGAGACACGGTTCCGATAAATAACGGCGTGTAATTTGTTTTAAACGAGAAATACGACAGTTTCATAAATTATTATTTGATTTGTAATAATGCCTACTATGTTTTCCTACGAATAAAGAATTTTTAACCGACTTCAAAAAAAGGATCAAAGAAGGGACCTATCAGTTTGAAGTTGGCGCCGAGCCCAAACAATATAAAAAATATAATTTTGTGACATAAACACAAAATTAAATTGCGAACAAAACAAATCTAATTATGATGAATCTATTAATGATCAAATGGTAGTAGTTTAAAGAATAGTGTAAATATATAAATAGGGTTAGGTAGGTATTAAGCTAAACTGTGTGTATATAGTAGAATATAATATACGTGTAGTAGATAGGTTAAATATGGTTTTTGTTTATTTTTATTTAGTTATTACAACGATTATTATGTACGTATTCCATTTTAAAACGTTTTTAAAAAGCTCCTTATTTATTATTAAGTCGGTTAAATTGTTTTGCTCAAAATATTTTATTTGTCTTTTTAGTATTAAATATTCATTAAATAAATTACGAAGTTATTTTATTAAGTATTACAATGAATAGCGCAAGTCAAAGCAAGTCCGTATGAGGAAAAATAGGAATAACGAAACAATGATTTAAAATAAGGAACATTAAAATAGGCCCTGTGGTCCGCTACTTAGTCTAGGTGATTTGACAAATGTTCCAATCAAACTACAACAAAACAAATTACTCCCGTGTTGGGAATCGAATCCGCGACCTCTGAGTGTGAGCTCAACGCTCTAACTATACCATAGAAACAGTTGGTTGCAATGTTTCTATGACATCTCATATGATATTTTCACAGAACTACTTCTGAATTTTCGTAACATTAGTTCAGCAATAACATTATACATCAATATCTGATTATATTAGATAAAAAAATATGTGAACACATTCTACGTGCCTTTGAAATTTGAGGTTTTCCCTCGATTTTCCCCCTTCCCCCCATAATATCCTAACTTGGTTCCAATGGGACCACCTCGGCAGTGCACTCTTTCGAATAAAAAATCAATTTTGCAATTACAATAAAACACTCAGTGCGTCATCAAAATTTATAATGCAACGTTGCCGCATCACATTTAAGTTCTCGTTAATATCCACTCTGACAACAAAATCCTAAATAAATTAATGAAAGAAAAATAACGTTATCAAATATAATGTATTCTAACATTATGGTATATCTACTAAAGGACTTAACATCCGCAATAATTAGTAGGTTAGAGTTCATTCTGTCTCTTTTTAACTACAGGAATGCTAATTAGTAAAATGAGAAAGAAAAATGCTCCGAGATTAAAAGGACTTTTATATTTTTATAAACTGAAGTTGGCAATACGTTCGACGATGTTGACGAAGTGCATTGGCTGTTTTATTGGAAGGGAAGTTTTACAAATTTGCCTCCATAAAGACCTTCTTAAAGCGAAAAAAACAACAGAACACACGAGGCGACATGCCAATCATCAACATAACTTTGAAAAACGACAACCTCGACTTTTCTTATCGATTATTAAGTTTTCCTTTAGAGAACCGACGAAAAAAAATCAAACACCGTCTTCGGGGAAGTGTTAATCCGTATTTTTGTGGCATCGCGTCCATAAAACTTTATGTAAGTTGGTGAATGGGAAGCGGTGACAGTCTAATTACGATATATGAGCTTCTGGCGGTAGTCGGAGAGAAAGTTCGACAGAGACAAAGGATCGGCAGGCGGTCGTGCCTCGAAATTTCAACGGAACGACGCTCCGGCCTCTCCGCGTCTCGCGATATATATATACGTTCGTCCTTTTTTTCCGCCGTTCGCCTTTACGTAAGCCGGCCCTGGAGTGGATTCGACGATTTGTTACGATTTTCTCGAAGTCCCGAGCGCGAGAAAAACGCGAACATTCCAAATAAATTAGCGGGGGAATGTCTGTTTTCTACAAAATAGTTTCGATCCGAGCTATCGGGCACGTAGCGGTGGAAATGCCGACGTAACAATTAATCGACCAACTATTTGCATACGACTTGGATGGAGTTTTCCTTTAATTACGTCACGAAAACGTGTTCTGCCTTCATTTAATTTTTTTTTTAATTATTAAACCATTTAACAATTAATAGATGATTTGGTGAATTTCGCAGCAACGGGGTAAAGAAGAAGTGGGTAATATTGATATATAAATATTTTAAAAGAAAAAAGATTAAAGGTATAATAATTAAATATATCGATATATCAGTGATCAAAAAATGTTGGTACTTATTTTTACCAATATCGATAATTTTTCGCTTCAGACCTACTTTTCCATTAACAATTCATTGATGAACGGAGGGAAAAATCTCAAAACTAAAGTTCTATACCCTCCTACAAAAACCCTAGGTATTCGTATCGAACTTTTTCCACCCCATTCCTACTTTTCGATAAAAAAGTGTTTGGTCGCCTCAACACAAAAGTTCGATACAGTCCTTCGAAAACCCTAACTTTTTAATATCGATATTTTAATCTGCAACTCAAAAGTTGGGTAGTTTCCTTTACAACAATCGATACAGACAAATCGATCGTAGGGAATAATATCAAAACAAAAGTTCGATACCCTCCTTCAAAAACCTTAGATTTTCGTATCGAACTTTTTCCACTCCATTCCTACTTTTCGCCAAAAGCTCCTTCATCGCCGGGGGGAAGAAATCTCAAAACAAAAATTCGATACTCTCCTTCGAAAACCCGAAGTCCTTAATATCGATATTTTAATCTGCGACTCAAAATTTGGATACTTTCCTTTACAACTATCGATACAAGAAAAAAAAATATATACCGATATATTAACGAACAAAAAATGTCTATATTAACTTTTACCAATATCGATATTACTTCACATCAGTCTTACTTTTCCACGCACAATTAACTTGATGACCAGATGGAGAATTCTTTCCTTCAAAACCCTAGGTTATTGAATCGAATTTTTAACACTCCATTCCTACTTTTCGCCAAAAAATTTTTGATCATCGGGCGAAAGGAACCTCAACACCAAAGTTAGATGGTCTCTTTAGAAAACCCTAAGTTCTTAATATTGATATATGATTCTGTAACTCAAAAGTTGGACAATTTCCTTTACAACTATCGATTCTGGGAAAACATAGATATATCGATATATTAGTGAACAAAACATATCAACTATTGTATTTACAAAGTGGAGCAAAAGTCCCGCTACCATTTTGATTGCCTATAACTTTGCTCAAAGAATAGATAAGTAAGTTTGGTTTTCATAAAAAGTTTATTTGGTTTTACTTTTTCTTTCTTCGTCATGACTGAAAAATGATATCGGCTAAATGGTGACCACAATTCGCTATGTAACTTTCAGCTCTTTTTAGGGCATTTTTCATGACATCCTGCAACATCTGAGGCTGAATTTCTTCAATTTCGTGACGAATATTGTCTTTAAGATGTCTAATCGTTTGGGGCTTATTCACATAAACTTTTCATTAAAAAAAAACCTTAAGAAAAAGTTGCTGTTAAATCCGGAGGTCTGGCTGAATCGCCACTTCGCAAATTAGTCTTTGTGGAAAAACATCATTCAATAATTGAACTGTTGAACGAGCTGTGTGCTGTGGCTCCACCTTGCTGAAATCACATGTCCTTTAGTCCTTGCTCCTTCCATTTAGTGGATGCAATGATTCTGTGTTACGCAAAATCGACTGTTATGTTTATTGACGTGGCCACTGAGAAGAAAATGGGCTTCATCGCTTATTATTAATTTAGACTAAAAATCTTCAATTTCGCCAGACAGCTTTAGGATTGCATACTATACTCAACTCGTCGATCAGAATCCCTCGGTAGCAATTTTTGGACTGATTGAATTTTGTACTGCGTGCAGAAATGTGAAACTGTGAACCACATCTCCGAATTGATGTTTCTGGAGACTCTGCAACAGTATCGCACACCAGAATCATATTTTGAGCATTACGAGACGTCCGTTGTCTTCCAGAACGAAGCCTGTCTGCTCTCGTACCGTACTGTCGAATATTCGCATGTAAACGATAAATTGTGGTTTTGTGAGGTACTGAACGATTAATTAGTATATTTTTGACGTATTTTCCGCTGAGTGGCGAATAATGGAATGATTATTTTCAATAAATATTGTCACTATTTCTTCTCGTTCTTGTGACGTATATTTATCCATCATAAAATTTAGACGTTTACACAACACAATGGTTAAAGCAAAATTGAGGTAGACATCACATAACTAAGATGGTGCGCAATCAAAATGGTACCGGGACTTTTGCCCCATCTGTTATATAATATTATCTGTTAAATCGTCTATGCCAATCAACTTTCCATACTATAGCAATAGCCACTTGTTGCGTAGCCAGATGACGATATTATGGCTGTTTAATTTTTTAAGATAAATCGTTGCTTGTTTTCTACTTCGTCCCCAAACCAAAGTTTATAGAAACTTAAGATACCTATATTTTATCATAAAATTTGCAGAATAAGATCTAAATTAGTGTAGAAGATAAATCAAAGTGTGCTCATGTCGTATTGAATGAGGTCCCTGGTATTTACTAAAATCGATGTAGACAAAAAATAATATACACTAGTAAAATTGTTGTGGCATCACCTATTAGATAACTACATAAACTACATCCAATCATCCCGAATACTATATTAAAGTAATGTAGAGTAACCATATATTCATTTTAATATAGATGACCAAGAGCAAGAGAAGCTAGAACAAAAAACAAAAGAGAGAAATACCTCTTTATATTTTACCCTAGTAGAGATACACCAAAAAGTGAATGAGGAGTTGACGGAGTTGCTTGGTAATGCTTTTTAGTAATTAAATTAGAATTAGAATTGGCTCAGATTCAACAGTTTTTCATACAACAATTAAAAAATACTAGAGTAATTTGAAAGAATATGGAATTATTTTCTAAATAGTAGGTTAAAATAAATAAATTAGGGGGCGCTTCTTGTATTCTATGTTCGCATATAGAATATATTCGGTTCGTTTTCCTGTTGCAATTAGGTTCGGGCGTTTTGGAAAACATTAGGCCTACGAAGCAAAAGCTTCAGTGATTAAAATAATGATTGGTATCGATGAGATTGATAAAAACTCGGTCTAGATTCAATAAGATTAGACTGATAATTAGAATAAATATTTAGTTAACCGTCAATTATCCGGATTATCACCAAAATTACATGTTTTATATAAGAATGTTACTTACTACAGTTGTCCCAAATATGAAAGAACACTTACCTGAAACAAAAAGAAATGTCATTAGTACTTACTACAAAATGGTAATAATTTCTATGTATATAGAAATTTCTATTTTGTTTATAAAAAAAGAACTATAACAGATAATACTAGATCATCTTGATTATCTTATTCCTTGACAAGTATATAAACCAACACTAAAGTTTAGACAGTGACCCGATCTTAGTCGATTCAAAGCTACGACGAGCCTGTTGTGGTTAGCCTTCTGATCCTAACGACGTTGTACCTCGTTATTTGTGAAACAAGAAACGAATGGGATAAGGTCGGTATGGACACAAACATCCGTGATGGGGAGGGGAGATGAGGGTGCCGATTTAGCCGTACTATCCGCTTGTACTATCAGTAAACTTGTCCTGATCCCATTCAGATAGAGGGTACGGATGATTGACAGTGAGTCGGTGACCAGGGGATTGTTGAACTTCTGTTCCAGGAAACAATCGAAAGCATTTCAGAAGTCGGTCAGGATTAGCCATTATTTGAAGCATTGTGTTGAGATGTACGATAAAGCTTTGAATATCAGGAAGTTGGTCAATACTGAACCCTGTTCAGGGAGCTTGAAACAGAAAGCCCCCTGCGGGATTTAGAGCCATTAGTATAAATGTGCTTGCGGCCAGGGTAAGAGTGGAGAAGTTCAAAGAACTTGGACCGAATAAGGTGTGGACAATGTGCTCCTTTATAAAATTATAGGATTATTAAATGTTTATCTTCTGTGTGGTAACTTGTACTCATTTCAAAAAGGTTGGCATCTATAAGGCATTGACCCTATCAGGATTGTGAATTAGTTTAAAAGGATTCTTTTTGAATTTGAAGCTTTATTATTAAAAATCGCTACAATGTATTTTACTCAAACTGTTGTTCATCGATAACCGCGATATTTTCCTTATTTTTCTTCCATTTTACGGATTCCATCTCCAAGAATCGATCTATTTTTCACTATCTTCACGAGAAGTGAAGTGCTCAGACAGGTTACTACAAATATGTCGAAACAACTAGTAATTAGAAGGAGCAAGGTCTGGATAATACGGCGGGTGGGTTAACATTTTCCATTTTAATGATTCCGAGCATGTTTTCAACGGTATTTCAGCATGTAATCGAACGTTGTCGTGCTGAAGAATCTCACTGTTGTATCTTTGCGCGTATTCAAGCTATTTTTTGCTCAATACTCGGCTTAGATTCATACATTTTAGTTGATTGCGATCGCCAATGATGTTTTCATCGAGTAATATCATCAAATCCTCGTTTTCAATTATTTTTTTTGGCTGTCCATAACGCTCTTTGCCTTTGCTTTTTGCAATTAAAGTAAAAAAAAATTAAACTTCCCGCAAATGCAATTTATAAATTTAGACATTTTTAACAACACACTGAAAAAATGTTGAGGCTTCAACATTTTTTTAATATTAATCTCCTAGAATGTCAACAATCTGCCCGTGGGCAATAAGTATTATTATATGACTTCAGTTATTAAATATAACTATCCTGACATGTAGTAAATCACTTCAGTAAGTGATCTATTCTAACTTATTTTAAAGTTTATTCCAACTAATTCTAAAAACTATTCTAGTTTATTCTAGAGATTATTAAATCTCACTCTATGTGTCTATTAGTCAGCTCGTAGGGTAGTTTGCGTTTAAGTCTACGCACTTCACGGTCATCGCGCACATTTAACTCTTTGGCAAGTGCATTGGGATGCACTAACAGTCTTTCAGAGTAATTACAGAGCACTAACACTCCGAATCACACTCGTTATGGGTTCTATGGGGATATCGCGCTGAATCAGTTTGTTGGAAACGTAATATGAGGCATCGACGATGACTCGTAACACTTTATTTTGGAACTTCTGGAGTATATCTATGTTAGATTTGCTCGTACTACCCCACAGCTCAATACCATAGGTCGAAATAGGCCTAAGTATTGACTTATACAGCAAGAGAGGCTTCAAAATGAAGATGTTAACAAATATACCCCTTTCGATTTAATACACAGTAACACAATGCTGTAGATAATTTAAAATAAATGTGTAGGCCTAATAGAGTGAAAATTAGCATGCAAATTAATTCACAGTCCTTACATATCCTCATTTGAACCAATAACCTCGAGAACTTTGACCTCAACGTTATCCTATGCGGTGACCGCTATACAAACACAAGAAACGTCGAGAAAAAAAGCTAACAAATTAGTTAATTCGAATGAAAAACAACCGCCACTTGTGACCTCATTGTCGCCCGGGCCTTAAATTCGAATGGGTTTTTTAACGCGGTCCATCATTGTTTCGTTTTTGTTTTCTCTCTTCTGTCCGCTATCTGTAGCGGAAAAAATCACTCCCGTACAGGCTGCAGCCGAATTAAAAATGCGACGTCTGATTATCTTGTTAACTAAATTGTCTTCGAGTATTTTCAGTTGGCAGCGCGGTTAAATGAACGACGATCTGCTTATTGTTTCCCTTTTTTTCTTTCTATTTGTTGCGTGTGTGTATGCGCCTGGTCGTTGGCGTGCCTGCTTGATGATGATGATGAAGATTTCCAAGTTCAATGTATTAAAAATTACGTCCATCGGTCGTCCAGTCAAGCTTAATCAGCAATTCCAACAAATGATTTCGAGACTTTATTATATAATGGTCTGGATAATTGATCAATAGTATATTTGTTGTTTTACCAATTTTCAGGTAAAAATTACATTTGACATGCACATTGGCATGGCAAAAAAAGTAGATGCAAAGAAATTAGTTTCCTTCGTTTTCATTAATATTTTCAATATGTCACATGTGAAAATCTCATATGATATATCTTAAAAACTACACATTCTAAAGTATTTTAACATGGATGGGTGTCTCTTTCATATGATATCATTATTATCATCATTAAAGAAGTAAAAAAATGTTTCCCCACTTTCCATAATTTCAAAATGTCTACTTTTTTGCTATTTTCAAGTTTTTTGTTGTCAGTATATTTCAAATAATTGCAGGTTAATGAAAATTACAGTAGTTACAAAGAATTATATGTTGAATTAAATGGTAGTATAATAACTTTTATGCAACCTCCAGTTTTTATGTTATATCATCAAAAATTTAGTCTAGAAAAATTGTGGATTTCTTCTCAGGTCATATAAAGATTTTAAAATAGATTTTCGTTTCTGTCACCTTAATACTGTCACTAAATACACATATACAGCATTAAAATACATATATATTATATATATATATATATATATATATATATATATATATATATATATATTATATATATACAGTTACTACATATCTGCAAAATTACTCCTATATCTGATCTATTCAGCTGATATCCCAACAACAAAAGAAACAGTACTGGAGCATTTGCCGACGATATAGTTATCATGGAAAAGGATGTATCTCTGTCTAAGGCTGTAGAAAAAGTACAAGTACCGGGAAACACGATCTATAAGTGGAATAGAGACTGGAAAATACAGCTTAATAGCTCTAAATCTATCTATTTTCATTTTGCATTGCGACGAAATGACGAAACCCACTTGACGAATGCCCGATTCCTCAAGCAGAATCAGCTAAATACCTCGGAATATATCTCGATGGTAGGTTAAACTGAAAACATCATGTTAAACAAAAAGCAAAGCAGACTAGATTGGTTTGACTGGTTTTTGAGTGACTCATAGTGGACCTGAATTTGGACCTATTGGGTGCAGATATGGGGTTGCACCAAAACATCAAACCAAATAGTAATCTAACGTACCCAAAACAAAGTTTTACGATGAATTATCAATGCTAATATCCACGTAACCAACGAAGAGCTGCACGATGACCTCGAAATCAAATGCCAAATGCAAAATTTTGCCTTAAAACATGAAATAAGATTGAAGCGAACCAAATCACACGAACTTGTTTAGTGTATAAGTGTGTATAACTCTTAACTTAAGTAGTTTAGTATTATTCTAATTTGGGAAATACATAATGACGTATTAATCCCGTACTCGCCTTGCTTGTGTATTAATTCAAGTACAACAGAACAGTAGTAGTAAACTAAGATTGTACTAAGCATATCTAACATAAGATATAATTACTAAAAAAAACTGTTACTACATATAAGTAATGAATATTAAGACAATTGGATAGAAATTTAATGACACCTAACGATAACAATACACAACCCATCCAGTTTTAATATCAATACCATCGATTACCCTGTCCAAAACACGTAATTCTAACGCACAACAACAATTAACAAAGGTTAAAAAGGAACCGTACAACGCTTTATCTCGATCGCCCAGTTCCAAGCGGGAAAACAAGAACGAAATTCGTTTTTAATTTTTATGTTTTCGTCGGTTCCATCGGCCGCGATCTGTTTACAACTCAGCTCATTAGCTCCGAATGCACAAGATGCATTAATTAGTGACGAATTCGTTCCTGTTGGCGTCGCCATTCGCCAGGACTGTTCGTTAATGAGTTTAGATGCGGCGCAGAAACGCCGAAACGCCAACACGAGCTCATTAAATGATTAAATCTTGGAAAAATAGGGAAATACCACGAGTTGATATAGTAAACGGCGAATAAAAAAGGACAGTACTACTAAAATACTCAAAAAAAATTTTACCGATTTAAAGAATAATAAATAATAAATAAGGAACTCCCTAAAAATTAAAAAATAATCATATTTAGATTTTTTACAATAAATATTTGTTATACTAGATATGTACATAATAATCGTTGTAATAACTGAATAAAAATAATCGAAAACCGTCCCCGGCCTGACACATAGATGGCGCTACTAGAATTAAATCCATATGTGAATTATACCATTTTGAGTGAAGCAACTTTTGTTACTGTGAAAAAAAAATGAATAATAAGGTGCGCGTGTTGATAGAATATCGCTTTTTGAAGGGAAAAATACAGTTAAAGCAAAAACTTGGCTTGATGTCGAGTTTCCGGACACTGCCCCAGGAAAATCAATCATCAAGGATTGGTATGCTAAGTTTAGACGTGGTGGAATGAGCACCGAAGATGGTGAAGGCAGTGGACGTCCAAAAGAGGTTGCTACCGAAGAAAACATTAAAACAATCCATAAAATCATTTTGAATAACCGTAAATTGAAATTGAATGAAATAGCAGATACTCTAGAGATATTAACTGAACGTGTACATCATATCATTCACGAAGATCTTGGTATGAGAAAGTTCTGTGCAAAGTGGGTGTCGCGCGAGCTCACTTTTGTTCAAAAACAACGACTAGTTGATGATTCGGAGCAGTGTTTGAAGGTGATCAAGCGTAAAAGCCCGAGTTTTTGCGGCAATATGTCAAAATTGATGAAATATGGCTCCATCATTTCACTCAGAAGTCCAGTCAGTCATCCGAGTGGACTGCAAACGATGAACCCGCTCCAAAGCGTGGGAAAACGCAACAATCGACTGGCAAAGTTATGGCGTCTGTATTTTGGGATGCGCATGGAATAATTTTCATTGACTACCTTGAAAAAGGAAGGATCATCAACTGCGACTATTACATAGCAGTATTGGGCCGTTTGAAGGACGAAATCACCGAAAAACGGTCACATTTAAAGAAAAAGAAAGTGCTGCTTCACCAAGATAACGCATCGTGTCACAAGTCAGTGAAAACGATAGCAAAAATCCATGAATTGTTCTTCGAATTGCTTCCTCATCTACCGTATTTTCTAGATCTGCCCCACAGCGACTATTTTCTGTTCTCAGATCTTTAAAGAATGCTGGGTGGGAAGAAATTTTCGTCGAGTGAAGAGGTGATACAAATCGTACTACAAAAATCGACACGCAATAATCGACTGGCAAAGTTATGGCGTCTGTATTTTGGGATGCGCATGGAATAATTTTCATTGACTACCTTGAAAAAGGAAGGATCATCAACTGCGACTATTACATAGCAGTATTGGGCCGTTTGAAGGACGAAATCACCGAAAAACGGTCACATTTAAAGAAAAAGAAAGTGCTGCTTCACCAAGATAACGCATCGTGTCACAAGTCAGTGAAAACGATAGCAAAAATCCATGAATTGTTCTTCGAATTGCTTCCTCATCTACCGTATTTTCTAGATCTGCCCCACAGCGACTATTTTCTGTTCTCAGATCTTTAAAGAATGCTGGGTGGGAAGAAATTTTCGTCGAGTGAAGAGGTGATACAAATCGTACTACAAAAATGGTATCGAAAAGTTGGAGGGTCGCTATAATCAGTGTATCACCCTTGAAGGGAATTATATTGAGTAAAAAAAACTAATTTTCCAAAAAATATGTTTTACTATGGTAGGCCGGGGACTTTTTAATTGACCTGTTATCTATTTACAATATTATTTTAACTATTAGAAACTGACTACTTTGAAGTCGGTGCGGAACCCAAACAGTTATATTATCCAGATTTGTTTTGTTGGTAATTTAACTTTTTGTATATGTCACAAAATTATATTATTATTTTTGTATTGTTTGGGTTCGGCACCCACTTCAAACTAATCAGTTGGTAGTAGTAAAAATAATATTGTAAATATATAAATAAGTTTAGGTAGGTATTAAGCTAAATTGTGTGTATATAGTAGAATATAAAATACGCGTAGTAGATAGGTTAAATAAGGTTTTTGATTATTTTTATTCAGTTATTACAACGATAATTAGGTAAATATCCACTAAAAAAATTGTTAAAAATTTAAGTTTAATTATTTTTTCATTTTTAGTGAGTTCCTTATTTATTTTTTGAAGTCGGTTCAATTTTTTTGTTAAAAATATTTTATTTTTCTCTTTTTAGTGTTAGATATTTACTCAATAAATTATGCAGTAGTTTTATTTACTATTACAATGGATAGGCCAAGTAAAGCTGCAGCCCGTATGAGGAAAAATAGGAATGAAGAAACATTGATTGAAAATAAGAAGCGCTTCAGGCCCTGGGGTTCGCTACCTAGTCTAGGTGATTTGACAAATTTTCTAACTAAACACGAACCAAAAGTTATTTTCTCGGCCAGGAATCGAACCCGCGATCTCCGTTTGGTAGCTAAACGCTTTAACCTTTACACCATAGAAGCAGTTGTCTACAATATTTCTACGATGTCCTATATCATTCTTATATTAAAATATATTATATCTTATATTATTATATTATATCTTATATTAAAAATCAAATTAAATGGTTTTTGCACTGACTTCCGATTTTCCGTCACATCAGCTCAGCAGTAACATTATACCCAAATATCTGATTATTTTATTTAAAAAATACATGAAAACATTATACGTGCCTTTGAAATTTGAGCGTTTCTCTCGATTTCCCCCCTTGCCCCCAACAGGTCCTTACTTGGACCTCAAAAGTGCACTCTTTCGAATAAAAAGAATTTTGAAAATCGAAGTCGGTTAAAAATGAAGACTTGATATACTAAAGAGCCAATAAAAACGAACGGTCTTATCAAAATACTCAAGGACACGAGGAAAATCGTCGATAAAATACTTAGAACTTCGAACATACAGGAATCGTGTAATTGTTTATCAGAATTCTTCGAAATTGTTAGTTTTCTGGCCTTCAGACAACCGTATCTGGCATCTGGAATTCAGAAAGGAACAATATTCGACGCTCGTAGATTCCCAACGTATAATTTCGGGCGGATAGACCCGGATGTGTGCGTGTGCGTTACGAATTATCAAGCGGTAATTTTAAAACCGCCGGACAGGGACGGTCCGCACGAGGCGCGGAATTGCCGCCAGCCCTTTACACGCACTTCCACAGGTAATTAAGAGATCCCCTTGGTTTGTCTTCCATATCAGTTTTAATTTACGTTTAACACATGGAATTAAAAGCTCCGGATCTAACAAAGAAAACGCTGTTTTTTTTGGTCAAAATCTTCAAGAGCCACACAATCATTCCAGCGCTGCTCTAACATTTCAATACCGCTTCTGTAGAATATTTTGCATCAAAATAGACCTCAATATGAGCGATAACCTCTTCATTCGAGTCAGTAGCCAGTATTCGCTGGAAGCTAAATCTGGCGAATACGGTCGATGTGGGAATAATTCTTGACTGAATTGTGACATGATACCTTGTCTTGATGAAACAACATTATACGGTCGTTTCTTTGCAATGTCGGTCTTCAAACGTTCCAATAACGCTATATAATATTCACTGTTGATGGTATGGTATTATTCTTCTCAAGATAACCGATGAATATTACACCGCAAATCCCAAAATACCGAGGCCATAACCTCACTAGCAGATTGTTGTTCTTTCGGGCGCTTTGGACGAGGTTCACCACTTGTTGTCTACTCAGA
This sequence comes from Rhynchophorus ferrugineus, assembly GCF_030347505.1. Taxonomy (NCBI): domain Eukaryota; kingdom Metazoa; phylum Arthropoda; class Insecta; order Coleoptera; family Curculionidae; genus Rhynchophorus; species Rhynchophorus ferrugineus. The sequence continues at coordinate 2,728,329 of NW_027472589.1, read as the reverse complement.
TGATCGTGTTGATTCCGGAGAGAAGTGATAGATCCATGTTTCATCCATTGTCTCAGATGGATGCAAAAATTTCGATTCGTTACGTTTAAACTTGAGCAAACACTGCTCAGAATCGTCAACGTTTCAGTGTTGTTTCCGATGGAGTGGACTCCTTAAAATACATCTGAAGCAATTACTTCGCTTGAACGATATTTTTCCTTTAAGAAGCAGTGTAAAATTAAAAGAAATTGTTTTTGATCCATTGTTTTGAAAATAACAAAAGTAGTGGCAGTCTTAGCAAAATAACTCACAAACTTATGAGTAGAATATCATAAAATTTTAACTGTTTTTTTTTGAAGCTTACTTCTAACTGAAAAAGCGGTGAACGCAATAAAACTAGCACCGTCTATGTTTTATGTCCGGGACTTTTAGCCCAGTTATGTACACACTCTGTAATTTCCACTATAATTTTACTCAGCTGGTACAGGTTACAAAGAAAACAGTAAAAACGACAAAAAAAACCTCTATACAACTCATCTGGAAATATTCGATGGCATGAAAGAACAAAAAAACTTTTAGCTTGACCGCTGGGGTGAAGCTAGCGGATGAGGTGAACGACACCACGTAAAATTTAAAACAAATGTTTTCCGGAAAAAAGTGTTGTTTTCTGAGTAAATCACGGGCCGCATTCTTCAATTACTGGATTGTGTGGCAGTTTGCCAGCATATTTTCGAATGTGTTTTTGCTCATTCATTACACAAAACCGTATCAGCACTAAAACGTATTTATCCCAAGCGTGTTCGAAAAAATTACATCATTTTATAACGTTGTGTGTTCGTCGTAATTCGAAGCGGAATGATATCGGAAGAAAATATTTTGTTGCTCAAAGTGTATCTATTATGTTAGACTTAGATAGGGAGGTGAACGAGAAGACAAACAGATATCTCCAGACAATTTTATATAATATTTCGTGTATTCAGTAACATTTTTTTTGTTATAATAAAAAATGTGTTTAAAACTTACACAAAATCGTGTGTAAAAATTAAAGAACATAAAAAAATGCAGCTACTTACCTCTAGAAACCAAGAAATAAGTATATGTTTGGATATTTATGTCAGTTTGTCTAGAATTAAGATATTTTAAAGAAGCTATGATCCTGTTATGATCACCTTGTAGACATCAGAGTTTTAAGCTTTTTAAAACTAAATATTATTATATGCAAATGTCTTGAAGATTTGAAATAATAAAAAGGTGGTACGTTTGTGTAAAACATAAATATATATATATATATATATATATATATATATATATATATATATATATATATATATACGTTTGTGTAAAACGTAAATATATATATTAAAAAAATAAAAGTAAATATTATATATGTAAGTATATATATATATATAACCAATTCAATATAAAATATATAATACACACTATTATACATAAAATGCTGATGCTATACACATTATTAAAGCAAATTTAATTTTATAGAAATGCAAAAAAAGCTTTTGAAACTAAATGTTTTATGTTTTATACAAAAATTACTATAACATTTTCTTCTCGATGTCTGCGAATATTACAAAATACTTATTATTGATCTATATTTAATGAACTAACTGAAGTTCTGTCTGACTAAAAAAACGGAAAGAAATTATTATATTTGTAAAAAAGATATATCGTATCTGGGTATATGAGTATTAAATATATAAAATAATGAAACCTATGATCAATAAATTTGTATGAATGTTATTACTTTGTATTATTTTTATCATCATAATTCCATTTTAACGAAGCATATAAAGACAATTCGAAATATTACGGAAAAAAACTAATTATGTATCTACATATAATAAAGCAGTAATAAAAAATCTTTAAAAATTGTATAAATAAAAAATTACTGAATATTATACTCGAATTATACTAAAATTGCGATTATATTTTTATAAAAGGAGATGTTGCATATACTTCAAACTAGTGCATATATGATAATGAAGTCGATTATATGCGATTCTGGATACAATTTTACATTATAGGTGTTATTTCTACTGTTGTAACTAAAATAGGACCAATAATACGACAAAAGAAGAAAAGAAAATAAAAGAAAAATAAGTAGAGGTATAGAAAAGTTATATAGATACAATAAAATATGTAATTCTACCGAAGTCTACCGAATTTTATAAGAAAATGGGAATTTAAATGTTAAAAAAGCTTCAATATAACATGTTTTAGTCGTTTAAAGCCGTTGAAGCTATAATTGTATAATAAAAGGAGCTATGTACATGCAAAAATATTATTTAATAATATATACCTGCACTAAACTGGTGTATTACTGATGAAATACTTTCTAGATCTTTACATTATTGATTGAATTCAAATATAAAAATAATAGCTAGAATTGCGATTATATTTTTATAAAAGGAGATGTTGCATATACTTCAAACTAGTGCATATATGATAATGAAGTTGATTATATGCGATTCTGGATACAATTTTACATAATAGGTGTTATTTCTACTGTTGTAGGTATAGAAAAGTTATATAAATAAAATAAAATATGTAATTCTACATATACACCTGCACTAAACTGGTGTATCATTGATGAAATACTTTCTAGATCTTTACTTTATTGATTGAATTCAAATATATATATATATATATATATATATATATATATATATATATATATATATGCAAAAGCCGTTCAGCACTTTAAACATTAACCATATCATATGAGAAGCGGTAGAAATATTGCAGGCAACTGTTTCTATGGCGTAATGGTTAAAGCATTCAGCTAACATGTGGACGTCGCGGGTTCGATTTCCGCTGGGGTTAAAGACTTTTTGTTGTTGTTCTACTTTGGTTAGAAGATTTGTCAAATAACCTAGGCTAGGTAGCGGACCCCGGGGCCTGAAGCGTTCCTTACTTTCAATCATTGTTCCTTTATTCCTATTTTTCCTCATACGGGTTGCATTTTTACTTGGCCGAGTCATTATAATACTAAATAAAATAACTGCGTAAATTATTCAATAAATATCTAACACTAAATAGAAAAAAATAAAATATGTTTAACAAAAAAATTGAACCAAATTCAAAAAATAAATAATAACTCCCTAAAAATTAGAAAATACTCAAACTTGAATAACACGCAAAAAAAACGTTTTAAAATAAAATATGTACATAATAATCGTTGTAGTAACTAAATAAAAATAAACAAAAGTTTCATTTAATCTACTACACGTATCTTATATTCTACTATATACACACAATTTAGCTTAATACCTACCTAAACCTGTTTATCTATTTACAATATTACTTTAACTACTACCAACTGATCAGTTTGAAGTCAGTGCCAAACCCAAACAATACAAGTAGTGTTGGGAACTATCGACTGAAATCGAATACCGACTGTTTAGTAATTGACTAGTTTTTACTATCGACTGTTTCAGTCGCTATTTTCGGTCCGACTGATTCTATTACTATTTACTATGGACTGTTTCAGTGGTGTACTTTTAGTTACTATTTTTGGTCCCACTAGTTTCATTCGACTGATTTTTAACGTTCTGGCTCTGTCGTCCTAGCCGCAACCTTGACAAAAATGTACCCAATTTTTGCTTACATAGAATTATACGTAATATATATAGTTTTACGATTTTTTTGGTAGTTTGCTTGTAAATAACAATATATTGTAAATTAATAAAGCAGCATTTTAGAACGATTTTTTTCAAGATTGTTAATGTAATAGGGTAAAAAGATTAAAATTGGGAATGATAAATAGTAAAATACAAAAATATAGTTTTTATGGCAATAATAGGTAATATTTCGATTATTCTCCTAATAAACATATTTCCGTTCAATAATAAATAAAGCATTTACTTATTTAAAAAAGCTCTAGTAGTTATTGTGCAATCATTTTTAATTATTTCATGAATTAGTTTTTTTCTATGATTAGATATATATTTATTTTTTTTAGAATTTATGGTTATTGTACTTCTTTAGTTTTTAGGTTTTGTTTAAGTTCTATTGTTGTATTATTGTCGTCTATATTAATTAAAAATAGTAATTAACATATTAAAATACGATAAAACATTTGTAGGGTAGTATTACATTTAGAAAGAAACTATTTAAATACTAATACTTCAATCATTTTTACAGATCCACAGAACATTCAAATATAACTAATATAAATAATTATATAACTAATTCTACTTCGTTTAAAATAATGTTGTTAATTGTAAGTTAATAATATTCAGTAATTACTTTTCTCCTTTTCTATTTTAAAGTTAGTACGTGAAGGAATATGTACATCACAGTCTCGCTTATACTACCGTTGGAAAATATCAGGACATATAAAATTAACTGCTCGAAGAAATTATCTCCGTCCTTTCCTCTCTCACAATTTATACAGAAAAGGGTTCGTACATCTTCGTCTGACATCACGAATTGAAAAAAACCGAAAATAGTAATTACTATTTTCAGTCGCTAGTTTTTTGACTGTTTCGATTATTTTCAGTCGATTGTTCCCAACGCCAAATATAAGTATAATAATATAATTTTGTGTCATATACTTCAAACTGATCAGTTCGTAGTAGTTAAAATAATATTGTAAATAGATAAATAGGTTTAGGTATGTATTAAGCTAAATTGTGTGTATGTAGTAGAATATAAAATACTTGTAGCAGATATGTTAAATAAGGCTTTTGTTTAATGTTTACTTAATTATTACAACGAATATTATGTACATACTTTATTTTGAAACGTTTTTTTTTGTGTTAAAGATTTAAGTTTGATTATTTTCTAATTTGTAGTGAGTTCCTTATTTATTTTTTGAAGTAATTACTATTTTCAGTGGCTAGTTTTTTGACTATCGACTGTTTCGACTGTTTTCAGTTGATTGTTCCCAATGCTAAATATAAGTATAATAAAATAATTTTGTGTCATATACTTCAAACTGATCAGTTCGTAGTAGTTAAAATAATATTGTAAATAAATAAATAGGTTTAGGCATGTATTAAGCTAAATTGTGTAGTGGAATATAAAATACGTGTAGCAGATATGTTAAATAAGGCTTTTCTTTAATGTTTACTTAATTATTACAACGAATATTGGGTACATACTTTATTTTGAAACGTTTTTTTTGTGTTAAAGATTTAAGTTTGATTATTTTCTAATTTGTAGTGAGTTCCTTATTTATTTTTTGAAGTAATTATTATTTTCAGTGGCTAGTTTTTTGACTATCGACTGTTTCGACGGTTTTCAGTCGATTGTTCCCAATACTAAATATAAGTATAATAAAATAATTTTGTGTCATATACTTCAAACTGATCAGTTCGTAGTAGTTAAAATAATATTGTAAATAGATAAATAGGTTTAGGTATGTATTAAGCTAAATTGTGTAATGGAATATAAAATACGTGTAGCAGATATGTTAAATAAGGCTTTTGTTTAATGTTTACTTAATTATTACAACGAATATTATGTACATACTTTATTTTGAAACGTTTTTTTTTGTGTTAAAGATTTAAGTTTGATTATTTTCTAATTTGTAGTGAGTTCCTTATTTATTTTTTGAAGCCGATTCCATTTTTTCATTGAAAATATATTTTAATCAATTCTATTCAAATATTAATGCGAAAAAGCTGGATTTATGAGGCCAAACTAACGCAGATCATCATCACCGTCATCGCTGCACAATACCGTTTTATTTTCGGATCGGATAATGTCATAGCCCGTTCCTTCGAGGTAAAAATGTGCCGATTCTTCTTCAGTCGTTTACCTCGCAACACGGAGAGGACCGGCAAATCGCTAGTTGCGTAATCAATGCGTGTTTTTTTCATCTATCCGCGTCTCGCTCACTCTCCGGCCAGACCGACTGCTTCGCCGTCTCGCACACGGCCGGCGTCCGCTTTTGCACGTTCGGGCGATGCGAGCCATCGGCCAGCGCCAAGTGGCGAACGATCCCGCTTTCGTTCGACCAGTTCTATGGAAAAACACGAATTTATTGTCGATTTTTTTAATTCCTACGTTTTTTGGGACGTCTTGATGAGGTCTGAGGAGAATTTCTAACGAGTCTATATTGAATTTCTCTGTTAAAACTATTTTTGCACAGATAAATCGATGCTACTTTACTTATTTCGTTTTAAATAAATGTTTAAAAAAGATACCTTGTGTAAAAAAGGAGATATAATGATTTAGTTGAGAGATAATCATATTTTACAAAATTATATGTATAATTTTGCACAGTTACTAGCATTTCTGCTACTGTAACTTCCTCAGATGATAACCTACAAAAAACTACTACAAAAACGTACATTTTGACGACGAAAATAATAAAATAGCCTTACTGCAATTCAGATGAAAAATCTTACATATTTTTATTACTAAAGAGTTACAAATTACATAATTACATCCATATCTGAATTATTTCTCCATATTCCAGTGATAAGTGAGTAACTAAAGACAAATACATTATTTATTCTTAATTTATATGATTTCTATTTTTTTGGGACGTCTTGATGGATTCTAAGGATAATCTCTAGCAAGGCTACATTAAATTTCTCTATTAAAACTATTTTTGCACAGATAAATCGATGCAATTTTACTTACTTCGTTATAAATAAATGTTTGAAGAAGATATAATGACTTATTCGAGAAATAATTGTATTTTATACAATTATATGTATAGTTTTGCAAAGTGACTAACATTACAACTACTGTAACTTCACTTGACAGAAAGATATAACGAAAATGACACAAAAACATATATTTTGAAGACCAAAATTCAAAAACATCTTACTCTAAAATCACACACCTTACCAATACCTTGCGTTACTGAATAGTTAGAAAGTTACTTAAATTAATGCATATGAGAGTAATTTCTCTATATCCCAGTAATGAACGAGCAATTAAAGAGATATTTTTATAATTTTATATAATCAGTGGCATTTTCGGTACAGCAACTTCATATTAATCACAAAATAGTACATACATATGGTGAGTAGTAGTTCTATATATGATGAGAGCAATTGAACGAAATTTTGTTGCAAAAAGAACAAGCAAAATCATCTTCTTACGTGCCAAAGCTTTACCACACGTTGCAAAAGTTAGCTCCAATGGGAATTTGTACCGTACCAACCGAACGTACACTCCATACTTCAGATTACCACTCGTTGAGATCGATGGAGAATGACCGGACTGGCACATGGCCTGCATATGCTGAACAATGCGTGAAAATGGATGGATAATTGGAAGGCTATTAAACCAACACCGCTTCATCTATACAGTATCGGCATGTTTCGAGAAAAACCATAGAAAATGATGAAAAACCCTTCAAAATTCAATTTTCATCAATAAACGAATGTTTAAAGTGAGAAAACCGTTCAGTACATGTACAAGAATCTACAACATAGATCAATGCAAACAACTGCCATTCATTAGAGGAAAATAAAAGAGCAAAGAGCGACCGAACGAGGGGGAGTGAGGAGAGAGCGGAGGGGGTAGACGAGGGACGAAGGACCGTCGTAAACCAGAAGCAACCGAACGTTTCGGAGGTGGCAAGGAAAATATACAAAAGGCGAAAACCATTTGGGAGCGACGAATTTACATAATTCGGCAATTTTCTGGTTCAGCAGCGGACCGACAGATCCAAATTTATTAACTAATTCCGATGGAGATAGGCGCGGGCGACGAGGAAGGGGGAGGGGGAGTTGTAGAGCGGGGGAAATGAGGACGGCACGGGTCCTTAAGTAGGCGGCGGGTAGTTCTGATAAGATCAATTTGTGGGGCGGTTTATTATCTGCGTTTTATACCTTTTGTATTGCTCATCGAATATATATACCGAAAAGTTATTACTGGTTTTTCTAACAGATGTCACTAGGCTGAAGTATCGAATGTTCTTATTTTACACATGTCATCGAGCTTCAAAGCTATATATGTCAAATTTTGTGAAAGTAACACCGTCATGCATTGATACCTCTTTGAAAATGTCAAATTTCGTGTCTGAAAACTCGACTAAATCGCATTTGCCGAAAGTTTTAGTTTTTTTACTTCAATTTGTTGAAAAAGGCGATTGACAGTAATCGAACGCTGTATGAAACTTATGGTATCTATAATCCATCGATTTCAACATGTGATTACTAGCCTCGACGTTTTAAAAGTGGTGATTTTGACATCGAAGACAAAGAGCGTTCTCAACGGCCATTAAAAAATGATTACGAGGATTCGAGGGTATTACAAGAATATGCGGAATTGTTGAGAGTAACACGATAAACGATTTCCAATCACTTGAAGAACATGGAAATGATGCAAAAGCTTCCAAAAGTCAAGAGACGCTGAAAGGCGTTCCGTCAAATGTGATATTGTTATTGGCGATGAAAAGTGGACCCATTACAATAGTCCAAACGGAAAGAATTATGGAGAACAACAGATCATGAATCATCACCAACGGTAAAGCCGAATATCCATGAGGTCCAAGCTAATGTTCGCTATTTGTTGGGGTCACCTATGAAATATGAGCTACTAAAACCTAATGAAACCATCAATGGGGATCACCATCGAGTACAATTGATGCGTTTGAGCCAAGCACTACGCGAAAAACGACAAGAATACGAGCAAAGACACAACAATTCTTCAGCATTACAACGCTCGACCACATGTTGCAAAACTGGTGTAAACATACTCGGAAACCCACAAAACCGTTCTTTCGAGATGGAATACGTAAATTTCTTGGAAAAAAGTAGCGGATATCGATGGACAGTACTTTGAATAAAAAATATTGTACCAATAAAGCTTCAAATAAAAAAAAAACCTTTTACTAGACCAAAGTGTGTCTCACCTGGCATATTTCTCGTAAGTAGTGAGTAAATCCTCCAATAGTTGAAAAGATAACTACCTCATAAAACACTAATCCAGTTCTTGACACTACGAAATATTTTTTTAACTAAGAACATTTAAAACACACTTTAGTTTTTTTGTTTACAAGTACCAACGCTGACAAAATATATACATCATATACAAAAGACGATTTTACCGCAACAGACAAGTCCAACGCAAAATATATCAACCATCTCGAACACTTTACGAAGTAGAATTCAAAAACGAAAAGAAATATAATATATGTGGTATTGAAAATAGATCTCTCGTTCTCTCTCTTTCTGTCGTTCTCTGTTACTCGACTGTGCACCCGGAAAAGTGCATTTATTCGTTATGATCAACAATGGACTTCATTCACCACCGTCCATTGTTTATACGCAGTGCAGGCAAGGCAGCCTTTCGAGATTTTAATTGAAATGGACCAACAAATGGCGGCGTTGCCAGCTGTTGTTGTCGGCGATTTATGTTGGCGCGCTGGTGAAATAATCACCGGTCTCTTCTGGAGAGCCGATCGGTATTTTTTATTTGCAGCGTTGTGCCATAGTCGTCGCTGATGGAACGCCATTAATTTTCAAGATAAACTACGCTTAACTGCAAAAAAAATCAATCCTAGATCCTTCGATAGAAAAAAGCTTCTTTTAAAGGCAATATGTAATTTCGTAAATGTTGAAAAGATTGGAAATAAAATTCCAAATAAAAATATTCGAATAATATTTTTAAGGGTATATTATTAAGGGGTTAAGGTTTGAAAATATGAAAAAAATCGATATTTCCTAATTTTTAGAGTAGAATGCTTCCTTAAAAATTCATTTTTGGATTTATTAACAAGCATTCAACAATTTACCAGGTTCACAGTATAACAGATGTTATTGAAAAAGCCTACAAAAAATGTTCTAAAACAAAACAAACTATTAAAATCGTACCTTACATCCAGAATGTTTAGAGTCAAACAAGAAGAAGCTTACTCTACAATAAAAGAAGCTAAAACAGGTGTACCACAAGGAAGTGCACTGGGACCAATGCTTTATCTATTTTACACTTGTGATATACTACAAATGGATAATACAAATATTACAATGGCTACATTTGCTGATGATACTGCGATTATAGCTGTCGGAGACAATAGTAAAGAAGCCTCACGAAAATTACAACCTACAAACAGACCGTACAACCGCCAATAACATTAAATAATACTATCATTGCATATAGCAACAACGCTAAATATCTCGGAATGAATCTTAATGCAAAACTTCGCTGGAAGGAGCATATAAAGAAGAAAAGAAAAAAACTGGAATTGAAATATAGGAAAATGTACTGCCTAATTGGAAGAAAATCACAATTATCAGTACATAATAAATTGCTATTATATAAGAAAATACTGAAACCTATATGGACACACGGAGTTCAATTATGGGGATATTCTGCAAAGAGTAAGATAAATAAAATACAAATTTTTCAGAACAAAATCCTGAGAGGTATTGTGGGCGCACCTAAATACTATAGGACTGATTACCTACATCGAGACCTTCACATACCCACAGTCAGTCAAGAAATCAAAAGAATTGCAAAGAGGCATGAGGAAAGACTCCATTCTCATGAGAATATTGAAGTATTGCAGCTTTTGGATACCACCAGAACAGGACACATACTCAAAAGAATCAAACCATCTGATCTTGTGTAGTGTTGTGTACAGAAGTGCATATAATAAAAAATACACCAGTGAAATGTATAAACATTATTTCACCAGAGACTGAGATAGGGCCGATGGGTCCTCCTAGTTATATACCTAGATTTAGGTTATCATAAGGACGAATTGTATGTTAGTCGGAAACGACTAGTAGCAATATAATAATTAAATAATTAAATGTATTTATTTATATATACTTCTATATTGAATTAGAGCTACGACCGAACAAAAATAAAGGAGATAGATTTTCATAAAAGAGAGATACCGTATCCTGTATCGCTAAATTATACTATAAAGTCGGGTATAAACCGAAAAACCTTCCCCGGCCCTTCGTTATTCGCATCCCCCGGGCGCGAAACCACCCCCGAAACTCGCCGGAGATTTCTTTGTTTCGTCTCGACCGTTTCAGCGACATAAAACTACACCAACCAGGATCGATAAGCTGCCGGGGCACTAAAAAATGCGAGTGCTAAATGTCACCCGGACCTCGCCTTTTGCCTTTGTCGTCTGGATTTTAAACAAACACCCACGACGTTTTTAGTTCCTATGCAAATAAGTCCCGGTTCCATGTTTTTTCTCGCGTTTTCTACATGCACGTTCTAGTTTCCTGACCTGTGAAGCTGTGCGCGCTGTGACATGACAAAATATTTTATTTGTTAAAATTATCGTTTTTAGTTATGTAAGAAAAAAAACAGAGCAGATCTGAACCAAAATTGATGAAATGTACTAAGGCGAAAACTTCCAGCTAACCAGCTGGTAGATACCGCCAAGTTTCTATGAAAATGGAACCCAGTTCCAGGTTTCCACGGTTTTTCTATCTGTACGTTTTACTTTCCTAACCTGTGAAGCTATTCGAACCAAAAAATTACAGTTTATTTATCATTATTTTTGGGAACATCATGTAAGAAAAAAAAACAGAGCAGATCTGAATCAAAATTGAAGAAATGTACCAAGGCGAAATCTTGGAAGATACCGCCAAAGTTTCTATGAAAATGGAACCTAATTCCAGGTTTCCACGGTTTTTCTATCTGTACGTTTTACTTTCCTAGCATGTGAAGCTATTCGAACCAAGAAATTACAGTTTATTTATCATTATTTTTGGGAACATCATGTAAGAAAAAAAAACAGAGCAGATCTGAACCAAAATTGATGAAATGTACTAAGACGAAGTGTTCCAGCTAATCAACTGGAAGATACCGCCAAAGTTTCTATGAAAATGGAACCTAATTCCAGGTTTCCACGGTTTTTCTATTTGTACGTTTTACTTTCCTAACCTGTGAAACTATTCGAACCAAAAAATTACAGTTTATTTATCATTATTTTTGGGAACATCATGTAAGAAAAAAAAAACAGAGCAGATCTGAATCAAAATTGAAGAAATGTACCAAGGCGAAATCTTCCAGCTAACCAGCTGGAAGATACCGCCAAAGTTTCTATGAAAATGGAACCTAATTCCAGGTTTCCACGGTTTTTCTATCTGTACGTTTTACTTTCCTAGCATGTGAAGCTATTCGAACCAAGAAATTACAGTTTATTTATCATTATTTTTGGGAACATCATGTAAGAAAAAAAAACAGAGCAGGTCTGAATCACAAACAAAGAAATACAGTGGTTATTTGGAAGATGCCTCCAGAGTACATGTAAAGAAAATGTGCGTTCTGGTTTCCTGACCTGCCAAACTAATCGAACTGTAACACGAAAAATGACAGTTTATTTGTTGATATCATCATCTTTGGGAACATCACGCAAGACAAAAAAACAGAGCAGGTCTGAATCACAAACAAAGAAATACAGTGGTTATTTGGAAGATGCCTCCAGAGTACATGTAAAGAAAATGTGCGTTCTGGTTTCCTGACCTGCCAAGCTAATCGAACTGTAACACGAAAAATGACAGTTTATTTGTTGATATCATCATCTTTGGGAACATCACGCAAGACAAAAAAACAGAGCAGGTCTGAATCACAAACAAAGAAATACAGTGGTTATTTGGAAGATGCCTCCAGACTACATGTAAAGAAAATGTGCATTCTGGTTTCCTGACCTGCCAAACTAATCGAACTGTAACACGAAAAATGACAGTTTATTTGTTGATATCATCATCTTTGGGAACATCACGCAAGACAAAAAAACAGAGCAAGTCTGAATCACAAACAAAGAAATACAGTGGTTATTTGGAAGATGCCTCCAGAGTACATGTAAAGAAATTCCAGGGTTTTCCCCGCTTTTTCTATATGTGCGTTCTGGTTTCCTGACCTGCCAAGCTAATCGAACTGTAACACGAAAAATGACAGTTTATTTGTTGATATCATCATCTTTGGGAACATCACGCAAGACAAAAAAACAGAGCAGGTCTGAATCACAAACAAAGAAATACAGTGGTTATTTGGAAGATGCCTCCAGACTACATGTAAAGAAATTCCAGGGTTTTCCCCGCTTTTTCTATATGTGCATTCTGGTTTCCTGACCTGCCAAACTAATCGAACTGTAACACGAAAAATGACAGTTTATTTGTTGATATCATCATCTTTGGGAACATCACGCAAGACAAAAAAACAGAGCAAGTCTGAATCACAAACAAAGAAATACAGTGGTTATTTGGAAGATGCTTCAGAGTACATGTAAAGAAAGGGTTTTCCCCGCTTTTTCTATATGTGCGTTCTGGTTTCCTGACCTGCCAAGCTAATCGAACTGTAACACGAAAAATGACAGTTTATTTGTTGATATCATCATCTTTGGGAACATCACGCAAGACAAAAAAACAGAGCAGGTCTGAATCACAAACAAAAAAATACAGTGGTTATTTGGACGATGCCTCCAGAGTACATGTAAAGAAAATGTGCGTTCTGGTTTCCTGACCTGCCAAGCTAATCGAACTGTAACACGAAAAATGACAGTTTATTTGTTGATATCATCATCTTTGGGAACATCACGCAAGACAAAAAAACAGAGCAAGTCTGAATCACAAACAAAGAAATACAGTGGTTATTTGGAAGATGCCTCCAGAGTACATGTAAAGAAAATGTGCGTTCTGGTTTCCTGACCTGCCAAGCTAATCGAACTGTAACACGAAAAATGACAGTTTATTTGTTGATATCATCATCTTTGGGAACATCACGCAAGACAAAAAAAACAGAGCAAATCTGAATTTAAAAAAATAAAGAAATGTACTCGTTAGCTAGAAGATACCCCCAACGTTTCTATGTAAATGAGTCCCAGTTCCAGTGTTTTCGCCACTTTTTCTATATGTACGTTCTATTTTCCTGACCTGCGAAGCTATTCGACCTGTGACACAAAGAAGGGCAGTTTATGTGTTGATATCATCATTTTTGGGAACATCACGCAAGACAAAAAAACAGAGCAAATCTGAATTTAAAAAAATAAAGAAATGTACTCGTTAGCTAGAAGATACCCCCAACGTTTCTATGTAAATGAGTCCCAGTTCCAGGGTTTTCCCCGCTTTTTCTATATATATGTTCAATTTTACTGACCTGCGAAGCTATTCGACCTGTGACAAAAAGAAGGGCAGTTTATGTGTTGATATCATCATCTTTGGGAACATCACGCAACACAAAAAAACAGAGCAAATCTGAATTTAAAAAAATAAAGAAATGTACTCGTTAGCTAGAAGATACCCCCAAAGTTTCTATGTAAATGAGTTCCAGTTCCAGGGTTTTCCCAGCTTTTTCTATATATACGTTCTATTTTCCTGACCTGCGAAGCTATTCGACCTGTGACACAAATAAGGGCAGTTTATGTGTTGATATCATCATTTTTGGGAACATTACGTTACACAAAAAGAACAAATTAGGCTCATAATCAAAGAGCTGTACTTGTTAGTCGGGAGATACCCCAACTTTATTTAAAATCAAACAGATTGGTTTGGTACCATATGGTAATGTAGGGAATGAGTATTGAGAAGCAATATGAGCATATGAGAGGCATTGAATATATCTAAAAAAATAATACAAAAGGAAGTATACTGTTCAATTATGAAGCACATTACATCAAACCGAGCAGAAATTAGACGCAGCCAAGACAAAATTCTTCACTTAACTACTAATGGTCACATGAGCAACGCAAAACTACATGATGACCTTGAAATGAAATGGATCTACGAAATTATCCAAGAGTTAGCTATCAACATGAAATATTAATCTCTATTTTAATCTATTTTTGAGTTAATGTTAACATGCCAAACTAGTTTAACTATCATACCAAATAATACTAAAACACATTTTCTTACTCACGGTATCGAATAAAATCAATTCTGCTCAAAACTATCTAACTCCTATTTTAAAAATATATGTTAATCTTTTTGATGTATTAAAAATAAGATCCATCTATTTCCGTGTGGATTAGTAATGTGATAATGATGCCAAAAGGTAAATACGAACTTGCTGTCGCTGGTGTCATAGTTGCCGCGTTGCCGGATATCTTAAAAGGACGAGTTCTTGGTGTAATAACTGTGGATGGTGACTGGATCGAATGGTGGTTTTTATTTACGGTCTGCCAATGTAGTGATATAACAATTTCCGTCCCGATGTTGCCAATAGGCGTCGGATCGATTTTTATAGCTTACATGTGGTTCGGTGCGCGATTATATCGAGAGTTTCCTGCTGGCCGCCGATCCGACTTGGCAACGCCGGTTGTAGTTTATATCGAGACTAGACTAGGTGGCTATGTCGGCTGACTGACTGCTTTTCAGATCCAAAATAGAAATTGCCAATGGTCACTCGGCCATAACGATACCACGTGACAAAGAAATTCTCAGGTGGTTCGAAAACCACGAGAAAATAAAGCGAAAGAATAAAAAATAACGAAGGTGATTGTTCGTCTCCTTGTTTTGGTGTTTTTTTTTTCGAAAATTGCATCTCCTGTGAGCGACTGTTGGACCTATATGTATATGTTTTTGTTGTTGGTTTGGTTCGCGGACTTATCAGGATGGTACTATAATAATATGGTTTGTACAGTTATTTAAAAATATTTTTAACAAAAAAATTTAACCGATTTCCAAAAATATATAAGAAACTCACCAAAAAGTAAAAAATAATCAAACTTAGATTTTTAACACAAAAAAAAATTTTAAACCAAAATACGTACATAATAACTGTTGTTATAACTAAATAAAAATAAATAAAAAACTTATTTAACCTACTACAACCTTTTTCTACTACACGTATTTTATATTCAAGTATATAGACACAATTTAGCTTAATACCTACCTAAACCTATTTGTCTATTTACAATATTATTTTAACTACTTCCCACTGATGACTATGAAGTCGGTGCTGAGCAACAAATAAGGTTTGTTTTGTTCATAATTTAATTTTGTGTAGATGTCACAAAATTATATTATTATTTTTGTATTGTTTGGGTTCGGAACCGACTTCAAAGTGTTTTACTTTTTTACTTTATTTGAAGAAAAAGACGACATTCATGATGATGACAAAACGACCTTCTTCGAATATTGTGTGAAGATTATGACATTTTCCGATACCATTATTGTAGTACGATTTGACTTTGTCTTGGTGAAGCAACTCTTTATTTTTCTTCAAATGCGGTCGTTTTTCGGCGATTTCGTTCTTCAAACGGCCCAATGACACTATGTAATAGTCGCTGTTGATGGTCCTTCCTTTTTCAAAATCAATTTTCTCCCTTAGTCAATGAAAATTATTCCATGCGCCAGCCGACTGTTGCGTTTTCCCACGCTTTGGAGCAGGTTTATCATGTGCAGTCCACTCGGATAACTGTCGATTGGACTTCGGAGTGAAATGATGAAGCTATGTTTCTTCCATTGCCATATATCGATGCAAAAAATCGGGTTTATTACGCTTGATTATCTTCAAACACTGCTCCGAATCATCAACTCGTTCTTGTTTTTGGTCAAAAGTGAGCTCGCGCGGCGCCCACTTTGCACAGAGCTTTCTCATACCCAAATATTCGTGAATGATATGATGTATACGTTCAGTTGATATCTTTAGAGTGTCTGTTATTTTATTCAATTTCAATTTACGGTCATTCAAAATCATTTTGTGCATTTTTTAAATGTTTTCGTCGGTAACAGCCTCTTTTGGGCGTCCCCTCCGTTCACCGTCTTCGGTGCTCATTTCACCACGTCTTGACTTAGCATACCTATCCTTGATGGTCGATTTTCCTGGGACAGTAAAAAGCAATAATTTACCAACACGCGAAATTCCTTTAGCTATATTTTATCTTATATCTATATTTTAAAGTTGCTTCACACAAAATGCTATAATTCACAAACTAATTATCCGACAGCTATCAAATTTATACACGCATCTTTTGAGGGAGTTAGGGCTAACTAAAAACATATGGATTTAATTCTAGTACCGCCATCTATGTGTCAGGCCGGGGACTTTTCAATAATTGTTTATTAATGTATTCAGAATTAATGTGTTGATAAATGTTGATCTCCATATTGATAATGATCTACTACGAACACAATTAGTCGAGAGAAGGACAAGACATGCAATTTTCGATATAATGGTAACGATCTAAAAAACTAGCATCCTCAGAGATCTTATCGTACAGTAACTGCCTCAGCTCGACGTTACAACTCGTCCACGACCCAGCGCAAGAGGCAAATTGGTGATGGTGCTTGCACATAACGAGAACAAAACGGACGAATGAAAAAAACCGAGCGGGGGAAAGAGAGGGGGGGGGGGAGGTGGAGACTGAACAGGGAGCATGGAATAGGTCGAGACAAAGCTATCTCAAACGACATCGGCTCTCCTAGCCAACGGTCCAAAACAGTTTTCTGCTCGAGCTGGCGTCACCGCCGCGTACAACAAACAAAGCGCTCGCGGTCGCCTCCATCCTTTATCCACATTTGTTACGAAATTATGACGGGGAAAGGTCGAGATGACACCAGATACCGGCCGTATTTACGAGCGACTGTCGCGAATGAAACCACCGAAACCGAGTTGAGTCTCGGCGAAGACGGAAAGAACCGCCACGCAAACGGCAGCAGATCGCTATCGGCTAGCGTTGGGAACTATCGAGTGAAAATGGTAGAAACAGTCAATAGTCGATAGTCAAAAAACTAGCTACTGAAAATAGTAATTGCTAATTCAGTCAAATGCACACTTCGACTATTTTTCTATTCGTAATGACAGACGCAGATGTAACACGTTAATTGAAAAGTCCCCGGCCTACCATAGTAAAACACATTTTTTTTGGCAAAATTAGTTTTTTTTATTCAACATAATTCCTTTCAAGGGTGATACACTGATTATAGCGACCCTCCAACTTTTCGATATCATTTTTGTAGAACGATCTGTCCTTTGCTTCAAAATAGGCCTCAGTTTCGTCGATCACTGCTTCATTCGACGAAAATTTCTTCCCAGCGAGCATTCTTTTGAGATCTGAGAACAAGAAATAGTCGCTGGGGGCCAGATCTGGAGAATACGGTGGATGAGGAAGCAATTCGAAGCCCAATTCGTGATTATTGTCATTATTTTCACCGACTTGTGACACGGTGCACTGCTTTGGTGAGATACAACTTTCTTTTTCTTCAAATGTTTTTCGGCGACTTCGTTCGTCAAATGGTTCAATAACACTATGTAATAGTCGCTGTTGATGGCCCTTACTTTTTCAAGGTAGTCAATGAAAATTATTCAATGCGCATCCCAAAATACAGACGCCATAACCCTGCCAGCCGACTGACGTTTTCCCATGCTTTGGAGCGGGTTCATCGGGTACAGTCCACTCGGATGACTGTAGACAGTCGATGTCATCCATTGTCACATATCGACGTAAAAACTCGGATTTATTACGCTTGATCATATTCAAACACTGCTCCGAATCATCAACTCGTTGTTGTTTTTGGTCAAAAGTGAGTTCGCGCGGCACCCACTTTACACGGAGCTTTCTCATACCGAAATATTCGTGAATGATATGATGTACACGTTCAGCTGATATCTTCAGAGTGTCTGCTATTTCATTCAATTTTAAGTTATGGTAATTCAAAATCATTTTGTGGATTTTCTAAATGTTTTCGTCGGTAACAACCTCTTTTGGGTGGGTCCTTGATGGTTGATTTTCCTGGGTCCGTAAACTCGGCAGCAAGCCAAGTTTTTGCTTCAACTGTATTTTTTCCCTTCAATTTTATAAACACGCGAAATTCCTTTTTTTCACAATAACAATAGTTGCTTCACACAAAATGCTATAATTCACAAAGTACTGATCCGACAGCTGTCAAATTTATACACGCATCTTTTGAGGGTGAGGGTAATTAAAAAAAATGGATTTACTTCTAGTAGCGCCATCTATATATCAGGTCAGGGGTTTTTCAATTGTCCTGTTGCAAAACAGTGCTAAAATTTTGTATATCTCAGAATTATTATTTTTCTATTTTAAAGTGAATAAACCAAAAGTCAATGTTATAGAGCTTTAGTATTTTGAATATTAATATAAAGTTTATTAATTTCTAATTTCCAACAAAAACACATTTCCACATATTTATAAAAAGAGTTATTTTGATTCTATATCTCAACTACAATAAGTCGTACAAAAATTATAATACTACCGTTCGATTCGGCGTAAATTTCTTTATAATTCTCGTAATTTTCATTAGCCTGTGGTCAATTAAGCGGGAAAGACAACAGAATATACGAAAATGGCAAAAAATCCCAAATTTTCACGACTATATATATGGAAAAAATGCCAAAAAAATATTATCACTCAGGTCAAGATAATGTCCTCAAAATGCATGTATTTCAGGGTGAATAAACCGAAAATCCATGTTAAGTGGCCTTAGAATTTGTAATTTTTAAGATACACAACATAAACACATTTCCACATATTTATAAAAAGAGTTATTTTGATTCTATATCTCAACTACAATAAGTTGTACAAAAATTATAATACCACCAGTCGATTCGACGTAAAATTCTTTATAATTCTCCTAATTTTCATTAGTCTGTGGTCAATTAAGCGGGAAAGACAACAGAATATACGAAAATGGCAAAAAATCGCAAATTTTCACGACTATATATATGGAAAAAATGCCAAAAAATATTATCTCTCGGATCAAGATAATGTCCTCAAAATACATGTATTTCAGGGTGAATAAACCGAAAATCCATGTTATATGGCCTTAGAATTTGTAATTTTTAAGATACGTAACATAAACACATTTCCACATATTTATAAAAAGAGTTATTTTGATTCTATATCTCAACTACAATAAGTTGTACAAAAATTATAATACCACCAGTCGATTCGACGTAAAATTCTTTATAATTCTCCTAATTTTCATTAGTCTGTGGTCAATTAAGCGGGAAAGACAACAGAATATACGAAAATGGCAAAAAATCGCAAATTTTCACGACTATATATATGGAAAAAATGCCAAAAAAATATTATCACTCAGCTCAAGATAATGTCCTCAAAATACATGTATTTCAGGGTGAATAAACCGAAAATCCATGTTATTTGGCCTTAGAATTTGTAATTTTTAAGATACATAACATAAACACATTTCCACATATTTATAAAAAGAGTTATTTTGATTCTATATCTCAACTACAATAAGTTGTACAAAAATTATAATACCACCAGTCGATTCGACGTAAAATTCTTTATAATTCTCCTAATTTTCATTAGTCTGTGGTCAATTAAGCGGGAAAGACAACAGAATATACGAAAATGGCAAAAAATCCCAAATTTTCACGACTATATATATGGAAAAAATGCCAAAAAATATTATCTCTCGGATCAAGATAATGTCCCCAAAATACATGTATTTCAGGGTGAATAAACCGAAAATCCATGTTATATGGCCTTAGAATTTGTAATTTTTAAGATACATAACATAAACACATTTCCACATATTTATAAAAAGAGTTATTTTGATTCTATATCTCAACTACAATAAGTTGTACAAAAATTATAATACCACCAGTCGATTCGGCGTAAATTTCTTTATAATTCCCGTAATTTTCATTAGTCTGTGGTCAATTAAGCGGGAAAGACAACAGAATATACGAAAATGGCAAAAAATCCCAAATTTTCACGACTATATATATGGAAAAAATGCCAAAAAATATTATCTCTCGGATCAAGATAATGTCCCCAAAATACATGTATTTCAGGGTGAATAAACCGAAAATCCATGTTATATGGCTTTAGAATTTGTAATTTTTAAGATACGTAACATAAACACATTTCCACATATGTATAAAAAGAGTTATTTTGATTCTATATCTCAACTACAATAAGTCGTACAAAAATTATAATACTACCGTTCGATTCGGCGTAAATTTCTTTATAATTCCCGTAATTTTCATTAGCCTGTGGTCAATTAAGCGGGAAAGACAACAGAATATACGAAAATGGCAAAAAATCGCAAATTTTCACGACTATATATATGGAAAAAATGCCAAAAAATATTATCTCTCGGATCAAGATAATGTCCTCAAAATACATGTATTTCAGGGTGAATAAACCGAAAATTCATGTTATATGGCCTTAGAATTTGTAATTTTTAAGATACATAACATAAACACATTTCCACATATTTATAAAAAGAGTTATCTTGATTGTATATCTCAACTACAATAAGTTGTACAAAAATTATAATACCACCAGTCGATTCGACGTAAAATTCTTTATAATTTTCGTAATTTCCATTAGTCTGTGGTCAATTGAGCGGGAAAGACAACAGAATATGCGACAATGGCAAAAAATCGTAAATTTTCACGACTATATATATGGAAAAAATGCCAAAAAATATTATCTCTCGGATCAAGATAATGTCCTCAAAATACATGTATTTCAGGGTGAATAAACCGAAAATCCATGTTATATGGCATTAGAATTTGTAATTTTTAAGATACATAACATAAACACATTTCCACATATTTATAAAAAGAGTTATCTTGATTGTATATCTCAACTACAATAAGTTGTACAAAAATTATAATACCACCAGTCGATTCGGCGTAAAATTCTTTATAATTTTCGTAATTTCCATTAGTCTGTGGTCAATTGAGCGGGAAAGACAACAGAATATACGACAATGGCAAAAAATCGCAAATTTTCACGACTATATATATGGAAAAAATGCCAAAAAATATTATCTCTCGGATCAAGATAATGTCCTCAAAATACATGTATTTCAGGGTGAATAAACCGAAAATCCATGTTATATGGCCTTAGAATTTGTAATTTTTAAGATACATAACATAAACACATTTCCACATATTTATAAAAAGAGTTATTTTGATTCTATATCTCAACTACAATAAGTCGTACAAAAATTATAATACTACCGTTCGATTCGGCGTAAATTTCTTTATAATTCCCGTAATTTTCATTAGCCTGTGGTCAATTAAGCGGGAAAGACAACAGAATATACGAAAATGGCAAAAAATCCCAAATTTTCACGACTATATATATGGAAAAAATGCCAAAAAATATTATCTCTCGGATCAAGATAATGTCCCCAAAATACATGTATTTCAGGGTGAATAAACCGAAAATCCATGTTATATGGCCTTAGAATTTGTAATTTTTAAGATACATAACATAAACACATTTCCACATATTTATAAAAAGAGTTATTTTGATTCTATATCTCAACTACAATAAGTCGTACAAAAATTATAATACTACCGTTCGATTCGGCGTAAATTTCTTTATAATTCCCGTAATTTTCATTAGCCTGTGGTCAATTAAGCGGGAAAGACAACAGAATATACGAAAATGGCAAAAAATCGCAAATTTTCACGACTATATATATGGAAAAAATGCCAAAAAATATTATCTCTCGGATCAAGATAATGTCCCCAAAATACATGTATTTCAGGGTGAATAAACCGAAAATCCATGTTATATGGCCTTAGAATTTGTAATTTTTAAGATACATAACATAAACACATTTCCACATATTTATAAAAAGAGTTATTTTGATTCTATATCTCAACTACAATAAGTCGTACAAAAATTATAATACTACCGTTCGATTCGGCGTAAATTTCTTTATAATTCCCGTAATTTTCATTAGCCTGTGGTCAATTAAGCGGGAAAGACAACAGAATATACGAAAATGGCAAAAAATCGCAAATTTTCACGACTATACATATGGAAAAAATGCCAAAAAATATTATCTCTCGGATCAAGATAATGTCCCCAAAATACATGTATTTCAGGGTGAATAAACCGAAAATCCATGTTATATGGCCTTAGAATTTGTAATTTTTAAGATACATAACATAAACACATTTCCACATATGTATAAAAAGAGTTATTTTGATTCTATATCTCAACTACAATAAGTCGTACAAAAATTATAATACTACCGTTCGATTCGGCGTAAATTTCTTTATAATTCTCCTAATTTTCATTAGCCTGTGGTCAATTAAGCGGGAAAGACAACAGAATATACGAAAATGGCAAAAAATCGCAAATTTTCACGACTATATATATGGAAAAAATGCCAAAAAATATTATCTCTCGGATCAAGATAATGTCCTCAAAATACATGTATTTCAGGGTGAATAAACCGAAAATCCATGTTATATGGCCTTAGAATTTGTAATTTTTAAGATACGTAACATAAACACATTTCCACATATTTATAAAAAGAGTTATTTTGATTCTATATCTCAACTACAATAAGTCGTACAAAAATTATAATACTACCGTTCGATTCGGCGTAACTTTCTTTATAATTCCCGTAGTTTTCATTAGCCTGTAGTCAATTAAGCGGGAAAGACAACAGAATATACGAAAATGGCAAAAAATCGCAAATTTTCACGACTATATATATGGAAAAAATGCCAAAAAATATTATCTCTCGGATCAAGATAATGTCCTCAAAATACATGTATTTCAGGGTGAATAAACCGAAAATCCATGTTATATGGCCTTAGAATTTGTAATTTTTAAGATACGTAACATAAACACATTTCCACATATTTATAAAAAGAGTTATTTTGATTCTATATCTCAACTACAATAAGTCGTACAAAAATTATAATACTACCATTCGATTCGACGTAAAATTCTTTATAAGTCCTGCGAATTTCATCAATCTGCTATTCTTCGAACATAAATGACAGCAAAAGTTTCGTATCTGACAAAGAAAGAGAAATAGACTTGGAACAAGAAAAATCGCTTTACAGCGTCCATTGTTACCTACAAGAGAGAAACAGTTTGTTACGCTTTATGTCACAGCAAAACCACGTTTTCCGCGCTCATTAAAACGACCATCTGGGAAGACGAAGATTGTGGACAGTTTCTAGCTGCGCGACCATTTACATAAATTTCAGTTTCGAATTCAACGTCTCACTCGCTTTGTTACGGCGTAATGATTCTGTCGTGGGCCGCTGTCGGTGTAAAAATGACCAAATTTGGTGAAGGTAAGGCCTGACGATCAAGGCCGCTAATCAAGATTACTCGGAATCTCTACCAGATCCTATCGGCCTGGGCCCGTAGGGCTAATAAATCACCACCGTTTATGACCGCGTCTCATTATCTCGGGACGTCGGTGCTTAGACGCATGTAAACTGTCGTTAATTTGGAGAAATCCGCGAGGTTTCGCTATATTTAGCCATTGCCAACCCTTACGGTGGGCTTGGTCACACGGTTTGGTGTTTTTTCAATAATTTTAACTAATTCCTGTGAGATGAGAGAAACATCAATTATTCAATATCAAAAATTCATTTAAAATGTGTATTACTAGGTACCAAAAATACGTATGTCTAACTCAACGTTTCTAATTAAGTTTATATGAAATTAAAAAGAAATAGGCAGCTCATAACTGGACGTTATGTAGTCAACAAAAGAGATTTACAATTATTCAACAGATCGCAGAAATATTCAGGTGATGTTTCAGTCAATATTTATGGTAGTCATTCATTCTAAGCCTGATATATATATATATATATATATATATATATATATATATATATATATATATATATATATATATATATATATATATATATGTGAACCTCACTACAGACACTACATAAGATCACATGATTTGATTAGTTTGTGTCTGTGTCCTACTCTGGTGGTATCCAAAAGTTGCAATACTTCAATATTATCATGAGAATGGAGTCTTTGCTAATGCTCCTGACTGTCCTGACTGACTGTGGGTATCTGAAGGTCTCGATGTAGGTAGTCAGTGCTGTAGTATTTGCGTGCACCCACAGTACCTCTCAGGACTTTGTTCTGAAAAATTTTATTTTATTTATGTTACTCTTTGCAGAACATCCCCATAATAGAACTCCGTATGTCCATATAGGTTTCAATATTTGCTTATATAATAGCAATTTATTATGTACTGACAATTGTGATTTTCTTCCAATTAGCTAGTACATTTTCCTATATTTCAATTCCAGTTCTTTTTTTTTTATTCTTCACTAGCGACCCGCCCCGGCTTCGCACGGGTGCAATGCTGATACTAAATTAAATACACTACAGAAAAAATATGAACGTTGTATATAAAAACATAGCGGCCCGCTCCGACTTTGCACGGGCATAAAATATATATGCCTATGTCACTCAATGAAAACATGATTAAAATCGATCCAGTATTTTTGGTCCATTCATTACTGCCCTTGGCCTGCACGCATTAAATTTGGAGTAAAACAATTCCTCTTCCCCTATACTTACTATGAAGATTTCTTGCTATCTTTGGAATATCTAAATTCATACAATTTTTATTACATTACACATTTTTAAACGCAAATTTTAAATTTGTAATATCTCCGAAAATATTTGTTTAATTTACATGCTGTAAGGAACCATATTGATCTATATTAATTGCACACTGTATTTAAGGTACTTAATTCGATAAGGATTAATGCCGTATTGCTTAAAATAGCTTCGTAAATAAGCCATTTTCTCACGTAAAAAGTTAACAATAAAAATGGTTAATGTGGGTTATCAATAAAAGATAAACATATACCATCGCGGACTTTTTTGTGGACCTTTTTATGGTGTACAATACTGTAGTACATTAATTAGATCTAACTCGTAGGGTTAGGCAGCGTTTTTGCTAATTGCTAAATAAGCCTAAAAAAATAGGTTAATTTACGACATCACGTTAGAAACTTCTAAAATTAGCAATGTTGCCTTAGTATATTATGCATGTATTATACATATAAACCTTCCTCTTGAATCACTCTATCTCTTGAAAAAAACCGCATCAAAATCCGTTCCGTAGTTTTAAAGATTTAAGCGCACATAGGGATATAGGGACAGAAAAGGCGACTTTGTTTTATACTATGTAGTGATATGGTCCTTTCAGCGAAGTTTTTTATCAAGATTCATCCCGAGATATATAGCGTTGTTGCTATATAGAATGATAGTATTATTTAATGTTATTGGTGCTTGTACTGTCTGTTTATAGGTGAACTGCACATGCACAGATTTACGTTCGCTAATTTTTATTCTCTAAGCTTGTGTCCAATTATTTATATTGACACTTGCCTGTTGTAATTTTCGTGAGGCTTCTTCTCTTCCAAATGCCTTAGACATGTTTTAATCGAAATGCTGTATTGATCAAGCAGGTGAGTTTTATAATTCCCTTTCTTGGTAGTTTTTGCAGTAATTCTCCTGTTATTAAAATGGTAGCCTGGTGATATTCTATAGTTAATATCAGTTTTAGTAACTTTGATTAGCTCTTTCGGCGTGACTAATTCAATGATCGAATTTTCAGCTTCTATGTCTGGCAAATTATATTCAATATTAGTTTCGTTTGGTTTGAAAGTTTTCTCTAGACATTCAGCAAATGCTTCTGCTTTTTGGTGATTGTCACGTGCCCAATCCCCACATAGGTCTCTTATAGGTAGTATATATATATATTGTTTTCGAACTGTTTTGTTCCTCCATTCTGTTTTTTTTTAAATCACTACTATTCAATCATTGAAATCAAAACCAACAATTAAGATATGACAGAACAGCATCACCATACGTTGTTAAAATTGTTCTAAAATATTGAAGATCGTCAATATTCATCCCCAAAGCTACCAAATCATTCAAAATTAATCTTTTATTAAGAATGCGAAACACAATAATAATAAGACAAATAAAATTACGTGTTGTTGCTAGAAAATCTCCACTAACACCATCTAGCGGGAGAATTAAACATTGTAGGCTTTACGAATTTCCATTATATCTATTTTTAAGCATAACACGCTGAATTAACGTATATTAACTAAATTGATATTAATAATTTATAGCAATCAACATTAATCTCATCAAAAATTCATCGAACGACCGAAAATCATCTATGGGACATCAGCAGCCACTGTGGCGGTGATCGACAGATATCAATTGGTCGGCGCCAGAACGTTTTTTTTGCCATAGCAACGTGGTTTATTTTCGTCTATTAGAAACCTTCAAGGCCGCCTATTCATCACCTCTTCTGTTTTTAACAATTCATATGTTTAGAACTGGCGTTGGGAACAGCGGTAACAATAATTTAACAAACTCTGACACCTCCATGATATTAATAACTGTTGGTTCGCTTTGCCCGTTCTTATTCATTAGCCAAACAGAAAAAAAAACACACACATCATTGACAGCGCTAGAACTATGTATTCCTCAAGGTTCTTCCTTGTGTGTGTGTAATATTTTTCAGTCGGTATCAACCTATCTCAAGATGTACGTACGGTGTGTATGTACGCCAAGAGAACTGTTAACAATCTCTCTCGAAGTATTAGTTTTTTTTCTGTTAATAGTAATAATAAATAATTTTTACTGACCTTATTAAAAAGTAGAAGGTAATTTTTATTATACCCGAGAAGTTATATTTCTCTTTCTAGTCATTATTATGTCCTGGTCAAAATTCTGCTTTAGTTCAATGAAAATGAAACTATTTTTAATGACCATTTTTAACTACAACTAATTTAAATACACTTTTCGTTCATACATGATTGCGATTCCTTAATATATCATATAATTATAACTAACATTAATTTTCATTGATATGAAGGTACTTGTAAGGATGTAAATATATTTCAATATGATCTCTATAGAAATATGGTAGTTAAAAAGAGACATAATGCTGTCTGATTGAACGAATGAGCCTGTCAAAGTCGTCTGCTTGTCAAACTTAAGCAAAATTCTTGAAAGCAAGTCATAAGAGGTTATAACTCTAACCTAGAAACTATTGTGGCTGTATAATTAATGTAGATTTTAGATGTATTATGATGTTAAAATAAATTATATTTGATATTTGTTCAATTATTTTATCTCGATTAGTAGAAGAATTCTTGAGCTCAACGCTATTTTTAATAGATATAGACTCATTTACTACATGTGTTGATACTAGACTCACCTATCGTCTGTCTGCAGACAATATACTGACTTACTGTGCAGTTAAATCCACCAACTTAGGACAGAGACATCCACAGGGAGCTGTGAATAAATTATTGGCATGGCCTTGTTCAACCAAGCTTCATATCTCCCCTCCAAAATCCTCCTGTGACAAAGGCTCTCGTATCTATCACATAAACAATATTCGTATCCCTTCAGACGATCGATTTAGATTATAGAGTCATATTTGATTATTAGTTCACCTGGAAGTATCACATTTCCAGACTAAAGAATCGGTGTACTCGCAGACTTTTTATGCTGCGATACCTCTAAGACTCTTGAGGTTCTACAAAACTCAGCGCGCTAGGTGTCTTCCGATCATCACCAGCAATTCGTTTGTGTAGCCTTACATCTATCATTTCTATCACCCACTGCCAAAATTACCTCTACTTTAAATTTGCGGTAAAATCGATTACACTGCCTTCCTCCACCTGCCTGGTCTTTTCATTGATTCATCCTCCGGCCCCTGACCGCCACTTCTTCCTTTCGCGGCTTCCTTTATAGATATTTTCCTACGTTTGTATTCCAAGAGGGGGGAACGCTTTCTCTTTCATAAGAGCAACATTTGTTGAACTACTCTCCCTATGCCAGGAGCACAAGCTCGATTTTACTGATGGCTCCAAATCCAGTACAAAGGACTTGGTTGTTCCTTGCTCCGTAAAGGGCAAACTTGCCTCACCGCTCAATTATACACCATATACCAGGCTCTAAAACATGGGTCTACACAACCAAATAGTACATGGGTCATCGTCTCCTGCTCATAGAGTCCTGCAGTTCGCTAGATTGCTTGTTTGAATGCAAGTACAGTGATTCACTTATCTCCAAGTCTCCTGCGATCACTCTAGTCAGGTGGTCATCTGCTGACGCTAATGTGGATCTCCACTCACGTTGGGATATTTGGGAATGAACAAGATGCTTAACTCCCTATCAAGAACATATGTATTCACGATGACCTGTATCATCAGAGCTGTAGTTCAAAGACGCTGGGTATCAGAGGACGGATTAAGCAAACTTTTTGAAATACTAAGTGGTTTTTTAAGTCTTCTTTCAGTTCCCCCACCCGTTCCCATGTATTGAAACTTTTAATAATTCAATAGTTTGTAATCGTTCATTGAAGATATATTGCTCTTTATGCTAGAAACAAGAATCCAACAAAAAGTGCCAATAAGTGGTCGACAAAGGCTGCAAGTAAGGAATGGCTTGCAAAACAAATTAATCTTTGAATATACCATCTTAAAGTGTGAAGTATTTCAAATTACTACATGTCAAATATAAATGGAATGTTTAATGTTGTTTTTTAGTACTTTACTTTTTTAGAAATAGGCTTTAAAAAAGATACAGAGTAGATTACATGGCTGAACAAATATGGCCACAGAGTGTAAGGTCTTCCTCCCCATCACTGCATATTCAATAAAATCGAATTGTTCTGGGACGTGGCAAAGAATAACCCCAATGGACTTGCAGGTCGAGAAAAATAAACAAGAAAGAACTATTTGGATATGTGGAAAGAATTGTCTACAATAACAAAATTCGGTTTGGATGAACTCCATTAGACACACAGAAATTGACAAATTATGCAATTGTGAACTAAAAGAGCTGAATCAAACTTTCGGGATGTGGGATTATGATTCAATGCCAACAATACGAAGATAGGGTAATGAGAGTAGAAGCAACTAAAAGTGAGTATATAATTAATATAGGATAAGTGTAGAAAATAATACTATGGAGTGTGAAAGATTTATGTGCATAGATATGTATGTAATTGTGAGTATGTATGTAATATATAATATGTAATATAATATATGTATAATATATGAGAATTTGGTTAAAATGTACGAGGGGAGAATGAAATAATTTTATCAAGAAAATGTATCCAGAAAGTAACAGAAGAAACTGAGAAGTAAAGCAGTGATATCATATTTGACAAGAAAACACAGCAAGGAAGGAAACAAGAACTAAATGGAAAAATGTAACTATGTTCTTTAATGAAAATAAAATACATTACTTAGATGTACAATCATTAATTAGGTGGACTAAGCCTCCAAGTTAGACCATAGGTGGTTTAGAAAAGAGTTCAATGTAAATATAATAAATGAACTATAACCTACAAAATATTGTGGCTGTTTACTTAATTGTAGTTTAAATCCTTGGATAATATATGTATTAGATGTACTATAACGTTGCAATATATTATATTTTAGAATATTTTGTTTCATTATTTTATTTGTATTAGAATGTTATTATGTATCAAAGCTAAAATAAAGTAAATGTTAAAGTTCACTGCTACTTAGGATAGTCCATATTCACATTTTCTTTAAAAAAAATTTTCTAAAATTTTGTTATTTAAATTTTAAATACAAGCGCATTTTATTAAGCGCACTAAAATCGTCAACAGCGACAGAAAGACAGATGGGAACCTTCGTGAAATAGAACTACCGCAAGAGATGCAAACATCTAATACTAGAGA
Organism: Rhynchophorus ferrugineus; assembly: GCF_030347505.1. NCBI lineage: Eukaryota > Metazoa > Arthropoda > Insecta > Coleoptera > Curculionidae > Rhynchophorus > Rhynchophorus ferrugineus. Next base: position 2,697,967 of record NW_027472589.1, on the reverse strand, counting down.
TATCGATATATATCGATAAATATTTTTTTATTTAATTTTAAAGGTCTACCAAAAATATCACTATTAATTAGAATATTTAGAAAAAAAAAATTTTTTAGGCTAATATTTCACTATTTTTATTGTTTCTTAAAGATATCGATATATTTTTTGTAAAATATCGATATTTGTTATACTTTTTGAAGAAAATATATCGATATTTTTTTTCTCCGATATATCGATATATTGGTATTTTTTAAAAGTATCGAAAGCGATATATAGAAATTTTTTTCGGTGGCCAACAGCCCTATCTCATACATCTACAGTACAAGGGGCCTAACGTAGTGGGAAGTAAAAGTAAAGGTCGTGCTGAAGAACGTACTCACATGAATCTGTATCCTGTGCATGCGCAGATGGCATGGACAAGTTGATGCTCTTCAGACTCTCCTCGTTATCATCACCGGCGGGCGAGCGCGACCTCTCGGAGGAATGATGATCACCGACAGACGTGGGGTTCCCGTGGGAGCGTCGCACACTGACATCGGTCACGCCACGAACTGGGAGGTTGGGATCCGTGATCTCGCTCACGCTTCCGTCCTGGACGAGACTCTTCGCGGCGGTCAACGCGTCGTCGTCTCGCGGTCCTAAACTAGTATCACTTGGCCTTAAATCTACTGTGGAAGTGGTTGTGCGTTTGGAATCGTCGTTCGGCAGACCCGAGGGGGTGGCGAGCGCGCAACTGGGACCCAGCGCCGTTAGAAGGACGACGACGGCGCAGAACTGAATGGCGGCCGTGCGGTGGTCAGCCTCTCTCAGCTTCAGACCGGCAACCCGACAACTAACCCTGTCGCTGGCGGTTTCGGGAAGAATCGGGACGATGAAGCTTCTTCTTCTTGAAGGTTTGGAACTCAGTGACTTGCCGGAGATGGTGACTGTTTGCAGAACAGGCGGGCGGGTGGATGGTGGTCCTTACGAGAGACGATCCAGCCGGAATGAAGGGGAATCGTGTGCGAATTGAACGAGGGCGATCGGTGATCTGAGCTCCTTCGCAGATCTTTCCACGGTTGGGGTCAGGCCGGGTGTGAGGGGACCGGTTCGGCTCTGTTCCCGTCTGCCGATCAGCTCCTCCATATTCGGGAGATTTGTGAGGTCGTTTCGGACGCTCCGGTCACAATATTTACACCAACATAAACCTGAAAAGAAGAAAGAAAAATCAGTAAAAACAAGCCACGTTCAAAAAGATTGGTGTGACGGTCAATTATAAAACCCGGTAGGTCTGGTCTTATGCAATAAATCATCAAACTAACTGGTAATCCAGTGCCACTAATGTAACCAGTGAAGGGCTACACGATAACATCTACGAGTGAAAGACGTGGGATACGAGTGGATATACGAGTGAAAGAATGTTATAGAATCACAGCAATGTGGAAGCAATAGAGCTACTGGACAACAGGTTAGAAATCATAAGTTTGAAGCCAACCAAATTACACGAATAGAGTGTGAAGTTTAAGTACAACAGAACGATAGTAATAAAATAAGATTGTACTAAGCATATCTAACGTAAGATGAAATTTTCTTAAAATCTAGTAAGTTAACATTAATAAGATAATTATTTCTATCCTAATCTGCTACTGTTTCAAAATTACAAAGTGCTTATTCTACCATAAATACTTTGGATTTAACGTCTATGTCATTGTTTTTATTCTACACTGAGTTTTACTGATAACATCACTGGACCAGATTAAATGGTTGGACTCTCTTTAATATCCTAAGTCATCATTATCTAGGAGCTGGAGAACCTCAACATTGATGTGCTGATGGAGACTCTATTCATGTATTTGGGTACAGTCCTAGATAACGTTATCTATAGTTCTTATTATCAGGTCCTTATGCAGATTGTCATTACAGATGTACCATGAAGCATCAACAATACTTCGTAGTATCTTGTTTTGGAATCTTTGTACGATGTTTCTATTGCTTTGGCTGGTACAACCCCAGAGTTGAAGACACTGACTGACACTGGTTTCAAGATTTAGAGGTAAAGCAAAAGCTGAATATCACCAATCACCAGTACATTTTTTCTTGACATGTGGCTTCCATCTGAGTTTAACATCAAGAGTCATGCCAAGGCATTTGGCTGTATTTCCATACGAGACTACTTACTAATTCATATATATATATATATATATATATATATATATATATATATATATATATATATATATAGTAGTATAGCAGTAGCTGTATGTACTTTTTCAGTTGACTCAGTGTTGTTAGCTACAATGGCTACGACTGCAGTGACATCTTTAAATGTAGCAACAACATTTTCGTTGAATTGGTCCCAACACATTTCCCTAAAGTACACCTGCTTGTATTTTCCTCAAGTCAGAATAGGTATTTTAAACCCTCATGCCAAACTTTATCGAAAGCTTCAGCATATATCTAAAAATAATTCAAAGCAAACTTTATTTTGTTAAAGTGATATTTCTACAACATTGGTGATTCTGTGAACCTGATGAATCGCGGAATGTTGTTTCCCGAAACTAATCTATTGATCCGGAATAAGATGCTTTTCCTCAATGATTGGTTTTACCCTTTTTTAATAGAGGTTTTTCAAATTTTTGTTGAAACTGGATGCATTTTATACATTTTCTTATAATTTATATATAAAAATGTTAACTGTTATGTATTAATTAATATCGTTAAATGACATACGAAAATATATTACACTTGACTTCGAAGAAACTTGGAGTAATTAAAGTAATATACTGTTAAAGAGACACTTTTCTGGCAATTCTGGCTCATTGTCGATTCCGGGTCGATAAGGGTCCGAATTTAACGACCTCAATAGACAACGTCTTTTTTCTCGGATCTCGGAGTCGATTCCGTACAAATACTTTTCGTCCTGCGGTTATTCTAAATTAGGGTTGTTTGGCCGGTCGCCAACCATCCGCGCGCTGTCTGTGTCAATCAGGGCACATTAGAGGAACGTACACACGTACAGGAGCGCGCAAAAGCACACACGCACTCACACACGTACACGCCGAGGCGACCGCCATCTTTTTTTGCGTCTAGAAATAACTTTATATTTTGTACTTAATCTGAAACATAATAAGTTGCAGGAATGGGGCGGGGCCTGCTACATAGTTTCTAATTATTGCACGGTCTGGAGTAATGCGTGGTCATTATTTCGCGGTTTCCTGCAACGTCTCGCTGCAGGTCCTGCTCTAAGTTTTCGGTGACGTAATTGATTATGTTGTTATACAATTTTTATATTATTGTAAAATTCACTATTAGGGGAAAATGTTATTGAAATACTAGGTATCCCCTCAATCAGTATATACTCAATCGGTATCTTGATAAGTTTAGCTCAGTATAATAGTCTCAAATCTTTTTAATCGAGCAGCACCTCAAGCCAAAATTTCAATACAATATGGCATTTATTTCACAAATTAAGGTGGTTATGGTGAAGCAAATTGTAGTGCGAGACAGGACAAGGAAGAATAAGAAGTCATAAGCCAATCCTAACCACACATTGCGCCTTGAATTGTTCTGCTAACCACCGCATAAACCAGATATAGTACCCAGTGAGTGATTATATTTGTAGATAACGTAATTGGTGATCAAGTTTCATATAAAGATATTCATATATAAAAAACTGTCAAATATAGTGAAGCAATTTGCTCCAAATTAAGTTATATTATTTATGATGAGAAATAATAACTAGTAACCATGGATAATAGTATTAATAAGTAAAAGAGATAGATTCTTAACAAACTAATGTAAATGGATTATTTGCTCCACTAGATCGAAGTCGCGCTTATTGACTAAACCCAGGCGACATTTCGCACGTTATAGATTGCATCTTCAGGGTGGTAATGAAATTCTTTAATAATAACAAGGAACTACTGCACAAAATAAAATCTATATTATCTTTCACCTGTAGTATAGTTTCTTAAGACTGACCAACTAACTTGAGCCATATCAAATTTCAAGATTAAAAGATGTTAGAAACAAAGAGCTGGTAAACCTTAGATAGTGATCTAGGATATTATTTAAGGGTATTTAGAGCATACAGTTACTGACTATAGTTCAGTACAGACGTCCTCTATTTATTCTTTTAATTTCTTTCATCAAAAGTACTTTCGTTCATTTTCTAAACTTATCATATTAAGAAGCGTCAGTGTTTTAATTCGTCCTACCATAATGCCCCAAAATCCATTCTGCCAATGTATCTAAGTAAAGTTATAAAGTTACTAAAAACACCAAATTACGCTTTGTACATTATAGTTCTATGACTTATTGAGATTGGCGATGACAACTGGATTTACTACACGAGTCCCAAGCCCATAAAGTCGTGGTATAGTCCAGGAGAGCTATCCATATTGACACTGGAGCGAATTCTTGGCCATAAAATATTGCTGCAGTTTCCTGCAACGTCTCGCTGCAGGTCCTGCTCTAAGTTTTTGGTGACGTAATTGATTATATTGTTATACGATTTTTATATTATTGTAAAATTCACTATTAGGGAAAAATGTTATTGAAATACTGAGTATCCCCTAAATCAGTTGATCAGCAGGGTGTACTGTATTATTATCTCCTACAACTGAGCGAAATCGACATTGGAGATGTCTACTGGACGAGTTGATGTGGCAAGAATTTCTAGAAATAGCGAGTAACAGACACAAAATCAAACAGCACAAAAGTTATAACCGTTCAATTGGTTCAATTGGGTTTTATCACACCAAGACATACTATGGGAGTTGCCTTGTCTGGCACATGGTTTCGAAATATCGAAGAAGTGCGATAATTCAATCTTCCCTTAAAATTTATTTTGATATTGTGTTGCTACGTCGCCAGAAAGATGAGAAAAACTGGTAGAAAATGACGAAAAAGATCTTAATTAACATATATTGTATCAATATATCCTAATAAATGTTTTATTATAGTTTAAAACGATCAAGGTACAAAAAAACAAAGAAATCACTCAAATACTGATTGATTCGATTCGTACTATTGACGAAACGAAAGTTCATCGAACAAGACACAACAACATCGGACCGGCTTCCCTCTTCCGCCGATATCGATCGGTATTTTCGCCTCTTTCGAAAGAAAGAGACGAAAAAGACGACATTCCATCAATTACACTGACACAGTGTTGTTGTACCGGTTAAGTATGCGGTAATAAGTTTATTTATACATGTTGCAATGGCCGATTCTTGCGCCAAATGTTCGCCGTTTCCCCACAAATCGTGACCGAAGCCAGCTCGCGATCTGGCCGGTGGTTTTTTTTGTCCATTTTTATTGTTTACCTTCTGCGACCGTTCCCCATTTATATTTACCGATGTTAAGCTCTTATTTTTATAAATTGCCCAATTCAAATAACTACAAATACGAATAATAAGTTTTATCAAAGTTTTATATCAGATATATCATAATCTGAGTAGACAATCTTGAGCAGAAACTGAAAATGCTATGATACAATTCTAAGCATACATATTTTTTGAAATTTGCGAACGCCCAAATATCAGCGGGAACTAAATGAGGTAAATAGGATGGGTTATGAAATCATTCGTTTTCTGGATGAAAAAATATATTCTACTCTTGAAAACTAGGTAAACTTCCTCATAAACTGTATGTAATGCTAGTTCAGAAGGTTACAATGATAATATTAAAGTATTATTTCGATACAAAATACGTATAAAAATACCTTTAAATCGCCAAAAAGAAAACGTAAGAAAATACTTTTTGGGATTTTAACTCACAGTGAACCGAAAGTACAAGGTTCATACCACTTTATAATCCCTTAATTTGATTCAGAACCATACTGAAAGACCCAAGTCTCCTCCATAATGATGAAACAACATAACAAATAGACAACATAAATAGAGAATTGTAAGCCTAACTAATCAAGCTGAAAGATTACGTTAGACAAAACAGAGCAAGTCAGGCTCGAAATAAAAGATCTGTATTGATTGGTTGGAGGATACTCCCAACTTGATTTAAAATCAAACAGATTGCTTTATCAGTAAATTGTAAAGCTATTCTGGATTTATGGGATGTACATAGGGTGTTGAACCAAAATATCAAACCAATAAGTAATACAATGCTATCAAAGCATAGTCCTTCGATCAATTATCGATACTTATCGATATGTAACTAAAGAAGAGCTGCACGGTCAACACAAAATCAAATGGATTTACGAGGTGATCCAAGATTTCGCCTTAAAACATGAAATAAAGTTACTAAATCACAGAAATATGAAAGCAATACAGGTACTGGACAACATTCAGGAAATCAGAAGATTGAAGCGAACTAAACCACACGAATTTGTATAGTGTATGAGTGTTAATCTTAACCTTAGCTTAAGTAGTTTAGTTTAATTTTAATTTGTTGTACTCACCTTGCCTGTGCAAGTACAACAGAACAGTGGTAATAAATTAATTTGTAATGGAATAAATGTTTTTGGAGATTGTATTGAGCTCTCTGCAATCCCTGCTACCGCTAATACTGTCATCCCTCACTACCAGCACAGGTGGCAGTTGTACTATATATGTTAATATCGTAGGGAGATCATTGATGTAAAGAATACTGATCCTGATACCTGTGGCACGCCAGCTTGGGATCATAGTGTGTCCCTTCATGTTTAACATGGAAGATCGATGATCAAATAAAATGTTGACGAAACTTTTGTAACACTCTATCAAAGGCCTGTAAACATTAAGAAAGACAGCAAAGTATACGTCTTGGTCAATCGTTGAGTGAGTATTCCTGGTAACTCGTGACATTTTAGCAGCTCTCTTGGGTCAAGAATAGATTTGAGGCACTTTAGAATCAGTTTCTCAAAGAGTTTAGTCATAATTGGCAATAATAAAATAGGGCAATTTGATTCATTTTCCAAAAAAGCCCTGGTTTTGACCTAATAACTGGAAAAATCTTTAAAGAGCTGTCAGGAAAGTGCATTCAATTAATAACATTCATATTTAATGCCATGCTAAGTCTTAATTGAATGTCTATATGAAACGCTGCCGAAAATACTGCAACTTTAGCAGAAAAATAGAAGAGGATATAACCATTACTGAAATAAAACTGAAGAATACTGATCAGATCTTTCATCGTTTTATCTAATTGTGCTATAGTTTTGTCGCGATATTCGACGAGAAAATCTGTTCTTTACTAATAGGTTCCACCTAAAAAAATGTATAACTAAACGCTACCTGTGTCTTTGTGATATTTGCATGATTTGTAGAATCCGAAAGCTAAAAATTTATTTTCATTAAGAGTTGAAATGAAAAATCTCTAGTGCGCCAAAGTTTTATCACGAAGCATATAACTACATAAATATTTTTTAAAAGAAATTGTTCATATATACCAAATAACGGACAGTGTACTAATTGAGAATAATTGATACATCTTCCATGGGAGTTGTCAGCACGCGAACGAGCGTACGTTTTTTTCGGTTGAAAAAGCGTTAAAATACAACGTAGGGTCGACAAAGTCGGAAAGATCACGATAACAATTTGAATCTATTAAAACGAACAAAAGAAACGCGAATTTGGTACGGCGACTGCTTCGTTTTTTTCCGCCTCATTTTTACGCTACAAACGCCATGGGTGTAACATGATTAATTCTCGAACAATTCAACCGAACTACGAACGTATTTTCAATTTAAATCCTATTAATTTAATCAAAATTATCAATTAATAATTATACGATTTGTAGTATATGTAATTAATGTGCTGTACTAAAAGAAAGGCAAGAAAATGACGGAAATATAAAGGTAAAAATAGATTATATTATAGCTTCTTCTATATAAAAATAATTTCTACTATAACAACATAGTAAAGCAATAGTTAAAATGCATCTAACAATATTAAATGGAAAGCAAAAAAACAAGAAAGCAAGTCTCAAGATATTTGACGAGTGCAAAACTAAAGAAACAAAGTTTTGTAGGTTCACAGATTCTAGAGTTAATGAATGGTGCAATGTTTAATACTTTGAATAAAGAACAAAAACTAACATGGCCTGCGTTAGAAGTATGTCACAGTTTTTTTCGCATTGGCTCTGGCATTTAGAAACCTCTCCAAAAAATATGCAATGGAAAATGGTTAGGAGTGTTTGCAGACCTTGATTGGTTGATTCACGATGAAAATACAATAAATAATCAGAAAAAAGCTGCAATTATATCAAAAGTAAGATTTAATAAGAATATTGTCTGTGGATGTTCTGGTCTATCGTTTGTTATTATTACATTGACTAAATCTCCTACGGCCTGTTATATTTTTGCCATATTTTTATACCCTCTACGTAGTCTTGTTTTGTCTATTTGACATGCATTTATTATTTCACCCATTAATATTATAAATAAGGTTGAGCTTAAACATCCACGTTATATCACACCGCTTGGGTTTGGAAGGTTTTAGATTTCGACGACACTGATATGTGCCCTCTATATTTCTTGAATTATTCTTGCTATTTTATTACTTATACCTCTCACTTCTAATATAACTCGTAGTGTTTCTATTCTTACCCTGTCAAAGGTTCAAAATAAATAATTGGATAAAGAACGAGCTAAAAATCTCAAAGATTTTTCAGACTGAGTGTTCGCGAATTTATTTATACTCTTGAAATGTTTTTGAAACCTACTTAGAGGAAACTTTTGATATCTTGGTGAAAAATGATTCATTTTCGTCAAAACCCCCTTGAAATTTGGGAATTGATAACAGAAAGACGAAACTAGAATCAGAAATGTTATAGACAAAACAATATTGGAATTAGTAATCAGATAAATCAAAAGATTAAGGAATATTAACAGAGTTCCTTCAAAAAATATGTATGTGAATTAAGCCCGGAAACGGACAAAGATTATCCCCTATGGAAGGTAACACGGAGATATAAAATACCAATTATTGCAGTAACTCCTATTAAAAATGATAGAAATGAGTGGGTCCCACAATATTTAGCTAACTTGTTCCAATTGAATGATATAGAATCTGTAATGAATACAAATCCTCCTTATTAACCCGCTGTATCTGTAAATCCGTTTTCCCCAATGACAGTTGCCACAAAATTGACAACAATCTTACTCCTGAAACGACTTCTGGAATTGATTATATTTCCTCGGGGGTTATTGAGAGAGCTGTCATGAAAGGCAATCGTCATGCTAACATACATGACAGGAAAAGTCCCCGGCTTACTATCGTAAAACACATTTTTTGGGCAAAATTATTATTGTTTTATTCAACATAATTCCCTTCAAGAGTAATACACTGATTATAGCGACCCTCCAACTTTTCGGCACCATTTTTGTAGTACGATTTGTCCTCTGCTTCAAAATAGGCCTCAGTATTGCCGATCACCTCTTCATTCGACGAAAATTACTTCCCAGCGAACATTCTTTTGAGATCTGAGAACAGAAAATGGAGGCCAGATCTGGAGAATACGGTGGATGAGGAAGCAATTTGAAGTCCAATTCATGGATTTTTAACACGGTGCATTGTCTTGGTGAAGCAGCACTTTTTTTTTCTTCAAATGCGGCCGTTTTTCAGCGATTTCGTCCTTCAAACGGTTCAATAACGCCATGTAATAGTCGCTGTTGATGGTCTTTCCTTTTTCAAGGTAGTCGATGAAAATTATTTCCATGCGCATTCCAAAATACAGACGCCATAACCTTATCAGCCGAGTGTTGCGTTTTCCCACGCTGTGGAGCGGGTTCATTGTGTGCAGTCCACTCGGATGACTGTCTATTGGACTTCGGATTGAAATGATGTAGCCATGTTTCATCCATTGTCACATATCGATGCAAAAACTCGGGTTTATTACGCTTGATCATATCCAAACACTGCTCCGAATCATCAACTCGTCGTTGTTTTTGGTCAAAAGTGAGCTCGCGCAGCACCCACTTTGCAGAGAGCTTTCTCATATCCAAATATTAGTCAATGATATGATGTACACGTTCAGTTGATATCTTTAGAGTGTCTGCTATTTCATTCAATTTCAATTTACGGTCATTCAAAATCATTTTGTGGATTTTTTGAATGTTTTCTTCTGTAACAATCCCTTTTGGGCGTCCACTACGTTCACCGTCTTCAGTGCTCATTTCATCACGTCTAAACTTAGCATACCAATCCTTGATGGTTGATTTTCCTGGGGTAGTGTCCGGAAACGCGGCATCAAGCCAAGTCCTTGCTTCAACTGTATTTTTTCCCATCGAAAACAATATTTTATCAATACGCGAAACTTATTTTTATTTATTTTTTTCCACAATAACAAAAGTTGCTTCGCTCAAAATGCTATAATTCACAAACTAATGATCCGACAGCTGTCAAATTTACAGACGCATCTTCTGAGAGTTCGGACTAACTAAAAAAAACATATGGAGTTAATTATAGTAGCACCATCTGTGTGTCAGGCCGGGGACTTTTCAATTAATCTGTTGTGAGGAACATTTTCCGTGTTAATAAATTCTGTAAAAATTAATTCATACACCGAATAAACCGTAAATCAGTATAAGCGCTATAAACGCGGATTCCTCACTCCTTAACAATTAATAATTGATCGCGAAATCGGGAAGGAACGACCGCTGAAAGAGAAAAAAATTCACCGACCCGATTGGAGTGAGATTTGGCAACGCCGACCCTCTAATGATATTTTTAACTACACAACTATTTAGGCGTACGCCTCTCAAACACCGAACTATGGCAAAATATCTGGCCGAGAGGTTTTCGATATGCGCAAAAATTCGCGTAAAATTTTCGCTATCCCTCGCGCGTCTCTGTGTGTGTGTGTGTGTGTGTGTCGTCCCGTGTCCGCGTCTCTCTCCCATCGCTCGGGCTTCGAATATATTCAAATCGATATCGTTGGCGACTCATTTCAATATTTGGCGCCTAAATGTTGCCCACCAGTTTGTGTTTGCGACCAAATTTGAATGAGGACATTGGCCAAAAAAAAAACCTATCGCCACTGTAGAAATTCTAATTGAACCGATCTATTGTTTCATTCAAAATGGTCGAGCCGATGGTGGTGGACCAGCGATTCACCGATCTTCGATTTGTCTTACACGTGTACCATTTGTCGTGGTAAATCTTAATATTGCACAAAAAACAACTGCTATTCCAGGTTTCCACGTTTTTTGTCAAGTACGGAATATTTGAACAGATATTGAATTGTGGTGTTTGCACGTCGCTAATCATTCTCTCACTTTTCTCGCTGCCATCTACGATATGAAAATTACTGGAGACACTGCCGTTAAAACGTATCAAACCATTTTATAGAAACGACAGATTTCCAGCTTGAATTTCTAAATCACCACTCGACAATCTACCAAGTGCACGGAATAATAGCGGTTGTTGAGAAGGCATTCGAAGAAAAGAAATATTGCCCCGCGATATTCCTTGACTTCTCGCAAGCTTTTGACCGGGTACAGTATTTGGGATTAATCTACAAAATTAGCAATGAGTCTCGCATGAAGGTACATTCTAAACACTTAAACCTACACCGGCTGGGGTTCCGCAGGGTAGTGTCCTGGGACCTCTTCTGTATCTGCTCTAAGCTGCTGATACACCAACAATAAAAAAACAGTACTTGGAACATTTGCTGACGACACAGTTATAATGTCAAAAGATGTATATCCATCCAAAGCTGTAAATAAAGTACAAGTAGCGGTAAACAAGATCTAAAAATGGAGTGGAGACTAGAAAATACAACTTAATGGCTCCAAATCTTACCGCCGCTCAACTACGCGTTGCGACGAAATGACGAAAACCTAATTATTACTCGAAAGGAGGCCTGATTCCTCAAGCAGAATGAGCTAAATACCTCTGATATGATACGGTAGGTTAAATTAGAAACATCACGATAGACCAAAAGCAGAGCAGATTAGACTCAAAGGCAAGCAACCGTACTGGTTAGTCAGAAGATACTCTTAACTTGACTTAAAAACAAAGAGATTCGTTTATCAATCAATCACAAACCCAATTTGGACTTATGGGGTACAAATATGGGGTTACACTAAAACATCAAACCAACTAGTAATCCACTGCACCTAAAACAATATTCTATGACAAATTACCAATGCTTATCGCTAAGTGGTATAATTTCTTAAGGAGGTCTTAACATCACAAAACTAATCAAATTAAAAAAAGCGAAAATTTCCACAATATAAGACTAAACATGAAATATAACAGAAAAAATATCAATTAAACAAGCCGATAGTCAAGGAACTTAATCCAAATTCAATCCAAATTAGTTTGTTTAAATTGCTTATTGAAATCGACCTAAAAACTACAGTATTTCTAATATAATTTCTACCTGTAATTCAGATTATACAAGGTAAAAATAGTGGATAATGATGAGCAATATGAAAATTCACATATACAAGCAAGGTTACCATTTGCTTAACAAGATGTTAATATCGCAAGACTAATCGAATTCAGTAATGGTGACACGATATATTGAAAGAATACCGACGACTTATATAAGACTAAAAATGAAATATAATATAAGAAATGTCAATTGAACAAGCCGATAGTCCAGAAACTTAAAGAAAAAACAATAAAAATTAGCTGTTTCAAATCAATTATTGGAATCATCCTGTAAACTACAGCATTTTTGACGTAATATCAACATATAATTCAAATTATACAAGAAATATTAGTGTTACATGATGAACAACATAAAAAGAGCATTTGACCAAGTATACCACTTGCTTAAGAATGTGTTAACATTGTAAGCGAAACACGTGCAGTCCTGTTAACCCTATCCATTGAGAAACAGCGAGATTTTTACTCAAAACAAGACTAAAAATGAAATATAACATAATAGGAAAAATATCATTTATACAAGTTGATAGCCGATAAACTTTAAAAAGCAATCAAAACTAGGTGTTTTAATTTGATTATCGAAATCGGTACGTAAACTACAGCATTTCTGACATAATATCAATATATAATTCGAATTATACAAGAAATATAGGACAAACAAGTGCTTAATGATTAACAATATAAAAATTAAGAGCATTTGACCAAGTATACCACTTGCTTAAGAATGTGTTAACATTGTAAACCAAACTCATGCAGTCCTGATGACGCTGGCCATTGAAAAACAGCGAGAATTTACTCAAAACAAGACTAAAAATGAAATATAACAGGAAAAATATAATTTAAATAAGCTGATAGCCCAGAAACTTCAAAAAGCAATCAAAATCAGGTGTTTTAAATTGATTATCGAAATCAGCCCGTAGACTACAGCATTTCTGACATAATATTAACATATAATTCAAATTATGCAAGAAATATAGGAAAAACAAGTGCTGAATGATTAACAATATAAAAATTAAGAGCTTGTGAGCAAGTATACCACCTGCTTAAGAATGTGTTAACATTGTAAACCAAACTAATGCAGTCCTGATGACGCTGGCCATTGAAAAACAGACTAAAAATGAAATATAACAGGAAAAATATAATTTAAATAAGCTGATAGCCCAGAAACTTCAAAAAGCAATCAAAATCAGGTGTTTTAAATTGATTATCGAAATCAGCCCGTAGACTACAGCATCTCTGACATAATTAGATCACTTATTTATATCCGTATGATATCATACCGTCAGTGAGATGAGGTAACCGATAGAGTTTCGTTGTTATAGACAAAACTTATTAACTCCCGGCGAATCGGCACCCGAAAACGACAGAGAAAAAACCGAAATTGACAAATAATGACGGTTTTTTTTTCATCGTTCATCGGCTGGTGTATGGCGCTAACAAAATTCCAACACGCTAAAAAGATTCACCTCCCAAGGTTAGTACATTTCATCTGCAATTTTAAGATACCGTGGGTATTAACCTTTATATCGGAGACTTGAACGGTCGTTACTAGCCCAACTAGGAAGTGCTTTTTTTATTTATAAATAGAATTAGTTTGGTCAAGGTGTATTTAAATAGATTTTTTTGCCGTATAAAGTACAGGTCGGAATTCAGTTTCGGTTAGATAGCAGATATCGGCGGAATTCTTTAAGGAATTGTTTCTAGTCATGTTTGATATACGGGAAATGTAAAAAGGTGGGCGAAAAAATGCCAAATAAAATTTAAATCCAGTAGTAACAATAGGGATCAATATGAGGAAGAATACGAACGAAGAATAAGTACCATAGGAAAATACAAAAAAATATATATCGAAAACTAATAAAAAACAAAGTAAATATAAACCAGGCAAAATAATAGTCCACCAGAAGATGAATATAAAAGAATATTAACTGGGAACTTTAAAGATCTTAAAGAAAAAATACAGTTGAAGCAAAAACTTGGCTTGATGCCGAGTTTCCGGACACTATCCCCGGAAAACCAACCATCAAGGATTTGTATGCTAAGTTTAGATGTGGTGAAATGAGCACCGAAGACGGTGAACGCAGTGGACGCCCAAAAGAGGTTGTTACTGACAAAAACATTAAAAAAGTTCACAAAATGATTTTGAATGACCGAAAATTGAAACTGAATGAAATAGCAGACACTCTAAAGATATCAACTGAACGTGTACATCGTATCATTCACGAATATTTGGGTATGAGAAAGCTCCGTGCGAAGTGGGTGCCGCGCGAGCTCACTTTTGACCAAAAACAACGACGAGTTGATGATTCGGAGCAGTGTTTGAAGATGATCAAGCGTAATAAACCCGACTTTTTGCATCGATACGTGATAATGGATGAAACATGGCTCCATCATTTCACTCCGAAGTCAAATCGACAGTTATCCGAGTGGACTGCACACGATCAACCCGCTCCAAAGCCTGGGAAAACGCAACAGTCGGCTGCCAAGGTTATGGCGTCTATATTTTCTGATGCGCATGGAATAATTTTCATTGACTACCTTGAAAAAGGAAGGACAGTGACTATTACATAGTGGTATTGGTCCGTTTGATGGACAAAATCGCCGGAAAATGACCAAATTTGAAGAAAAAGAAAATGCTAGTTCACCAATACAATGCACCGTGCCAAAAATCCGATTGGGAATTGGGCTTCGAATTGCTTCCTCATCCCCCGTATTCTCCAGATCTATTTCCTGTCCTCCGATCTCAAAAGAATGCCCGCTGGGAAGAAATTTTCGTCGAATGAAGAGATGATCGACGAAACAAAAGACTAATCGTACTACAAAACGGTATCGGAAAGTTGGACGGTCGCTATAATCAGTATATCACCCTTGAAGGGAACTATGTTGAATAAAAAAAACTAATTTTGCCACAAAAATGTGTTTTACTATGGTAGGCCGGGGACTTTTCAATTGACCTGTTATATATAACCGACAGTAAAATTAAAAACAAGGAAAATAATCGAGCAAGAAGCTGAATATAATGATATTAATTGGGAACTTTAAAAGACTCTTAACAAAAATGGGATGAAAAAATTAATTAAACAAATTGAAGACATGGAAGTATCTATTATATAATATAGAAAATCAGCTCGCATGCGAAATTTCTGATTGCACAAATGGGCAACTGCCTCAGAAAACATAAGAAAGTCCACAAATTAATATTCAGCACTCTGAAAATCAATTAGACATTCACATAAACACTAAGAATACACTGATGTAAATGATACGTTGTCTATAAATCCAAAGTAGAAAGATAACACAAATGAAATAATTATTGTTGTGAAAATAAATATGGATGTAAGCATATCAATAATCCTTATATACAAAAACATGGCATACATAAAATAAATAAAGATATTATATTGTCTATAAATAATTTGTATCCTATCGAATGAAAATACGGAATCAAGACTTCCATATAAACAAAAACATCATAAATTAATTATTTCTCTCTGGAAATATATATGTACCTGATATCATTAATACTTAACGATGTTATTATAGTTTCGGTTGTTCTGGTTTTCTTAGTATTTTTGTACCTTTAAGTACCTTTATCCAAAAGAAAAATAGCTAATATATGTTCATGCAAATTTACTAAAAAAATGGTAACCCAATATAATTTTAATACAATTGTTAAGGCATTCATTAAATGGTATAATATGAATTGGTTTTTAAAACAAAAAGACCTAAAAATATTTATTTTAGTTAATTAATGTTAAATAAACATTGTTTAATTTTAATTAACGATATTTTTAACATTCTATTTAGTTTTAAATTAGTTCTTATAGCGTATTTTATAAAACTCTAATGGAAACCAAAGTAAAATAATGTAATAATTTGCCTAGATTGTTTCATTACATATTTTATAAACTACATTTTTTAGTGATTTTAGTGGAATTAATATCTGATATAATATTATAAAATGTTACTGAATCAATCGAACAATATAAACAAAAGTATGACATATACAGATAGTACAGCATAACATAGTCAATTGAAAATGTCAATTGTCATATGTTTTTTAGTTAACCCTCAAAAGACGCGTGTATAAATTAAACGGCTATCGGATCATTAGTTTGTGAATTATAGCAGTTTAAGTGAAGCAACTTTTGTTATTGTGAAAAAAAAACGGATAAAAGGAATTTCGCGTGTTGATAAAACATTGCTTTTTGAAGGGAAAAAATACAGTTGAAGCAAAAGCTTGGCTTGATGCCGAGTTTCCGGATACTTCCCCAGGGAAATCAAGCATCAAGGATTGGTATGTTAAGTTTAGACTTAGATTGAAAGTTGTGAGTTTAGATTGAAAAAGGAAGGACCATCAACAGCGACTATTACATAGCGTTAATAGACCGTTTGAAGGACAAAATCGCTGAAAAACGGTCACATTTGAAGAAAAATAAGTGCTGCTTCACCAAGACAATGCACCGTATCACAAGTCAGTGAAAACGATGGCAAAAATCCATGAATTGGGCTTCGAATTGCTTCCTCATCCACCGTATTAGTATATCCACTCAAAAGAATGCTCGATGGAAAGAAATGATCGTCGAATGAAGAGGTGGTCGTCGAAACTGAGGCTTATTTTGAAGCAAAGGACAAATCGTACTACAAAAATGGTATCGAAAAGTTAGAGGGTTGCTATAATCAAAGTATCATCCTTGAAGGGAATTATGTTGAATAAAAAAATTAATTTTGCCAAAAAATGTGTTTTACTATGGTAGGCCGAGGAGTTTGCGATTGACCTGTTATATACTTTTACATCAAAAAGTAAATTTTAGGAGTATTTTGTGTATAGAATATTTTATTCATATTTTATTACATTTTGAGGACAAGTACATAATTATTTCAATAGAGTTCTTGCAACAATTGATAAACAACATAATAAAAAATAGTTTTAAGGTAAAATTGGGTAAGGATAACTTAATTAATGATTTAAATGGCCTTTTTGTCTACCTTTGTTCACTACAGATACATATAATTCATAATATCCCTTTGTGTTAGAAAATCTTAAGAGAAAAATGCGAATGAAATGCTTTAATATATTTGCATCAGCGCTTGGTAAAGTTTATTAAATAAATTTATTTTTAAAACTAAATTAACTTGAAGTAATTAGTCAACGATTTAGGTGAGCATAATTGTTCCAAAGGTGAGTAATGATATTTTCAGTTTCGTAATAGTATATTTACAAATATAAAGAAAAAAAGGGCATAGTGTTTATACAGTATGTACAAAAAGACTGTACACTAACAAACAAATTACTGATAATTCAAGTTAGAAAATATTAAGACACCAATAGAGAACTGCTTTGATATATTTGCATCAGCCCTTGATAAAGTTTATTAAATAAATTTATTTCTGAAACAAAAGCAACTTGACGTAATTAACCAACGATTTAAGTGAGCGTAAGGTGAGTAATGATATTTTCAGTTTCGAAATAATATATTTACAACCATAAAGAAAAAAACTGGGCATAGTGTTATCTACAGGACGTGCAAAAAACAGTAAAATAACAAACAAATTTCGACTCGGGCTCGGATAGGACCGCTCGTAGCGTTACATAATTCCCCGAGAAACAACACCGTCTCTCTGTTTTCCGTTAATTTTTCAATGAAAAAGGCGGGCAAGACGCGATGTGTGGCGTTCGAGCGTGTCCTGATGTTATTTACTCGAGGTATCGGCAGTGCGCTCCTGCTGGACCGTCCGCCGCGATGGACAGAATGCAGGAAACGCGTATCGCGCTACGCGATCCCAAAAAAACGTACCGGGACGAAAATAACGCGGCGGCGGCACGCACGCGATCTTATTTTGAGGTTATGTGGCGTACAGGTGTCGACCCGGAGGCGTCTACCACCGGCCAGGATACGTCGGATACCTACATCAGAAGGGGAACTGTCCCGGAGAACCCTTTCTCTCTCTCTCTCGGTCGCTCGCTCCGTCTGTCCGTGTCTCCGGCAGGACGCAGTGACGACGGGGGAGGTGTGGTGGCGGTGGTGTAGATCGAGCACCTGGGGGATCGGGTTCACGCACACATCAACACATGGGGGGGAACGAGTGATAACGGGTCCGTCGGTTCGATACAGGGGCGTCGGGCGATGAACAGAGTGTGAGGGGCCGTTAATTCGCGACCGTCGATCGCTCCGTACCCGGCTGCTGGCGGCGGCAAACTGCTGGCTGCCGGTGTATTCGCCGACCGCGAAGCTGCTGCGTCGTCGTCGTCGTCGTTCACTACGGCTGGCGGCCAGACGGGTTCGGCCCGTCTCGGTGTCGGTACGGTAGAGGTTCGGGGACGGGCTTCTCGCCTCGCCGCCGGGATATCCAGCGCCGACTGGCTGGAGGACGCATCCTTGGTCCGGACGGCTGGACCATATGGTCGCTGGCGATGCCGGCAGGAAGAACGTAAGCACTCACTTCGGTTCAGATGTTGTTTCCGTTCTTCTTCCCGATATCAATCAAATAAAAATGTACACGAAGAGAAAATAGACAATGTTACTGAATTAATCAATAAAACGACTTCTAGGGAAAATATGTGGAAATACCAAAAAACAAAGCTTTCAAAATGCATGCGCTTTGAAGAAGAAAAAAATGTATATATAAATGTATATGTATATATGATCGAGACACGTTTATTTACTATTTAAAAATGTACAGTTTTTATAGGTACTTCCTTTCACTAGTTACGCATTTTGTCCATCTTTCCACAAGTTTTTTAATGCCGGTATCGAAGAATTCCTTGGGCAACTCGGACAGACATGTGCGTACGAGCTCCTCCACCTCGTCGTCGGTGTTGAATCTTTGACCTCCGAGGGCTTCTTTCAGTGGTCCAAACATGTGGTAGTCGCAGGGTGATAAATCCGGACCGTATGGGAGGGAGGGGTGTTCTAGTACCTCCCACCCTAATTTCGATATTGTATCAAGCATGAGACGTGCGTTATGAGGGCGCGCATTATTCTGGAGAAGAATCGCACTTCGTGCTGGAATGCTCCTCCATTTCGAGCGATAAACGGGTTTCACGTGCGTTTTCAGAAGGTTAGAGTAGTATGCAGCATTAATGGTACGTTGGGTGCGCAAGAAATCGACGTACAGCAAGCCCCGCCAGTCCCAGAACACCGTATACAGAACCTTACCCGCGGACCTGGTTGTCTTCGCTTTAACTGGCGCGCCGTCCTCCTTCTTGCTCCACTCTTTAGACGACATTTTGCTTTCGGGGGTGTAATAGTGTACTCATGTCTCGTCTGTAGTGAAAATTCGCGTTTCTCTCCGCCTCGTATCGCGTCACAAAGCGGCGACAAACTTTCAACCGCGTACATTTTTGCTCGAAGTTCAACAGTTTAGGAATCCATCGCGCCGTTATTTTGCGATATTGAAGGTGTTCGTGGATGATAGACCCTACAGTACCATTAATGATGCCGAATTCGGCCGAAATATCTCGAACATTCATCCTGCGGTCCTCCAAAATGAGTTGTTCTACGCGGCGAATGTTGTCATACTGTGATGCTGGTTCGCGGTCGACGATCATGCGGCTCATTCTCAACGGTTTCGCGGCTATTCTTGAATGCTTTGGCCCATTTAAACACGGCTGCCTTACTCAGGCACTCACTACCGAACGGATTTCGCAAATGCAGAAAAGTTTCCGTCTTTTTAACGCCTTCCCACACTAACAAATGAATGACGATACGTTGCGCTACGGCGGTCGGCACTTGACGTTCACTCATGGTCGTAGCACGCGCGTGAAACATACGCTCCCGACGAAAACTATGCCACACTGTTCGTAATGGACCCAGCTATCACATACTCAAGTCACGACCTTCAAAACATACATGCTCGCAATCTACAGCGTTTGTCTCCATCATATTTGAACCACCCTCGTATATGTATATATACATATACGTGAAAACATACTTGGGGATATTAAAATATGCTACTCCACCCGCCATATTCTCCAGATCTTGCTCCTTCTGATTAACACTTATTTTGACATATTGTCTGATGAGTTGTGATCTGTCTGCGAAGCGCTTCACTTCTTACAAAGATAAAATAATGGGGGAAAGTACTAATTAAAATACTACCGATCTTTAACAACAAAGATTTAAATTTAAAGAATGTCTTATAAAAATAACTTATAGATCTAATAATTATATATACGTACCATAGTATTGCTAAATATAGTACCAATAAATAAATGTAGCAACAAGTAATGACACTAATAACGGATAGTATCGATTATATCATTACAATGGTAGTCAATAGCAATAACGAAATAACCATGATAGTTAATAACAATCTTGGTCCATATTAGTCAATGACAATGATGGACAATCAAAACAGACAACAGATAGTAGAGATATTTGATATAATAACAATGGACGTGCAATGAAATAAGGAGAAGCAGAAGCACGAGATCCTGTCACTAGGATTAGTAGACTTCCCTAGGATAAAGCCAAAATCTCAAATAAATAAGCAACGTTCTTACCGTTATACGCTCACATTCAAATATATAATTCTAAATACGTTACCACCAAAAGTCAGCAGCAACCACTTTTGGTAGCGTTTATGTATGTTTCAAGTTATCAATAAATCATAACTACACAATAGTTACTTTGACGTTTGTTTCTGACTTATAAAATAGTTATAATTTATACTTTACAATTGCAATCATATAACTATTCTGGTCTGAGAAAGATACGAATATATAATAAAATAGATAAATATAACTGGACAAATAAATACAGAAATAGGCAGAGAATAGTAAATGGAATAAATAGAATGATATGAAATTAACCAACTACGAAGCATAACCTCAAATATTCCAACCGTATCAACCGTTCGAACAACCGTATTCCTCTGATCACCATTAAATCGTATCAAAACACCTCAAAATGGTCGTTATATATGGAAATCAGCCTCCCGCCCTTAACTTTACTCTACAGCAACCAAATCTATTTCAAATGATTCAATTACTGTATTTTGGCCGGCTTGGTGGCGCAGTGGTAAAGGCGATGGGACGGTCCTCCTACTGTTGCGTTATCCGTGGGTTCGAATCCTGCTGGGGCATGGTCGTAAATTTATGTCTGTGATTGTTTAAAATTTGTGATTATTCTGGGCAAGAGTGTAAAATTCGACAAGAAAAATGATCCCAGTCACGCCAGTAATCAGGCTGGGTAAGACCGGATGTCTTCTGGGATGACTTCTAAAGTTGGTCACTCTCCAGTCGGTAGGCTTAATGCTGAGGACCGTGGTTCGGAGCCCACGTTAAACTTTAGGCCCAGTCCAGATAAACCCATAGTTGGTAAAAGGAGACTTCAAAATATATATAAAAAAATTACTGTATTTTCGTGCGTTATTAAATCACCTTCCCATCGCTTGATTCATTGTTTTCCTTTTCAATATTCTTTTATTATTGCCGTTTCTAGCTTTTGATTGCATTCACATACTCTAGAGCTTTCAGATGAAGTATGTTTAGCACCGCCATCCGTAATATTATGGATCATCGATGACCCATGATGTTACCTAAGATATATCTGTGAAACAAAGAGGCTGCAAAATCACAGCAACATGGAAGTAACACAATTACTGGACGACAAGTACGAAATCAGGAGATTGAAGCGAACCCAACCACATGAACTTGTTTAGTGTATAAGTGTATTCTTAACTTTAGCTTAAATGGTCTAAATTAATTAATGATGTCTTGCATCTGAATTGATCCAAGTACAAGGGAAAAGTGCCTCTAAATTTCTGTACAATAAATATTTTACGATTTAAGATGTTTGTAGACGACAAGTATTATTTTAATACCGGACGGATATATAAATAAATAATATGATATCACTACATAGTATAAAACAAAGTCGCCTTTTCTGTCCCTATATCCCTATGTGCGCTTAAATCTTTAAAACTACGCAACGGATTTTGATGCGGTTTTTTTCAATAGATAGAGTGATTCAAGAGGAAGGTTTATATGTATAATACATGCATAATATACTAAGGCAACATTGCTAATTTTAGAGGTTTCTAACGTGATGTCGTAAATTAACCTATTTTTTTAGGCTTATTTAGCAATTAGCAAAAACGCTGCCTAACCCTACGAGTTAGATCAAATTAATGTACTACAGTATTGTACACCATAAAAAGGTCTACAAAAAAGTCCGCGATGGTATATGTTTATCTTTTAGGGATAACCCACATTAACCATTTTTATTGTTTACTTTTTACGTGAGAAAATGGCTTATTTACGAAGCTATTTTAAGCAATACGGCATTAATCCTTATCGAATTAAGTACCTTAAATACAGTGTGCAATTAATATAGATCAATATGGTTCCTTACAGCATGTAAATTAAACAAATATTTTCGGAGATATTACAAATTTAAAATTTGCGTTTAAAAATGTGTAATGTAATAAAAATTGTATGAATTTAGATATTCCAAAGATAGCAGGAAATCTTCATAGTAAGTATAGGGGAAGAGGAATTGTTTTACTCCAAATTTAATGCGTGCAGGCCAAGGGCAGTAATGAATGAACCAAAAATACTGGATCGATTTTAATCATGTTTTCATTGAGTGACATAGGCATATATATTTTATGCCCGTGCAAAGTCGGAGCGGGCCACTATGTTTTTATATACAACGTTCATATTTTTTCTGTAGTGTATTTAATTTAGTATCAGCATTGCACCCGTGCGAAGCCGGGGCGGGTCGCTAGTATAATACATAACTTCAAATTTGTCCACCTACTTTGTCCTCTTTCGTTCTATTGAGATCAAAGCACATGACACCGACCTGAAAAAGACCACGGATCCTTGTCCGTACTGTTCCAGGATAAAACAACTCTCGCCCCAAAATAAAAAAGTGTACCCAACGCGAAAGGTCACATGTGAATAGCCTCAGCACTATTTATACACATCAAAAAACGTCCATTAATAAATTGCTCTTATTATATGAATGGATCGGCGACATGCATATTCATTACATTGCATGCTGTTCCAGTAGTTGCTTTAGTAATGACACGTCGGGCTTTTCAACGACAGCCTGCTACAAAAAATGGTCAGTTCGCTATCAATATCACTGCTCGCAGTGAAGCTGGACGACCTGTAGACCGGTCGAGTTATTTTCGAAAATGGAAACACCGAAAATTTGATTCATATTTCAACTTTTTTCCAAAGAGTAAAGAAGGTTTTCTAGCTTCTTCGCTAAAGAAACACATCATTTACTATAGATCATTTGATTTATATTTTGTACACCTATTAGGCAAATTAGAGACAGCACTCCAAAAGAATAGTTTCTCCTTTTTCTAGTAGAAAAATCTCTAGAAGCAAATTTGTTCTGCAATATTTTCAAAAGTTACTCAAGCTTTCAATAAAGTCTGGCATATGGGTTTAAAGCATAAGTGACTAATATTCAAACGTTTTAGAGTAATATATAGCTAACCGGTGCTTCAGAGTCAAACAAAAAGATGCCTATTCTGACTGGAGAAAACTAAAAGCAGGTGCACCACAGGAAGTTTATTGGCGTGGATTCTTTACTTGCTGTACTCATAATCCTAGCCGTTGAAGATAACAACACTAAATCAACTAAAAATACAATAGGAAATACAATTCTGTACAGAAAAATGGTGCATCAAAATGAATCAACATATCAGAGCACGTTAATTTCACTAACAAAAAAATCAAGCAAAAGTCAGCATATATAAATCAGCAAATAGTTCCATATGAATATACAACCAAATATATTGGCCTAACCCTTAATATTAAACTCAAGTATAAGCAACATTTTAAGAAAAAATGTAAAGAACTCAAGCTAAAGTACAAAAAGATGTACTGGTTATTGGGTAGATGTTCAGCCCTGTCAGTATATAATAAGGTTTTGCTTTACCAACAAGTCTTGAAACCACAGACTCCACTACTGTGGAGTTATGGTGTTCAACTCTCGGGTTATACCAGCCAAAGCACCAAACATGTTATACAAAGATACAAAACAAGGAATTACGAGGTACTGTTGAAGGCCCATGGTACATTAGTAGATCAAAGACTATGTCCAAAGACATAAACAGAGGCTCCATCAGCACATCATTATTGAGGTTCTCCGGCTCCTAGATAAATTTGACGTAGTCAGAAGACTTTAAAGACAGTAAAACCATTTGATATAGTTCAGTAATGCTATAAGTAAAACATCAGTGCACATTAAAAACAGGTACATAGATATTAAGCCCAAAGTATCTGTAATAGAGTAAATACATTGTAATTTTAAGACCATAAATAATTAGGATAAAAACAAATGAGCAAGAAACAACATATTTCTTCTCTGAAAGAAAAAAAAACAATTCCTGATAATGATGACATAACAATCAAAATTATAATGACGAATTGCAGTAATAAAATAACTGAAGTATGACAAGACCAAGTGACAGCAGAAATGATTGGGCCAGTAACGAAACATTGTTTCACGTTTTGCTTATTATATTATATAAGAAAGAGTACCTTCAGCATGAAAAGGAAATTAGTAAACAATAGAGTAAACACTGTAAAACGTATTGAAGAATAAGTCTCCTATCAATTGTTGGAAAGGTCTTTATGAAAGGTTACAATATTCAAAGTCCTGCGACTCCAATAGCGGTATATAGTTTTGGACTGATGGTGATAGCTATAGATTGATGATGACGGTGAATTTTCATTTTCTTCCAACTTAGAAGTGAATGAAACATTCAAAGAAAGGTTTTGTCTAGCTTATTATATAATAAAATTAACATTAAACTATTCAATAACACTTGAAAACCATTTGTTCAAATATTTTAACGAGAATCCAAACTTCTTCATCATTTGACCGGACTAACAAAACAATTATGTAACGATGGATTATTATTTCAAAGAAATAACGAATAATTATCGGGTATAGCATGGAATAATTGTAGATCATTGCCACAGATACTGTCCTTTCTAGACAAGCTAAACGCTATGTTCTAGGAAAATTAATGAAAGCATAAGAAACATCCTGATAACTAATAAAGAATGATATATTATTTCATTATTGGTATATAACGTGCGACGAGGTAGTTAAGAAAGACATATCATCACTTCCTGCTAACCAGGAAATATTTTTACGAACCGCGTTTAAAAATCTTGGTGAGTCTTGGTGAACATGGGGGTTCCTTGGTGGTACTTAATAGAGACTGAACATAAATTCTCACTATTGAAAGGGTATTAGATAGTTTTGATATCAGAAACTGTTATCAATGGTATTTTCAGGAAGAAATAATTCCCATTATGGGATATCGATGATGGTGTCCTTATCTTTACGATAGATGGTAAATTCAACGTTACCAGGCTTTTAGAAATGTCGTATAAATTCTTCCGAGGTTTTACTTCCTTTCTGCGGTGATTCTATAAATTCTTGGTGAGATAAGAATTAAATCTTGTTGCAAAATGTTTCTTCTATTCTTATGTTTAACATAACTGATATTTATGTTTTGGTTTCGAAATAATATCAACGTTCAACAATAAAAAAAACTATGTGTGTTATTTGCTATAATGATTGACCAATGTCTCACATTTTAATTTCTCAGTATTAAAGAAGGAACTTAATAAGCTAATAAGAAGGAACTTTACGAAAATATTCATATTATTTTAGAAAATTAACTATACAGTCTACGGTGGAGATTTAAAATTCTACTCACGCTTTTTTGATCAACCAAAGGGATTGTGTAATTGTGTAAGTGTAATTAACGTGATATCGAGTACAATAGCATTTTTGACAACATTTGAGGTTAGGTCTCATTTGTTTTTTGTTTTATGTATGGTGTATATATGTTTTTATTATTTAATTATTACATTGTTACTAGTCGTTTCCGCCTAACCTACAATTTGTCCCAGTCTCTGGTGAAATAATGTTTATACATGTTATACATGTTATACAATAAATAATGTTATACATTATTAATTGTCTTGTCCAGTGTTATACTGATAGTATTTTTACTTAACGTTCTTTAATATTCTACCAAATTCCATGGTTAGTGTGTCTGGAATAATAACTCTCACTTACTTCAATTGTATAAAAGTTCTAGTATTATTTTTAAAATTATTATTTCAGTTACAATCACACAGTACAATCACTATAGATGAATCGATTTTAGACAAATTTAGGTTATTTGCCTTGATAAATACCAGTTTTTACCAGATAAAACCAATTTTTTAACTGTGAAATGCAAGATAAATAAATTGAAATAAAATCGAAGCGCTCTAAAATACCGGAATGCGGAAGTGATGGTTAGAAAACGGTAAGTGACGTCAATGTTTCCTAGCGCTTCTGGTTGGTGTATGACTTATTGGTTTGACGTTTATGGCAAATTTTGAAAGGCTGTGTTTGTATTTCTGATAAAATCTTAGTAGTCCCATTTCAATTTTAAAATAAATGTATTTTTAATAATTTCTCTGTAGTATATAAACCAATAATTTTGTGATGCTTGTTAACGTCATCAAGCTTATGAGATAGATACAATCTCTCAATTTTCTGGCGCTTTTTGACTAGTATTTGTATATCTATCCTGCATACCATAAAATTCTTCGATTTGTCCTCAATTTCCGTCTTCACAGTCAATCCTTGGATAACTACATTACATTTCCTTTTCACTCCATCCTCATTCTATCTTACATACGCTTTTCTCACCACTGAATCTTTCGTCTTCTTCCCTGATCTTCTCCCTTATTGCTTTTTCCTTATTTTTTTCAAGTTCTGTTGTATATCCACGATCAACAACGTTGAATTTCCATCACAAGTTGATGATAACTATTCATCTCAATTCCAGACGTTGTTCTTCATTTTACTGTTACATCATTCTACATAAAATTAGCTCGGAAGGACCATCCGTAACGAGGTAGAGACGAGCCATCCGAACAAATATAACATAATTTGAATAAATAAAACGGTCCGCAGCAGTAAAAAGAGGCGGGCTCCGATTTTAACGCCGAAAAAAATCATTTCCGTTTCACTTGGTCCGTTTGTTCGCGCTGATTTATTGGCACCGAGATAGCATCGGCTGCTTCTTTATTTCGCCAGCGCTTTGTCCGCGTCCTCATTATGGGGGGACATTAAAAAAAACGACTACAACCTCTCGAATCGTAGGGTACCGTTTTTATTTCGTTGGTTTATTAATAAAACGCGATGGAGCGGCGTCCAGTTCCACGTTCATCCGCCCGTACGAGACGAAGACTCGAAAATGGGGTAATTTATTTGCTAATAAAGCGAGATTGCCTTCATTATATTGTCAAGAAAGGCAAAGATGAATAGATAATTCGCGGAAACCAACCGGACGGGTTGAAAATATTCGAAATGAGTTCACCACGGTATTCTTCAAAGAAAAACGACGAAATTAGGATTATATTCGAATAACTTGAAATTCTTTTCAAACCAAAGCGTTTTTGACTGATGACGTGATAAACCGTTGAAATAGTTCTAATTTTAACAAGTGTCATTAGAGAGTATTGTCTTCGAAATGCGTTTTACAAGTAAACATGTTAAACCACCCTGGTATATATCTGGGAGACATCGATAGCGCGTTAGAGCACAAACCCCCTACCATACCTCGTTCTATATAGGCTTATAAATTAGTTATGAAGGATTTTTGTTCGGAAAATCGGTACAATGTACTTTATTCAAAGTGTTGTCTTCCATATTTCGGGCAATTAGTGAGTCTGTCGACGAATTGATCCATGTTTGGGTATCTTCAAAAGAAGTGAAGTACTGCTTAGACAGGTCACGACTCATATGTCGGAACAAGCAATAATTAGAAAGAGTAAGGTCTGGAGAATACGGTGGGTGGGCTAGTATATTCGATTTTAATGTTTCTAAGTAATTTTTCATCGGTTTTTCAGCATGTAGTCGGGCGTTGTCATATTGAAGATTAACATTTTGGGGTCTTTGCTCGTATTCTGGCCAATTCTCGCGCAGTTCTCGACTCAAGCGCATCTATTGTAGCCTATAGCGATAGATATCCCCATTGATGTTTTCTTTAAGTTTTAACAGCCCATAGAATACCACACCAAGTTGATCCTAAGAAATACAGAGTATTAGCTGAAACCATGGATATTCGGCTTTGCCCTAATGTTGATGCCTGACCAAGTGGCCCCGTAATTTGTTTTGCTTTGGATAATCGTACTGGATCCACTTCGCCACCAATATCAATACGATGCAAGAAACTTTTCCGATTTTGTCGTCGAACATTCGGCTGCATTTTCTTCAATTAATGAAGTAAAATAGTAAAACTTCCCGCAAATACTATTTACTCGGTACGAATTCAAACATCTCTTGTAAACCTTTTAAATTTAAGTTATGGGCCATTGTTTAATACGGAATGTTCCATTATCAGCGTCTGTATACCGTTATTACTAAAAAGAGTGTTTTACGGTTACTTTATGTAGAGAAATGTCAGATATATCAAATTTAACAGATAATTTGGTTCTTTACCAGTTCTTTACGTTAACATTTAAGAAGTTAAAAAGTCAACCGGCCTGTAAAAGTAAATGAAATCTCGATTCGCGAGCATTGGCCAGGTCAGGAAACTTATTTAATATAAAATATGTCGATTTATTCTCGACATTCTTGAATTGTCAGTCTGTCTGAAGTTGATGAATTCTATTCGGTGCATCCTTACTGGATGGTGATGATATACCAGTGCACCTTGTACCGGGAGGGCAGTGAGGCGGTCCGTCTACAGACTACAGGGTTAAAAGGTGATGTATAGTCTGTTTCTAGAGACTTGTCCAGATAAGTTTTGAGTATTTTTTGAGGGTTTAGTCAGAGAAACTGGAATAATGTACTTAATTCAAAGTATTGTCACTCGTTGGTTAGAGATCCCTCCCGCTTTTTAAACAGAACCGGAATGATAATCGAAATGCATAATGTCTCAATATATATTGAGCATATCTGGTCTGATTGTCTTCATAAGAGCACCATCAAAACTCTAGAGAGATATTAAAGTTATGAAAAAAAGGACTTCCACCAACAGCAAAAATTTAAAAAAATATGGACGAATTACAACTGCTGGTCTTAAATGTACTAATGCGGAAAAACATTCTAAAAATAAAGAGGAGCAAACATAACAAGGGAAAATAGTTGTCCAGAAGAAGCCTCTACCTCTGTTTATGTTATCATTTCCACATGATACGTATGTTAGAATTTGAATCCAAGATACGGCTCTGTGCAACAACCAAATACCAAGTCAGCTTAACTGGGCGATGCCAGCAGTACCATGGTACCCTCTTTCCATACCTTGGCACTCATATGAAGACAATCAGACCAGATATGCTAAATATGTATTGATAAATTATGTATTCCGTATTAACAGGTCAATTGAAAGGGACTTACCATAGTAAAACACATTTGATTGGCAAAAATATTTGTTTATATTCAACATAATTCCCTTCCAGCGTGATACACTGATTATAGCGACACCCTCCTACTTTCGAAACCATTTTTGTAGTACGATTTGGCCTTTGCTGCAAAATAGGTCTCAGTTTTGGCTATCATCTCTGCATACGAAACGAGCAGCGAGCATTCTATTGAGATCTAAGAAAAGAGATAGTCGCTGGGAGCCAGATCTGGAGAATGCGGTGGATGAGAAAGCAATTCGAAGCCCAATTTTTTTAATGTTTTCGTCGGTAACAACCTCTTTTGCGCGTCTACTGCGTTCACCATCTTCGGTGGTCATTTCACCACGTCTAAACTTACCATACCAATAATCGATTGATGTATGATATATATAAATAGATATAAATATATATAGATTTATATATATATATATATATATATATATATATATATATAGATATATAGATATATATAGATATAAACCAACTGATTACATGGATTAAACTATACCGTTCCTGCTCGATACGGCGGTGACGTAGCGTCTAGACAAGACCAAACCGGCCTCCCGCTCTCTCCCACCGCCGCCTATCTACCTCCCGCGGATACGGGGCGGCCGCCGCCCCCCTTTAAGCCGCCCCATAGCGCCGTCGCCGCCGTGACGTGCGTCGCGATCCGCCATGATGATTTAGCCCAAGCGGACGTATTTCGGATTAGGGGGATCGCCGAGGGGAGGATAAGGGAGAGGCGGGAGGTGGCACAGGACTGAATAGTGTGGTCGAGAGGGCTTAGACGGGAGAAAGAGGAAGAGGAGGGGGATGGGGAGGTGACTCGCGGCGAGGCGGCAGCGGCGACAGGAACTGGAGGTAGACCGGGACAGAAAGGGGGAGGGGAGTGGAGTCGGAGGAAATGCAACTTTTCCATTTCCACTAATAAAGTTCGTTAAATTGGTCTGAACGATGGACACTGTCGCTCGGCGTGGCGACGATGGTGAGGGGGGAGCGGGGGTCGGCGCGAAAACGAAAAATATGAACGAAAACGATGAAAGCTCGTTCTGGCGGAAGCAGACGAAAGCCCGGGAACAATGGAGAAGCGGCCATATATGGTTGCCTGATCATCGGAACGATTTATCTCGATCCAGGAAAGAATAAAATTAACTCAAATTAATCGTACGTCGTTACCATTGTTCTTCCGCTCTTCGGAATGTATCTCCTGGTCTTTCTCTACACCTGTACGCAACACGGCGCTACTCGAGGCGGATACACAACGGCGACGTGAAAAACGAGCAATGAAAATAAAGCTCTCCCATTTTTCATCCGGCCTTAATTAGCGCGATATCACAAAAGGGCCGTTCGGAAACAATATAGAGGAAGGTGTCATCAAATTGGTTCAATATTATGAAGTTCTTATCCTCGATATAAAGAGATTATGAATAATAAATGGTTAACAAAAATTATTGCTACAAAACATGGGTGGTTATAGAATCTTAATCTGTTTTATGTTACAAAATTGAACTATCATGTAGAAATTACTCCTAACCAAAAAATTTTATTTTAAATCCAAAATTAACTCTGTTATTTTATCAAAATTATGCTAAAAAAACGATAGACACGTTAGTTTTGATATGTACTAAATAGTTTTAAAGATATCTGTAAAAATAGGGTTTAAGGAATTTTTCCTAAAAACCATATTAATGTTGATATACTTTAAACAAAACTATACTAAGCTAATATGGTAATACCGACAAATTTAGCATAAAAATTTACATAAATGCTGCAATTTTCAATAGCGTATATTCATTTAAACAATAGTTATAAGAAAAAGTCTGAAAATGGACAAAAATCGCGAATTTTCATGAGTATATGTATGGAAAAAATGGAAAAAATGTTTGTATCACAAAATGAACTGAAACTTCGGTATATTACCAAAATTATGCTGGAAAAAACGATAGACCCATTAGTTTTGATATGTAGTAAATAGTTTTAGAGATATCTATAAAAATAGGGTTTAAGGAATTTTTCCTAAAAACCATATTAATGTTGATATATTTTAAACAAAACTATACTAAGCTAATATGGTAATACCGACAAATTTAGCATAAAAATTTACATATATGCTGCAATTTTCAATAGCGTATATTCATTTAAACAAGAGTTATAAGAAAAAGTCTGAAAATGGACAAAAATCGCGAATTTTCATGAGTATATGTATGGAAAAAATGGAAAAAATGTTTGTATCACAAAATGAACTGAAACTTCGGTATATTACCAAAATTATGCTGGAAAAAACGATAGACCCATTAGTTTTGATATGTAGTAAATAGTTTTAGAGATATCTATAAAAATAGGGTTTAAGGAATTTTTCCTAAAAACCATATTAATGTTGATATATTTTAAACAAAACTATACTAAGCTAATATGGTAATACCGACAAATTTAGCATAAAAATTTACATATATGCTGCAATTTTCAATAGCGTATATTCATTTAAACAAGAGTTTTAAGAAAAAGTCTGAAAATGGACAAAAATCGCGAATTTTCATGAGTATATGTATGGAAAAAATGGAAAAAATGTTTGTATCACAAAATGAACTGAAACTTCGGTATATTACCAAAATTATGCTGGAAAAAACGATAGACCCATTAGTTTTGATATGTAGTAAATAGTTTTAGAGATATCTATAAAAATAGGGTTTAAGAATTTTTCCTAAAAACCATATTAATGTTGATATAATTTAAACAAAACTATACATAGCAAATATGGTAATACCGTCAAATTTAGCATAAAATTTTACATATATGCTGCAATTTTCAATAGCGTATATTCATTTAAACAAGAGTTATAAGAAAAAGTCTGAAAATGGACAAAAATCGCGAATTTTCATGAGTATATGTATGGAAAAAATGGAAAAAATGCTTGTATCACAAAATTAACTGAAACTTCGGTATATTACAAAAATTATGCTGGAAAAAACGATAGACCCATTAGTTTTGATATGTAGTAAATAGTTTTAGAGATATCTATAAAAATAGGGTTTAAGGAATTTTTCCTAAAAACCATATTAATGTTGATATATTTTAAACAAAACTATACAAAGCAAATATGGTAATACCGACAAATTTAGCATAAAATTTTACATATATGCTGCAATTTTCAATAGCGTATATTCATTTAAACAAGAGTTTTAAGAAAACGTCTGAAAATGGACAAAAATCGCGAATTTTCATGAGTATATGTATGGAAAAAATGGAAAAAATGTTTGTATCACAAAATGAACTGAAACTTCGGTATATTACCAAAATTATGCTGGAAAAAACGATAGACCCATTAGTTTTGATATGTAGTAAATAGTTTTAGAGATATCTATAAAAATAGGGTTTAAGGAATTTTTCCTAAAAACCATATTAATGTTGATATATTTTAAACAAAACTATACAAAGCAAATATGGTAATACCGACAAATTTAGCATAAAATTTTACATATATGCTGCAATTTTCAATAGCGTATATTCATTTAAACAAGAGTTATAAGAAAAAGTCTGAAAATGGACAAAAATCGCGAATTTTCATGAGTATATGTATGGAAAAAATGGAAAAAATGCTTGTATCACAAAATTAACTGAAACTTCGGTATATTACAAAAATTATGCTGGAAAAAACGATAGACCCATTAGTTTTGATATGTAGTAAATAGTTTTAGAGATATCTATAAAAATAGGGTTTAAGGAATTTTTCCTAAAAACCATATTAATGTTGATATAATTTAAACAAAGCTATACTAAGCTAATATGGTAATACCGATAAATTTAGTATAAAAATTTACATATATGCTGCAATTTTCAATAGCGTATATTCATTCAAACAAGAGTTATAAGAAAATTTCTTAAAATGGACAAAAATTGCAATTTTTGAAATTTCAAGATATCTGAAAAAATAGTTATAAAGTAGCTAAACAGTTCAGTTCTAATAGAACAAA
Organism: Rhynchophorus ferrugineus; assembly: GCF_030347505.1. Classification (NCBI taxonomy): domain Eukaryota; kingdom Metazoa; phylum Arthropoda; class Insecta; order Coleoptera; family Curculionidae; genus Rhynchophorus; species Rhynchophorus ferrugineus. Next base: position 2,664,308 of record NW_027472589.1, on the reverse strand, counting down.
GGGAAGCGAGATATGAAGATGACAGATGAGATTTTGCCGAAAGATCGTCATTACACCAATTTTTCTCACCTAATATAATAGGTTTTAATTAATTAGTAAATGTAATTCGTTCAAAACATCGCCGTACAGCAGAAAAAAAACCTCTTTCAACAAGAGATTATAAAACGAAATAATAAAAAAGATCTACAAACAACGTATAATAAGTTTACGCATGGTCGAAGACCTGACGATATTTTTCCATTAGAATTACCATAAGCTCGTCGGAAAGATGAATGAAGTTTAGCTTAAACAAAGTGATAGCAACACATCGTATATAGACGAAAGGATTTGCATATAAATGGAGAGTTTGTATACGGTTTAAAATTCAAAGAGTTCAAAACGGTCCATAACGAGAAAAAATATATATATCGGGGTTTGCGATCCGTTTTTTTGCCTCCATCTGTGATGTGGGACGTCGTGTCTGCGAACGTCCATGAGTGACAGGGATGATCAGAATAGGTGGCGTTATTACCTTCGTGTATATTTTAATTATTCTAAACCAGTAAACAGACTGGAAATTATATATAACAAGAATGATTGGAGAAGCCGAATGAAATATACTTTTTTAAATAAGACAATGGAAGAACACGACCTTTTTTATGTGACTCTTTAATATTGTTGTTCGACTTTGGCGGCTATACACTCTGAAGAGCAAGATTTTGTCTAAATATACACGTATGGTAATACAGAGCAATTTCGTATGGTAGTTTGCGTTTGAGCCTATGCACTACACTGTCATCGTCTCATTCAACTGTTTGGCGAGTATATAATATTCTTACAGAATACTTTATTCCGGAAGCTCTGGAGGACAGCTATGTTAGACATGCTAGTTGTACCCCACAGTTTAATACCACAAGTCCAAATAGGACTAAGTATTGACTCATACAGCAAAACCTTGTTATCTAATGATATTTTAGATTTACGCCCTATCAAGCAACACATTTGGTTTAGTTCAAGGCCAAGCTGTTTGCGTTTTGTCACTATATGTTCTTCCATGTCAAACGTCGATCAAAATGCATTCCTAGATATTTAACGTTGAACTACGAATGGGTGCAATGGAAATCTACGAACTAAGGATGTTTTTTAAAGTTTCAACGTTTCCTACTTGGGATAGTTTATGGCTAGTGGCCTTTAAACACCTTCAGTCTGCTTTTTGTGACCTTACAGCTTCAGCTGCGGCACTTCTCCCAGAATCCCATTTAACTACACCAAAGAATGCTTCGAATAATTGCAGAACGATTGCCAATCCAACGTCAATCTGTCTTATTTTCTTGATAATTACTTTAATTCCGATTAATTGAACGAACTCATCGAATTAAGCTACTATTATTATTGTGATCTCACTATTATTCTATCAACTGCGCCAGTTATGGGATGTGAAGGGTTCAAAACACAACAAAAACGTTTATTTTACTTATAGACTATTTTATTTTACGGAGAGTAGTGTCGATTTCTAATGTAAACCAACCCCTACCTTTAGACGTATCTTGAACTCTTGAAATACACAGTTCTAGTACTAACATATATGATATATATATTAATAGTGTTAAGGCTTTTCACACAATTAATAGGATACTCAATAGGTTCATAACACAGTTATAAACAATTATATTGTGTGGTGTACTAGAAACTCAGTACTCATGTGCGATAATATGCCCCATCAAAGTAGTTTAAACGCTTCCTTCACTTTACCATGTCTTCGGGTCCATTCTGGGCGATCTTCGATCAATAAATGGTTCAAATTGATCATTTGTTGTGGGTAGCGATTACTATTAACTGTTTCACCAGTTTTGAACACTTCGCAATTCACGCAGAGCATTGTCTTGCCACCAAAATGATTTAGCGTTGGATTCGATCGCCCGGCTTCACTAGGTGATAAAAATCATTTTTGCGCCTATCTTTTTCAAAACAAATCATTTACTTTTCATCCCCCGTCACTATTCGATGCAGAAGTGACTTCCGATCATACGTTTTAAGCGATATTTCACAGACGAATTTTCAATTTTCCATTTACCAATGATTCAATTGATGTGACACCAATCTCTTGGATTTTCGTCATTGATCGTAATCGGTCGCCAATAGTTTCTTGGGTCATATTTAAAGCTTCTGTCAATTGTTTTTTTTTTCTTTGTTTTGTTTCTCACCGTAAGTTTCTATCAACAAATGATGAAAATAAAATTTAATGCGTGCCGCAAACGCACGTTTTCAGACACGACATTTTCAAAGAAAACTATAACATTTGTTACTTTAAAGCTTGATATCAGTATAATAAAATTGTAAAAAAAAATTGTAATTGTATTCTAAAAGTGTCAAATCATAACAATGCATGGTTAAGCCTAGCGACAGTAACACCTTCTGAGATCCAAAGCATTGTCCAATAGTATTGCTTCCACATTGCAGTGATTCACTAAATTTATTACATGTTTTACGGCAAAAACTTCGTAGATCCATTTTATTTCGAAGTCATCATACAGTTCCTGGTTATTCATGATTATGTAGCGGTAAGCATTGCTAATTAATCGAAGAACTTTGTTTTGGTAGTGTTGGGTTATTAGTCAGTTTGGTGTCTTAGTGCAACCCCATATTTGCACCCCATAAATGCAAATGAATTTTATTATTATTATTATTGGTTTATTACTCGATAAATCCATCTCTTTGATATTAACTTTAGTTAGATGTTTATTACGAGTAACTCGCGCATTTGTTTAACGTAGTCTGCCCAGCTTTTTGTCTAACTCGACATTATTTTACTATAACATTCCGAAGAACGGGTCTCGACTCAACTCACCAATAATCGTGATTTAATTGTTGTCATATCCTCGTCAATTGACGTTGGCATGTACGACTTGTTACAATAGAACGTGATTAAATGACATTTCAATTATATATAGGAATTGTCACGAAATTCCCACGGGGAAAAGCATAAAAACGTCGTGAATAAAAGAGACAGTTGGCTTAGATTTGTATAGCTCGAAACAATTGTTGTGGGCATTGGATGACCGTTTCGTTCGAACTTTATGTGTTGGTCTCGATCTCTGGGGTGTGCTAACACGCAGAAATTTACAACCGATGTGACAGACGAATTGTAGCTCAGTTAAATACGAAACTATGAATTTCTAGTTATGTATATAGTGTAGTGCTATTGGAAGTGTACGTGTCTTTAAGTCTATTTGGGATTTAATCCCATTTTATTTGATATAATGGATTATAATGTATTTTCAGTCTCAAAAATGATATATATATATATATATATATATATATATATATATATATATATATATATGTATACACATATACATTAACATAATTTTAAAAAATGTTTGTAAAGCCACTTCAATTTAAACCTAAATTATTTTGAAGGGACTCGGCTAGGAGACATGGCTTTACAAATATTTTTTAAAATTATGTTAACTATGTATATTGAATTGCTTAGCACTAAAACTTTTCATGTACTATAATCATATTTACCTTCAATGTAATGTTTGCTATCGCCCCATTTGGACACAATTTGGGTTTATGCTTTATGTACGCATATTTATATCATTAATATATTATATATGCATCTTTCCATATATTCTATACATCATATATCTTTCATTTTTAGTAGTATCGGATTTCTGTCTTTAAGTATTATAGGGTCTTTGTAGTAACAATTTTATATTAACGATATCAATTACGAGGGTCACTAAGTTTAGCTGGTTTATTGAATTTAATCGTGGTCGTAGTTCGCTGTCCGACAAGTTTCATGAACGTCGTCCAAAATTGGCTGTTGTGCTAGAAAACATCAATGCACCTATTGTGAGATGGAGGCATCCCTAAGCATTAGTTCCACCAGTATATATGCGATTTTACATGAACACTTAGCTGTGCGAAAGTTATTTTCGCGTTGGATCCCACACAATTTAACAATCGCTCAAAAAAAGGCTCGTGTCGATTGGTGTAAAGCAATGGTTAATAAATTCAATCGCGATGCCTCGAAAGGCGTTTATAGAATCGTGACAGGTGACAGGTGAATCATGGATATATTCGTATGAGCCCGAAAGTAAGCAGCGGTCGACTGAATGGGTGTTACAAGATGAACCAAATCCAACAAAAGCTGTTCGCGCACGAAGCACTTCAAAGAAAATCGTGGCCTGTTTCTTCGGATAAACTAGTCATATTGAAACAGTGCCTCTAGAGGATCGTAGAACAGTAAATTCTGATTGGTACGCAACCATTTGTTTTCCAGAAGTCTTCGGTGAAATAAGGAAAACAAACAAGAGACGCCGGATTGTTCTTCATCATGACAATGCGAGCTCTCAAAGAATAAACTATTTGAGCACTAAAAACATCGAAATGATTGGTCATCCACCGTACAGCCCTGATTTGACACAAAATGACTTCTTTTTGTTCCCATCCGTGAAGGACATCTGCGTGGTCAACGATTTTCATCGCCCGAAGAAGTTATTGAAGCGTTCAAAAAACATGTTTTGAAGATACCGCATTCGGAATGGAATGGATGCTTTTAAAATTAGTTTAAGCGTATGCAACAGTGTATCGATCATCGTGGCGAGTACTTTGAAAAACAATAAAAATATATTCGCAGCTTAACCATTTTTTTCCTATTCCCGAAATATAAATAGTGACCCTCGTAGTACTACCCTGGTATGCTTAACAAAAATAAATCATCCTCACTAACGTACCGTATCAAGATAACGAATCCATCGGTGCAGTAACCGTCGGAAATGCAAGAAATATTCTCCAACTCATCTGTGGCCCGTCTCACGTCACGAAAACCCTTTTGAAAACGTACAATAATTGATGGTATTCATACAAAGCCAGATATGCACGTCCATTTGTGCATCGGTATCGCCATTTCTGCAATTCTTCTTTTGGAAGGAGAGAACGCCCGATGATTGTCATGACTTGCAAGAGGTCTCCGCCTCGCCGCTGATGATGATGATGACGATGATGGCATCGATGTAAGGCTTTTGTTCGATTGTTAAAGACGGATGTCTGGTTCGCACAAAAAAGTCTTACCACGATATGTCGAGATGTACAGTCGATGTATCTCTGTTAATTAAATATAAATAAGGCTCATTTTAGGCTATATTGGTTATGTAATGTGAAGGGTTTAAAGTAACAACGACATTTGTTTTATGGAAAGAAATGGGGATTGATGAACATCTCTGTCACTGTTTTTAATGTGCATTGAATTTTACTTATAACTTCACTGAACTATATCAAAAGGCTTTACTTATAATTCTATAAGTCTTATGAGTCTTTAATATTTGGAATAAGTCGCCATTATCTAGGAGCTGGAGAACCTGATGTCTTGATGAAGCCTCTGTTCATGTCTATGGGCATACCCCTTGATAACATTACTGACGGTTCCTACGTTCAGGACCCTATTCAGATTGTCGTTATGTGCCATGGAGCATCGATCTGTCTTGCAATATCTTGTTTTGAAATATTTCTATTTGAACCCCATAAGTCTACATTTGTTTCAAGATTTGTTGGTAAAGCAAAAGCTTATGATATATTGACAGTATCCAATAACCAGTATATTATTTGTACTTGAGCTTGAGTTGTTCACATTTTTTCTTAACAACTGGTTTCCACTTGAGCTCAAGGGTCCCGCCAAGATATTTGGCTGTATTTCCATAATATTTGTATTTATGTAGAACGTTCTTTTATTTTATTTTCTTTTTAGAAATTACATTTGGGTTTTATTTCAAATTAAACTGGTCACTAGAATGTGACGTCAAGGGTCATGCAGTTCCGTGATGCGTTTGAGATCGCTAACCAATAAAATGCCTTCCTAATAAAATATTTTCTTTACAGGTGTCTGTAGTAGTAATTTAAACTAACTCAATGAAATGCAGTCGTTCTCAGAGCTTTCTCTACTAATACTATGCAAAACAATCCTTAAATTATAAATATTAAGTAAATACTCAAACAAGTTTGACATTAGCTACATTTTGTGCCAATAATTCCACTTCTTCGTCGTTTAAATCAGCTAGATGCGTTTCAAGTGAATATTACGCATCAGTTTACGGGTGAAATTAACTAGCGAGTCATGAACGATCTAATTGACAAACAATAAAGTACAGAACACTCAGCAACAAGAAAGAAACTAAAAAATTACCCATCCTTTTAATTGGTTTTAACGGGAACCGACTGGAACTTTCAATGAGACGGACGAGCGAGAGAAAACAAAGAGGAGCGAACAGAAAAAAAGAGAAAAAACAACGGCGACGAAGCTAACAGCGACCTGGGCTCGAAAACTTCGAGGAAAATTGCATCCAGCGGATGAAAGTTTTCGGTCGCCGACTTCCATTAAGTCGAAAAACAAGCGGAAAAATGATTATGAGCGTGTGCATACATGCACCCGGGGAAATTAATAAGTTTTACCGGCGCATAGGGGAGCCCTAATTAGGGAGGAAAGGTCGAGGCGATCGTAATTCGGCCGTCCAAGGCCGTCGAACTCTGTTTACAGTTGATGATATTCGGATTTTGATGGTTCTCCATAGTACTCGAGTATATAGATTTTTTTCTATATAGACTTCCAGCCATATAACTTTTACGCTCCGTAGAAGAACATGTCCACCAGTATATATCAATAATTGTCATCTCTGCAAGCAGAGGATGCTAAATATAAATTGGTATGCACCTAGACCGAGGCCTAACTTGGAAGAAGCACATACTCGCCAAACGAAAACAACTAAAACTCTACCAAATGTATTGGCTTATCGGGCGAAAATCCAAATTATCAATAAATAACAAGATATTATTGTATTAATCTATATTCAAGCCTATTTGGTCATATGGAATCCAACTATGGGGAACCGCTAGCAAGTCATATATAGCCATCATACAACGGCTCCAAAATAAAGTGTTGCGTGACACAATCGATGCTCCGTACTATATTTCAAATGATGTGATACAACGCTATGTTCCTCTAGAACCCATAACGGGTGAAATTCAACGTGTTTGTGTGAAGTACTTGGAAAGGGTATCAGTGCATCCCAATGTACACGCTAATCAGCTAAATATGCGAAACACGTCCACAACCAGATCACTTAATGAAGTGATTTTCTACATGCCATGTATATATAATATAAACATAACAAGCAGTTATTGTCCTATCTCTAGATTGTGGAACTACTAAGAGTGTTAAAAAAATACTCCATATATACGATTTCTGATCCAAACGTAATCATGGTTTGATGGATATACGCCCAAAGGTATACTTCATATAGTTTTAAAATACGGCACAGTTTTCATAATTGACTTAACAATACTATTTTAAAGAAACCATTACAGATATTTTTTAAGAAAAATTGAACCGACTTCAAAAAAATAAATAAGGAACTCACTAAAAATTAAAAAATAATCAAACTTATATTTTTAACACAAAAAAACGTTTCAAAATAAAATATGTAGATATTAATCGTTGTAATAACTAAATAAAAATAATCAAAAACCTTATTTAACCTCTCTACTACACGTATTTTATATTCTACTACATACACACAATTTAGCTTCATACCTCCCTATCAGTTGGTAGTAGTTAAAATAATATTGCAAATAGATAAATAAGTTTAGCTAGGTATTAAGCTAAATTGTATCTATATAGTTGAATATAAAATACATCAGTTATTTTAGTTAATATTATAATGGGTAGGCCAAGTAAAGGTGCAGCCCGTATGAGGAAAAATAGGAACAAAGAAACAATGATTGAAAATGAGCAGCGTTTCAAGCCCCACCGTCCGCTAGGTGATTTGACAAATGTTCTAACTAAACAACAACAAAAAGTTATTGTCCTCGACGGAAATCGAACCGGCGACCTCCGTTTGCGAGCTAAACGCTTTAACCATTACAACATACAAGCAGTTGTCTACAATATGTCTACGATGTCTTTTATACGAATACTTAAAAAGCAAACTGAATGGCTTTTGCACTGAACGACTTCCGATGTTATATAAAAATATACACAAATATCTGATTATTTTAAATACAAAAAAAATATGTGAAAACTTTGTACGTGCCTTTGAAGTTTGAGTGTATTCCCTCAATTTCTCCCCTTCGCCCCAACGGATCCCGCTTTGGTTCCAATGGGACTACCTTGGAAGTTCACTCTTTCGAATAAAAAAAGAATTTTGAAAGTCGGTCAATAATTGACGGAGAAATCGGCGAACATACATTAAAAATAAATATATACAGCCGAGCATAGAACCTCCTCCTTTTTCGAAGTCGGTTAGAAAGATAAAGTTATATTTTTGTACTGATTGTCCTTTGTCTGCGCTGCGCGATATTCTTAACCTTCTCTAATTCGTCTAGATCGAGATCGACCAGACTGCACTGGACGCCACCGGCTGACAGTCCAATAAAAGTGTCATTCAAGCCAGAGCTGGTCGCCCGCCATCCCGAGATAGAGCGGCAAATATTATCAGTCCGTCTAGACGAGCTCGGTTCGTATCGAAATCGGATTTTATGTCTCTTTATGAGCGCGGATTGACACTTGCATGTGCGGAACGATTACATAAACCGTTTGAGGTCGATCGAGACGCTGATTGTTGTTTAGCATGTCAGCAATCGACACGACACCGTTTCATTTGTTATTTGATTCGCAAAAAAAAAACATAAAGAGGACTTATTTTCCTATACTTTCATAAATCTTTGATTATTTTGATATACAGAGGATACAATAACAGGAAAACACTAACAGAGGAAAAAATAATATGGGCTTCATGTGATAGCCTTGATAGTCTATTCAAAGAAGCAGTGAATTCGCGTCATCAAAAAGAATGTATTACTTATTGTAATTTGTATATTCGTTTTAATACCAGACAATATTTCCTTCTCATTTTATTCCAGTTAAAAAGAGAGACAATGCCTAGTCTAATATGTTCGAAAATGTAACCGAATCAGACGACGAAAGTCGACAGGTTGCCAAACGTTTGCAAAATCCCTCAAAATATTAGTTATAAGAGGTTGTAGACAAGCAAAGGTTGTTTTAACGCTTCGCTTGTTTTGATAAATTTTAAATCGCTAAAGTGAGACAGAATAGATTGCGTGGAGACCCTCTCTTGCCGGTAAAATTCGTTAGAGAGGTAAGCATTTGTACTGTTAAGTATATATATATATATATATATATATATATATATATATATATATATATCTGCAATGAATTATTAATAAATGTTATGACTAATAAAACCTAATCAAACATAATCTAATCAATTGTTATTCCAACGTTTACCTTTTTTTATCAAATTTGTTGTCATAACACTATTTTTATTATCATTTTGCCATGAGTGACCATTGGGTATATTAGTCCCATTCTGAAAATAACCAAAGACTGGAAATAACCAAAGGTGAGTATATCAATAATATACGATAACTGTAGGAAATATTATGGCAGAGTATGAAATATTTATGTGCGCAGATATGTGTGTAATTGTTCAGAATATACATGCGCATTGGGTTGAAATGTATGAGGACAGAAATAATACTAATTGTCTTACAGATATGACCAATATATTAGGAAGAAAGCAATGAGAATGTATACAGATAGTAATAGAATAAACTAAAGAGAAATACAGTGATATCAAAATGATTTTAACAACTCTCTAATGAAAGTAAATATATTATTTGGATATAAATTTGTTAAATAGGTGGATTAGGCCTCTAGAGAACAGTCATAAAAATAGAGAGACACTACATAAAAAGCGCCCCTAGGACACTAACACACAGATGGTATGGAAAAGCCCCTAACCCACAAACTATTATAACAGTGTACTTAATTGTAGTTTTAAGTTCTTCGATAACATATATTACTTATATTTAAAACATTTTTGTTTCATTGTGTTATTTAGATTAGAATTTTGTCATGTCAGAACCAAAATAAACTGAAACTTAAAATTGATGCGGCAACATTGCGATGTCATTAATTCAGATGACGTGAGTTGACTGTTTTATTTAACGGGCTACAGATTATAACTTTTGATAGATTTTGATAAATTTTCGGTATTTTAACAGAATTACCACTCATACATGTGCTCTCGACTCCATTTGCCAGACGAACCGTCGGGTTTTTCTTCGGATAGACCGAATTAACTAACCGCGAGACATCGTCGTCTCTCGGCTCGTCGTCGACTTGATTGTGTTTATCTTTGCAGTTGGAAATTGCCAGCGGCACTTGGCCGGGTCCCTGGAAGGCAAACACGACCACAACGCGAACTTTCCTCGCGGAACTTTCGATTTATCGCCCGATACGTAATGGTTCAATCAACAGCCCGACGCCGCTCGTTGTTTTACGAACTTCCTCTCTATTATTCCATCGAGGAAAAAGCCGATTTCTCCTTCGAGAGATTCCAGTAGCGTCCCGGTCTGGAGAAATATAATCAATCAGTACACTACGATATTTCTTGTTCCTCACGAAGATCCAATATCAGCCACAAGGAACCTCCAAGAGAAGATGAAGTCAGCAAAATCCATTTATGATTGAAAATTTTGCGAATCAAGGCTAATAAGACAAAATCTAACTCATAACGTTACCCCTGCGTAGAAGGACTTGTCCTCAGGTAAATATTAATAATCATGAACTCCCACAAGTATATAATGTTAAATATCTGAGAGTACAGCGTAAACAACCTGGGCTTAAAGTGAACCAGATATACTAACTTGGAGGGGAGTAAATCTAAATTATCCTCAGATCAGAAGGTAACAGAACAATTGAAATGTCCCTGGACTGACACACAGATGGCGCTACTAGAATTAAATACATATATATTTTTAGTTGGCCCTAACCCTCAAAAGATGCGTGTATAGATTTGACAGCTGTCGGATCATTAGTTTGTGAATTATAGCATTTTGAGTGAAGCAACTTTTGTTATTGTGAAAAAAATTGATAAAAAAGAATTTAGCGTGTTGATAAAATATTGCTTTTTGAAGGGAAGAAATACAGTTGAAGCAAAAACTTGGCTTGATGCCGAATTTTCGGACACTGTCCTAGGAAAATCAATCATCAGGGATCGGTATGCTAAGTTTAGACGTGGTGACACGAGCACCGAAGACGGTGAACGCAATGGACGCCCAAAAGAGGTTTTTACCGACGAAAACATTTAAAAATCCACAAAACGATTTTGAATGACCGTAAATTGAAATTGAATAAAATAACACTCTCTAAAGATATCAACTGAACGTGTACATCATATCATTCACGAATATTTGGGTATGAGAAAGCTCTATGCAAAGTGGGTGCCGCGCGAGCTCACTTTTGACCAAAAACAACGACCAATGCACCGTATCACAAGTCACTGAAAACGATGACACAAATCTATTAATTGGGCTTCGAATTGCTTCCTTGTCCACCGTATTCTCCAGATCTGCCCCCTGTTCCTGTTCACAGATCTCAAAAGAATGCTTGTTGAGAAGAAATGTTCGTCGAATGAAGAGGTGATCGACGAAACCGAGGCCTATTTTGAAGAAAAGGACAAATCGTACAACAAAAATGGTATCGAAAAGTTGGAGGCTCGCTATAATGTATAGTGTATCACTTTCCTTGAATGGAATTATGTTGAATAAAAAAAACTAATTTTGCCAAAAAAATGTTTTTTACTATGGTAGGCCGGGGACTTTTCAATTGACCTGTTAATCTTACTCATTATACTTTTATGTAACTTATTTATATTTTGTTGATTATTAAAACATAATGGATATTAGAATTAATTAAAAGCCATTTAGAAAAGTGTAGTGATTGTTAGTTCCTGAGATAGTTTACATGTATTTTGATATACAGATATTTATTACAATAATTAGTTAAATATATTGCTGATCTTATATTGAAATTGAAAATATTATCAAAACAAGTTTCAGTAATATTAAAATATCATGTTTAAGTTATGATCTTTACTCTATTATAACAGAGACATGATTAACTTAATAAACTGTGGTCGAATTTCGACCAGAAGGCGATCACCAGTAATAATAAAATCTTCAATGTACAAAATAGTTTTTAAATAATTCCAATTTATTACACGAAAAGCACCAGACGCTCTGAGGCTCTAAGCTTCAAAAAAAAATTAAAACACGATTAATTGAATGGGAAATACGACAGAATTCCATGGAAATACGTCTTTCCAAGACGGCTATATCTCCGGCAACTTATCCAGGCCGCCCGTCGAGAACTTTTCGGCGCGCTGCAGGAATATTAATAAAGATCCTCCTGCGAAACCTTTCTATTTATTAAAAGGCGTTCGGGGCTCAGTCCCACGGTCCATTAAGGAACAAAAGCGCTGAAGGTACGGCCTAGGTTAGATCGAACGCGTTCTCCACGCCGTCTAGACGGGCTGGGGGAGGTGGTAGGGGGCAGACGCGGGGGCGAACAGTGGACGGGGGGATTTTAAAAAGTCAAAACGTCTTTGTCGTCGGTTTAATCTGATTTTGCAAGTGAAATTCCCTTTCGCTTCTTTCTGCGACGATTACCCTTCGCTTTGCTTTCCGAGATTTCTTGCTCGAGATTTTATATGTTCGTTAGGAGCAGGAGAACAGTGGAGTTTAAAAGCGTTTCGATTCCTGCAACCGTATCTAAATTTACTAAACTCTCGTAATATGAGCATCTGACGTATACACAATATGTATTTGTTAATAAGGTGTTGAATAGTTTCCAACGGATGAAAATATCCACCAATTGTTTCAATGATATTCTAACCAAGACCTGAAACTATTTCTGATGTGTATGGGTGCATTATCATCTTGAAATATGGCGATGTTTGGCAACAATATGTTAATCATAGTAAAAACCGATAAATGATGGAGTGGATACCGTCGTGAGTAGGTTTTTCAGTATAAACGAAATTTAATACAATTATCTCAGTTCTTTGAAGGGTGTCCTTTACTTCCTTTGAAGAATATCCCTTCATACACTGTTGGGTTAAGTTATTACGGCAATTTAATAAGTGACTTTTTGAATGAAAGATATATTTTCAGTCTCCTTTAAACTCAATGGATATAGCCTATTTCAAGGCCCTCAAAATAGACGTTTGTTTCAATGATGACCTCTTCGTTCGACGCAAATCTCTTATAACCCAGCTATTTCCTCAGACTTAGACAGAAAATAGTCGCGAAAACATGCGCATTTTCAACTGCTGAAATCGTACCTCACAGATGGACATTTTGTTGTCAAACAGGGTGGCGAATACACTGACCTACACCCAATATATTCTGCGGGTGTTCGCAGGGCAGTGTTCTTGGTCCGTTGTTATATCTATTGTATACAGCTGACCTACCGACCACAAAAAACACTATTGTTGCAACATATGCTGACGATACAGCGGTTTTATCATCGAGAATCCAATATTAGCCAAAAGAAACCTCCAACTTCATCTTAACAAAGTCGAATTGTGGTTGAAAACGTCGCGTATCGAAGCAATTGAGACAAAATCTACCCATGCGACATTCACCCTTTGTAGAAGAACATGTCCCTCAACAAAATTGAATAATCATAAACTTCCGCAAGCATACAACGTTAAATATCGGGGAATGCATTTCGATCGACGTTTGACATGGAAAAAACATATAATTACAAAACGCATCCCCCAGAGGTTCCAGAATAAAGTGTTGCGTGTCCAACAAACTGATTCAGCTCGATATCTCCATAGAACCCATAACAAATGTGATTCGCAGTGTTAGTGCGAAGTACTCTGTGCAGTGCTGAATGTAGTCACCAAACACTTAAATGTGCGCGATGACAGTGAAGTGCGTAGGCTCAAACGCAAACTGCCATACGAACTGATATGAATAGTATAGAATAATAGATAATAGTATAGAGTGAGATTTAATAATCTCTAGTATAAGCTAGAATAGTATCTAGAATATGATTTAGATTATAAGTTGTACAGTAGATCATTTACTGAAGTGATCGACTACATGCCAGGATAGTTATATTATATTATATAACTTAAATCATATAATAATACTTATTGTCCACGGGCAGATTGTTGACATTTTAGGAAATTAATTTTAAAAAAATCCCGATTTCGATATCGTCCACCTACATCGCGAAGACGTTCCTTCTGGTTCTGCCCTCGACTGACCCATTAAACCGACAAAATGAATCCACACCATGAAATAATTATTTGGCCCGTCCCAATCTCATCCCCTCGCCCTCACTGGCACACCGCCCGCGACAGACCCGGACCGGCCTTTATCATCAAATATTTACCACCACCTGGCGGGTGAATTATGAACTAGCCGCGGAGGAGGACCGTCGACGGGTGCCGCCGACATCGCTTTCCGGTAGACGCGGCGTCGTTTTTCAGCGTCGCGACGCCGTCGTTGATGGAGGCCAAGGTCGGCGTCTGGCCGAGGCGGAATTCCATTTTTACGGCGAGCCGCCGTGACTTGCGGATGGCGCAGGATTAGCAGGACCGCCTGGGTGGGGCGACGATGGTACCGCGACTTGTGGAGATAAGTTAGGCACACAATTACGGGGCGTCCTATATTGACTAGAATAAACTATAGTCTATCCAAAGTAGGAGTGACATTACGTCATCACGATGTCCAATTTGTTGCCTATTACAGTGTGTAGTAAATTCGTTTTAATATCAGACAATATTTTCCTTCCCATTTTATTCCTGTTAAAAACAGATGCAATGCTGTCAAATACGTTCGAATATATAACCGAATCAAAAGGCAGAAGTCGTTCGATTGTCAAATGTCCGCAAAATTCTTCAAAACATGATGATTATCAGAGGTTATAAATAGGCAAACGTTGTTTTTGCGCTTTGCTTATTTTGATAAATTTCAAATCGCTGCTTAATAGTTTTGATTACACTAGTTGAAAATGCCAATGCCAAATAAAGGGTAATAAGTTCGAACAGAAACGAGGTAATGGAGGCCTCCTCTTACCAGTAAACTGCGTTAGAGAGGTAAGTATTGATGTTATTCGACATTAAGCTGCTGGGGTTTTTATTGGAAATACTTTTATTATATTGCAGCTGCACTGGATATTAAATAGTATGGCCACGGTCACTGAAATCTCCCAAACTAAAGAGAAACTAGATTAATTTGTGAATTCCAGAATATATATTATACTCTTCAAGTATACGAATAATTTATAAGAACTATAACTTTGGTTTGTTATTGTAGTTTTTATATACTGATAATTTTTTTTATTTTCTCTTTTTCTTTTTAAAATTATTTTAAAATAGAAGGTTTTCAATATAATTTATTCTATATATATTATATTCCTCAAATATAGGTATAATCTTCAACAATTGGCAACGTTGCAAATTCAAATCATTGTGCGCATGCCGGGATTCTTCAGAACTTGTGAAAAAATGATTTTGAAGATTTTAAAGCGAAATAATTATCACAATTCATGCATGAAGACAATTTCAAAAATTAAATATTCATACTGTGGCTACTTTGTGATTATTTCAAACTGTCACTCTTGACTGACGTATTTGTCATTATCAGTACAACAGTCCGTCATGATTATCAAAATTCACCGGGTCCTCTCATCGCTATAGAACCGAAACCATGGCCGCCGCATCCTTACCATCATCACCGTCGGTAGGCATCGACTTGGGCACCACGTACTCCGTCGTGGGGGTCTTCCGCAATGGAACAGTGGACATCATCGCGAACGATGAAGGAAATCGCACGACCCCTAGTTTTGTGGCTTTTACAGGTATGTGCTCGCGTCGATATCGCTCAGCTATAGCTCCTTGGAACGCTCCCAGATACTGAGAGGCTTATCGGCGATGCTGCGAGAGGACAGGGAGCCATGAACCCCACCAACACCGTCTACGGAGTCAAGAGACTCATCGGACGTACGTTTCAAGATCCCATGGTGCAAAAAGATATCAAGAACTGGCCGTTTGAAGTCATCAACGATAAAGGTAGGTTAATCTGGTTAGTTATGATGATTTGCATGTTTGTTTTCCAATTTATATCAAGGTTAGTTCAAAAATAAGCGTCCAATAATTACAAAACCCAACAAATTGTGGAGCTTATCGATATTTTTCTTTACCCAAAACCTCTTAGTCATTAAACATTGTTTAGTAGAGGTACAACCTTTAAATCCTTTGCTATTATTGTCTCAATTATTTCAAAACTCAACCTCCTCACAAAGGCGACTTTAACTTAATTAAAAAAAAGAAATTTTGAAAATCACACGATTCTGTGTCAAGTGAATACAGTGTTTGATCAATCAAGATCCCATAATGCCAAAAAGCACCAAGCACTGGCCAGATTATTAATGATAAAGGTTAATTAATCACGCTACTATACCTAATTAGTTATGATTATTTGGATGTTGGATTTCATCTTTTTAAATTTATATGAAACTGAACTCAGATATAAAAGTCGTGAATTATAAGCCCCAATAAATTTCAAAATTCCAAATTTCTCAAAGCTCAAGCTTAATAGCAACTTTAGCTTAAAAATATACAAAAAAAACACACAAGGCCATATCAGAGAATATAGTATTCGATCAATGAAAATCCCATGATACGAGAAGACGTCAAGGACTAGCCTTTCGAAACCATCAATGATAGTCCACCATACAATATCTGAATGTTGTTTCTCATTTAATTCCAGGTTTTCATCAAGTTTAAATCAGAATGAAGCTTCTAAGTATATTCACACATGGTGATATGATAGAAAATTAGGTTTCAAAGTTTCCGTCTCTAACAGGTCAATTGAAAAGTTCCCGGCCTACCATAGTAAAACACATCTTTTTGCTAAAATTAGTTGTTTTTATTAAACATAATGCAACATAATTCCTTTCAAGGGTGATACACTGATTATAGCGACCCTCCAACTTTTCGATGACATTTTTGTAGTACGATTTGTCCTTGGCTTCAAAATAGGCCTCAGTTTCGGCGATCACCTCTTCATTCGACGAAAATTTCTTCCCAGTGAGCATTCTATTGAGATCTGAGGACAGGATATAGTAGCTGGGGGGCAGATCTAGAGAATACAGTGGATGAGGAAGCAATTGGAAGCCCAATTCATGGACTTTTACCATCGTTTTCACTGACTTGTGACGCGGTGCATTGTCTTGGTAAAGCAGCACTTTCTTTTTCTTCAAATTCGGCCGTTTTCGGCGATTTCGTCCTTTAAACGGTCCAATAATGCTGTGTAATAGTCACTGTTGATGGTCCTTCCTTATTCAAGGTAGTCAATGAAAATTATTCCATGCGCATCCCAAAATACAGACACCATAACCTTGCCAGCCGACTGTTAAGTTTTCCCACGCTTTGGAGCGGGTTCATCGTGTGTAGTCCACTCGAATGACTGTCGATTGGACTTCGGAATGAAGTGATGGAGCCATGTTTCATCCATTGTCACATATCGACGCAAAAACTCGGGTTTTTACGCTTGATCATCTTCAAACACTGCTCCGAATCATCAACTCGTCGTTGTTTTTGATTAAAAGTGAGCTCGCGCGGCACCACTTTGCACAGAGCTTTCTCATACCATACCATTTCTCAGTCCATAACAAACAACCTCTTTTGGGCGTCCACTACGTTCAACGTCTTCGGTACTCATTTTACCACGTCTAAACGTAGCATACCAATCCTTGATGGTTGATTTTCTACAAATTATTAACAGCAAGTGTATTTTTGCTCTTCAAAAAGCAATATTTTATCAACAGGCGAAAAGTGCTTTTTATCCATTTTTTTCACAATAACAAAAGTTGCTTCACTCAAAATGCTATAATTCACAAACTAATGATCCGACAGCTGTCAAATTTATACACGCATCTTTTGAGGGTTAGGACTAACTAAAAAACATATGGATTTAATTCTAGTAGAGCCATCTACGTGTCAGGCCGGGGATATTTCAATTGATCTGTTATATTATCTCCGTTTTGTGTTTTTTTCATACTGTTATGTCTAAATAACTGACAATATTTGATCAGTTCATGCACATTGACAAATAAATAAAATCTTTCTATATATAATCATTTTGTTCGTGTGTATATAGTTGAACTCCTCCCAAACGGTTGGATGGATTTTGATAAAAAGATTTATGCGTATTTATACTGATTCGAGAATGGTTTAGATTCATAATTAGGCACGGTAGGTGGCGCTGCGATAGGGATTCAGGATCTTTTAAGCATTTTCTGATTGTAAGAGATTACAACAAAATCACTAACTGAATGTTTTTGTGATATAACTTGCTTGTTTGAGAAATATTGCGACATTCGAAAAATGTGCTAATATGCCTCTATTATCTAACTCTGGCATTGCTGCAGGAAAACCCAAGATAAAAGTAACATATAAAGGTGAGATTAAGACCTTCTGTCCGGAGGAAATATCAGCGATGGTACTGTCGAAAATGAAAGAAACTGCTGAAACTTATTTGGGTACTAAACACTGTCCCAGACCGTCTAATATCTCTGACAATAATTTAATTCGCAAACCACAGGTACCCAAATATCCAAGGCTGTCGTCACCGTGCCTGCCTATTTCAACGATTCCCAGAGACAAGCGACCAAAGACGCGGGTACCATCGCCGGCCTGGACGTACAGAGGATCATCAACGAACCGACAGCGGCCGCCATCGCTTACGGCCTGGACAAGAAAAGCACCACCGAAGAGAGGAAGGTGTTGATCTTCGATTTCGGCGGTGGTACCTTCGACGTGTCCATCCTGTCCATAGCGGAAGGGATCTTCGAGGTTCAAGCCACGTCGGGAGACACTCATCTCGGTATTATTACTGTTTTTTTCGAACTGACAGGAGAAGATTCTGATATGGTTTAGGTGGAGAAGACATCGACAACAGATTGGTAGATTATTTCAAAGACGACTTCAAGAAAAAGTACAAGTCTGACATCACCAGCAACAAGAGGGCTTTGAGGAGACTCCAAACGGCATGTGAGAGAGCCAAGAGGACTCTATCCACCTCCACGCAGGCTTCCATAGAGATAGACGCTCTTCACGACAACCACGACCTGTACGTCACTATCACCAGGGCGAAGTTCGAGGAACTCAACTCGGACATATTCCAGAGTACTTTGGTACCGGTGGAGAAGGCGCTGAAAGACGCTAAACTGCAGAAAGACAAAATTGATGATGTCGTTTTAGTTGGAGGTATAAAATCTTTGATACTCAACAGGTTCTAGTTAATATCAACGGTTTATGTTGAAGGTTCCACTAGAATACCGAAGATCCAAGCATTGCTGCAGGAGATGTTCCAGGGCAAGGAACTGAACAGATCTATCAATCCGGATGAGGCCGTGGCGTATGGAGCTGCAGTCCAAGCGGCCATTTTAGCTGGAGATGATAACGAAGTGGTGAAAGATTTACTGCTATTAGGTAGGTCCAATTTGCTTGGTTACCTTATCATTAGTGTTAATAATTTGGCACTTTCTTCTTTAATTATCAATAATTATCAGAGGCATCACATGTCATATACACATTATTTATATATCAATAAGGTGCTGGGCCACCATTTGCTGTTAAAACAGATGCAATTCTTCGTAAAATAGATTCGTACTGTGCCTGAGTAGTTTTTAACGGAATGTTCCAACGGATAAAACATTCAGAAATGGTTTCAATGCTGTTGGTCATGGAAACATGGACACTAAAGCTCACCATAACGGTTCAATTATATTGGGGTCTGGCGATTCTGATGGCTAGCGAAGATGCCCGATGATATCCTGATGTTCCTCAAACTTAGACTGAATCTTTTTGAGCTATATGGACGCATTATTATTCTTCCATCTGGTAGAAATATGCTAATAGTAAGAATTCCATTTTTTACTTCCCATATTTACTGTTGGATTAGCTTATGTTAAATAGAATTTGTTGTGGTCACACACTTCTTATACCTTCGTACGTATTGAACACTGTTTCTATCGTGTTTTTCTTGAAAATTCCTTTTATAACAAATTAAGTAAAAAGAAATCAATTATTTTTGCATTAATAGCCGATTTTGGAGAGAGACGCACCGTTTTATCGATTACTTGTTGTCATTTTGAAGGTAATTCCAATATGCCTCTTTTGCAGAAGCCCTTGTCTATATTATCAAAAAAAAAGGACTTAGTTGTTCCCCATACACAAAAGCAGGTGATAATCACTTGGTGCTAAGTGTGGACTATAAGGTAGATGCATAAGAACCTCCTGGAGCAAGTACAGAGACTTGGATACTATTACAGCCTGATATCTGTAAACTTGATATCTTCAAGCTGTGAGGCTTAAACAAATATTACATATTTCTCTTCCAGACCCTATTAAAAGTCAAGTAATTCGTTTAATATGTATTAGGTATGATATCTGTAAGCTCGCGGTCTTTCAGCTGTTATACATAAGACAAATTCTACATACTTCTCTCCCTCAGATCTTAGTAATTCGTTTAAGATGCAACAATCAATGTACAGTTGAGGAATACAATGTGAGACGCTGCTTAAAATAGCTTCGATATGTCTATAGAATAAAATGTGATCGAATTCCTCACAGACTTGGATGAAGATGAACAAGAGATGGATGAAGATCATAGAAAAGGATCTAAAAAATAGAGGGTCAACATTTTCCGAGGCCAGAACAGTTGCAGCGAGATTAAGTGATTGTGGTTATGGATTGATGATGGTGGTGATGACAAATCAAAATTTATGTTCCTACATCGTGCTACATCTAAATCACTGATTATTAAAAACAAGTTCCTATATCACATGCATATTTTAAACTTTCCCCAATTAATTGTTAACAATGTAAATTTTATTCAAATTTCATGTTTTTTTTAACATATATGTTATTTATATAGACGTAGCTCCCTTATCCCTGGGAATCGAGACTGCTGGAGGAGTTATGACGCCCATCATCAGACGTAACAGTACCATTCCCATCAGACACACCCAGATCTTCTCCACGTACGTCGACAACCAACCTGGAGTCCTGATCCAGGTGTTCGAAGGCGAAAGGGGCCTCACCAGGGACAATAATCTTCTCGGGAAGTTCGACCTCTCCGGTATACCACCGGCACCCAGGGGAGTACCACAGATCGAGGTCAGACCCTGATTACCAATGATAATACCGGGTAATCCTCTTCCCCTATGTAGGTGACGTTTGATTTGGACGCCAACGGGATCCTGACGGTGACAGCCAAAGAACTGGCCACCGGCAAACTCAACAACATCACCATCACCAACGACAAGGGTCGCCTGAGCAAGGAACAAATCGAGAAGATGCTGCAGGACGCCGAGCGGTTCAAGGAACAGGACCAGGAGATGAAGGCGGCTATAGCGGCGAAGAACGAGCTCGAGTCCCACATCTACCACACTAGGAACGTCGTCAAAGACCCCGTGATTGTAGGTGGGTGAAGAAGACGTGGGACTTAAAAACGCGTATTACTTTTTCACGGGTCTGAAAATATGGATGGGACAAAATTATGTGAACACCTGACACTTGAACCATCATTTACTTTTATAATGATCTCCAACGGAATGTTTCAACAGATAATCCCCTTTAGGTAAGATCAGCGCGACAGAAAAGAACGACATCCTCAACAAGTGCGAGTCCATCGAGAACTGGCTGAAGAACAACGAGAACAGATCGGAGAGGGACTACGCCGAGAAAAAAGAAGAGATCGAACGTATTTGCAGGCCCATCATGACGAGATTGTACTCTAACCAAGCGAATATCCAGCGAGATTTTCCCAGTCAGACGAACGATGATGGTCCTGTCATCGATGAAGTCGACTGAGCTTGTGAAACCCTATGATAATAAAGTTAATTTCCTAAAATTTGATTAATTTTATTGATAACTGGGCTGGTTATTTACTAGGTTGTTTAATGATTTTGTGAAAATTCATTCTCCTACTTCTATATTTCACTGTTCGTCATCATTATTTGAGAATGTCTACTTCTCAGTCAACGCTAAGGATGTGCGTTTCTTTCTCTGTTCTGGACACTAGTGTAATTTGTAGGTTTAATTTGTCTCGTGTAGGACACAATGCAAAATAAAAAGAAGTAAGTTAAGGAAAGCCATAGAAGACAAATTAATGATGAGCTATCTGTAATGGTGAGATTCCAAAATATTACATAAAATGATAGTTTGAAATAAGTAAATGTACTGACAGGAAAGAATATGGCAGCTACTCTTTCAAAGATTGAATAGTAGAATATTAAAAAGTAAAGGATGATGCAATTTTATTTAAAAATTAATAAAAAAAAATTGAGATTAAAAGAATGATTAAGAAATTATTGTTTTAATAAAATGAGCCTGTTTTTTTATTCAATATTATTGTTTTTCAATATATATTTTAGGTGAAAAATATGTATAAAAGATAAAAATTATATTAAAACATAAATGAAGTAATGAAAATATTTAAATAACATGAAACTAAATACGTAATTTACCTAGGTGGAACACATGGAACAAATAGAAGAAATAATATTTTAAATCGCTGATAAATATTAAGATATTTAAGGATTAAATAGTCGCTGGGGTGCAGATCTAGAGAATACGGTGGATGTATGGTTTCTTGCCATCTTTTTCACTGACTTGTGACACGGTGCATTGTCTTGGTGAAACAGCACTTTCTTTTTCTTCAAATGCGGCCGTTTTTCGGCTATTTCATACTTCAAACGGTTCAATAACGCTTTGTAATAGTCGCTGTTGATGGTCCTTCCTTTTTCAAGGTAGTCAATGAAAATTATTCCATGCGCATCCCAAAATACAAACGCCATAACCTTGCCAGTCGACTGTTGCGTTTTCCCACGCTTTGGAGCGGGTTCATCGTGTGCAGTCCACTCGGATGACTGTCGATTGGACTTCGGAGTGAAACAAGGCTCCGTCCATTGTCACATATCGACGAAAAAACTCGGGTTTTTACGCTTGACCATCTTCAAACACTGCTCCGAATCATCAACTTGTCGTTGTTTTTGGTCAAAAGTGAGCTCGCGCGGCACCCACTTTGCACAGTGCTTTCTCATACCCAAATAATAGTGAATAATATGATGTACACGTTCAGTTGATATCTTTAGAGTGTCTGAAACTCGGCATCAAGCCAAGTTTTTGCTTCAATTGTATTGTTTCCCTTCAAAAAACAATATTTTATCAACACTCGAAATTCTTTTTTATCCATTTTTTTCACAATAACAAAAGTTGCTTCACTCAAAATGCTATAATTCACAAAATAATGATCCGACAGGTGCCAAATTTATACACGCATCTTTTGAGTGTTAGGGCTAACTAAAAAACATATGGATTTAATTCTAGTAGCGCCATCTATGTGTCAGGCTGGAGAATTTTTAATTGAACTCATATACATTACTTTAATATAATTTCTAGATTGTAAAAATAAAGTGCCCAAATGTGTTCGTTATTGTTTTAATTCGCATTCAAATATGTATTACTTCATTTAATATTACATGTTTATGATTAAAACATAAAAGTAAATAAACTACTAATAAACTAATACTCATGATACTTTTTAATTTCTCTTATATCCCCGTACAATATCCGCGCAAAACGTATCGAAAATATCTCGAATCCAATAGCCGAGCGACGCTCATAACCGTCCTCTTCCCAAATTGCATTTGGAAATAGGAAAACCCTTTCTGAACCGACATCGTCTCGTTTCTAGCGTCTACGTCGCCTCCGCCCCCTTCTACTCGACACTCTCGTAATATGTCAGAGAGTTTAGTCCGGCTCCTGTCGACCGTAACTTGACGTTTCCACCAACAAACTCCACAAAAACTTTTTCCTTTTAACGCCATTTCGTGGAGGATATTATCAAGCAGCAAACTTTGTCTGACATCAAGTAATGCTGTTGATGTATTAAAAAGTTATTGTGGCAGTCGATGACGTTAAGATGCGGTGCAATAACAAAAAATTTAGTTCGGTTATGATCGACTATATTCGTATATTCTCGAGTAGATTAATTTTATTTCATTAAAAAGCATAATGATTAACTAATGAGGAACTAAAAGAAGATAAATACAGAAAGAAATATACAAGTAGTAACAGAACAAATGAAGGAGAAATACAGTGATATCAAAATGGCTTTACATGGAAACACTGTACGGAAGTACACAAGAACCAAGCGTAAAAGGTAAATATGCTCTCTAATAAAAGTAAAATATATTACTTGGATATATAATTGTGAATTAGGTGGATTAGGCCCCCAGGGGATACAACCACATAGGAAACGGCCTAGAACTCTGACTCATAGGTGGTATGGAAAAGATATGAATGTAAATATAACAGTATTTTTGTATTTTTGTGTAATTATTTTATTTAGAGTAGAATTTTGTTGTATGTCAGAGCCAAACTGAACTAAAACTCAGAGTTGATACGGCAACATTGCAAAGTTTTGACGTCACAAATTTAGATGACGTATGTACAAGATAACTTTGGATAGCCTATTGTACAAACTATTGAGGCTGTTTAATCAACTGTAGTTCCTCAACAAATACAAGGGTCACTACTTATATTTCGGGAATAGGAAAAAACAAATAGTTAATCTGCGAATACATTTATATTGTTTTTCAAAGTACTCGCCACGATGATCGATACGTTTTTGCATACGCTTAAACCAATTTTCAAAGCATTTATTGTATTCCGAATGAGGTATCTTCAAAATGTGATTTTTGAACACTTCAATAGCTTCTTCGAGCGATGAAAATCGTTAACCACGCAGTTTAATCTTCGGATGGGAACAAACAGAAGTCATTGGGTAATAAATCAGGAGTGTACGGCGGATGACCCATCAATTCAATGTTTTGAAGAACAATCCGGCATCTCTTGTTTGTTTCCCTTATTTCACCGAAGACTTCTGGCAAACAAACAATTGTGTACCAATCAGAATTTACTGTTCTATGATCCTCTAGAGGCACTGTGGCAATATGACCAGTTTTACCGAAGAAACAGGCCACCATTTTCTTTGAAGTGTTTCGTGTGCGAACAACTTTTGTTGGATTTGGTTCATCTTGGAACACCCATATAGTCGACTGCCGCTTATTTTCGGGCTCATACTAATATATCCATGATTCATCACCTGTCACGATTTTATAAACGTTTTTCAAGCACCGCGATTGAATTTCTTACGCATTTCTTTGCACCAATCGACACGAGCCTTATTTGAGCGATTGTCACATTGTGTGAGATCCAACGCGAACATAACTTTCGCACAGCTAAGTATTCATGTAAAATCGCATATATGCTGGTGGAACTAATGCTTAGGGATGCCTCAATCTCACAATAGGTGACTTGACGATCTTGCTTAGTCATTTCGCACACTGCATCGATGTTTTCTGGCACAACAGTCGATTTTAGACGACCTTCACGAAACTCGTCGGACAGCGAACTACGACCACGATTGAATTTACTAAACCAGCGATACTAAACCAGCGAACCTGCGATAGTTGCCATTGGCTGTTTTATTAAAAGGACTATACAAGACTTAGTACGTAAATTGAGCGGTGCACACGAGTCGCATTTTTTACACGGAAGCAGAACAATAGTACAATAGAATACAGTACGTTACATGAAATTTGTTAAAACCATCTATCGGAAAAATGTTGGATTTCTTTTCACCAGACCCAAGATTATCCACAAATCAAAAACAATGTCTCCCGTAAATATTCAAGAACCGGGGAGAGGTTAGTTACGGACGAAGTTAGGTTTATATTTCTTCTGTCTTTTTCTTCGCCTTCGCTTCGTGGCGGCACTCTCTGCGTCCGTGTGTATCGCACAAATCAGTCGCCCGTGACATTTTCCATTTCTCCGTAAAAGTAATTTCTCTTTTGATAACCTCGCAAAGGACGGACTCTGGTGAATTTATAAAACTGCCGTATACGTGGAAATCTTTATATCAGACACCTTTTCCTTTGCGGGGCGCTGACGTCGCCCTCCCCCTCCCGCCGCCACTCGCCGTCTAAATTGAAATATACGACGCCGCGTTTGTCGGACTATATGGAATATTTTAATGTCTAAACAGTGGCGTGAAAAAAGCGTAATTTCAACTTCTTTATATACGCGTAAATAAGCTCGGGAATCTCGGCATCGGGAGTCGTGCCGCATTATTATCATATTCCGAGAGAAAATAAAACAGAAACGTGAAATTATTACCGGTTTTTTTCTTTCGAGAGATCATAACGCGCTTCACATATACCTGGAGAACTGCAGAAGCGTTTTGTGGGAGTCATACACTAAAAATCATCTGAGAATTCGTAAAGCACGATTGCACTAGCCGTAAGCACACAACATAGAGTATTATAAGAGGTTTAACTTAAATAGGCGAAACAGAGGAAATGTATTACTTCTTGGTATGTTTTCTCCATTCTAACAATTCTCACAATAACTTTGTAAAAATCATAACTTGCTTCAATTCATTTTTGTGTCGAACAAGTACATAAAATATTAACAGACTCAGATTTAGTCTGCTTTTAGTGTGAAGGCAAAGAAAGATTTTAACTTTAACACATCTTTTTTAAATTGATGCCACTGAAGAGCTACGAAAAAGGGAAAAGACTGTGGCGACCGCCACGACCCTTTAGGCCACCACCAATTCACCATCAACAACTACAAAGGTTGGCAACGCCGGTGGATTGGTACCATGCAGTTCCAGGGTATAAAAGACCATCACGCCGACGTCTCGCTCTCTTTTCTTTTCTCCGTCCCCTTGTAACAGTACCAGTTCCACAGCGCTACCGTACTTCCTCTACCTAACCTAATATCCTGTCAATCCTCCCATCGACCACATGTATCAATCGTAAGTTAAAATAAACAACTTTGATTCAACCAGTGTATTTAGTTCCCGTGCAAATTCCTTTCAAAAAATAGTAGTGAGTGTTCTGACAAATAATCGCAGCGGCAGCCACACATTTCGACCGACCGACCGACCCGACGAACATTCCTCAATTGGTGACCCCGACGTGATCAAAGTGCCTAACAGGTAAATCAACTCAACATAAACCACTCGACAGGTGCTTGACACGTACATGGAAGGATAGCACGAGGAACGGAACCCATCAACATCACGTAGTCGACGACATCCCACGAGACTAGCCTGATGGACGAAAACCACAGAAGCCCATCATGTATACCAGCAACACATGAGCACCCTCGCATCACGAAACGGGACACGTAACACATTTACAGGTACCCTCAAACAAAGCTAAACGCCTCAAGACGAACGACGTCCTGCTACAGCTCCGATGGCAGCTGATCCCGTAAAACTCCTCGCTCAGGTTGGGATCCCCATCTCATCAGCAGTCCCCGGGCGTTTGTTTGCGTGATTGCGGGTGCATTCCGGAACTTGCACCACATATAGGTACGTTCCACGGCTGTTCCACTAGGAGGGGAGTTATGTGGCGACCGCCACGACCCTTTAGGCCACCACCAATTCACCATCAACAACTACAAAGGTTGGCAACGCCGGTGGATTGGTACCATGCAGTTCCAGGGTATAAAAGACCATCACGCCGACGTCTCGCTCTCTTTTCTTTTCTCCGTCCCCTTGTAACAGTACCAGTTCCACAGCGCTACCGTACTTCCTCTACCTAACCTAATATCCTATCAATCCTCCCATCGACCACATGTATCAATCGTAAGTTAAAATAAACAACTTTGATCCAACCAGTGTTTTTAGTTCCCGTGCAAATTCCTTTCAAAAATAGTAGTGAGTGTTCTGACAAATAATCGCAGCGGCAGCCACACATTTCGACCGACCCGACGAACATTCCTACAAGACGCTTTAGACAATTTTGATTATATTTGAAGGAAATATGTTCTGTTATTTTTTATTTGCACTATTTTATTTTAACATATACACCAAAATTTCACACCAAAATAGCTAGCAAAGCAAAGAAAAAAGTTATTCTTGTTGTTCAAATAAAAACATTGTGAAAGGTATGAGAGAAATATTATACAGTTGTACTAGAAGTAATATTAAAGGTGATTATTACTTTTATACAGATTCTGTTGCAATGAACTACCCATTAGTTTTCGGCTAGTATATGTAAACGTTAAGTGAAAGCTGGAGGTAGGCAATTCATTAATGGGGTTTGTCCATTGTGAATAGCAGCAAAAATTGCAGTAGCGATCATAGTTGATATTTTCGCCGCTTTCATGATACACGGTAGTATTCCACTATATGGAGATTTTTAAAAGCTGCAGAGACAAAGTTAACAGTACAACTCCAATACAATATAGCCTCTCGCTGTTATATCGTTTCTCTTATATCGAGCCAAAGCTCCGCGACCATGTCTCGCAAACCGTTACGTCCTCCTGGACCGAGAGGATATCCAGGACCCGATATGGAGGCGGGAGGGGGGACGGTAGATGGGAGCGGTCGACCCGAGTCGCAGCCGAGTTAGACGAGTTGGGGCCCCATGAGGATTTTTTAAATTGGCTCCGGGATATCTGTAGCCCGAGAAGTTAGAATGTTGACCGTTTTTGTCGTTATTTGCTCTCGTCGAGCGTATTCTTATTAAAGTCGGCGCGCGGAGAAATTGGATTTTGAAATATCAATTTGAAAACGGGGTATCTGTTGCTTGTGCCGAACAAATATACCGTTTTTTTTTTCACCCGCCGTTCGGTTCGATTTGTGACCGTCGTCTAGCGTCCACGGTCGCCGGAGCCGAGAGAGATTATGAAATTCGAAATAATTTGTTCGGTTTTGCTTTTACTTAAAGGACATGGCGGAACTTGATTTTTGACGGACGGTCTTCATATCTTAACGTAAACGTTTCTACGTCATAGCGTAGAAATATCCCTGCACTATTCCAATGTACTGTATTTCCAGGAAGGATTTAATGTTATCTGCAATAACTACATATGTTAATAGCGTAAAAATATTTTAGCATAAGAATATAAATCGCTTCGCATAAAAATGTCCTAGTGTAAGAATATCCTAAGATAAAAATTTATCGCATGAAAATACCCTTCACTATTTCGATCTAATGTATTTCCAAGAAGTTTTTTGATATCATGTTATCTGCAATGACTACATAAGTTAATATTCTAATGTAAAAATATCCCATCGTAAGAATATCCCAACATAAGAATATTGTAATGTGAAAATCTCTTAATGTAAAGAAATATTATATTTTAATACCCTAGCGTAAGAACAAACTAGAGTAAAAATGTCTTCGCATAAAAATATTTTAAGGTAAAAATATATTTGTATAAAAATATCTTAGTGTAAAAATATACTAGTGTAAAATATACTCCCATAAAAATATATTAGCGTATAAATATTCTAGCGTGAAAATATCCCTGCACTATTCCAATGTACTATATTTCCAGGAAGGATTTCATGTTATCTGCAATAACTACATATGTTAATAGCGTAAAAATATTTTAGCATAAGAATATAAATCGCTTCGCATAAAAATGTCCTAGTGTAAAATTTCTTTGCATAAAAATATTCTAGCGTAAGAATATCCTAACATAAAAATTTATCGCCCTTCACTATTTCGATCTAATGTATTTCCAAGAAGTTTTTTGATATCATGTCATCTGCAATGACTACATAAGTTAATATTCTAATGTAAAAATATCCCATCGTAAGAATATCCTAACATAAGAATATTGTAATGTAAAAATATCCTAACGTAAAGAAATATTATAATTTAATACCCTAGCATAAGAACAACCTAGAGTAAAAATGTCTTCGCATAAAAATATTTTAAGGTAAAAATATATTCGCGTATAAATATCCTAGCGTGAAAATACCCCTGCACTATTTCAATGTACTGTATTTCCGGGAAGGATTTCATGTTATCTGCAATAACTACATATGTTAATAGCGTAAAAATATTCTACTGTAAAAATATTTTAGCATAAGAATATAAATCGCTTCGCATAAAAATGTCCTAGTGTAAAAATTTCTTTGCATAAAAATATTCTAACGTAAGAATATCCGAACATAAAAATTTATCGCATGAAAATACCCTTCACTATTTCGATCTAATATATTTCCAAGAAGTTTTTTGATATTATGTTATCCGCAATTACTACATAAGTTAATATCCTAATGTAAAGAAATATTATATTTTAATACCCTAGCGTAAGAACAACCTAGAGTAAAATATCTTCGCATAAAAATATCCTAGTGTGAAAATGTCTTCGCATAAAAATATTTTAAGGTAAAAATATATTTGCATAAAAATATCTTGGCGTAAAAATGTTCCCGCACTATTTCAATAAACTGTATTTCAAGAAGGTTTTGGATCTTGAGTTGTCTGCAATAACTATATATGTTAACCAAACCATTTTCCAAAGTATTATTTTAAACAACTTTTACAAACACTGTTTTTACAGAAAGATGTCTTGTTTCCCTGATATCTGAAAGCTCCTCGTATAAACTAGTCATTCTAGGATCACAACCAAAGAAAATCCTTATAACGAAGCACCACACCATTACCGAGGATTGTTATCATTCGTCAAAACCAACAAATTAAAAACGAATCAGAAATCACATTAAAAATAGATTCTAGATGCGAAAAAAACCTGGACCGGCAGAGATCTAACGGTGTGATTGATGGAGATAGACTAACATACACCCTCGGCTGTCTTTCGTTTCCCTGGCGATAGAGGAAGGCAATCTCTTTAAGCCATCAAGAAACGATTGATAAATGGTACAGCGCGGAATATCGGCAACGCCTTTCCACACCAACAAAGAGACAGGACATAAAAATGTTAATACGGTTTGTCAGAAGGGAAAAGTTAATAATTATGTTCTCCCAAGATATTTCTGTGTGTTTCTATTTAATTTGAAATTATTATGTACCTTTTCAGTTCATTTTTCGTTTCAGTTTCAACACGGAAAATGAGAGAAAAAGGGAATTATGTTGAATCAGAAAAACTAATTTTGTCAACAAAATTTGTTTAATATGGTAGGCCGGGGACTTTTCAATTGACCTGTTACTTTTGTAACAATGTTCAGTAATGTAGTAAATTAAACTTATTAATACTTTGTTGGTATTAATACTAAGTTTTTAAATAATTCTCTTTAATCTATTATGAGAGAAAAATAATTAACTTTATAAAATCTGTGATTGCGCTAGCTTCTTATCTGCTACCCACATTTTAATGTTGGTAATAATCGCTGGTCATGGTGTCCGTCGATAAATTCCCTTTATTCCGCGACAACGCGGGAAACTTACAACCCGAAAAAAGAAAGAAGAAATAAACGACCGAACGGAGCGTAATAGTCCGGCGGCCGAACACAGTCCTTTTTTTATGCACACCATCACCGGTTGAATTGTACCATTTTCGACCGTTCTCCTCCGTATTTTTAGCGTTTTCCGCCTCTACGACCGTTCGCCGTGCCATACCGGCCGAGCCTAATGGCCGACAGCTAATATAAAAGTCGCCATTGCGAAGAGATACGTTTATTACGCGATAGCTAATTTGAATACAGAGTGGTCTTATGACCTTCCCTCCGTCGAACAGTTGTCCGAGCCGAGTTGGAACGGGCCGGGAGAATGCGTGTCGCGGGCGAGATAGTCCCGCCTTTAAGATAACGGGAAGGATTAACTTGTATCCTGACAGGGCCGGTCGGCGATTACCATTATCGGTCAGAATCTCGCACAGTTTCCGCGCAAATGTCGAAAAAGGAAGGAACGGCCCCGGAAACTAAAGGAGATACTTCGGAGTGCAAGTAAGATATGTACCAGGTGTACTAGAAAGACATTACAGGCTTTCCTAACAGATGTCGCTAAAAAAATCTATTCAAAATAACAGTGAACTCAGGTCATCAAGATGTTTAATGCATTGCCTGCAGCAATTTGGCAATTCGTTTTAGAATCGGACAACATTATCCTTCTCATTTCATTCCAGTTAAAAAGAGATATAATGCGGCGGTCTGATACCGTCGAACATGTAAATGAAACAGCCTGCAAAAGTCATCCAGTTGTCAGACTTCTGCAAAACTCTTCAAAATATTAATTGTAATAACTACAGGTTATAAACCGGCAAACGTTTTAACGCTTTGCTTGTTGTGATAAATTTCAAATCGCTGCTTATTAATACTCTGATTGAAGATGCCGAAGCCAGACAGAGCGGATTACATCTGTAAATCAGTTACATCGAACGGAAACGAAGTAATGGAGTCAGTAAGATTCGATGGCGAGGTAAACATTTGTACTGTTAAATATTAATTTGCTAGGATTTTTATTGAAATTATTTTTTAGCGTGTTGCAGTTGCACTAAATATTTGTATTGACACGGCCAATGAAATATCTCAAAAAAGGAAAAGATATAACCTTGGGTTCACCGAAAGGAGACCGTCCTTGATGTTAGCTCTATCACAGATCAAATATATGAAATTTATAAAAAAACAGTGGGTAAATTTTTCATTATAAACATAATTTAGTATAATTATTTCAAAAGCAACTGTTAATCTGAAGTATCCAGAAGAAAACTTAGAGATATGCAGCAGGGATGTAGAGCATCCTTTCGCAGACTATTCGATAAACTAGGATTTAAATGGTGTAAAGATAAACCACGAAGAGTTCGAGTGGAACTTCCAGACATTGCTTTTAAAAGCATATAATAAAATCAAGGAAGACTTAGTATTTCAATATGTGCATTTACATGAGACATGAATATTTCAGAAGGTACCCAATGGTCACTCATGGCAAGATAATAATAAAAACACTGTTAAAACAACAAAAGTTGATGGACAAAGGTAAACGTTGGAATAACAATTGATTAGGCATCAGTCATAAGATTTTTTTAAAGTTCATTGCAGATCTATTGTTGTATATAGGATTTAGATAAAGATAACCCACGAAGAGTTCAAGTGGAACTTCCAGACAATGCTTTTAAAAGCATATAATAAAATCAAGGAAGACCTATTATTTCAATATGTGCATTTACATGAGACATGAATATTTCAGAAGGACACCAATATACCCAATGACCACTCATGGCAAGATAATAATAAAAACACTGTTAAAACAACAAAAGTTGATGGAAAAAGGTAAACGTTGGAATAACAATTGATTAGGTTTTATCAGTCATAAGATTTTTTTAAAGTTCATTGCAGATCTATTATTGTATATAGGATTTAGATAAAGATAACCCACGAAGAGTTCAAGTGGAACTTCCAGACAATGCTTTTAAAAGCATATAATAAAATCAAGGAAGACCTATTATTTCAATATGTGCATTTACATGAGACATGAATATTTCAGAAGGACACCAATATACCCAATGACCACTCATGGCAAGATAATAATAAAAACACTGTTAAAACAACAAAAGTTGATGGAC
Organism: Rhynchophorus ferrugineus; assembly: GCF_030347505.1. Taxonomy (NCBI): domain Eukaryota; kingdom Metazoa; phylum Arthropoda; class Insecta; order Coleoptera; family Curculionidae; genus Rhynchophorus; species Rhynchophorus ferrugineus. The sequence continues at coordinate 2,631,042 of NW_027472589.1, read as the reverse complement.
AAAGGTAAACGTTGGAATAACAATTGATTAGGTTTTATCAGTCATAAGATTTTTTTAAAGTTCATTGCAGATCTATTATTGTATATAGGATTTAGATAAAGATAACCCACGAAGAGTTCAAGTGGAACTTCCAGACAATGCTTTTAAAAGCATATAATAAAATCAAGGAAGACCTATTATTTCAATATGTGCATTTACATGAGACATGAATATTTCAGAAGGACACCAATATACCCAATGACCACTCATGGCAAGATAATAATAAAAACACTGTTAAAACAACAAAAGTTGATGGAAAAAGGTAAACGTTGGAATAACAATTGATTAGGTTTTATCAGTCATAAGATTTTTTTAAAGTTCATTGCAGATCTATTATTGTATATAGGATTTAGATAAAGATAACCCACGAAGAGTTCAAGTGGAACTTCCAGACAATGCTTTTAAAAGCATATAATAAAATCAAGGAAGACCTATTATTTCAATATGTGCATTTACATGAGACATGAATATTTCAGAAGGACACCAATATACCCAATGACCACTCATGGCAAGATAATAATAAAAACACTGTTAAAACAACAAAAGTTGATGGACAAAGGTAAACGTTGGAATAACAATTGATTAGGTTTTATCAGTCATAAGATTTTTTTAAAGTTCATTGCAGATCTATTATTGTATATAGGATTTAGATAAAGATAACCCACGAAGAGTTCAAGTGGAACTTCCAGACAATGCTTTTAAAAGCATATAATAAAATCAAGGAAGACCTATTATTTCAATATGTGCATTTACATGAGACATGAATATTTCAGAAGGACACCAATATACCCAATGACCACTCATGGCAAGATAATAATAAAAACACTGTTAAAACAACAAAAGTTGATGGACAAAGGTAAACGTTGGAATAACAATTGATTAGGTTTTATCAGTCATAAGATTTTTTTAAAGTTCATTGCAGATCTATTATTGTATATAGGATTTAGATAAAGATAACCCACGAAGAGTTCAAGTGGAACTTCCAGACAATGCTTTTAAAAGCATATAATAAAATCAAGGAAGACCTATTATTTCAATATGTGCATTTACATGAGACATGAATATTTCAGAAGGACACCAATATACCCAATGACCACTCATGGCAAGATAATAATAAAAACACTGTTAAAACAACAAAAGTTGATGGAAAAAGGTAAACGTTGGAATAACAATTGATTAGGTTTTATCAGTCATAAGATTTTTTTAAAGTTCATTGCAGATCTATTATTGTATATAGGATTTAGATAAAGATAACCCACGAAGAGTTCAAGTGGAACTTCCAGACAATGCTTTTAAAAGCATATAATAAAATCAAGGAAGACCTATTATTTCAATATGTGCATTTACATGAGACATGAATATTTCAGAAGGACACCAATATACCCAATGACCACTCATGGCAAGATAATAATAAAAACACTGTTAAAACAACAAAAGTTGATGGACAAAGGTAAACGTTGGAATAACAATTGATTAGGTTTTATCAGTCATAAGATTTTTTTAAAGTTCATTGCAGATCTATTATTGTATATAGGATTTAGATAAAGATAACCCACGAAGAGTTCAAGTGGAACTTCCAGACAATGCTTTTAAAAGCATATAATAAAATCAAGGAAGACCTATTATTTCAATATGTGCATTTACATGAGACATGAATATTTCAGAAGGACACCAATATACCCAATGACCACTCATGGCAAGATAATAATAAAAACACTGTTAAAACAACAAAAGTTGATGGACAAAGGTAAACGTTGGAATAACAATTGATTAGGTTTTATCAGTCATAAGATTTTTTTAAAGTTCATTGCAGATCTATTATTGTATATAGGATTTAGATAAAGATAACCCACGAAGAGTTCAAGTGGAACTTCCAGACAATGCTTTTAAAAGCATATAATAAAATCAAGGAAGACCTATTATTTCAATATGTGCATTTACATGAGACATGAATATTTCAGAAGGACACCAATATACCCAATGACCACTCATGGCAAGATAATAATAAAAACACTGTTAAAACAACAAAAGTTGATGGAAAAAGGTAAACGTTGGAATAACAATTGATTAGGTTTTATCAGTCATAAGATTTTTTTAAAGTTCATTGCAGATCTATTATTGTATATAGGATTTAGATAAAGATAACCCACGAAGAGTTCAAGTGGAACTTCCAGACAATGCTTTTAAAAGCATATAATAAAATCAAGGAAGACTTAGTATTTCAATATGTGCATTTACATGAGACATGAATATTTCAGAAGGACACCAATATACCCAATGGTCACTCATGGCAAGATAATAATAAAAACACTGTTAAAACAACAAAAGTTGATGGACAAAGGTAAACGTTGGAATAACAATTGATTAGGCATCAGTCATAAGATTTTTTTAAAGTTCATTGCAGATCTATTATTGAATATAGGAATGGTTAATAACCCCTTCGGTTTGGATGAGGCCGATCAGGCACATCGTAGAAATTGAAAAATGATGGAATTGTGAATAAATGTTATATAGATTGGAAATTAACAGCTTAGTTATTCACTTGAATTAAACCTTCTGAATATGAGATTATGATTCATTGCTGAAAATTTCCAAGACAAGGCCATGAGAGTGGAAATAACTAAAGGTGAGATATAATTAATACACAATAACTGTAGGGAATCTTATTGTAGAGTGTGAAAGTTTTATGTGCACACATATGTGTGTAATTGTTCAGAAAAATGTAAGAGGAGAGAAAGAATACTAACTATTTTGCAGATAGGACGAGTGCATTAGGGATAATGTAGTGATTAAATCTAGTTTTATCAAGAACGATGTATACAGGTAGTAACAGAACAAACTAAGGAGAAATACAGTCATATCAAAATGACTTTACAAGGAAACACTCTACTGAAGGAAATAAGAAGTACCACTACATAAAAAAAAATCGCCTGGAACTCTAACTCATAGGTACTATGAAAAAAAAACAATATAAATATAATAAAATAGAACCACAATCTACAAACTATTACAACTGTACAATTAATTGTAGTTTTATGTTCTTTGATAATATTTGCATTAGATAAATTGATGAATTATATTTTAACAGTTTAATTATTTTATTTATATTATAATTTTGTTATATATCAAACCTAATATGAACTAAAACTCAGAGTTGATGCAACAACATCGCGACGTTTTGACGAACTAGATATCGAATAATCTCAAATTATACCTCAATTATATATATATATATATATATATATATATATATATATATATATATATATATACAATTGGTGAAATAAAAGCTAAATTACTTTAAACAGTAATCTATTAATAAATAGAAACATCATATATATATATATATATATATATATATATGATAAAAATAATATATTATAAAAAGCACGGTGAGGATAACCCCGACTTACCGCCGCACTCCACATTCCGAAAACGATTTACTCTGTTCGCACCCTGGACACCACACAGCTAATCTGGACGAAAAATGTTCAAAACTTGCCCGATCGCAATTATCGCCCAAACGGAGGCGACGCCGATTAACAAGTTTCCCGTTCTGAACTCAATATTTCACTTGACGAAATCGTATTTATCGCGATATCTGGGACCGTTCATTGTCGGACGCGCTGGATACCAAACAAAAAATTCTATAAAAACTTTACAGGTCATTTTTTTACCAGAGATTCGGCGCAAAAATAAAATTCGCTCGAAAGAAAAAAGCGCAACACTAACATGTCTATAATCGAATTTTAGTTGTCTGTAAACTATCGGGAAACGCAAAAAAAAACACGTAAAAAAGCCAAACTACGAACCATTTTAAATATTCAAAACAAACTATCAAACGGAAACGGAAGTGTGCATTTCTCCAACTTTTTATTGGCTAAAAATATCTTAGTAATATCTGCCTCGTTTATAAAATCTTCTATGCATTTTGTGAATAGTTTAAATATAAAAAATAAAAAAAATTGTGATAATATATTATTTCTTTTTCGAAATTTAGACGTTCCCCTTATTTTTATGCAACTGAATATACAACATGAGATTGATTGTCAGATTTTACGATAGATGTACATTTGTTCTAATGTCATTTTGTTATGTACGTAAAAGCTACGCTACTGTACCTCGGTGAATACCTTGGGCTACGAGAGATCTAAAGTTATCAGACAAATTTCCTGTGAAATAACTTATTTCGCAGTTGGAACTGTAGAGCGGCGCACAATAGAAGAAAAGTTAATCAGTCCGAGAATGAGAAACTATCCGTACCGAAGTTTCCGACCGTTTTTCTTTTTGTTTCGTTCGTTTCATCTCGTCTAAGATTGTTCTTAAATGAAAAAGATTGGCCGCTAGTCTTGTAAAATGTATCTAATAATTAACTTCTATAACTTTGGTAATAGTTATTATTTAGGGTATATGTTAGGTTGCATATTTTTTAAATATTTGAACTTAATACGTTTGTAGTAAAACCACAGTAAAATTTACAGTTTATTTTTTAATTTCCATTATAAATAATATAACATCTAGTAAATACATGAATAAATATTCTCATTGGGTCTCCTGTCATTGAAAATCGATCAAACTTTAGGCCAATGTCTCCCAATAAGAACGATTACGTTATCCAATCGGAAGTACTGTGAGTATTTCGTTTATTATTTCTCAACACTATATCGAAAACAATAAACCTAGTAATTAACCGTCAGAAACATCGCCGATAGCCGTTCATTTCCATTTTCAGAAAGGCCCAGGGGGCCCTGGAAAAGAAGACCAGAACGGAGTGGGACAAGAAGTGGGGTTTTTATTTAAATTTTAACAAGGTAAGTAAAACGGGGCCTACTGAATAGGACGTCGTTTGCCTTGCAAATGGGCTCCGGAATGGATTTTCTTAATTGATCTGTTATTAATTTCGAGTCTGCGCGGCTCTTTTTCGTAATCCGTAGATTTGTCTGGAGGAAGCCGAACGACAAGGCGTATCGGAGGGGGAATGGCGAAGGAGGTTGATGAAACAAAAAAAGCAGGCGCCCACCGAGGACGACATCTGGCAAATAAATCCGGCGGATTTCGTCCCCGGAACTACTTACGGTAACGGTACCAGCTTTATAATCGAGGGTGATGGCGCAGCCACCGAAATATCTGTTTAAAATTCAGGTCTCAATGTTGCCAGGTTGTGAGAATTGTATTTAAATACAGGTGCAATGGTTATCTGGCCTTTCTTAATTATTCTTAACGAAATCAAGAGAAAAAAGATGTAGCTGTGTAAAGAAAACATTCAAGCAATCTGGCAACGGCGCGTCGCCCTTGTATTATAAAAATAATTATAATGAGTACTGCAGAAAGAGATTTTTAGGTCATGTTGGGTGGAGAGCGTACCAAAAACACTCTCTGGAGAAATTCGGTCCCCTGTATGTCAGCCCCAAGCTGACCTTGCCTCAGGAGCAATCATATTCAAACATAATGCTAGGGTAAGCGATCAAGAGAAAAGCTTCACCATAATAACTTTCACATAGTCACATCATCACATTTCACACAACATCATTGTGTATTATGTGATTTAATAAACCAAATAAATGTTTGAAGTTAAATCAACTTTTTCTTCCTCATAAAGGCAAGAAGTGTTGGTTAGCCAGGTGATAAAAATAAACGATAATCAGAGGGAACAAACTCTGGTGGATGGGGGAGAACGTTCACCATTCCTGATTTTTAACATTTCCTCTACTTCTTAACAACCTTGTCAGCTTCAAGTAATCTTGCCATCAGTTCTCACAAGCATTCGATATGAACATATAAATTAACATTTCCAATAGACAGTAAGATAATAAAGATAAAGTTATAATCACTAAGAAAACAATGCAAAAAATTTGAACACCTATTATATACCATAAAAATGCATAAAAAGTCTGTCCTTCTTCTATTTTACTTAAAATACAAATCATATATACACACTAAAGCTTAAACTGCTGTTAAAATATTATAGTTTCCTTTCCTTTTTCCATATACCGAAAGATTTTGTTTCATGTAATAATCTAGTATAGCAGAACTATCGTTTATTTAAAGGAATAACTTGTGAAATACACGAATAAGTCTTTGAGATATGTGCACCCTTGTATTTATTTCGTAGACAACTGGATCATTATCCATGGATATCTATGACTTGTCAGACATAACAATATAAGTATTTCTCCTGAAATTTAAGTACACCGTTCCAGAGATGTTATATTCCTATCGTGAAAATTTTAAACTTTCATTTTATTGAATTTCATTCAATTTTGTACATGTTGATATATTATAAAGGTTTAAATGGTAATTTGCCCATCTATAAGCAGTAATTATACAATTTGACGTTGTGAATTAAAATATAGACATTTTAATATTGTTGTAAATAACTCACCCCGCCAAATGCTCTGCACGGCCACTACACAATATTCTGACAATTAAGTCCGAATTATCACTTAAACAATATTAAAAAATCCCACTTTATAGTACAATATTTTGCACAGCAATATTCACGTCAAGTCCACCACGTAACTTTCATAAAATGACGCGAGGCTAGCATTCACAACAGAAACAAAAAAAACATCAGGCCAACTGCGATCGAATTTGATTTTTCGTCCGTGGTAATAACGATAATCATTTTCATGGATATCTATGACTTGTCAGACAACAATATAAGTATTTCCCGTGAACTTTAAATACACCTTTCGAGACATGTTATATTGTATATATTGGATATAAAAACTTTTGAAATATTTAAAACCATTTTCATTAAATTATTATCACTCATTAATATTTTTAAAACATCTATCAAAACGAATCAATATCAATATCAAAGCTTTGACTACTTACTTCAGACTGAGTACGAAACTGTAGACTCCTTCACAAGTACCTCCTTAAGGATGATGCTCTCCATGTTTATACGGTGGAAGGGGTCAGGTATGGTGATGAGGTCAGGGGGAGCTGAAGCTTGGCTTAACGTAGATAAATGTCTCTATCTGGGAGACATCTCTAAAATATCACAAAAATATTAAATATTACTAAAATATTGATTACTGTTAGTTCAAGTCTACTGAACTTTTCACCTTTCAACCATTCTAGAAATGTTTTCTATCGCATTTATTGAGAACAATTCTATTGGCTTTCAAGTATACTCAAAAATCCTGTTCGTAATATCTCTATCTTCAAGAAATATAACAGGTCAATTGAAAAATCCCCGGACTACGATAGTAAAACACATTTTTTGGCAAAATTTTTTTTTTTATTCAACGTAATTCCCTTTCACACTGATCATAGCGACCCTCCAACTTTTCAATACCATTTTTGTAGTACGATTTGCCCTTTGCTTCAAAATAGGCCTCAGTTTCGGCGATCCAAGAGGTGATTCGACTATCCATTTTTTTCACAATAACAAAAGTTGCTTCACTGAAAATATTATAATTCACAAACTAATTATCCGACAGCTCTCAAATTTATACAAGCATTTTTTGAGGGTTATGGCTAACTAAAAAACTTATGGATTTAATTCTAGTAGTGCCATCTATGTGTCAGGCCGGGGACTTTTCAATTGACCTCTTATATATATAGGTCCTTACATTTACTAAATCTGCCACTTACTTGCCTGAGGCTAGTTCCTTGCAAGTTGACCCAAACACCCATTTAAGAGCGGATTTTCTGCTCTTTGGACTGGATATGATGAAAGGTCACAGTAAAATAGATCCTTATGGGATTCGGCACTAACTGTGGAGTCAGGTCACAACTGGACCTTGGTGAAAGCCTAGAGGATTGTTTGGATCTGGGAATCATCGTGAATACTATCTACTGCACTTAACTACTATAATTTATTGATCGGGCACCTCTGTCTGTTAAAGAAGATAATTGTAGTACGATAAGACATCTGCCTTGACCCTAAATAGCCCTTAAGGCTGATGTATCCTATCATCCTAATCCTTCCTTTAAAATTTTCATCACATATCAGGTATAAACGGACTTAAAATTAAATTAATTAACCCACCATTCCACCCATCCCTGTAAGTCTATGGTAAAATGCTCTTGAGTCCGATCCTGAGGGAACAGACTGGAACGCTCTAATTTATCAAGGCGGCCCCTTCCGGGCGGTGATAATGAAAAATACCGCCCGGGCTCGGAGACAAAGACAGATATGGTCGCGGGAGACGGAGACAGGGGGTGGCGATATCGGTTAGCAATTTAGATTAATTAAAAGTCGCTTATTGTAATGAGAAATATAGCCGAAAAGGTCGCCTCCCAGTTTTTTTCGTGAATGTGGAAAAAATGGCCCGATTGGAATGGTTTAGGAATTGGAAAGGTCTTATTACTTATATGGATGGATTTCTACTTCTCATTACAATAATAATTTTTAAAGGATTAAAAAAAATCATAATTTCTAAAAAAAAATATTTATTTAGTACCAAAAGTTTTCTGTGCGAATGCCGGTGGTAGTTTCTTGAGAATGGTCAGCGGGTTCACCTCAACAGCCACCAGTTCATCGTTGTTTAAATGATTGAAGTACACTAGATGCTGGTAAAAAAATACGTTGATGCCGTACCACCACAAAACAAGTTAATACTCACTTTATATTTTTGCACAGTCTTAAAATCAACCTTCGCTGAACTGACTCCATTCATGTTGGATCTCTTGGACTTGGAAGGCGAGGCCTCAGTCTCGGCTTCCTGAAAATAAAAAAAAAACATTGAAACCGTGAGAAAACGATCAATTAGCCTCAACCTGCTCCCTTAAGACGGGGGTTTTAGTCACTCTGATGTGAATTATATCCTCCAGAGATTTAAGGGGCATTCGCGTAAATCTTTAGAATTTATTACTTCCCGGCATCGATTAACTTTACAAGTGTTACAATTATACGTAAACCTGAGAAATACCTTATGGTTTCTCTTGGTAGACTGATATTAGGTCCAGAAATTGATTACGCATTCTCTAGACACGAATGAATGAAGTTGTTTCGCGCGTTTTAGACATTATCCTTCCTTTTCAATCACAAATATTAATATACATTTACCAAGTCATGCCCATAGGTTCTTTACTCGAATGAGTTGTGTTTATATCATCACTACCAATCTTTTCTGCTTTTTCGCAAATATATATTTCAAACGTTTTAATTAGTTGATTGACGCAACGATGAAAATATGTTGGGAAAAACAACGAAAAAAGGGGTCGAGGTACCCACATAACATGGGCAAAATGTATCCGGCATTCCATCTACGTCGGGTCCGGCCATCCATCCAGTTGCATGCAGCTTTAAAATCACGCGCTAATTGAATCTATGACAATTATTAATAGCCGGGGCTCTTCGGCCCCACAATGCACCTCGTTGCAGGCGATGATGGCCTCGCTGTCCGATCATTACTCAACTTCAAATCTGACTAGCTCGGTATGCAGCAGGATCCGAATTATTCGCGGTTTTATTTGTTCTTTTGGACGAGCAACCAACGTAGGTAATGTACGGTCAACCATTCCCAGATCCGTTATTTTATAAAAGTTACCACAAATAAGAAAGGCAAAGTTACCACAGAAAGGCAAAAGTGTAAAAATTATCGCTGAAAACATCATGATTCTTGATACCGTTTAGGAGATATCATCACAGTTGGAAAAACGGTGAGAAAACACAAAAATAAAACTATAAAAATAAAGCCTTCTATGAAAAACAAAGACTGTTGAAAAATACATATTCAGAATTAACAAAAGTAGCAGAAAATTAAATAAAAATGAATTGAAAAAAGAAATAGAATATATAGTAGTAGCAGAGAAAATAAGAGCAAACAGTAGTGACTAGGACATGTCTTGAGAAATGACCAAACAGATATTAAAAATATGGTCATAGGATTTATGACAGACAGTAGGAAAAATAAGGAAAACCCAATAACGAGAAGGATAGTTAAAATAAAACATTATTTGTTCGGCACAGAAACGAAAGAGAATGAAATAATAAAAAAAAATAACTATAGGGGTGTTCGATAAGAATTATTAAAAGAGTAATTAAGTAATTAAAAGAATGAATTGGTAATGATATAAAGTACAAACACAGTCAATTCATAGAAAATACTAGATTAGTTACTAGTCGAAATAAGTCGATTAATAATCGTTTATTTTATTCTTTAAAATATTAAACTTGAATTTTATTGAATTTCAATCAATTTTCTCAATATTGATATTATAAAGGCTGAAATATAGATAAGTCATAATCAAACAATCTGACGTTGCGAATTAAAAAATAGACTTTTTAATATTATTGTACTTAACTCACTCCGCCTAATGCTCTGCACAGCCACTATACAAAATTCTAACAGTTACGTCTAAATTGTCACTTAAACAATATTAAAAAAATCCCACTTTATAATATAACATTTCAAACAACAATTTTAGCGTCAAATCCACCGCGTAGCTTTCATAAAATGAGGCGAGGTTAGCGTTCACGACAGAAAAAAAAATCAGGCCAACTGTGATTGAATTTGATTTTTTGTCGGTGGTAATAACGATAAAGAAACAATATTGTTGGATATTCCTTACCTTCTCGCTGGAAATCACCGTCAAGTTACTATCGTCGCTCAACAAAATGACGTTGGTCTTTCTGGGATCGAAGGTGATGTTTCTGATAGGGTTCGACCGGGTTTTCCAATTACTCGGCAGGTTCTGGTTGAAATTCCGACTTCTGCTCGTGAACTCCCTGTTTTTTATGTCATATTCTATAATCTGTTTAGAAAAAACATTGAAACTATCGCTGTATGTAAACTTCGCAGGTGTGAGACTCACTTTAGAATCGGAGTAAGCAACAACCAGACACGCCGTTGCTGAATTAACTGCCAGGGTGGTGGGTGGAGCCGGATATCTCGGTATTTTGTTCCACAGAGTGTATCCGTCTTTGGTTTGAGTCCAAATGGCGATGTTGCTTTTTGTATCTCCCACTACCAGGTATTTCCCACAAGTGGACACAGTTAACAATGATACGGTATCCTCAAAGACGTCTAAGACCAGATATTAGGAAAAACATGGAGAAACAACAATATTACTTACTAGTATTGATGATGGTCTGGCTTATAAAAGGTGTTCCATCTCCCAGGTCATATACAACAATTGTTCCAGTCCTCAAAACGACAATCAACTGCTTGTATTTATCATTGAAGCAAGCCTGCACACACGGTTTGTCACAATCATCCAGCTCATCAACTTTCGTCAGTTTGGGTTTTTCTTTCTTCTTCAATCGATAATGACAACATCACCATCAAGAACATACCAAAAAAACATAGTATACTCACTATTTCTAACTCATACAGCCTGAATCCTGAGTAGGTACTGACTAAAATCCACTGTCCATCACTGGATATACTAGAACAAAATATCCCCTCCCCCTCATCTTCACCAGACCAGTTCAGTTTCAACCTCTGTATGGCAACCAGCTTCTTTGGTTTTGATGTCAGCTGCACTAATCCTTTATAATTTTCCTTGGTGGTCTCTGTATCAGCTAAGGACCATATTTCAACATAATTGGAATACCTAAAATACCAAAAACAAACCATATTATCTTATCTTAACATCTGTGATACATGAAAAGATATCATATATCCTATATATAAACCTGAGTGATTAGTAGTATTGACAAATTGTATTACCTTAATAATATAAGCCTTGCCTTTGAAGCTAATTGCACACAAGGAACTTGCATCACCGGAGCATATTTAATCAGGGTTTTTGGTGGATTATAACTACAAGCCAAATAACTATCCATGCCTGCTGAATAAAGTTTGTTTTTATGAAACACCAAGGCCCTGACATCATGTTCGTGTATCTTTCTTTGTATAGATTTGACCCACTTATATGACTGACCTAGGAAATGGTTATGATCAGCAAAACAACTTATTATATTACTTAACACCAAACTATAATATCAGAACTTACCAACTTTCACTTTCTGGTAATTCGTTATCAAAGGATCAACACCTGCACAATATACTGAATCTTCTTCCTCAGACAAACACAATGCTGTTATGTCCGCTTTATGGGATTGATAATTTTCAATTTGTGCCCCAAGTTTAGCATCCCAAAGTGTCAAGATACCCCTGGAATCACCACTAAAACCCATAGTATAGATCCAAAACTAATCATTGATAAAACAGTTTAATATTACCTGAAAATTGTAAAATCACTCAAAAAATGTATACACCACACCACTGTGTCTTTTTTTGATTCAATACGCCCCAGCTGCATTCTGTGAATAGCATGACCAGTGTTTATGTTCCAAATCCTGATAGCATTCAAACTACCAGTAGCTAAAAACTCTCCATCTTTACTAAAATTAATACACACTATCCTGCCTTCTTGTTTATCCATGAATTTTTCAAAGTTAACACCATCCTCATTAATACTAAATAAATTGATGTAGCCTTGTTCAGTGCCAACAGCTACCAGAGATTTGCAAGAACAAATATCCAAACACATAGCTGATTCACCAGTAACCATCCACTTATTTTTGATAGCGAGTTCTTGTAAATTATATTCAACCAAAAGCCCATGTATTCCAACAGAAAATAGTCTATCCCCAAACCAACATAAACCCTCTATACTAAAATTTTCTAAATTAGCCGGTATAGTACGTTCAATAAAGGGGCAATCGTTTAAATTCCATATTTCAATACTAGCGTCTGATCTAAAAATTAAGGAACAATATTAAATGTATTATAACTACAATATTAAATATTACCTGGATATGGCTAACTTATTTGTTTCTCTTTGTAATGACATACAATATATAGCTCTTGGTTCTGGGGTATAAAAACCCACGTTATGTATTTTGCAGTGAACCATATTGTATTATTTTAAAATATTAAATGCATTTTCTTTAGTACCATATACTATATACAAATATACATAACCTCATATTGGCACATGTTTTCTTCTTCGTTAAAGACATTTAATTACTATTTAAAAAAAAGAAGATTTAAGGGGGGGGGTAAAATAAAACAAAAAATAAGAATACATAAATACATATTTTATGTATAAGTGCAAATCCTTATAAACCTATTAAATAATTTCAAAATGTGAGACTGATAATATTTATTATGTGATATTTTTAGTTATAGATTTGTATCACTAGATTTTTGATCTTCTAAAATTTGAACAGCCACTATTAGATAAGTTGCAATCGAGGAAAGAACCTAGAACAATAATTCAAATTAATTATTTGGGAATATTGTTTAATTAATATAGCATAATGAATCAGCTGAGCCTCTGTCAAGTTGACAACTGACGTGGGTTATCTTGAAAAATAATGAGGCTATAGCTAATTTGCTTTTAATCTCAATACATTATGACGGCTTTCTTTCAGCTCTGAAACATGAATCGAAGAAAAAAGAAGTGGAAATATTTTTATTGATACGCATTATAATGAAATACGTTCGCGTAATTATCATAAACGTATTATTATGTTTACATGTTTACCGCTCACTATCGGAAAAACAAAATGATACAGTAATCACCGATTCTTCCGAGGGATACTTGGAATCTCCGTTATGCTGCAACTTGACCGTCGAGGAGGTTGAAGTTGATTATAGCTCAAAAATAGTCGAAAATGAATATATTGTTATGTTTGACGGGTATTACAAGAATCAGGCTCGAGCTGGTTACATCAATACTGCGTTAAATGGTACAGGAGTTAAAAAATGGGCTATTGTCGAGAGAGAGAACCCGGCTAGCGATTATCCTAGTGATTTCGATGTAGTTATTTTGGAAGATACAAATAGGCTTGAAGGTAGTCAAACACTTTATCATTGTTGTGATATACATTAACGAGATTTTAGGGCTAAATGCATTAAATAGTCATCCAGCAATAAAAAGAGTCACAGCACAACGCATGGTTTCAAGAACACTAAAATTTTTAAACCCTAATAATGTGAGATATGGTAGGACAAATCTAAATTCGAAGACTCAATTCTGGCAGGCATCTAACAGACATCACAATTCTAGAAAATTACTGAGGGCCATACCCAAACAAATAACATCTGTTTTACAAGCAGACACTTTGTGGAATATGGGCATTACTGGCAAAGGTAATATAAACCAACTTAGGTATTAAAGTATTGTTTTATCTTCTGTGTAGGCATCAAGGTAGCTATTTTCGATACTGGCCTGGCTAAAGACCACCCCCATTTCAAGAAAATTAAGGAGAGAACAAACTGGACCAACGAAAAGACATACGATGATGGAATTGGTCATGGTACGTTTGTTGCTGGTGTTATAGCGTCTAGTAAAGATTGTCTTGGGTTTGCACCTGATTCAGAGCTTCATATTTTTAGGGTGTTTACAAATAATCAAGTGAGTTATTTTTGAGGAATTAACATACGTAACATGCCTGTTTTTTATCCTCACCCCTATTAATCCCATTTAAAACTCTCACACGCTTTTGTTGTAGGTCTCTTACACGTCCTGGTTCTTGGATGCCTTCAACTATGCCATATTGAAGAAGATCAACGTCCTTAATCTGAGTATAGGGGGGCCCGATTTTAAAGATCACCCGTTCGTTGATAAAGTTTGGGAATTAACAGCTAACAAGGTGAGTATATTGAATAAATTGTAATACTCAATATTACAATTTGTTCACTACCTTCTATATATGTTATTTGTGCAGAAAATAATTGTTGGATTTAAGATATGGACATAACTTCACTTATTGTTGATTACCGTCATCATTGCCGTTGTTTTGGTCATCTTATACGTGTTGGATTGTTTTTAGGTCATTATGGTGTCAGCTATCGGGAATGATGGACCTTTGTACGGTACCCTGAACAATCCCGCCGATCAGATGGACGTGATTGGAGTCGGCGGCATCAACTTCGAAGACCAAATCGCCAAATTCTCCTCCAGAGGAATGACGACTTGGGAATTGCCTCAAGGTACCGTCAATAAACATATGTTTTACCGATTAACGCACTGTTAATGTTATCGGCAGGATACGGTCGAGTTAAACCGGACATCGTCACGTACGGATCGGCGGTGAAGGGTTCCCACATGAAAACGGGATGCCGTACCCTGTCGGGAACAAGTGTGGCGTCGCCTGTGGTCGCCGGTGCCATCACCCTCCTAGCCAGCGGCGTTCTGCACCGCGGCGAGGACATCGTCAATCCCGCCAGCATGAAACAAGCCCTGATGGCCTCGGCCCGCCGGCTACCGGGCGTGAATATGTTCGAGCAGGGCCACGGCAAGCTGAACTTGTTGAAGGCGCACCAGATCCTGAACAGCTACAAGCCGCAGGCGAGTTTGAGCCCGAGCTACATCGATTTGAGCGAGTGTCCCTATATGTGGCCGTACTGCACTCAGGCCCTTTACTACGGCTCCATGCCGGTGATAGTCAACGTCACGATACTGAACGGGATGGGCGTCACCGGCAGGATAGTGAATAAGCCGACTTGGCACCCGTACGTGCCGCAGCAGGGACACCTTTTGGACGTCTCCGTGTCCTACTCAGAGATACTCTGGCCCTGGTCGGGTTGGTTGGCGGTTAGCATGTCGGTGGCTTTGGCTGGGACTACGTACGAAGGATTAGCCCAAGGACACATATCTTTAACAATAGAGTCGCCCCCGGAGAATGGAGAAGTGGAAGCCAGGCAGAGTACAGTTATTTTACCCATACGGTATTTAATTTACAGTCTATGTTGATAAGAGTGTACAGCAAAGCTCTGCTAATATATTTATTCCTATAACTCATAGCCAAATTATCATTCTTAATTATACTTACATATAAATAACACTATCATAAAAACACATCGAAATTATACCATCTTATTGCCTGTACTATAATTGCATGAATTTCATCTCAGGGGAAGGGGTTAGTTCCTTGTTAATTAATCATCAACATCCATATCTTTTAGAGCCAAAATAATTCAAACCCCGCCACGGCACAAACGTATTCTGTGGGACCAGTACCACAATCTACGCTACCCGCCCGGGTACTTCCCTCGCGACAACCTGAAGGTGAAGAACGACCCCCTCGACTGGAACGGCGACCATATCCACACCAACTTCAAGGACATGTACCAGAATCTGAGGAACGCTGGCTACTACATCGAGGTTCTAGGTGAGTACCGAATTTCCCGTCGCCGATAGAGTTCTAACGGTATTTCCCGAAGGGTCCCCGTTCAACTGCTTCGACGCCTCCCAGTACGGGACGCTGTTGATCGTCGATCCCGAGGAGGAGTACTTTTCGGAAGAAATCGCTAAGCTGAAGAGGGACGTGGAGGCAGGACTGTCGGTGATCGTGTTCGCGGACTGGTACAACGTCACCGTGATGAAGAAGGTCAAGTTTTATGACGAGAACACCAGGCAATGGTGGATGCCCGATACGGGTAAGTTAAAACTCGTGATAAATGAAATGGAGACCTCATAACAAAAAAAAAACAATAATAACAGGTGGAGCAAACTTGCCCGCTCTCAATGAACTGCTCATCACCTGGGGGGTGCAGTTGGGCGATCGAACTTTCGTCGGTCACTTTAAACTGAACGAGCACGAGATGTCCTACGCGTCGGGCACCAGCATTCACAAATTCCCCGAAGAGGGCATCGTCGTAAGCGCCGAACTAGAGGATCAGGGAGCACAGGTAATACCGTAGCAAAATAAGGACAGCCAAAAAGGCCCCTTGTTTTGACATTTTCATATTTACAACGAAAAGCAGTGTTTCGGGAATGATTTCTATTATTATTATAGTTTATTTGTAAACAACAGTAACAAATCCTTACTATTACAAGAACTCCTTAACCTTAACGAACTGACTATGATCACTGATATAATGCGCCAGAAAAAAAAATTTAGATATTTATTAGGAAGATAAAAAACCCAAAAAAAATCATCAAAACTGAGAATTTTAGAGGATTAGGAAAGTTACAAAAAGAGAATGAGAAACAGATGTAAATTAAGTGATTGGAGAAGTACCAGCTTAGAAAAAAAATGGTTAAAGGCTTTGTGAAGAAGTTGAAGGCTAAACAATCAAATGATGGCAAGGAAAGAAATTATAATTAAAAATAAACCATATGAATAAAAAAAAACATGGCAGTAAAAGGTTCTCCTACATTGAGAAATATAATTAAAAATTAGTAGCATACATAAGAATATTGGTAATATGAACTCTCAACTGAGAGGATAAGACAACGAAATAGAAGAAATGGAACACATAATACAAAGACAGGAATAAAGAGAGAAATACGAGAACTAGAGGGAAAAACCTGACCTTTGGAGTTAGGAAATAGGAGATCAAAAGCACAGAATCACAATGACTGAATACTGGAAATTATGTAACAAAGAACAGAATAGATAGATATCAAAAAAGTATGAGAAACACATGGATCAGTCATTTTAGCACTGACTACAGAGATGAAAAGAATAGAAATAGGATAAAAACTAATATCTCGATAAAAAAAACTATAGAGATTATATTTCTTTTTTTTTTCTACTCCATTCTTTGCTAAGGTAATTTGTTGCAGAACAATAGGCCCCTGAGTTATCCATCTTCTAAGCTGTTTGTTTAATGTACCAGATAAATCCATATCTAATAGAAGAACAAAGGTAATTCAAGTGATAACTGATATTATTGATGAATTTGAAAAATTATAAAGAGAAAAATAGGGATTTTGAAAAAAGGCATAGAACATAGAACAGGGATAAATAAGGAATAACAAAGAGAAGATAAAGAAATAAAAATAAGAGACCAAATGCTATACATTAACTATCTCAAGTTGCCCCTATCTCAAGACTCGAATATAAGATTATATGAGACCAATAAAGATTTATACGAATTTTCACCTATCGTTCCGAAGTAGGACCACCAGTATACGACGTATTCTTCATTTTTGCTACAGATTCTGGGAGAGACCGACACTAATAAGTACAAAGTACCCATCTTGGGATTGCTCCAAACCAAATCGGCCAGAGGGGGCGGACGCGTCATCGTCTACGGAGACTCGAACTGTATCGACACCAGCCACTCCGAGATCAGTTGCTACTGGTTGCTGGAGGCAATGTTGGAATATACCTCAACATCACATCTACCTTCGCTGTTTAAGGTAACCGATATTCCGTTTAGGAAACACGTTTCTATATAGATTCTTGCAGGATAACCAAATGAATAGTTGGTATGGAGTGGCCGACACCGAACTGCCGGTCCGAATGGAGGGAAACAGACTACACAAGTTCTCGAAGGTCCTGGTTAGTACCTTGGGGGAGGCGCAAACCAAACCGCTGCCCCAGTGTCCGCGCCTCATCTGGGCCAATCCGGTACCCCTAAACCAATCGGCGCCCTCCAATCTGTACCAATCTCAGAAATTATTGTCACTAATAGAGGACGTTAATATCCCAGTGGTGCAGAATAATGTAGAAAACACCATAAAAGGTATGTTTCGTTCAATACATGCGCGACACAAGAAACATCTCGAATTTTCGCGTTTTCTTATCAAATATAGTCCCGGCATAGAATTTCCTTGCAATTTATGTTAGATTAACGGTTTGCAGACGCATCAGGCATAGAGAACACCGGCGAGTTCATCGAGTGGAGCTGGCGCAACAAGCCGGTGGACACGGCCAGCAAACCCCAGAGTTTCGATGCCACCGTCACCCTATTATTGTTCCTCTCGCTCGTGATCATTTACTACGGCATAAAGTGTTACAGGCCCAAGCCGAAGAAGCGGAAGGTGTGCCGGAGGCTGTTGTCTTTGGTACAGTGTAAAAAGATGTCGGTCTAGCGTGTAGTTTTGTGTACTTAGCAATTTACCGTACCGTAATCCGTTTGTACGTTTCTCGTTCAGTTTGTATATAGTTATTATAGTTTTAATTCACGAGGGATGGAGTTTTTTTCCCTGGTTACCTCGAATGTTTGCGTCTTGTCCAAGATGAAGTAGCCGGCGGCGTTGACGTGCACCGGGTGTACGCTGAGCTGCAGCAGCCACAGTTCGATCTGGAAAAAGCACTCGTATTGGATTTTGTTGAGCCTCGACTAGGGTTACCAACTTTCTTGGAGAAAAATAACGTATCAGATGCTAAAAACTGGAAAAATGAGGTATATATGGAAGAGGAAAAGTATTTTTTAAATATAAGCTGGAATCTCTGACACACTCTCACAATTTTGTGTGTTCTTTGAAAGTACTTTCTTTTGAGTTTCATTAACTCTAAATGCAAATCGTCCATCTTTAAATTTGCCTATTCTATGTCATTTTTCCGTATTATTTCTTATTATTATTTATTGTAGCAATCTAGTAAGTTAACACTAATAAGGTTTCTAAGGTAATTTGCTACAGTTTTAAAATTAGCAACTACTTATTCTACGATAGACACTTTGACCTTCACATCTATGTCATTCTTTTCAATGTCGCTGAGTTTTATTTCTAACTTCGCTGAACTGGATCAAATGGTTTTAGTCTCTTTAATCTTCTGTCTAAGCCATCATTATCTAAGTGCTGGAGAACCTCAATATTGATGTGCTGATAGAGCTTCTGTTCGTGTCTTTGGGCATAGTCATTGATAATGTTATTGGCGGTTTCTACCTCTAGTTTCTTATGCAGATAGTCCTTAAGAAAATACCATGGAACATCAAAAATATCTAGCAATACCTTGTTTTGGAGTCCTTGTTTGATATTTCTATTGCTTTGGCTGGTACAACCCCAGAGTTGAACACCATAAGTCCATACTGGTTTTAAAAATTGTTGGCAAAGCAAAAGCTTATTATATACTGACAGTATGTAATAACCAGTATATTTTTTGTATTCGAGCTTGAGTTGTTCACATTTTTTCTTAATATATGACTCCCACCTTAGTTTAACATCAGCTTTCTCAACTATTGCTATTTTTTTTTGGTTCTGTATTCAAAATTGTACTACAAGGGAGCACCTTGGTATTTAGTTCTAATTACGGTTTCATTCTCTCTTTAAATTGTTATCAACTGTGTTTTTGCATTGCTTTTTCCTTGTTTATTCTTTTTTTATATTTTTCCTGATTTAGCGTATTTTTTCCACAGCATCCTTATTCTCGCTACCACTTTGTTCTCTTCCAGAAATAGACTCTAACTCGGTCGGTTATGTAGTCGGTTATAGTTATTGTATAATATTCATTTTATAAACAGTTTAGAGTAGTTGACCCTGTATTTCATAGAGTATTGAAAGTAAATTAAAATATAAAGTATATCTATTAAAAAGAAAGTAGGACACGTTATTACAAAGTACGGTTGGTAACCCCAGTTTCCCCTAAAGTATACTTGCTTCGTTTTTGCTGGATTCACTGAGCGCCGACAGTGGTATTCCTTGGAATAATCTCGCCACTTTGCATCCCTGTAACAAAACGCTTCCATCAACAACCAAAAGCATCTTCGCCAGCTCTGATAACTTGCCCGTTTTTTGATCGAGTGAGATATACCGGTCATCATTAAGAAATGGAATATATCTATGCTGGTCAGCACCAAAAGATGCGGATCCCTGGCGGCAGCGATATACGCGCTGATATTCACTACCACCGCGACAATTAGGAACAACTTTTGCACGGAGATGAACGATCCGTAACAGATGCTCAAGGCATGAGTAGCCTCGGAGAGCAGGTTGTGGAAAACTCGCAGATTCCCCAGATATTCGGAATCGTCGTCGAACTTCTCGAAACCCCGACAGTAGGTCGCGTAATAACCTTTAGCGATCAGCGCTCGGTTGATATCATGGAAATTGAACAAGATTTTCGTGGAGAGATAGACGTAGAACAAGGGCGGTATGATATGCCAGAGACAGGAGAAACCGAAAGCCAACGCTGGCCAATATTGGTCTCGGGGTGATTTGCTGTAGATTTCGCAGACCAGATGTCCAGACTCGAAGGCGTAGGTGGCGGAAAGGAGCAAGTTGATGAAGCCTATAACCCAGAAGAAGTGTTACGTATGTTAATGAATGTACAACTTTGCTTCCACCGTTTTTTTTTAATTAGAGGTTTTAAAGATCCCATTTTTCACTTCTAGATTCTTCAAAGATTATTGAATGGTTTAACATCTGATAAAAAAAACCTGGAATGTCGTTGTACAGTTTTTATTTTCTCTGTTGACATAATTTTTTTCAAAGGTCGAAAAAACATAATTTTTAAAATTAACTACCGAAAAATATCGATTTTTAATATATCATCGTCGAAATTATGTTTTTGATAATTGATTTTAAATGTTTTTGTACCTTTCATTTTAGTACTTCATTTTAAAAATTACGAAAATACCGATATATTTAAAAAGAAATATTAAAATTGCCTTGACCTTAACCCTATTTGTTGACCATCCTTCTGTTAATCATGCGTAACTTTATAATGATAAATAAGTGTTGATTTCCCATGAATTTCAGCAACAAACCTGTACAGTAACTTACCACCAGATCCATCTATGGGGAAAACGGTGGAAGCAAAACCGTACACGGTAAATGCGTAATAGAAAACAAACCTGGAATGCCTAGCAACAAGCACTTGGACAACGTGGTGGGCGTCCGGAGGTTGAGGGTGGTCTCCCGGTGTCTCTCGAACACCTCCAGCAGCCTGAGAACTCGCAGGCTCTTGGGCGCTTGCCGGAACAGACAGAAAACGAAGCAGGCGACCGTCCTGACGTACATAAACAGGATGAGGACCTGTATGAGTTGCTTGAAGCGGTTGTCGGCGCTGAACTGGAACCCGTTCCACCAGTAGTGGATGCCCATTATGGTAGTGTGCAGGATGATGGAGTACAGGATGTCGATGCTGAATACCCTGTAGCGAATCGCGAAGGGATTCCTGCTGAGGATGTTCTGCACCGGAAAGACGCCCAGCAATTTTCCACATAGCGCTACCCAACGGAAGCTGTCGTAGAAGGACATAACGCACGAACGGAACCAAAGACATTGAGGACGAATGCAGGACGACCGCGTTGATAATGAAAACCCGTGAAACCTGCTAATCGGTTTTTCCTGTTCCAGTTTCATGTTTTCATTCATCTCTGATAAATATAATTGTTTACGTTGCTCTTCAGATTGATAGCATAACAATGTATTCATCGATTACAGTTCTTCGTAGTTATCAGGTTTTGCGAATTTGATTACACCATTACCATTTTATTTGAACCAGAATTTAATTCTTATCTTTTTTTTGTAATAAACACTGACTGGAAAAGGCTTTAATATTTTCGATAACATCACTAAAACGTATCAAGGCTAGCGTTGGGTAGTATCGACTGAAAATAGTAATTACTATTTCAGTCAAATGCACATTTCGACTATTTTTCTATTGGTGATAGACGGGGATATATGAATTCCTTCTCGTAGTAAATATGATAGAGGAAAGGACGGAGATAATTGTTTGATTCCCTGTGCTGTGTTAGATTCTAATCGTTAATACTAAATCGGCAAGTGGCAATGCGGAAAAAATAATGGAATAATGATCCAAACTTATTTAATCGTATTTTAATAGTGGGAAAATAACAATGATATAATAAAAGTAACTAATTTATTTCTATTTCATTCCAACATGTACTAATTTTTTTAACCGTACCATAAGTGAGACGGAGATACACGTATTCCGTATTCGAACACTCTTTGGAAAAGAAATGGAAAGAGATAATTTCTGTAATTTATTAGCTTTAAAATAACAGTTTCATTTTTTCATCATAGTTTCAAAGAAATTTTAATATTCAAACAAACATCTAGAGATTTAGAAAAACGA
The DNA here is from genome assembly GCF_030347505.1 of Rhynchophorus ferrugineus. Taxonomy (NCBI): domain Eukaryota; kingdom Metazoa; phylum Arthropoda; class Insecta; order Coleoptera; family Curculionidae; genus Rhynchophorus; species Rhynchophorus ferrugineus. The sequence continues at coordinate 2,608,313 of NW_027472589.1, read as the reverse complement.
AAAAAACAATAAAAAAAGGACGCAATAATTGCCAAGATACCATAAATTCAGTCAAATTTTTTTTTATCTATATAAATATTTTTTTTACCTTATTATATTCATAAATAATCTTGAAAAATAAAGTTCCAAAATGCTTTGTTAATATAAAAGATATTGTTCTCTATATATTCTCGTAAACTAATTTAAATCTCATTTTGTGAACTCTATTTTCGTGTGTCGAATTGTACACAGGAGAAACTAGGATAGACGGATACAAAAACATCAATGACTCTTAAGACATGGACATACAATCCAGTCGGCTTTGGCTGAACTCTCTTCAAAGATACTTTAATTGATAAGGTTTAATAACATGGACTATAAAAGACCAACCCTCTCTGGCATACCATCCCCTGATTTTTTTAAAAAGTGACTTTATGGATTTATCACTCAACGATTGACGGACACTTGCTTAAATAATACCAAAGGACAGCCCCGTTATCAGGGCTGCCGCTCTGAATATCCAAAATGTAAGGATTGTGAAACGTCGGCTAGTTTTAGTCAATAAAAGCGACTCAAACCCAAAACACAGTAAGATAAAATATTTCAAAAACAAATAAAAGAGAACATTCTATACATAATACTATAGGTATTATTTTATTATAAAGTACTTCAGTATGAAAAATGTTTGCCAAAGAAACACTTCCTTCCATCAACCCTGTCAATTTCCAAAAAATCCCATTATTTAGGAACTTAACATCAAATAAAATATTAAATGTAGATAGTACGTTCATATTATTAAAATTTATAATGCGACGTTCTTCACCAAATTTACGTTTTCCTTTATTTTAACTCTGACAACAAAATACTAATGTAAATAAAATAATGAAACAAAAATAAAGTTATAAAGCACAATGTATTTTAACTATAGTACATCTAATGTATATTAATTAAAGGACTCAAACTACAGTTAATTAAATTAAACAGCCACGATAGTTTGTAGGTTAGGGTTGCTTGTTTGTATTTACATTGACATATGTTAACGACCAGTACCAACACAAATAGAATTTTATAGACCGATTTGGTTACATGTTCGGACGCATCAGACCTCATTCCGTCTCTTTTTAACTGGAGTGATGCTAATTAGTAAAATGAGGAAGAAAAATGCTCCAAAGTTAAAAAGGATTTTACGTTTTTATAAACTGTGACAATTTGACAATATGTTCGATGGTGTTAATGACGTGCGTTAGCTCTTTTATTGAAAGGACTGTATAAGCCCAATACATATAGTAATATCGTTTCTATCTTTTTGTTTGCTCATACTGAAAGCAGGGCTTCACAGATGAAAGTCTATGTTAATATTATACTTAATTGTTCCACACAAAAATGTCTTGAGGCAAGTTATTATTTTTACAATGTTATTGTGAAAAATGTGGAACGGATAATTAAAACGGTTATATTGTATGATATACGTCAAAATGGAGAAAACATACTAAAAAGCAATACTTTAAAGAACAGCAAAAAATTTAAATGTATGATATATATCAATATTACTGTTGTGCTCTTGTTACCGTAAAATCGAGGAGTTAAAGAAACAGCTTAAGGTCTTATTAACAATATAATAAAACAATTATGAGATAATCTCTTGTCTATAAAATCAAGCTCATCTAGTTGGTTTACAAACTGTATTATTTTATCTTATATTAATGTATTTTTTAACATCCTTGTTGAAAAGGTTATCTCGATTAAGGAGCCTTAAGCCAAAATATTAACTAAAAGTATCTTAACTTCCAATGTAATTGTGCCATCGCCCAATTTGCACACATGTTGTGTGTGTTTAAACTGCATGTAATATTTTCATGATTTCTTCTGTTGTATTCCTGTAAATTACAGTATATATGAATACTGCTCTATATAAATAATTATATACGTACCAGGTGAAAGCAATGCTAAGTCACACACATATCCTTAATCTAGCTAAATTGGGTTGTTTCTTCCAAGGAAAACGACGTCTAGTTTTTTATTTCCGTACATACATTGGATACACAACACTTTTGAGAATGAAGATACATTATAATCAAATAATAGTGATTATAATTAAAGCATGAAAATGCTAATCGCATTCAATGTAAGACACACAAATTGTGTCATAAACAAACAATTGGATTATTTAAATTAGTGAATCAAACGTCTTTATATGGAAATTCAAATGAACCAATCAAAAAAGTGGTCTCAGAACCAGCATTAGTTGGACCACGCAAAACATTTCCTCGGTTTCGCCTGTTGAGTAAAACCTATATATAGCCTATGGCCTAATATGAACGAGTGTCAGAATCTCATTTTTTTGATTGTCTATTTCGCAAGAACCAATTTGACAACAAAAATATAATGAAGCAAAATTACAAGTGTTTAATTTTTTTGACGTTTAGTAAAACTGTCGTAGCTTTTCAACTAAACAACAAATTGTCATGTAATTTGACGGATGCTACCTTAAGGTTAGTTTTAGAGAGACTAGGATGTGGCGCCACCTGTATCTCAATTCTTTTCGATCGCCATGACCTACGGGGGCAATTGATTGGTTAGTTTCCGGCTGCATAAGATAGAAAGGAGTTTGTTTAGCATCTATGTTTATCACTGTTATCTTTGAATTGCTATTTGACATTAAAAAAATTATATCAATAAATTAAACTTCCTGCTTCATCTTTATGTTTTATTGGCTAATAGAACGTGACGTCAGATTATAGTCGCGTCTGCGCAATAGTCTCAGTTTAAGAACCAATCAAATTAAACCTTTGTAGGTGCCTGTTAACTGTTAACCCTAAATTGTCATGAATGCTGACACGTGTTATTTAAAGGTGAAGTTTAGGAGCGTGCAACATGTGAAATCAGTGATCTAGTTCCTGAATATTAGGACTATCAAAATAAATAGGTATGTATACCATTAATTTACCATTAAATATACTTACGCGTCTCTTCAGTTGTTCTGATACCCGTACAGTAATGATGGCTACTATAACGTTGAGACTGGTGAGGGTGATCAGGTGGGTGAAATGATGCGCCTCGAATATATAACAGCTTATGTTCACCACCACCGCGACGCAGATGAATATCTTCTCGATGGCCAGGAAACTACCGTAACATTTGCTAAGCTGAACGGTCGCTTCCGATAACATATTGTGCAGAATCCTGAGGTCCACGATGACCTGATCCATGCAGGAATCGAATTTGACCTGCGCTCCTATATTGTAGTAGTCGCCGAAGCATCTACTGCTGATTAAAGTTTTGTTTATTTGCCTGTAACCCCGCGAAATGGTCGTGGAGAAGATGATGTAGTACAACGAGGGTAAGATATGCCAACAGGTCAATATCCCGAAGTAATCCGCGGCCGTTAGCAGGAAACCCTTCGTGGAATGAGACGGTGGGAAGATTTCCTTAATTAAATCCCGGGAAGCCCACGCGTACAAAACGGAGAAATGCAGGAAGAACAACATGGGGAGGACGATGGTCACCGAGACCTTCTTCCAGGCACCCCACGCGTTGCCTTGCACCAACTGGTACTGTTTCTTCTCGTCGAAACTGTCCAACAGTTGTATCAAGCGAGGCATTCGCTTGGCCTGCATGAACAGGCTGTACGTGAAGGAGATCAACGAGCGGCCGATCATGAAGAACACTACGTACTTGAGCACCTTCAAGGTGAGAGTGTTGTCTTGAAACTCGAAGCCGGAGAAGAAGCCTATGAGCACGAGTAGAGCGTACTGGACGCTGAAGCTGTAGATGAAGCTGAAACTCAGCCGTTTGTACACGAGTTTCTCGGGGTTCAGACTAAAGGCGTTCTCTATCGGGAAACTGCCGAAAATCTTGCCGACGATGGCCAAAGGCCGGAAGTAATAGTAAAAAGTGTTCATTTCTAGCGCGGGTGAGACGGTTTACTAACAGAAAATGTGACAAACACATTTAATCTCAGCCAGAACCGTAATTATTAATGGAAAATCGATGTCAGGCAACGGGCGATGTTTGCTAATGGATTATATGTTTTCGCCAGTTCAATAACACTGGTACTCCAATAAAAATTCACCGAACTGTCGCCCTACTCGGTTGGGGAAAGATATTTTCGTTTTTTTCTTCTAATTTATGGTTTTAAGTCGAATATCTCTAGTAATATTCATTTAAAGAAACCATACTGTAGCGCGAAATATAACGGTCCGTAGAATGTTCTAGATATAAAGATAGCTCCATTCCTGCCAATCTCAAGAATACTGTATTTAATCTAATAAAAAATCCTATTATAACTCCAGCTACAGTACTTACTAAATAAACTGGTATTCGGTTAAAATGTTCTTCGTCAAAACAACACAACTGAAAAAAACATCGCGAAGGCATTCAGTTAAAGCAATAATTGGCGCAATTACCTAGTACTAATTTAAGAGGCCATTACTCATCAAGACAACACATTATTTCAAAAACTGAAAAGAGAAACATCTCAGAACCGCTTAATTAAAATATTAATTGTCGTATTACTCGCCAGATTCGGCGTCTTCTGATTTATAATTGTTCTCACATCTCCCTTATATCAAAATAAAATGTTAAAAAATAATTCCTCATCTAAACACATAAAAATCAGAACTGCGACACTCATCCTATTCGTCAGGCTTAGCTCCAGTCGAGGTTATCCTTAAATAAAACGCGGACTGAACAAAAAATGATTTTATTCGGACGAGATTCTAAATGAGAAACAAATAGTTCAATCGATAAAGTGTATTAAAATGGGGTTAAATAAATACTCTGTTTTAGTAGGTAAATATTCGACTAATGAAGTAATTCGAGATTATTGGTTAGTGCTCTTTCTTCTCCAATTCCTGCTGGTCGTCGTTCTGAAATAAATATTAGTTAACTTTAATGCCGCTCGAATTATTTTGGTCAAAACTTACATCTCTGTTTAGTAACTGGTTACTTAATCTTTCACTCATTATCTTATATTGTAACTTTACTTTCTCATTGAACTTTGAGGGTATTACTCCGATAGCTGTAGCGGTATTCCCAAGGAATAGAATGCAGAACATTGCACATAAAACCCGAACCTGCACAAGAACATCAACATAACCCTGAAATCCAATTACACCAAGATGACCACTTACATGCCAAGTAGCATCAGGATAATAACTCAACAAATAAAGTGTATAGGCATTGTAAAGGGTGAACATATAACCGGCAAACAAAAATGGATACAAGAAACTCAATCCTCTAAACATCCAAGAATGGAAACCCTCTATTGTTATATCCATGTTGTGCCTTTCCCCCAGAGCCTTGAGCCTGTACAAGGCACCTCTCTGATATCTAAACTGAAGAAACTGAACAACACCTTCAAATTCAAATTTATTTGCCTGTTTTTAAACAATCGAAGATTATAAACTCACTCAAATAAATATTAAATAATGCAAACTGATGCCTAAAGGCCATCCAGGTACTGTTGTCTGGCCATATCAGCAATATACCTGCTGCAACAGTAGAAAAGAAATGATGGAACCTCCACCAACCTTTTATCCTGGATCCATTTAGTTTAAGTATACTTTCTCTAATAGTTAAAGTACAATAATACCAGACTAAGAGGAATATATAACTCAATTCTAAAGCTCTAAAGTGGATGAAGTAATTTAAAACTGCCATTACAAAGCAGATGCCACTCAAAATCAACTTAAATTTTTCATATTCATCTTTGTATTTGAATCTAAAATAAAGATATTTTTGATGAAACAGGTCAAATGTCATAAGGACACTTATCAATTAATGTACTGACTTATCCTCTTTGTTTAAAATGGAAACATTCACGTTGCCTAAAATAATTTTTAAATATAAACCATTCTCTTTCGGTAAGGTCTGCTCCACTTCATTAATTTGAGCCTTACGTTTCAATATATTATTTTGCAATTCGCTCAGTTCCTTTTCATTCTCTTTCGTTTTCTTGATCCTACGGATGTCGATAAGTTGCAATTAAACTACCAAAAGACCTAATTAACAAAAACTATGACTTACTTATCCAATTTCTTTACTACAATATTCATTCGATACTTTTGATGCTTTATTTGCTCCTGACATTTCTTCTGATGACCCGTAAGATCTTCCAAATGTTTTAAATAGGTCTTATTAACAGTCTAACAAGTTAAAAATGAACAACGTAAATTACTTTCCCAGAGAACACATACAGCACTAACCTCTAATTCCTTGAAATCGGCATTTAATTCGTCCCATTCGTCAAAAACTTCAGTCATCTCTTTATGTAACCAGAAGCAATGTTGTTTTAAAATAAAGGTTTATATTAGAGAGATATTTAAATTAAAGTACCATAAACAAAGTGAGAAAATAATGAAATCTTTTTAGAATTTTGATTTGGCTTCTTTTTTTGTAAACATTGGGCAACAAGCAACCTTTACAAAGTACTTGTTAGCAAAAGAAGAAGTGTCAAAGCGCTTTCAATTTCTTGACAAATATCATTTCAATTTTGTTAGGTTCAGGCTAATAGTTGAAATTTCGAAAAATTTTTTAAATAATGCCCGGTCCTGTTGTAAACGCAGCTAGGAGATTGCCAGGGCCCCTCGGTGCAATTGGCAAGAAACATGTTGAGATTTTGTCTCAATGGTATGCATTTCAATCACTTTAATCCATTTTTGTTAAGGAGTTATGTAATGGTCTATTCAAATAAAAATGCTATTTTTTAGGCTAGGCACTGCGGGAGCGTATGGAGCAACTGCAGGAGTGCTAGTTTGTTACTTAACAGACTGGAGAGTTGTAGTTGACTACATTCCATTTTACAATGGCAAATTCTCTTCAACCGAATGAAGTAGCTGTGGTTCGTTAGTTAAGTGTAAAGGTTTTTAATTATAAGAAATAAACTTTAAAATCTTTATGTTTGTTTTATTGTACTATTACATGGTTTTTTAAATAAATAACTATACAATAAAAATTTATATATAATATGAATTATCTTGCTTACACCTGTATATACTGTTGATTGAAATTGATATATATTGTTGAAATTTAACAATTAGTTTTAATCAACTGAGCAAATTTAAGATATATAATTTTTTGCTAAGTAGTTTAGATTAATAATAGTAGATTTCAACAATTTTAAATATATTTTAGTGTTATTTATGTAATTTTCTGCAAGTGGTGTTTCAATTATTTTATATTCCAACAAGACGAGACGACGATTTTTAAAAAGTATCGGAGGAAAAATATATTGATTCTTTTTTTGCAATATATATTGATATTTTGAATCAACTCTTACAATTAACTACCAAAATACACTAAACTTTTAAAATTAAATGCTATAAAACCTTTCTAAAAATAATTAAATTGTTTTTTGATGTTTAAATTATGTTGTTATTTATCACCACTAACTTCGTTAAATTGACAAGAACATTTTCGATTTCTGTATCAGGAGCATACCAGAGCGAGGAGGAAAAAAATTTACTCCTAATTCGGCGGCATTCGAGTAGGTAATTTTTTTTAACACAAAATAGCTCCTCGATGCTTCTATGTTCCTAATAAAGATCTTTTGTCTATACAATCGTCGACACAGGAAATTTTTGATTTCTGCATCGGGAGCATACGAGAGCGAGGAGGTAAAAGTGTACTTACTCATACCGGTAAATAAAAAAATATCTCTTCGATGCTTCTATGTTCTTAATCAAAATCTGGATTTGTCATGTCTTTGACACAATGGCCAACCAACAGTTTTCTTATTTATTTATTGATTTTGTGTTATTAATAAGACTTGTTTAAAATGCCGTTCGAAGTGAGAATTAAAATTTTTTGCCGATTTTACGTTGCAAATCAAAACTTCACCATAAAATAATTAGAGTGCACATCGCAAAGACTGGATCCAACTAATGCGTTAAACTAGACAAAAAACCTAGAACAAAAATATAAATAAATATTGACAAGTTGGTATATTGAAAGTGAAAGCAATCACTTGACTCTTCTGCAAAAGACGTTGGAATATCTTGGCCCAGATTAAAAGAATGAACCACCTGTAGACTGACCATTATTGAAACCGAAACCAACTGTTCACGTTGTGCTTCTGGTAACATCTCTAACGGCCTCCGATATCCTGGACAAACATTTTCAGGGACGAATTGCTCACGTGTCTAGATCTGGTGATTGTCGAAAGCTATATTAATATTGGAAAAATCAGAATGGAGATAGTAGACTTGTCAGTTGCTTTATCATATCCATGGTACACGTGATGACTTGTTGTTCTAGCCTCAGCTGAAAATAGAAAAGATAAAGCTTCATAATGGCAAACATATTCATTCTATTACCGTTGGTTCTATACATCACCTGAAAAAGATTTATGCGACAAGAAGGCCCAGCTCGACTCATCAGATATGATACATATACTCTTAGGATAACAATTATGAAACACTAAAGACTTTTGCTTGTTTATGTATGTGAAATAGTAGAGATAGAAACCCTACCACCTCTACACTTCAAGCTGGGTTTAATGAAAACAATTTTTCGAAGTCAAGAACTGAGAAGCTGTTAAACATCTTAGAAAGAAACAGACAAGGAAAGCTTCTTTGATCTCGTTTTGTAGGGAAAATAATATTGAACCTTTTCTTAAAATCAAATCTTGACGTGAAGGAACACTCAATTTTTTTTGGTTCGACAGCATAATCATGTCAAAATTTACAAGAAAATATTGATTTATCCGCTGTAGAACACAGGAAGGCAATATAAAATACATAATATAAAGACAAATGCAGTTCAAATTATAATATTTTTACGAAAAACATTAATAAAAACAGTTTTATACAATAACAGCGTAGCGTAACCAGGCAACTGTCAACAACTTCTACCACAATAATGAACCAACAGTGAGTGTGCGCGCGCCGTTGTTGATAACCCGTAAAATCAAGGCACGCTTGATGACTTTCGAACAACTATTTTGGGTTTTCTACAATATTAATCTCAAAAAATATATTTAAACTATCGTATTTTGAACAAATATAGGATTTTTACTCATGGGCGTGCCATTATCTATAGTTTTTATAATACTATATTCGGACTGCCGTTTTTTTTACTTTTCGGGTACAAAACAGTTTGTTCGTAGGGAACAAAACAAGTTGGTATTTAAACATTTATTTAAAAAAATGGATGGAATAAGATACAACTAACGCGAATAAATGGAATACATGACAAACTTGTATAATGCATTAAAAAATAATTTTGTATATAATAAAATCTTTCAATCGTTACAACAAAAAAAAATTATCCGACATAAATAATAACTAACTTAAAAAGAGAAAAAAATAAAAATGACGCCACAATCCACCAGCTAGAGGACCGTTACGGTCCATAAACGTGGCTCATAGAACGGTGGGTGGGGGAGAAGGAGGTAAGGGTTTTTTTACGAATTTTTAGTCAATACAAAACCGAAAGTTACGTGAGTTCTTAGAGAGTACAGTTTTTCTTTTAGAATTGAAGAACGGGGAGGAGGAGGAGGTAGGGGGTTTATTTAACTTTTTGTTTTCGGAGCGCTTTGTTGGTGTTCTGGTCGACTTCGGGCAAGTCCGAGTATTCGCTTTTCTTGGCGGCTGGAAGAGATCGGATGACGGATTATGTTACGAATAGTCTTTGGGAGGGCTACTGAAACTAACTTTTTTTCGATTTGTCCTTCTTTGGGGCCTTCGGTTTGGGCAGCGTGGTCGTGCCGACGTTCTCTTTGGACCGGCCGATCTCCTGGCTGAAGACCTTGAAGATGAGGTACGTCTGGAGAACGATGACGCCGACAAGTACCGAGAATCGCACGGTGGGGGTGTTGAAGTAGCCGGCGCGAACGTCCAAGGTTTGGTTCTCGCGCAGGGCCAGGCCGTACCACAGGGTGAGGACGGCGACGATGATGCTGCCCAGACACGCTCCGACTTGGGAAATTGTCGAGGTCAATCTAGTCACTGTGGAGAAACAATTATTACAGAAAACGATCACGGTACAGAAAAAGCCCTACCTCTGGAGAATTTCTCTTCCTTGTCGACAGTTTGGACCAGCTGGGCACCATGGTAGATTAGCCTAGCGGTATGGTGAAGAACCAAGAGGACAACCAGAAGTCTGTTGAAGCTGCAAAGGAACCAAACTCGTTAAACATTCAGTAACGCAGCATCTAAAGAACTTATTTGGGACACATAATGAGAAGCGACGCTGCCAGTTTTTTTTTCCATTATATTCCTTGAATTTTGAAAGCGACAACAAAATTAATACCAATCAATCATAATGTCTTTTATTTCTAATAAATCAAGATCAAAAAGATTAATTTTAAAATAGGAACTGATTAACCGTTATTTCCTATCCACGAAACAGAAATATTTCATGAAAAATTGGATGAAGTATGGAATTATATCTGACAAATAACCTTATATGTATAACTTTTTTTCCCTGGAGTATATGACACAAATCTCATTATATACATAAAACATATTCATCCCTTTAACACACATTTCCTATATATAAGTACTATTAATACAATCTGACAACAGCGCGAACTGAAATATAAACTTTCTATAATGTTTTGGTGGTTGCACCCTCACCATTCACACAAACTTACTTTAGAACATATGGAATTAGAACCAAAGCCAATCCAACTAAACTCATTGAGGCCTTGCTGGTCCACTCTTCCTTCTTCACTTTCTGAAAATAGAGCTCCGGTATTTCATGTAAACTGTAGGCCAATTGAAAGATAAGGTACATTTTGAACATGAAGAACATCGGGGCCGGGTATTCGGACCAAATACGGCTGAAATTCGGGATAAAGTGCTCCCTGAGAACTGAAATTGAATCACGAGCAATAAGTGAAATGGCATAACAGTTTTTTGTGGTTCATTTACCTATGTCTAGACCCCATCCTACGGAGGTAAGATAAAAGGCCAACAACTGTCCGCTAGTAGAGAAAATTGCCAGTTTGGATTTAGATAGATGCAATTTCTTGGATATTTTCTATAAAATGTAATTGATGAATTACAGGCTAGTGTTAAATTTTATCTAACTGTACTTACATCCAAAACATACTCTTGTATTATCGCATGTACAATAACACATATTAAACTGTAAAAGAACACTGCTGCCATATCTCTGAATCCTGGTAAATAGAGTGGTAAATCACCATGATCTCCAGTTACATTATGGTGCAAAGTAATAAAGACTGAGGCTAGTGGTGATGTGGCCTGAAATAATTTCATAAAATTACTGTATCTTAAACATATGGAGAAAAACAGTTAAATTTTAATTTTAAATATGTTACTACTACAAAAGACGTGATAATAGAACTCAAAATCAGAAACATAAGGAACTGTTTGTTTTAAAAATTTATATACAGAAACTGGATCCTTTTTTACACTTTTCCCACATGATAGTTGACTAAATTCGATCGTTATTTAAGACACACAAATAGAAATTGTAAAAGAATAATAACAAAAACACTTACTTGCACCATAAGCCCTATAACAAACACCATAGCCACGCACGATACAATATCGGCATGATTTTGTATAACGAATTCATGACTTAAAATCGGTGGATTTTTGTTGGAAGACTTTCTCAATGGCTTCACCATTTTGCAGTGGAGTGTTTTCAAGACAACCGTCGCCGAAAAATTGTTGCCTTATGTCGATCCGCGCTAACACAGGAGACACATCTACAACTCCCCGTTCTGTTTTTGACAAGTACCGCAACATTTGCCACGAAGAGGACACGTCAACTTTTCTCGGCGTTGCCAGATATACATAATTGTCATAAGATAGTTTTATACCAGAAATATGTATTACATATGATGTATTTGCAGATATATGAAACAATATAGTAACACTGAATAATTTTATGCCATTAATTTAGAAAAGAAACATATTTATGGAAAAGGTAGAATTTTTCTGGTTGCATAACGATTGCAGCCGAGTTGTGACATCTGTGAAGTGTCGCTAGCTTTAATAGAAAATAGGTTGCACAATTCCGAATAGAGGGTAGGCAAAGCGCCGAATATTAGTATTTGGATCGCGTCATTTATATCCGGAAAAATGAAGAATTTTTTAGTCGATGAACTATGTCTAAAATTAAGTTTGGATATTTACGGGCAATGACTAACGAGCGGTTATTTTGCACGGTAGGGAATATTTGACTTATTACTGTAGGGAAAAAAACGTAGTCGGTGTGATTCAAACACAGGGAAATTGCAGTGCCAAATGTCGAGGCGATAGTGCATACGGGTTTCTATGTAATATTTGTCATCTGGTTATTTTAATTCGGTTTTGTATATTTACAATAAGCTTGGGCCAGACATTCCTACGAATGCTCGGATACTCATTTTAAACAGAGCCTGGCTACATAACAAAACTATGCCGAACTATTTTCTTGTTACGCGCGTAGATGTCAGAGGTTGTTGAGAGTCAAATAAACCGGATTTTCTACAACTAATAAATAACGCCTACTGGGCTTAACAAACGTTATACCCTCGTAGCGTGTAAACCCTTCCTCGGATGGCGATATTCTCGTCTAGTACCGCGCACCAGACAGAGATAACAATAGGCAACGGTGCGGGGGCGGGGCCTATTTTAAAATCAAATTATTCTGCCCGTATTTAAGAAATTTCAGTCTCCCGCATCGTGTTCAAGGCATGCTGGATTTATCCAAAAATCGCATACACATCTCGAAGAAATGAAGAATAGTATCAAGAATCAGGTGAGGGTTTGATTTTCGTTACGTTATTTTGCGTTATCTTGTAGTCACCGATATATTTTACGTTAAGAGTTTGAACTAATGTTGACCATTAAGTCGTCATTAACATTGATTTTCTTTTGTTAAACAAAGTTCGCTGTCACGTATGAAATACGTTGTGCATTATCATTTTTCATTATAATTGTTATCATGGGTCACGAACTGTGTGTATAAAGTGCGTGAAAAAGTAATTCGTGTTTCTAACGGTTAATAATAAAACATTAAAAAAATCTTTGGCAAAGTCTCTGAAAAAAAAATCGAAAATAATTGGTAACAGCATGGAGAAATGTTTGGATTGTATGGTGGATGCAGCAAAACGTCCTATAAAACTTTTTCCATTATTTAAACTCCTTCTAAAGAGACATTTGATTGCGCGCTATGAAGTTCTTCATAAAATATCTTTCTGTTTATTAACGATAGCACCCAGGAGGTACATCTAAGAGCTTACAAACAATGTTATCAAAATGTCGGTGTTACAAAAAGATAGCGGCGGTCCTAAATCGTAAATTGGCATGACTATCTATACGGCAAATCTGTCAATATTGGTTGTTTCTTCCATAAAGATTAAATTAGCAAAAAACATAATTAAATTTTTTTAAATTACATTAGAGTTCATAATGTTTAAGATATGAGACGCAAAATTACATCTACTTATTTCCTTACGTATAAACATATACCTTTCCTTGTATAATTTAGAAACTACAAGTTATATAAAAATGATCAAGCTACCATTCGATGCAGCGTAAAATTCTTTGACGTCCTTGTACTTTTCATGAACTTGCGAAAAAGTGCCAATATTATTTTAACCACCATAAAAGAACAAACATCTCAAAATATATGTATTTTGGGGTAAAAAAAAACTAAAATTCTATACCCCGTCCTTTTTTAAATAGAAATGACATCAAACATTTTTAAAATGACAAAAATCATAGCAGGCTTGGGACGTTAATTGACGTGATGTCCATTTATATCATTTTTTAGGAAGCTCATGGAACTTTTTCAAAATATTGTTTTTAATAAGGCGTGGATTACTTTTTCACGCATGTAACACTACCTGTTACACTAATAGTGTTTTTTTTAATTCGTTAGCTGAACCTCGATAGCTTTGTTGAGGTGAAAGAAACTAAAATTCAATATTTACATGGTAATGACAACAAACGTTTTTAAAGAGACAAAAATCGTAATAGGGTTAGGACTTTAATTGAAAAAATTAAAAAAAAGCTTTTAATTATTCCCAAAAAGGATTACATTGATCCTTCAAAACTATATAAGGCGTGGATTACTTTTTGACGCACTTAGTAGTACTTGTACGCTTATAATGATTTTATTTTTCGTTAGTTGGACCTCGATGGCTATGTCGTGCTCGAAGATTTCCTCACGCCCTCGGAAGTGGATGTTCTCCGAGCTGAAGCGGACAACTTAATCAAATCCATGCCAGAACAATCGCAACGGACCGTGTTCAGCACGAAAGATTCCGAAAATCAACAAGTAAGTACCAGTTTATTGGCCCTACTCGAATTAATGTTGTTTATCTTGTCGCAGAACAGAAACAAGTACTTCTTGGACAGCGCGGACAAGGTCAGTTATTTCTATGAAGCCGGTGCCGTGGATCCCGAAGGAAATTTACTGGTGGACGCCTCCGTATCACTAAACAAAATCGGGCACGCTCTCCACGAGCTTAATCCGGTGTTCCGTCGCATCAGCCTCAGTGAAAAAGTGAAAGAATGCGCCTACCAGCTGGGCTTTCAGGATCCCGCCATCGCGCAGAGCATGTACATCTTCAAGAACCCCGGCGTGGGTAGCGAAGGTAGGCAGAATGAAGTTTCCCCGGCTCGATAACGAGTTTTCCAACTGTTTCTCGTCATTAGTGGTGTCTCATCAAGACGCCTGGTATCTGTACACCGAACCCATGACCGTGGTGGGATTCTGGTTTGCTCTGGAGGACGCCACCATCGAGAATGGATGCCTGTGGTTTTCGAAGGGGTCTCACAAAGGCGGGGTACACAGGAGGTACGTCAGGAACCCAGACAGCACCTCTGAGGAGCTGCTGATTTACGATAGACAAGCCCCTTTTTACCAAAAGAGCAGTTTCACCGCGGTCCCCGTACCAAAAGGTAATAAACATCCATTCTATTATCTAATCGCACCTAACACCACCTCATTCTAGGATCTCTTGTCCTTATTCACGGGCAGGTAGTGCATTTTAGTGAAATCAACAAGTCGCAAAAGTCCAGACATGCATACACCTTCCACATAATCGAACAAAAGAATACGAAATACTCCGAAGAGAACTGGCTGCAACCGCCAGCCGATCGAGGCTTCCTCAGCCTCTACAAGAACTGAGAGTCGTTAACGACGAGCTGGATGATAATAGTATTGTTTTATGTACAGTTTTTTTTACCTTGATACAAATCCCGATATATTAAGTCCACTGTAAAATATATTTTATTTAAAAATTAATGTTTTATTCTATCCACTCATATATTATCCTAGTTAACATGGAACATGAAAAATTTTTACCTGCTTAATAGATTAGTTTATACATTTATCCTTATATCATGTTTAATTTTATTTAAATACAAACAATAAAATTAATTATATCAAATATTATTATTATTATTATTATTTATTATCAAATATACAAAAATTCATTTCCCAGTGTATATCTGGTTGTCTACAATTTTGCTTTTTTCCACCGCTTGCTTTATAAAATATGTTCAACAGATAATAGTTAATTAAAAGTTTGTTGTATTAAAATATAAGTTTTGGATAGAATTTTTTTTTAGTAATTTGGAATAATGAACATGGAAAATTCTTACCCATAGTGAATATCTGGTTATCTACCCTACAAGGGTACTACGTTATAAGGCATCAGGTTTTAATATAAAAAATATATTTCCTTAATATTTGTGCGTAAACAAAAACTTATACAGTGAAGAAATATTTGATTTTGTACAGGTAATAACTGACGATCACCCAGAAATCGACGGCCCAGGCGTCGGACAGCAGCGCCAGGAAGTGCGTCCTCCTACCGTCGTCGTTAAGGTCCTCCGAGTAGTACCACCGTACCGGGAAGTGGTTGTCGGTCATTTCGTGGCCGATGTATAGGATGATGGCGTTCATCCCAGCGAAGAGGACGGGTTTGCCCGTCCACCACTTCTTCACGTCGATGAGGAAGTAACAGGCGCTCAACAGCAGGAAGGCGAAAGAGCAGGTCACGAAAACGAACGACATGGACCTGGAAACTTAAGTTGCAGTTCCAGAAATGTGATTAAAAATCACTAAAATGATACCATAAGTTCTTATTAACGGGAATAAGTCCGTCCTCCTTGGAGAAACCGCAGAGGCCCCCTCCGATCACTCCTAACGCCAGACTCCACACCAGCCACCTGAGAATCCGCTGGTAGTGGTTCTTGATGACCATAAGCGTGACTCCGGCCTGCACGCCAAGCATCACGTGGAATATCGTGGTCAGGCAACCAACAACTCCCTCGGGATCAAAGGGTTTGGCTTCAAAAACGTTGTAGATCGTGGGTTTTTGGTATACGTGGTTGCCTAAGATAAGGCCGTCGATATAGCCGGTGGCTCCTCCTATGCAGGTCTCGTATTTCCGGTTCATGTGAAGACCTCCGGGACCCATGTAACCTCTGTCGTTGTTATACCGGTTTAGATATACTGAAACTTCGTTTTATCATCACATAGTCACCTGGGACATCCTGGAGCAGCCACCGTAAACACCAGTATGGTGTGTACAATTAAAATCAGCGTACAGATGAGCCATCCTTTCCATATCTTCAAGATATCATCGAATATCCTCTGAAACACGGTCATGATCCATCAATGATCTTCACCAAAGCGAAGGAATCTTACCAGAACTGTGTTCGAGCTTCGTACGGTGAACTCTCGATCCATCGTCAGGATACATAGGGTGGTGACGATGAAATAGCAGAGTCCGAAACGTTGTAACACCCCGAAGATTCGGATGTAGTACACGTCGCATCCGGAATTCAGGAAAATCCCGATCAAGAAGAGTTTGATTGATCTCTGAAAGAATGGTCGTAAAATTTTTGATGTTAGTGATATAATTGAAGGTGGTTGCGCATCCACCAAAATATTATATAAAATGATATTTCAGCTCGTAGTGGAGCCACATTGTTTTAATTGTATTTATATATGGATAATATAATATAATATATGTGCATCAGACTTTGAAATGTATCAGAATATGTTTAGAATGACAAAATTGTTATTATAAAAACTCTAGCTGTATAAAGAATATATTTGAGGTAATTAGTAAAAATTCATACCCTCAATCATATGAACAAGTGATACATGTAGTTTTTGGTGTTACCTTAGCGACGGTCCATATTAATTCTTTGTTTGGAACATTTCTCTTGAAGCTAGACGACAGGGAGATGGGAATACAGGTACCCATAATCCACATAAACCAGGGAAAAACCAGATCGGCTACGTGCAGACCGTTCCAGATGGCGTGGTGGACGAAATGGTAACCTCCGTTTCCGAAATTAGCGAATATCATGATGACGATGCTGATGCTGTAAAGATTTGCGGTCAGTCACACCCGCCCGTTGATTATTCTCGATTCTCACCCTCGGAAGGCGTCGATGGACATCACCCTCTCTTTCTTGGGCGTTTTTGTCTTGTCCCCGTCGATTTCGCAGTCTTTTTTCTTCTTCCATTTGTCCCATAACGAGATCAATAAGTACAAGAAGCCAAAAATGACGACGTGAAGAATGAAGACCGTTAAAATGGCTGCCGGAATATAGAATGTAAATTTAATATTTCATTATAAGTGTGTTTTAACGTAGAAGTTTGAAAAAAACTAAACTTTTTCGACGCTCACATTTTTAAAAATATACCATTAAAAGAATTTTTGGAAATTCCAAATTATTTTTGAAGATACAGCTGTTTTAATGATGTACAGTCGGGGCGATAGATGGTAGAAACTTTCCTAAGTCAGTTTCCCCCACGAAAATTATTTTTTTCTTCATATTTTTGTACTCAGAATTCTTCTAGTTTTCGTTTGTTAATACAAGATGCTCTACCAATGAAAAAACCTTACAATATATCAGAAAAATTAAACACTAACGTTCTCAGAAGATACAATAATTTACATACATAAAACTTGGATATAGGTAATCTGATAAAGTTTACAAAGCGGATAAGTAGAAGCTGTAAAAAGAATTAAAAATTGTCGGGGTAAATACAAACTTACAGGATTTCTTGGAAAAGCCAATATAAAAACGACACAAGGTGTTTATAATGTCAAAATGGCGTAATAATAAAAAAACCAATATATTAACAAGAAAAATATCAAATTAGTGCTATATGTTAAGACTTATTGTTTTTTAATCTGACAGGTATTTGCATGCATTGGATTGCAAGTAGTCGAAATGATAAGAAACATTTTTAGAACTTCATATTATATCCACCGCCAATAAGATTATAGAGATCTGTCTGAAATACGAATTTCCGGTGTTAAAGAAGGCTAGAACTGCTCGTTTAAACAGAAAAAAGGACGAAACAAACATATATTATATGTTTCTATAACAATACTTGTATACAAAATTGAGTCATTAAAAGTATTTCAGCTGGTAAAAAAAACAATTTTTTCCATAAATCTGCCACTTGGTTTGCTGAAACCATGTCCAAGATGGTGAGGCGTTATTTTTTGGGCACCCTACCCCCCATTTTATCAGTTTATAACTTTTTGAATTTTAATTCTTTCTGATTTATTCTTGAAACATTTGCTTCCAAAAAATATTATTTGCATTTTCTTCGTTGCACTTGGAAAAAATATGGAAAATTTGTGCCTCTAGACTAAAATTTCCTTTTAGAGCTTCTTATACTGGATACCAAATTCATCTTACGTGAATATATATTGACTGGTTCCTTGATGGTCTCCACCGAACAAGAGGATGCATTGTTAACTTTGATGTTGTAAACCCCGAACTGTCCGAAATGTGGATCCAAGTCACATATGACACCGTCCTTTTGGTCAGCTGGAAAATACTCCATGTGCCTGGTGGCCAGCCGATATTTCATATTGGTCTCCATGATATCGACCTTGGACTGGTCCAGGAAGGTATAGGGACACTATAAAATCAAATGACATAGTTACTGAACCGATTTAGTACTACATCACTTACCTGAACACAATGGAATTAAAAAAATTGGATATGATTGAAAAATCAAAATGAAGAAAGAACTGGATATTATATTAGAAGAATCTATTCGATATTTCGAACAAACTCTGTCCTGCCAACATAAAACAAATCTTTAAGTCCATATGGTCATGATGTCCAGATATGGGGTTGTGCCAAGAAGAAGAATTTGAAGAATCAGAATTGAGAAATGCTGATAGTGCCTTTTGGTGTTTCAGAAATAGAAATAGTGGTAACTCCACAGTAACAGATACATCGCCATTAAAACATTTGCCTATAGTTATAAATAAGGTAATCTTCATCATATCAATGTTGATGGAACTCTGATGGCTTAGTCCTGCCTTGTTCGGGTCGTAATTTATAGTAATATTACTATGATATTTGTTGACAATATTATTTTTCTACCCAGTATATCGTAGTTTTGTTATATGATTCGTGAATATTACAAATTGTATATGAATATTTTAAAATATTTTACATATTTAACGATAGCAATGAAGAAAACTTACCTGCACGCAATCATGATTGAGAGTATACAGGTAAACTGGGTTTTTAATCGTCGTGGAACTATTGTTGATGGCGAGGAAGTGTTGGTCCAGCTTAAGCTGGTCCATGTCGAAGTATCGCCCATCGGACTCTACGAACCTCTCGCCCGAATAGTCGTCGATGAAATCCCAAGTCATCTTGCGCCTGAATCTTTAGCCAAAACATGTTAAGGGTTTGGATATGATGGGGTTAAATTAACTTCAATAATATTATGCTCACCGATACTATTCCACTTTCACTACGACGCCAATCAAGCGTGCGTGTATATCAACAACAAAAACAAACTTTCTAATGGCACGGTATCGCGATTAACTTGTAAAAAATCAAAACGTACGTTATCTAATTAGTTGACATTCTTTGCATTGTCGCGTTGACTGACTCCTCGACAAGTACCCATTGTACTGTTCGAGTGTTTTTTCTCGATAGCAGCTGATAATGTTTCAGTTTGGGTAACGAAGCGGAATGAAAGTCGACGGATTTGAAGGTCCCAGCTTAAGATTTCGTGGTACAGGGTGAGCACTGGGACGGGCGACGTCAGGCGCTTATATATAAAATAATCCACCAATATTATAAAGTTGGTCCGATATAGCACACACGCATTTTTTTCTTTTTATTTTAAATTTTTTTTGGAGCTTTCTTTTCGAAAGTAGCATTAGACATTATCTAGACCGAATAATACTAAGAAAAATAAAATATATACCTATTTATTTACTATTAAAAGCAATATCAGATATAAATCAAATAATTAAACAAAAATAAGCAGATATCATTTATTTTAAGGTCATAGTACTGACGTGTCTAATACATTAACACTTAAGGACGTTAATTACTTTACATTAACAGATTAAGACACTTAACTGCACACCCACAAAAGTTTACGTTGAACCTCTCTAATGCTGTTGAACACTCTCCTCTAAAGCACTTGCTATATCATCTGCAAGGGCAACTCTGCTTCTTATACATTCCAACCATATGAACTGGCTTACAAAACATATTTTTTGATTGTATATTCTGTGCAATTACAAAAATATCGAAGAACATAAACCTTACACACTGTACTCTCCAGCTCTCCTAGCATATTTGACAAAACCCTACATTGTATATTTTATCTTGAGGCTTTACTCATCTTTAGTTGCTTCAGCTGTTTGACGAACTAATAATCACCCTATCTTGTTTATTCTCAGTAAATTATCCAACCGTTTTTCAGCTTGCCACTTTAGTTCGTTTCTTTTCAATAATTTATGGTTCACTGGCATTGTTTGTGTTAATGCTTGTATCATGCTGAAAGATGTGAGCTGCTGTTGCAATAATAAAAGTATAAATTATAAAAAATTCAGTTTCATTAGCTTCTTGTGTTATAATACAACTTATGGTCCCCATAACTTTTGCTCAGATATTTTTGCTTGTTATATTTTTACTTAATTCTTATTGAATACTTTCTTACATTTTGTCTAAAACAGGTAAACAATTTATATTAGGAACTTAACACAATGAAGGAAATATTACAGGTTTTAAATAATATCTAAAACTATTTCCCGAAGTTGCCCATCTATTCGAATGGTCCAAAACATTTATCTGGAAACTTAGTATTTCTGTCATTGTTAATAAATATTATAGCTAAATCCATATTCTATCTATGTATATTCTATGTGTGCTGCTTACACATAGGTCTGGATGACTTTCAAGTTTTTCTTCCATGAGACCTACGAGCAAAATCTTTTTTACATACATACCTACCTAAATATACTACTGTGATATTACTTCTTACTATGATTACCAATACTGTAATAAATAAAATTATTTTGCAAACCAATTATTCTGTGAATTATGGAGCTCCTACAACTATGACCAAATATTCTGAAACTCCAAAAAATAACTTTTCCTTACAGTCACTATATAAACATGACCTTCGGCAAATCGGTCGATTCCTATTAAGCCAATTGAGAGGATTGGCTAGGTTTGTGCATATCTAGCCAATACCAACTGGCAAAACTTAATGATTTTACTGAGGTCTCGTCTTGTGGATCGGGTTCCGTTGAATCTCGGAGCTATTTTGCTCGCCCTGTATCTGCATCGCACGCGACGATGATTAAACTGCACGGTGCTGTATTTAATTATCTGGTCGTATGCTAATTGCGGCGACACGAATGGGTTTTCTTCGCCACTGGATGACCGTGTAATCATTTCGCTGAAAAGTGGGTAAAAATTTGCATCAAAATTCACCCAAAACAACTTCGATTGCGCGATCGCGTAACTGGGCCGCTAGATGTTAAATAAAACAACCTTTTTTTCATAACTTTATTTAAAATCCGTGGTCATTGTTATACTAGAAGAAACCGAAAGGCCAAACAGAATTGATCAATCAGGTTTTATAAAAATTCCTACATCTAGCCGGGAGAAAATATCCAGAACTGACTGATGGTCCTGGAGGCGTCACTTTATTTTGGCACGTACGTTTCGAACACTGCGATACCCATCATCAATTACCAGTTTGGGACCTCTGAATTTCCGGGGAATGGTTCTCGATTTGGAATGGTGGAGAGTCGTTTTTCTGTAAAGAGGGGAAAGTTGAATTATCTATCTGTACGATATTCGTTGTAACAGATAACATCTCGATAAATAATCTTACGAATTGCAAATGTGAAGAGCACAGCCTTGGACTCAAACCATTGCTGGGCGGTGGTCTAGCGGGTGGGTGAGGGGGATGTGGCGGTATATCTAGTGGTGATGGAACGTAAGTCACGCCTAAGAAGTAAGTAAGTAGTAAAAGACGCGATAAATTAATAAGAATCGTTTTGTAATACCGGTTAGACATTTGGAGCATTGTCGTTTCAGTGCGGGCCTTTGGCGGGAGCCCCTACATCGCAGTGCAAAGCACAGTTCTCCTCCCATTTCTGCGCAAATTGATTGATGTGGAGCGGTTGGAGATCTCTATGATTATGACGAATAAATTATCAAAAAATTATGTTAGCGATAAAATGGCGAAGGTAGTGCTAAAATAATATGAACTATAAACTTCGCAGAATATAAAGTTATTGATAAGAAAATTCTAAGACACTTGAAAAATATATATGGTAAGATTGTAAATATAATTCAAGGAGTATTAGTAAGGAATAAGTGATCAGAATTTTTTAATACGTTGAAACAAAATGGTGATGGTAAATTTAATATTTTAAGTTACAAAAAATATATAAAAGCCGAGTAAATACGAAGAATAACTACCGCTACATTGAAAGTACATAAAAATTTGACACTATTTGTTAAGCCATTCTTTTTTTAATTAGCATTATAGTCACAGAAAAATATTGCAGTTGGTGGAATGGTGAAGAAACTTCTAAATGTTATGATGTGATATAAAACTGTAATTTGAAGTTTGTTTTATTAAAATACTTTTGTTGTTTCGACAGGAACTGTCTCTTAATGAAATACATGGATCTATAGAGTGATAATACAAAAAATAATTGTTTGGTATTAAGTACCCCTAGTTTAAAGTTAAGACTGTTCAACTAATCAAATAACAAGATTATATACTTTGTGAATTTTCACCTTTTCAGCTATGGCAGTTTTCTTCGAATTGTAACAAAACTCGACGATAGCTATGACCACAGCAAAAGCCAGTCCACACAGGAGTACCACAAAGACCCCCCCAATATTGTCCACACCCAGACTGTTTGCTTTGGATTCCTTGCTCTTGTCGTTTCTTGTACAGGTCTCTCCCGTGTTCTTCCACCACTTGTCGTAGAGCATCTGGATCTCGCCTTTCTCCTGTAACTCTAGAATAGCGAGGGATATTTTGTCCCTCCAAGGACTGCCCATGGGGGTGGCTATACCATAACCTTTCGAGTCCAGGAGACCTCCTGTTATTTCAATTCGTTTGTTAATGAGTGATCGCTGTACATAACGAGATCATACCAATTTGTGTGAGGTTGCAGTCTCTTTGAACGACATAGTCCAACATAGTGGACTCCATCAGGAAGGCGTAGTTTCCCTCCAACACCCTCCGGATGCCCTCTTCGTACGTGGGGACGAACACGGACGGTTTCCGGTTCTCCATGAACCTCCACATCTTTTTATAGGTCTCGATCATGGAATCCTGGATTAACTATGGTGAATTAGTGGTGGTGATGTTATAGGAGGACTTACCCTGAAGAAAGTCATCGTGGAACCGCTCTCTAAGGTCCCGTAGGGTATTTCCGTTTGTCCTGCTAGATCCTCAGCGTTTTCTATAGGCGTGATCATCCGCTCAACAGTCAGAAAGGCCGCCAGGTTGGCGGTGTAGGACGAGATGATGATTAGAGTGAAGAACCACCATATTCCTCCAACGATTCTCGTAGAAGTGGCCTTAAAACGAAGTCGAGATCAATATTTGGTAGTTTTTTGACGTGAATCTTTGTTTTACATTCATTCACCGAGAGATATAACCCAACACTGAACAAAATAGCATATTTCCTGCTAGTATTTCGTGGTGTTGGACGGGTCACCTATATTTTTAGACACAATGGACTACAGAGGTGCTATCAGTGATCAGTGTGGGGTTACGACATCGGGAGGAGGAAAAACTAAAAATATAGGTGCTCCGAGTCGATAAATCCCCGTCCTCTCCGCCTGGAGGGAAGAGGGGATCGTATCGACCGCCAAAACCAAGAAATACCTTAGGGTTCAGGTCGGAGCCCTGCTGCATGAGGGTACCGATGGTGAACCAGAACGAGTTGGCCAGCGAGAACTGGTTCTTGAGCTTTTCGTTGTCGACGTCGCAAGGGTGGGGGTTGTGCCACTCGTAGGGCGAGAACCGGGCCACTACGAACATGGTGATGGAGACCAGGACGTAGGCGGAGAACACGTACATCCAGATGTCGGTGGCCAGGGGGTTCATGAAGGAGAAGAGACGCGTTTGCGGGCTAGATGGTACCTTGAAAAAGAAGTCGCGCTTTGGACCACGATTTTAATTTATTTTAAGGCTTCATATGTTGCTATTATGGTTAGAGTTGGGTTATATTGAGTATGACTGTAATGATAAATAATGTATAATATTATTTTTTTGAAGTTTGGTTCTTAGTGAACTCGCGATAATTCAATTCTACGTCAACATAACAATTTATGTAACATATACGTCAATGAGAACTGCGTGACGTCACGCTCTTGTAAACGTAAATTCGCTATTTTCCTATACCATGCGAATTTGTGGCCTTATTCTGCTCGTTTTGGTATAATCTGTACTATTTATTTGATATTCCATAGTTACAAAATCAAATTTCTGCTACCGAAAGTGACAAATGAATCATACACACTCACAGCGGTGTGATAATACTGAGTAAAACGAATAAAAACTCAAATTTCATCGACAATTTTATTACTACTAACAATGCATCATTAATATTGATATTGTGTTCACGAAACACATCAGAAGTTATACGGTTAGTAAATAGAGTGAATACTGAAGAATTTGAAGATGTAGCTAATGGGCCTCGCCTGGCAATATTTATATTCCTAACTTCATTTTCATATGAAACGGTAGGCAATAAACGACATTTTATCCATGTTTTCTAATATTGAGGATTACTAAAATAAATAAAACGAAAATATGTTGAGATAAAATGGTGAAGGCGACTAAAATAGTTTGAGTTCATCATTCCTGTGCATCGCAGTGTAAAGGGCAATTTAAGGCAAATAAAAATACTGTAACGAATACAGATATACTATGAAAGCATGGTACAATTAATAACATTCAAAAATAATAACGAGTAACATGGTACTTTAACTATGACAAATTAAAAGTCAACTTAAAATGTTTATGCTTGACAAAGTTTCGAAATAAAAGATATATAGAGTATATAGAAACATTTTTCTATTAATACTCAACACTGAGTAACAATTTAAAGGTCTTCCATTGAACATTTCTAGAGTTTTGTGTACACGAATTTTAAAAATATATTGATCACGAAATGGCGAAGGCATTTTCAATAGTACAAGTTATTAATTCCGGATAAAACTCGAGTACAAGATATAGCTGCTGGCCCTCGCTTGATTAAATAAGTTTTTTTCCAGGTTTTATTACACTGCGGTTCATACCATTGATACACATTGGAATTCCTGACTAATTGTCTAAGGTTTAGGAAAGAGTGACCTCACCATTATTATTCTACCGTTTTGCCTCAAAATTTAAATATCATCCTATAAATTTTATTCAAAACTATATTAAACATCTTTTTTCTATCAAAGTTTTTGTTTTTTTGCAGAAATACAATTTATGCTCAGTAAAAATATAGGTGTCAAAGCAGATTAGCACTTAATGATGATGTTGCTTGATTATATTTCGGTTGTTGAGTTTCTTTTAACATTTTAAAAATACTGATCTTAATGCCAACACCAAATAATACCTTATACGTCAAAATATCCGAAAGCGACAAGTAAACAAGTGAATGTCGATGATGAGTTAAGAGTAGATGAACGAAAAAAAGAAAAATGTTTCATACATGGCTTAAGTATCGAAACAAAGGACAAAGAAATGACTGAAAATACATCATCGGTTCATCCCAAAGGCCAGACCTTCTGGAGCCTTCTGATTATAATTTATTATGATCGGTTCGGCACGACCAAAGAACTGAAATAGTGCAAAACATCCCAATGTAATGTAGGTAAATGTTAGCGACACCTTTTTATTGAAGCTTTATTGCAATATTGCCCGAGAAATTTTAAAAATTATAGAAAGTTTTGCTAAACAGTCAATCTGGAGCTTATATTGTTCAATCATACTCATATTCTCTCGGTTAATCAGCAACAGTCACACCTCTGCAACCTCCATCAGTAGTACCTGCGGTGAAACCCCGGTACTCTGCCTCAGTAGGGTACCAACGATAAACCAGAAGCTGTTAGACATGTTCATTCGATTGACTAGTTTGGCGTTGTCCTTCTGCCAAGGTCTAGGGTTGATCCATTCGTATGGGGTGAACTTGCCCAGGGCGTATATGGTAAAGCCAGCCATGAAGGTGGCGCCTACGGTGGATAACCAAATTTTAAAGCCCAGAGGATCGAAGAATGTGAAGAACGCCGATTCCTTGTCGGTTGGTACCTGTTGAGCGTAAATGGTCACTTACCACTACTCTGCGATGATGATTTGAAAATAGTTTGTTTGTTTTTTAGATTTATTAATCACATCAAACAAAAACGAATTTGTGGACAAAAAGGTGCCTGGAATAATACTCCAAAAATTAAGAGTACAACTAAAGGAATTAATTATCCGAAAGAAATCAAAGAAATGGTAGCTGAAAACCGAAAAAAATGGCAACAAAATAGAACACCTGAAAATAGAAATATTTAAAAGAATATAATCCAAAGGTTGAAAAGGAAAGTACAGCAAATTAAAAACAAATCCATAATATAATATAATAAAATTAAGAAAAGTAAATCTGTGTATAAGCAGTTCACCTACAGTCAGACCGTACAAGCATCAATAACATTAAATAATACTATCATTCCATATAACAATAACTCTAAGTATCACGGAATGAATCTTGATGCAAAACTTCGTTGGAATGAACTTTTAAAAAGAAAAGGAAGGAACTAGAGTTAAAATATAGGAAAATGTATTGGTTAATTGGAAGAAAATTACAACTATCAGTACATAATAAATTTTTATTATACAAGCAAGTATTGAAACCTATATGGACATACGAAATTATATTATGGGGATGTTTCGCGAAAACTCATATAAATACAATATAAGTTTTCCATAACAAAGTCCTGAGAAGGATTGTAGGTGCACCCAGATAGTACAGGACTGAGTACTTACAAGCAATACCTTCAGAAACCGAATGTCACCAAGGAAATCAAGAGAATTGAAAGGACACGTGGGAACAGACTTAAAACCATCAAACCATTTGATCTTGTTAGTGTGGTGCATTTAATAGAAAAACAACAGTCTTAATACATAAATTTAAAAAAAGATTCTTCTTCTGCAAACTAACAACAGGGAAGAGATGTGTAAAAAAATTCGAAGTCTTCGTAAGAACAAAGACAAATTCCACAAAAAGGTTTTGGAAATGCCATTACTTGAAACTTTATTATTGGGTAGACTAAGAATTTATAGTTATTTTATATTGTATGCAACATTGTTGCTGCATACTATAAAGCACCATCGTGCACGCTTCCATGGCTTTATGATCGATTTATAGGCAATTTGCGTACGTTACCCATTTTTCAACCACCAGCCCAGTCTCTATATTGCATGTCGATAGCACGTAGACGAACTCTATTTAGAATCACGGTATAAAATCCATCGTGCAACATCGAGAAAATATTTTTGTTTGTCGGGGTAGCGGGTACATTGATATTTCGTCCGTGCTTAGTAGGCGTTCGAGACGAGTACGTGTATTTGTCTTTCATGGCATACTATGATCGGTTCTCCGTGTCGGGTTCATGAACATATAAATCTGGGAAAATATGGGATTGTGAGGAAATACTATCGTTTCGATTGGTAATTCAATATTTCCTGTGATATAGCCGATCAGTTTATATTAGAAACAACTACTAGGATAAGATACGACATATTATGCGCTTGTCAACTACACTCGAGTGTATTTTTTTTGTAAACGTTGGATAATTATAAAGGACACAAAAACAAAATGAACTGAGTAAATCTGAATACTAAAGGTATATAGAGCATATATAATAAATGTTAGAATTAGTTAGACAGAGACAATTACAAAAATCTAGAGAAAGTGTTAGACTGAAATCTATATACTAGAGAACATGTTAAAATATAGTTCAATTAAATCGAGTACTAAAATAACATAAATAGGGACGATAATAAAAATATAGAGAATAAATAAATAACTATTAATGCTCTAACTGGTTTAATAGAGAACGTGTCAAATGTTACTATAACAACTATTAGAAATATTTAAATATATGCCATAAACAAACATATTTCATTGAGAGCGTGTCAAATTTAAATATAATGAGTGTTAGAATTACTTAAATAGAAACAGTAATAAAAATATAGAGAAAATGTTTAACTGAAAAAAAAATTAATGCTAATGGGCAGACATTTAGAGAATATGTCAAATTTAAATATATTATTAGAATTGCTAACAACCGAGATTGTAATACAAATATAAAGTGTCAAATTTAAATAAATATGAATATTATTAGAATAAATTAGTCAGACTGTAAAAAATATAAAGAATGTGCTCATCTGAAATAAATATGAGTACGAAATGACAATTATATAGAGAACGTGTCCAATTCAAATATTGAGCAAACTCAGTTATAAAAATATAGAAAAAATGCCAAAAACAGGGTCAAGGGAAGAAAAAAAAACTCATAGCAGTCGCAGCTTAAAAAACATCTCTAAAATCGTTAAATTTCTTCAGCATCGAGCTTATTTGCCAGACTTAGCTCTCCTTGAATCTCACATCTCAATCTTAATCAAATAAACTATAAATACAAAAATAAACTTAACCGAAAAACAACACACGATATTTATTTTCGATCACGATTTCGATAAAGACCGTTTAACCTCACCGATACGGTCGGACCCTTCGTTCGCAACAACAATAACCCAAACTGTTCCGATATCGGATGCCACGGGATAATGACGGAGGAAGATCGCAGGAAACACATTGTTTTTCATTAGGTCCCGCTGTCGTCGCGGCCGAAACAAATAACGAGGACGGAAAAAATCGACTCTATTAAACTTGATTTATAGTTTCCATTTTGCCACAGTAAAAACTCTAAACAACCTAATAAAAACACGGGTGGGGAATCGAATGTGGCGGGACGTGGAGGACGCGACGGAGGCCGGGAGATAAGATAACTTAAAAAATTGTTGGGACGGGCTTTATTCCTCGTCGATGTCGAGTAAGACGGGATGGGACACGTCCATTATTAGGCGTACATAGTAGTTTGGATTGAATTTGAAATTCGAAACGACGAGAAGATTCGCCGGCTTTCAATCAGCCTTCCACTTTTCTGGTTTTACTAACGAATAAACTAATGTAATATTCACTATATATAAAATAAAATAATTCGATATTGGAGAAAAATTTTGATCGAATATGTACAAAAAAACAAAAAGGAAAATCGTAGAGAAATTAAATTTAAACTTTTTGACAAGGGAATTGTAAACTCCAAGAAATACAAAATATACTTTAAATTTAAATATTACAATAATGATAGAGAAGCTGTTAATATTAAATATAAAAACAAAAAATATAAAATCCATAAAATCAATAAATAACATATAGAAATGTAAATCTAAAATATATTCTAAAAAATATAGAGTGTTTGCTAAATTCAATACCAGAATATTATGAGAGGAAATACAATCTAGAGGCCTTAAATTGAATAATCATAATCATGAACAAATATAAGGATTAGAACTACACAAATAATGTAGTTGTTATTAAAAATATAGAGAAAATGTTAAACAGAAATGGCAAAAGCATAGAAAGTGTTTAATTGAAATATATCAACTTGAAAGAGATAACATTGATGTCAAATATAAAGAAAATATTTAAAAAAATGTCAAATATAAACTATAGAAGGCAACAATATAGAGATCGTGTCAAATGTATACAATGACTGTTTATAAAAGATAAATAAAAATAAAAAAATAAAAAACATACAGGGAAAATGTTAAACTAATATGGATTAATGACGTGTCAAATGTATACAATGACTGTTTGCAAAAGAAATAAAGACAAAAAAATACAGAGAAAATCTTAAAAAGGTAAGAAAAGGTAGAAATATAGAGCAAAGACAGTAGTAATGGAAATATAGAGAATCTGTTAAACTGAAAAGTACGAACTATAAAAGGCAAATATATAGAGAACGTGTTAAATTTATACAACGACTACTTAGGAAACATAAATAGAGACAATAATAAAATAGAGAGAGAATGTCAAACTAATATAGGGGAAAAAGGTAAAAATATAGAGCACTTGTCATAATTCATATATAGAAATTATTCATATTTTAATCGAAGTAGTATTGTAGTGGAAGCAATACTAATTGCTTTGAATGAAATACAAAAATATAGGGAACATGTCGCTGGAACTGGAAATAGAGAAATAATTCACAGAGACAGCAGTAATAGAAATACAAACAGAGCGTTGAAATGAAAACCATTAACTCTAAATGGCAAACATATAGAGAACGTATCAAATGTATACAATTACTATTTAGAAAAGATAAATAAAGACAATAATATAATATTGAGAATAAATCAAACTAATATGAATTAGTTGTAAAAAATAAACATATAGAGACTTTGATAAATTTAATATATATTAAATGTAGTAGAAGGAGTAGTAATTATAGTACAGAATGTTTTAAATTGTAATATAAGAAACTTGAATAATAAATGTCACTGGAATAATAAAAGTTACATAGTTAGTATCATTTACTAAAAATAAAAACTAAGTTAATAATTCCTACCTTAAACAGTATACTGATGCCCAGATTCATAAACGGCTTCGTGAAGTCTATAACGCTTTCTCTGGCATAGTTTATAGTCATGGAACCCACGGCCAAATCGGCTTTCTGAAAACATATATTATTACATTATATAAACACTCTCAATATCCTGACATTCGATATCTACAGAATATGCTAATATTGTCCACTCTTGTAACCTGTTAAGATCGAACCCACGTATTCCTGCTTTTATCCTGCTTCGGATCAGAAAGGGCGTCGATAATCCCCCGGGGCCGTTTTACAATTCTCTTGGGGTATTTGTAGGAATTAAGGAATTACAGGAGAGAGTATGATTAATCGTTACCTTATCCATCAGCTGGCGAACAATCCCGTTCCATTCTCCGGTATCCAAGTCGATAGCACCATATTTCCCGTCAGGTACCAGCTCGATTCGGTATTCGAAACCTATCATGGAAGCCAGTTCCTTCAATAAGTCGATACAGAAACCTTCGTATCGATTGTTTCCTTCTAGGTTAGAACCAGTTTTCAACATTACGTAGGGTTGTTCCTGGAAATGGAAGACACATAACTAGCTGACTTAACTAGCGATACAAGGTTCAGAGTTTCAGTTTGGAGCTTCAAGAATATAACGTCGAGAGTAGACTTTAATATTCCAATCACTTACGGATTAATAATTACTTTAGTGGTATCAATATAGAAACCAATTTGATAAATGAAAAGTAAACTAAAGATCGTACTAAAGTCTATTTATTTTTAAAATTTACACTTCCATACCACAATAAATAATGTGGAGGAAGGGAAGTACTTCAATATATACAATATATGCAGCTTTAAACGAAACAAGAAAAAAACTATCTAAAATGCTCATCCAGAAGAAAAAAGTCAAAAAGCAAAGACATGCACTCTCAAATGTCACTAAACATACCGAATCCGAGCCACTACAACTTACTTACCGTGGCCGAATTGGCCGGATGAAATGGCCTCCCTTCTAATTAAACTAAAGATTGGGGACTGGATATGTGGGCTTCGATTTATCTTTACGATTCTTCCGAGAGACACAATAGTCGACCTCGAACTAATACGCTTGCCGGAACGGAATGCCGACGGTAAAAAAGAATTGAAACTAGCGGAGATGAAGAGGATTTTCGAAAGGACAAGGGTGTGATTCAAAATATTTTCGGGTTCAAATAATAATTCACGTTTGCTAAATCCGGTCTAGTAAGGTAGAAAATTTATGTTGGCAAAAAACTAGGTTAAAGATTAACTTAAACAAGAGAATTGAACAAATATAGAACTGTATAAAATCAGACACCTTGTATAAATTGTATAAATGTAGTAATAATTAATAAAAATTCTAATCTTGTGAGAGATAAAAATATAGAGACAGTGTCAATGTTAAATATAAAAACTACGAAAAATATAAAATTAAAAGGTTAATACTAAGCGTGAGAAATATAAATATGTATTAAGTGTTTTCAAGAATTATGAAAGAAAAATATAAAGTGTTATTCTTAAACAAAATAATTATAAAATGTAGAGAAATATGTGCTAACATATAAGATTAAGCATTAATCTCTCCATTGTAAATATAAAAATTAAAAAAAATTGTAATTTTAAAATATATTTAATTGTTAAAAGAAAGTGACAATCGTATATACAAGAATTATGAAAAATAGAACATTATAAGAGATTATCTGAAACGTAACATACTTAAGTTATCCAGGATGAAAGAATTCTGGTATGAAAATATGGAGAAAGAATTGCTGTATCTTACATACAAAAAATATGAAAATTATGAAATTATTGAGTTAATATTATTTGAAAAATATAGTTAGTAGAAATGTAGAAACGAATCATGTAACATTCAATATATATGACAGAGAATATTAAAAAAGTGCTATTTTAAATGCAACAATTATAAAATTTGTGCTAATATATCAAATTAAACATTAATAGAAATTTAGTATTAAAGAGAAAATGACAATCGTATATACAAGAATTATGAGAAACAGAAAATTATAGGTTTAATATCAAATGTGAGAAACATCATTAGTAAAAATATAGAGAGTCTAAAATCATATTATTCCTAAAGGTAATTTGTCTATATTAAATGTAAAAATTAAGAAAAAAAATTAACGAATATCAATTTTAAAGAGAAAGTGTCAATCGTAGATGTAAGAATTATGAAAATTGGGAAATTATACATAAATAATTTATCCGGAAAAAAACATATACGAGTGATCTAGGAGGAAAGAATTATGAGATAAAAATATAGAGAAAGGCTACTATTAAATACAATTATAAGGGTAATTTCAAATATGAGATTTATTATTAGTAAAAATGTAGATGCCATAAAAACCTATAAATATAAGAAAAACGTAAAATAGTAATCATAAAGCGTTAGAAAGATTAAGATAAAATATTAATCTGTCAATTTTAAATATAAAAAATAAGAAAATACTTCATTATAATATAAATTTAATTTAGAAAGAGAAAGTGTGAACCGTAGTTATAAGAATTATGAAAAGTAGAAAATTATATATAAAGAGTTAATATGAAACGTAACATACATGTGTAAGAAAGGAGATAAAGAAAATAGGGTTATAAAGATATACAAATGTAGAGAAAATTTTTCTAGATAAGAAAATTATATAAAATCTATACTTTAGATATAATAACTACGAGTATTACGTAGCAGTAGTATAGGCCAAGAAAGTAAATGATGAGATATGATAAAATATTGATATAATATACATAAAAATGTTTAGAAACATAATAGACAACATTTATGAAGATGTCAATAATCAACATGTATTCAAAAATAAATAAAATGGAAAATAGAGGTAAGAAATTGCTGAATTAAATTACTTAAAAAAGAAAAAATATAAATAGAAATAAATCAATAAAAACACTACCGAATAGAAGAAAACTCAATTATACCCAACCACTATCAGATCTCACTATTTCGCGCTCAAGCAAGAAACGAAAACAAAAAACGAAACCGCAATTAGGCAGAAGAAAAAGGAAATCAAATTATCGCGCTACGCTTGCAACTGTTCCGATTCAATTTTCCTGAAACTGTTGAACAATTAAAATACTTCTGTGCCGTTTTGGAAATAATAAAGCGGTCGCTAAACTAGATTTTATCCTGGCCGTTAGCAGGTCTTGTCGGCCCTTATTAATTGGAATGCTCGACTTGGTTCTCTCGGCCTGTGGTGGTATTTCAAATTGCATCGTTGTAAAGATGAATTGTACTGCTTCATTTTGTATTATTTTTGTGTTGGTATGAAACTGTTATAGGAATAGCGGATTAAAATGTAGATAAAGTATCATTATTGGAAAGTAATATTCTTTTTATTAACGCTGAATGGTTCATGTGTTCTTTGAAAGATATAATTATTGTGATTGTCATTATGTCTAGGTCTGGAAAAGCAACAGAGATTTTCAGCCTAAAAATGTGATACTAATGTGATTAAGCAACAATATCAAGGGATAATGTCATGGTGAATATGGCGGGAGGCATTGTATTTTCAAGTTTTCATATATTTTGCAATATGACTTTTGACCTTAATATAATAATAATCCAACTAACATATCAAGAAGAATTGACGCCTAAAGTCTATTAAAAATAATAGTGAACCCACGTCATTACGATCTAACCAATATATGTGACTATATAATTAACCATAGTTTAAGTCATTCGACACCATATGCATTAGATGTACAATAATGCTAAAATAAAGGATATTTAATAACATCATTTATATTCGATTGCTTTATTTA
Source organism: Rhynchophorus ferrugineus (assembly GCF_030347505.1). NCBI lineage: Eukaryota > Metazoa > Arthropoda > Insecta > Coleoptera > Curculionidae > Rhynchophorus > Rhynchophorus ferrugineus. Next base: position 2,573,631 of record NW_027472589.1, on the reverse strand, counting down.
GATTAGAATTTTGTTATATGAAAACCAAAATAGCTATAACTCAAACTTTATGCAGCAAAGTTGCGACGTTTTGACGTCATACATTTAGATGACATGTGTTTACTGTTTTATTTAATGGATATGATATCACTCGATTAATACTTGACTAAATATTTTAAGTGTTAAATCAGGGCAATACATACGTGCATCATAAGTTGTCTAACCATGCCGTTCCATAAACCCGTCTCAGGGTCACAAGCTCCGTATTTTCCATCTGGCACCAGGTCCAGCAGATAATCGAAACCAACGTCCTGTGCTACCCTCTCCAATATATCGATGCAAAACCCATAAAACCTACCCTTGCCCGTGTAGTTTCTCGTCCCGTGCATCATGACGTAGGGCGTTTCCTACCAAGCGATCGCATGCAAACAGAAACGTAACAAAACACCGACAACATCACCAACTCATCCCGCTCACCAATATCGTCGTCACTACCAGCGTGACGTTCATGTTACCGTGATCGAAGAAGGCGTTGCGATCCGTGACGTTCACTCCGTCGCCGGGCTGCCACTCGCCCACCTTTACCAGCGCGTGTTGCTTCAGTTTCAGCAGGTCCAGCTTGAAGCGCACCCGCTTCCCCTCCTTGAACTCGATGGGGCCCGTGAGTCCCTTCAGCTCGACCTGGAACAACGCGAAATCGGATACGGTCTCGAGGGCATTTTAATTGAGACAATCCGGATAGTCGGAGTGGCCGATAACGAACCATAATTATTCTAAAAAAAATTAACGCTAAACGAACGCCGAGAGGCGTCTTTAGGGTACTGGGGGGCGCGATCAAAGGTCGAAGGGTGCGTAATGAGTTTTTTGTGAAACAGTAGAATAAATTAAGGACTATTTTTAACTAAATGGAGTATACAATTTTCATAAAAAAATGTGTAGTTTACTAGGAGAAATTTTAAGCAAGATAGATATTGGAAATATCGATACTAAATAATAAAAAAAGCGAATTATAACAGCAAAACCATAGAGGAAATGTCAGTCATAAATACAACAATTAAAAAAATAATTCATAAATAACATCATAAGTAACAGAAATATAGACAGTCAGTCTTAGACATATATAAAAAATATACAATATGAACTGTTTCAATGATCTTTAATTTTTCAATCACTTTTTGAAAAATAACCAGAACCAATGGACATTTCTGCAGAAATTTGAAGCAAGATGATTACAGGAAAGTAAAATATAAAGCCAAAATTGTCAGAAAAATCATACACAAAATGTTAAGAATTAAGAAAAAAAAATGTTTATCACTTTTCGAAATATAACGAAACCAATAGATATTTTTGAAAAAAAATGTAAGCACGAGGTTTATTGGGGAAATAAAATATTAAGAGAGTTATTATACACCTAAAGATTATGACAGAAAAATAATAGGGAAAATAGCAATCATAATTACAATAATTAAGAAAAATTTCAATTTTAAATTATAAGATAAAAATATGGACAATGGGTCAATGTTAAATATTTCAGTATGTAAAATATGAAATGCTTTACTTTAACTGAAACCAATAGATTTTTCAAAAAAAAAATTAAGCACGAGGATTATATGGAAAGTAGAATATAAAGAAAAGGTTATCATATACCTAAAAATTATGAACAAAAATCTGGGAAAATATCATTTATGATTGAATTAAGAAAAAAATTTAAACAATTATAAAGGATAGAAATCATATACTGAAGAATCGTATTGTTAAAGAAAAATGTATATATTATTCATATATAAAGACTTAATAAAAATTATAAAGAAATCAATAGACATTTGTGGAGATCTTTTGGAACAAGAAAATTATGACGCTTTAAATAATGATGGAATGATATAGAAGCATGGTCGATCATAGATGTCTTAAAACACTTAATAAAATATATTAAAAGTTAATTATCAAAAATATTAAAAAAGTTAAAGATATGAGTGAAAGAACAATATAGAGAAAGTATTGTTCTGATCAAATTGATATTTAACGCGTTAAAATATGAAATGAGGTTGCTAAATTACAACAACGTGGAAGCTATGCGGCTGGTTGACAACACGCATAAGTGCTAATATTATATTTTGCTTAAGTAGTTTAGTTTTATTTTAACCTGAGAAATATATACTGCTACATAATACAAGTACAACAAAACAGTAGTAATAAATTAGTTTGTAAATTAAGATTTACCAAGCATATCTAATCTAAAATGTAGTTAATAATAAAAAAGTTGTTTTCAGTGGTTATCTAGATTTATATTTTCAATAATTATAGATATGTCCTCGTTTTCTCTGTAACAGTACTTCTTTAATGGGATGATGAAAATAAGGCGTAATGTTTGGTATGGTTATGGGAAACATGTAGTAATGAATACGAGCAACAATAATAGTAAAATTAGTCGGTTTCGGTTTAGATAGAGGTAATATGAACCGTAGCGGAGAGCATTAATTGATACAAGCATGTAGAGGAAAGGAGAAGTAAAATTGTCCGACATCCGGGCCTTTTTTCTTCGTTTCGCCAAAGCCACTTAGCCGGACGGTAAAATTAAATCGACAAAAAGCGAAACTACAAATAGGGAGATGTCCGTCCAAGACGGGCGATTGGGGGGAATCCAATTTGTCGCGATCAGCTTGTCGAACTAATTCGATTCATTAATAAAGTCTGTTCTTATTACGAGGCGGGGGATATTAAGAGCTTTTTCCCCCTGGTTCATCTTTGCTCGAGTTTAGTCGATTATCGTTAAAATTGCTTTTTTGTTTGGGTTTTTTTATACCCAAACAAATGTATGTATTTTGTCGTTTACGAGCTTATAATTAAATAGGACATATCACTATATAGCAGTATTGGATTATTCTAATTATATTACTTGGGTATTTATTGAGTTCATGTTGCCTTTTAACGAAAAACTGAACTGTTTTTGCTTCTTATATGTTTTCTATTTTCGATTTCTCTTACTTACGGTGTTTATGTAATTAATTAAACTCAATCCGCCGTCCCAAGGCTGCTCTCTGTCGCAGGAGACGTTGGAAAGTTTCAGCGAGTGGGATTGTTCCAGAGTTTGTAAGCCCACCGCGAAAACGTAGACCGAGTCGTACATTAATGCAGCTTCTGCCTGAAAATTATGAAAAAAAAACAGATTGTTAATTGATTACAGGCGGACTTACGATGTCCAGATTAGATGGTAAACAATTTTTAAATTTTGATGATTTGATTTTTGATAATATTTTGGATGAAATAATTGACAATATCCAATGAGAAATCTTAAGTTTCGACGGCAATTTTATAATTTCTATCTTACAAATGTTGTTTTCCCTTGAAACACAGACATTTTAAGCAAGAAGATTATAGGAGAATAAAATATAAAGAAAAGGTTATCATATACCTGAAAATTGTGACCGAAAAATTATAGAGGAAATGTCAATCATAAATAAAAGAATTAAGAAAAAATTATTTATTTTAAATTATAACAAATAGAAATATAGAGAAAGGGTCAATATTTTAATATGTACAATATGAAATATTCTACATATCACTAATTCAAATACTTTTTCGAAAAATAACTTGAACCAATTGATATCTCTGTACAAATTTTAAGCAAGGGAATTATAGGAAAATAAAATATAAAGGGTTATCATATACCTAAAAATTATAAAAGATAAAAATGGGGCGTAGTCGGTTCAGATCAGTACGATATTAGATAATGTGAATAATATTTAGGCTGTAGTTGAACAATGTATTACGAAAATAAATTATCTAAAATATGTGGGTAATAATTCATATTAATCATATTATACGTTTCTGAAGTTAGAGGTATTTAAGTTAGATCCGTCAGGGAATGAATGAATGATGAATACGTAAGCTCACAGTCTCCAACGAGCTATCTCAAGTTAAATCTTTGGGGTCAGATTCATTATCAGCCAATTTATTTCGAAGATAATGTTTTATCAGGAGGTAAGTAGATTACAGAAATTGACCGGAAGAGGAGGAGGTTGTATGTATTAACAGTACAATATTATAAGTCTCAGTCTCTTTCACAAGGCAGCCAGAAGAGTCTGTTACCTTAAAGACGTTTTAAGTAAGTTTATATTGGAAAGTTGGAAAAAGAGTATTAATACGAGAAAAATAATTGTCCTTCGAAGAAGAACCCTAAGAATTTTTCGTTTCCAGATAATATTTATTTATTAGTAATCTTGACCCAAAACATACGTTCCCCTCCTAAAACCAGATCCCGCGTGCTCGAGATACCACCTTTCCCTCCTCGTCCCTATTCACGTTGCCGAATCGAGTTGAGATAAAAAGGACGATACTCTGTCATTTTTATTGGCATCCAGACCATCTCGAGACCAATCCCTTCATGAAAACAACAATAACAATAATAACAAAGAATCGTTTCGAGAATCGGGGAAAACGATCGGAAACTCTCCTTTAAACTCTCCATGTCTGCGTTAATTTTATACCGAAGTTTTAGATTTGATCGGGAGACGTGGCGGGCGGGGAAAAACAAGGGAGGAACGTGGGGGGACTGGGACGTTCGGGTTAGTCTCTCGTCTATGAATTTATCGATTTTGGTTTTCGGTTCATCATTAAGAATTGTTCGATTTTGCTTGTTTTTTTTCTTGATAGGTTTCACAATAAGTCAATTGCTGGGATGAGGGATTTGGTGGGACCAGGATTATATTCACATAATGTTTATGCTTGATTGAGAATTTATTGAGAAAAAATAGTTCAATAAAATTATTTTCTATTATTCTCTACTATTTTGTACAAAATTTTTGTACCAGATTACCCTAGAATCTAGAAAATCTGAAAAATATTTACTAACAATTAAACTTCACATTTTCCATTGTAAATTAAATTAAAAGAAGTTATTCTTTCGCTCGAATCGCAGTTAATTATATGCAACTACTGTTGCCGAAGAAGTTCCCGAGTGCAATTATTGGAAAGTGTCCAATTTGGACGAGGAGTTTGCTCGAAAAGTTGAAACATTTGGCACTAGCCGGTCTTTTGTCTGGACTCGATCGATACGAACTCGAATCAAAATAAAAACACTGTTCTTTCTTTGTCTATTCGTAAGTTTTTAATTCTCGTTTGTTGAAGATTTCTGCATTCGTACCGAACAAAATATCACCATGTATTTTTGTGAAACATTAGTATCATGTTACAAAGTTTTGATATATTTGCTTAGATTTTAGTTTCACATTAATGCCTATAAAAAGATTTATTATATTATAGTATCAAATATTGAATAACATATTAATTTCATTAACAATATCCATCACCTTCAATACAGTCTTCATTTGATGTAGATACCCAAGTTGGTATCTTGGAATGACAATTTTTGTTTCGAGAATTATATGAGAATATAGTATGTGTGTGGCAAAACTAGAAGAATATCTTTATGTATTCTAAATACTGTTTTTAATTTCTTGAGAAATCTGGTTATCTAGTCGGTGGTTACTTTTCTAAATGGAAAGCAGTATATCCTAAGTGTTCTTCTTAATATTCTCTCGTTTTTAAAGTTCATCTCCTCTAATATCATCATGGGAGGGTACTCAACTCCTTCTTTCATCTTAATGGAGAGAAGAATATCCTATATGACATAGCCTAGGGGTTGGTATGGATAATAAAATTTCAAGGAATTTATTGGCACTACACACCAACTTGTGGACAAAAATATTATCTTTTGGAGAGCTTTCTTGGGAAAGAATCCTGTAGTTAAAACTTCAGGAGACAGGAAGAAAATTCTGTGAACGCTAAACTAGCCCTTATGGAGCTTGTACATTGATAAGCACGAGGAAATTGATTGATTAGTATTGTGGTTTAAAGTGTTAGTTAATTATCTATGCAAAATCAAAAAAAATTCTTATGCATTATGCATGACAATACATGACAAAAAATTAAACAAAAACCAAGCCAAGTTTTTTGGACTTGAAAAGTATCAGAACCAATAAAAATATGGAGATTAATAAAAGATTACTTATAAAGAATGTGTTATCATGTACCTAAAAATTGTGACACAACAATTATAAAGTACCAACTTAGGTATAACAATTATAAAAAATAGAAATGGGGATCCACTTATGCAAAATACAAAGGGATTGTCATAAGCAGCAACGTTCTGAAAATCATACTTGTTCTTAGAGCGTCTCTATGAATGGATTAATATGATATTAAAATAATGAGATATTGATAGGTTAAAATTCATGCTGCAAAAGGGCGAAAATAATGATAAAACGGACTGACATAATGAAGTAAAGAAGCTTATGAAGCTATATATAAGATAATATTAAATTTTAAAATAAGGATGATCCTATTTATAAAAATATCCTATTCACTGTAAGACCCTTTAATGTTCCTAGACAGGTAGCAAGCTTCATCGGTTAAATCTTGTTTTCCTCCAGTTCGCAATTGGTCGGTAACTGAATTACGAAGACATCTCGTCCGAGGCGATCGCCTCTTTATCGGTCTCCATCAGTTCTCGTCAATAGATGGACGATGGTCTATGACCGGTCAAGTAATCTGTAAAAAGTTCATCCGCTCGCAAAGTTGGCTGTGCCAGCGCGGACCGGCCATGCCCCCGAGGCCAAACAATTTCCGTGGAATCTTGTAAATAAATGATCGAACTGTACGGTTATTATTTTTCCGTTTTTCCCCCCGGCTCCGGGCGTTTTGTTTTGTTTTTCTTCTGGTCTTTACCGGTAGTGCGATTATATAAATAGGAAAGTTTTGTTTATAAGGTAGTTTTTCGGTTTAATTTTCCTTTTGTTTCGTGGAGCCCCTCAGGGTTGGAGATAATAGGTTCTCAAATTATGTATTAGGTGCATGTGTGTGTTCTGATCATTTTTTCGCTTTGATCAAAATATTCTTAGTTATTTTCTTCAACTGTTTCTCATATTTCTGGCAAAATGTGTCGAATGATGTCGATGTCGAGTTGTAATAGTTTGCAATTGTTTGTTTGGCTGCAATAACTTTATATTTTATTTCTAATTATCCGTTTTCACTTTTATTTTGATTTTTCAACTTGTACTTTTTTGTTTCCTTTATAATTTGATAATAATTCCTTTTAGTATATAACTGTTAGAATAATTAATTATACCGAGTCCTTCAAATTCCAATTGTTATAAAGGAAATTCAGAAATTCTCAACAAAACATGAGGAATGACTCCATTCCTATGTAAAGACCAAAGTGTAACTTTTAAAAAATATTGAACTAGCAGACTCCAGAGTTGTGTAGTGAATTGCACTAAAATCTAAAAAACCCTGAAAATAACTAACCACTTTAATTTTACCAGAGACTAAGCAAGGGTCAATGGATCTTTTTAGATAATTACCTAGTTTAAGTCACTGTATAGATAAATTGTAAGTTAGTCGGCAACAACTAGTAATGATGTATTAATAAATTTTTATTAATAGCTTGCTTGTCTGCTTTTAGCTATTTTAACTGCAACAATAATTATTCAGATCCTGACTCTTGTGTACTTTTATATATTTTCCTTTCTAAATAAAAATAAGTCCTATCGCTTCAAGTCTCACTACTTTGTTTTTTGATTTATTTGTGTTGATACAGCAGCTTTGGTTTGCGTTAATGTTTCTATTTATTGAATTATGACTTGATCATATTATCTATATTTGATTATTTTTTTATTATTTCAAATTGTGATCTTCTAGGTAACAATATTAACTATTTATACGGGTCATGAGAATTATTATGTGTAATTTTTATGAATTTTACTAAATAATTGACGAAATAATAATAAAGAAATAAGACTTTTAAAGTAGACGAATAGTCTATTATTTAAATTGTACCTACACTAGAATTCTACAAACTCTGTATTTATTATTCAACACATAACGTGCCCCTTTAGCAAGTGAATTGGTTTAACGTTGTCATAAAACGTTTGTAGTCTCCATGTTACAGGCAGGGTTTTATTTGATTAAATGCCGTAGGAGAGGCCGTTTGAGAACAATTAGTTTTGATGCTGTCTGCGGTTTAAACCTTAAAAGAAACACACCGACAGAGGGACGGTTTTGTCGGAAAAGGCCGACCGAGTTGACGTAACTTTTACAACAAAACATCGCCGTAATATTGGATAAACGCACACAGATGGAGACGTTCTTACCTTGATGAAACTGGTGTTGAACGGCGTCAATTCCTGGTTCGCCTGAAACTTGCTCATGTCTCGGAGGATCTCCCTGACCGAGAGTTGGTCGGTGTCGACTATGCGGAAGGCCGTCATGTTGACGAAGTTATACTTGAAGTCCTCCAGGTCGAAGGTTTCGATGTCAAACGATGTGAAGACGTAATGATATTTGTAGTCGTTCATTTGAAGCTGTAATATCTATAAAAAGGTCATGGTGTGACGTATGAATATGTAATATGTGTTTCGAACTTAGAATTAGATTCTGAATGAGAATTTTTCTGCAATTCTGGTTACAATGTTCCAGAACAGCGTCTGTGTGACTAACAGAACCTCATTGAATAGCAAATTTTACAATATTAAATGAACAACAATATATCTCATGTAAGGAAACACGCTTAAAAAGTACGGCAGATCATTTCTTGTGATTTTGATGAAATGTTTAAGATTATTTGTGATTTTACTGACGATTCTACCACAATTGTGATTTTATTGAAGAAACAACTTAAGAACAATGGCAGCTTGTGGCTCAGCAAGAAGTAACCTAAATAGCAATTGCCCAGAGTCTGTATCAAGTTGAAACAGGTCTTGAAGTTTCTTTTATAATTTAATTATTACATTGTTACTAGTCGTTTCTGACTAACCTACAATTTGTCTTTATGATAACTTAAATCTAGGTATATAACTAGGAGGACTCACTACACAATACTACACAAGATCAGATGGTTTGATTCTTTTGAGTCTGTGTCCTGTTCTGGTGGTATCCAAAAGCTGCAATACTTTAATATTCTCATGAGAATGGGGTCTTTCCTCATGTTCCCCTACAATTCTTTTGATTTCTTGGCTGACTGTAGGTATCTGAAGGTCTTGATGTAGGTAGTCAGTCCTGTAATATTTGGGTGCGCCCACAATATTTCTCAGGACTTTGTTCTGAAAATTTTTTTTCTTTATGTTACTCTTTGCAGAACATCCCCATGATTGAACTCCGTATGTCCTTGTAGGTTTTAGTATTTGCTTATATAATAGCAATTTATTATGTACTGATAATTGTGATTTTCTTCCAATTAGCTAATACATTTTCGTATATTTCAATTTCAGTTCTTCTCTTTTCTTCTTTATATGTTCCTTCCAGCGAAGCTTTGCATCAAAATTCATTCCGAGATATTTAGCGTTGTTGCTATATGGAATTAGTGCTTGTATGGTCTGATTGTAGGTGTCATCTAGACACATGCATAGATTTACTTTCGTTAATTTTTCTTTTCCAAGCTTGTGTCCAATTACTTATATTGTCACTTGCTATTGTAATTTTCGTATGGCTTCTTCACTATTGTCTCCAACAGTTATAATCGCAGTATCATCAGCAAATGTAGCTCATAATATTATCCATTTGTTCTATATCACAAGTGTAGAGTAGATAAAGCATTAGCCACAGTACACTTCGTTATGGTACACTTGCTTTAGCTTCTTTTATTGTAGAGTAAGCTTCTTCCTGTTTAACTCTAAATATTCTGGCTGTAATGTAAGATTTTAGTAGTTCGGTGTGTGGTTTTGCTAAGATTTTCTGTAGTTTATGACAAGGCCTTCATGCCAAACCTTATCGAAGTCTTGTGCTACATCTAAGAATATGGCTGAGCATACTTTTATACTTTCGTAGGCTTTTTCAATGAAATCTGTTATTCTGTGGACCTGGTCAATTGTTGAATGCTTTGTTAATAAACCCAAACTGGGTGGTTGGTATGAGGTTTTTTCGCTCTATGATAGGCCTTGAAATGATCGATATATTTTACTTCTCTAGTGCTAGAAACTCTGGGCTAGAAGGCGCCATGCCTGGCGAGTACGCTGCTAGGCTGGCAGGTGGTTTATTAGAGATGCTCAAGAAGTTTAAAAAATGGATTGGGTAGCATCTAAATCAGCAAGGAAAATAGGAAAAAGCTTTAAAAAATGGCAAATATTTTGATTAATATATATTGTACCAATTTTACGCAATAAAAGCCTTTTTAAAATGAAAAAATAATTAAAATACACCCAAGCAACTAATACATATAATAAAAAATAATCTATTGCTGATAACAATGAATTACATGTAAATCTATTAAAATAAATGATAGTTTGTGCATTTATATTGTTGTATATTATTTATACCATTTGGGAATACATAACATAATGATAAAAAACTATTTTAAATCAACCAGATCCTGCATATGTTTTTATGACATCCGAGAAAACCGCCATAAGATATTATTCATATCTATTTATATTTGAAAATTCCGCCGCGGTACAAGCTATGAATTTAATTTATGTGCTACGTTTCATACCCAAAAGTGGAACATTGTAAAGATGGTTCGAGGCGGAGTATATACCTTTTATGCCAGTTAAACTATTCGCATTTATATTCAACTATTGTGCTATCGTCATCCTTAACACCCTAAAAACTTTACTGCAGCCACTGTTACGTGAATCAGACAAATGGACTGTGTAAGGTCGGTGATTTGCATAAAGATATTATTCCGACGATATAGTAAAAAGTTTCGGCGTACTCGGGGTTTCTCGTATGATCGTAATGGTGTTCGTACATCATCTGTTGAAAATGTATGTAAATGGTAAATATGATCAAGTTTCTTCAGCGTATTTGTAGAGGTTTATTGAGGACTCAAAATATCTTTATTGAATGACTTGACATAGTGGACAAACTAGTTTAGTCGATTTGAATAAGTTGTATCTTCTTAAATTATTTTACACTTTCCGGTAATCTACTTTAATTAATGTAGTTTTGTTACAAATTTCACAAGTAATACAAAGATCTCTTCGTTATTAGGCCAGGGGGTCTCAGAGGATGTGACAATACTGACACTCCAGTCTGCCAAGTCCAAAGTCCCCGGCCTACCATTGTAAAACACATTTTTTGGCAGATTTTTTTTTATCCAACATAATTCGCTTTAAGGGTGATACACTGATTATAGCAAACCTCCAACTTTTCGATACCATTTTTGTAGTACGATTTATTCTTTGTTTCAAAATAGGTTCCAGTTTCGTCGATCACCTCTTCATTCGACGAAAATTTGTTCCCAGCGAGCATTCTTTTGAGATCTGAGAACAGGCAATAGTCGCTGGAGGCCAGATCTGGAGAATACAGATGAGGAAGCAATTCGATGCTCAATTCATGGATTTTTGATACGGTGCATTGTTTTGGTGAAGGTGAAAGTGGTCGCTTTTCGGCGATTTCGTCCTTCAAACGGTTCAATAACGCTATGTAATAGTCGCTTTTGATGGTCCTTCCTTTTTCAAGGTAGCCCATGAAAATTATTCCATGCGCATCGCAAAATACAGACGCCATAACGTTGCCAGCCGACTGTTGCGTTTTCCCACGTTTTGGAGCGGGTTCATCGTGTGCAGTCCACTCGGATGATTGTCGATTGAACTTTGGTGTGAAATGATGGAGCCATGTTTCATCTATTGTCATATATCGATGTAAAAACTCGGGTTTATTATGCTTGATCATCTTCAAACACTGCTCCGAACCATCAACTCGTCATTGTTTTTGGTCAAAAGTGAGCCAGTGCGGCACGCACTTTGCACAGAGTATTCTCATATCCAAATATTCATAAATAATATGGTGTACACGTTCACTTGATATCTTTAGAGTGTCTGCTATTTTATTTAATTTCAATTTACAGTCACTCAAAATCATTTTGTGGATTTTTTAAATGTTTTCATCGGTAATAACCTCATTTGGGCGTCCACTGCGTTCACCGCCTTCGGTGCTCATTTCACCACGTCTAAACTTAGCATACCATTACTCCTAGTTTATTTTCTTGGGGCAATGTCCGGAAACTCGGCATCAAGCCAAGTTTTTGTTTCACCTGTACTTTTTCCTTTCAAAAAGCAATATTTTATCAACACGCGAAATTCCTTTTTATCAATTTTTTTTCACAATAACAAAAGCTGCTTCACTCAAAATGTTATAATTCCCAAACCAATGATCCGAAAAGTGTCAAATCTACACTCGCATCTTTTGAAGGTTAGGTCTAACTAACAAACATATGGATTTAATATGGATATGAATATGGATTTGTCTATAGGATAGAATATAATTATGATCAATTTGTGATATTTTGACGACGTTTCGGTGAAATCTCATGTGCTATCATCAGACCGACCTTGTCCTTTACTTTTCTTTACACGAATTGGGTTCATATATACGTGGAAACTTGTAATTTTTGTATTACATCATAGACGGTCGCATTTCAACGCTATAGTCAGACGTATTCCGTCTCCCGTCTCATTATTTATGAAACGACGACATATCCTCGCTTGCCAACCACACGTCCGACCTCCCGCAGCTATAATATGCACTTAAACGCGCGCTAAGTCTTTTGTCGATTCGCCGTTGTGCTCTCCGCTACTTTCCATGGCTTCGTCTTGTTATCGAGTATCGTATTGAATAGTCCGCGACGGTAGAGGACGTTTTGCACGTCGAAAATCGGTCTCGACGAAATCCGGTTTTATTGGTTTATTGGGAGCACAGATTCGACTTCGTATCACCATTGTTGTTCGAGCATCGCTGGTATAAAGCCTAATCGTTACTGATGCCCTGGCTCAAAGAGTGAAGCCGTTCAATCGCTTTTATTCTCATCTACACTCTTCTAAATAGCTCTTTTATATATATATATATATATATATATATATATATATATATATATATATATATATATATTTATATATTTATATATTTATGCAACATCTAAGGCTGAATTTGTTCAATTTCGTGACGAAAAAGTCGGGTGCTGTTAAATCCGGAATCAACTGTTACTTCGCGAAATTAGTATTCGGGAAAAACGTCATTCAATAATTGAATTGTTGAACGAGCTGTGTGTGCTGTGGCCCCATCTTGCTGAAACCACATGTCATTACATTATTGTACCATTTCAGGCACAAGAACATTTCGAATCATGTCTTGGTTCAGCAGTAACAGCAAAATAGGGATCACTGATGTTTCCAGTATGAATACCACACCATACAGTTATTTTTAGTGGATGCAATGATGTCTTATGAATTAACTGAGGATTCTGTGTTCCCTAAAATCGACTGTTTTGTTTATTGGCGTGGCCACTGAGACGAAAATGGGCTTCAACGTTCAGTATTAATTTAGATGAAAAATCTTTAATTTCAACGGACAGCATTACTGTACTCAACTCGTTAATCAGGATCTCTCGGTAGCAATTTTTGGACTAATTAAATTTTGCACGGGAATGAATCAGTTCTCAAAATTTGCATTAAACTGCATGCAGAAATGTGTAACTGGTTCCGTCTCCGAATCTGCAACAAAATCACGCACCAGAGCACATTTTCAGTGCTAGGAGACGTCCGTTGTCTTCCAGAACGAGGCCTTTGTGCTGTCGTATCGTACTGTCTAAATTCGCATGTAAACGATAGATTGTGAGGCACTGGACGGTGAGGATATTTTTGACGCAATTTCCGCTGAGTGGCAATAATAGAACGATTATTTTCAATAAATTATTATTTCAAAAAAAAATTGTTTCTATTTCTGTTCGTTCTTGTGGCGTACATTTATCCATAATAAAATTTGTACGTCTGCACAATACAATGGTCCTAGCGAAACTGACATAAACGTCATATAACTAAGATGACGCACAACAAAATGGTAGCGGGATTTTTGCCCCACCTGTTACATGAATTACATTGAAGCTATTACGATGATGACTCGTGTAATATGCAAGAAGAATATGCAGAATTGTTGGGGGTCATATAAGGAACCATTTCCAATCACTTGAAGAACAGGGCAATGACACAAAAGCTTGGATATTTTGTGCCGTATTTGGATTGAAGACAAGCAAGTCGTTGAAGCTGTTTCAACGACAAACTCACAAAACCAAACAAAACCTAAACGGCTCTTAGAAATTTTTTTACAGACTGTACAGACGCATTATCCATTTAATCTAACAAAATATTATATCCATCTAAAAGAGTAACAATGCTTTCAGTATTTGGTGAATACATTACTACCAGAATAAAGTTAAAAAAAACGATACAAAACCATTGAGTATTATATCGGCACTCACCCCTTTCAAGAAAAGCTGCATATTCGATGGCTTCGTATCGATAACAATATTGTGAATCTCCTTGGTCTTGATCTCCTTCAGTACAGCACGGTACGACTCCGGATCCGTCTGACGCAGATGGATCTCCAGGTTTCTGTTGTGCGGCGACCTCACCAGCTCCCGCAGCTTTATCAGTCCTGTAATCACATCGATTTCGCACCTGATTCTACGCGAGAACCTCGAGAACCCTACCGTAATCCTCCTCGTAGATTATCGCCACCTTCGTCCAGTTCAGAAAATTCATGACGTCCTCAAAGGCGGCGTTGAGAAGGTTCTGAGCGGGGTACAGGTTGATGGAGAACTCCTTGATGTCGGTCTCGAGGTCGATACGAGTTTCGAGGTGGGGAATGTCGAGGGCGTCGCAGATGGAATGGATGTGGCCGCCCAGCAGGGGGTCCGAAGGACCGAACACTGCGTAGACTCCGTTCTGTACCTGTCGACAGGCTGTAAAATCGTTAAATAATTAAAATAACTAAACCAACAGTCACTTCAAACCTAACACTAAGTTTAAATCCCGAGAATAAATCTGTTTTAAGCCTCTTTAATAGAGAACTTACGATAAAGTTTGTAATGATACTGAAACAGCATTTCCAGTAAAATTTGAGCTCGTATCTATAACTGCCCTATGCAAATATATGATGATAAAAACAGCTTAGAGAACTTCCAGACATTGCTATTAAAAAAAATTCAAAAGCACATAATAAAATCATACAAACAAAGGTCACATACAAACGTTAGAATGATAATTGATAATGTTTTATTAATAAACAGAAATGGTTAATAACACATTGGAGAAAAAATTGACAAATGATGGAATCGTGAACAAATTTTAGAAAGATTGGAAATTTAATAGCCTAGTTATTCACTTGAATGAAACTTTCTGAATTTGGGATTATGATTTAATGCAGACAATTTACGAGACAGGATGATGAGAGTGGAAACAACTATAGGTGGGTATATATAATTAATATGCGATGACTGTAGAAAATCATATTGTAGAGTGTGAGAAAATTATGTGCAAAGAATGTGCGTAATTGCTCAGAATGTATTTGAGCATTTGTCTAAAATATACGAGGAGATATTTAATGGTAACTGTTTTGCAGATATGGTAAATGTATTAGACATAATGTAGTGATTGAATCTAGTTTTATTAAGAAATATGTATAAAGGTAGTAACAGAATAAACTAAGGAGATATACAGTGATATTAAAATGACTTTACAAGAAAATACCGTATTGAAAAATACGGTGTAAAATACATTACTTGAATATACAATTGCTAATTAGGTGGATTAGTCCTCCAGAGGATACCACTAGATAAAAAAATGTGTCTAGATGGACGACTAGATGGACTAGATAGTATAGACTCCATAGATGGTATGAAAAAGAGTTCAATGTAAGTATAATAAGATACAACCCAAACCTAACAAGTACTATAACTATATAATTAATTGTAGTTTCAAGTTCTTCAATAATATATACATTAAAGGTACTATAACGTTAAAATAAATTATATTATAACATTTCTGATTCACTATTTTATTTAGATTACAATTTTGATATGTCAGAGCCAAAATAACCTAAAATTCAGAGATAATGTGCCAATATTGCGACGTTACTGTTTATACTAACACTCAAAAGCTTTGATATCAACAATGTACTCCTTCTAAAATCTCCTTAGTCGAAAGTTTACGAGAAAGTGAGTAATGATCAGGAACATATCGACGACATGTGACGATTTCGGGAAAAATACCACCGGACATTATAGAGCTATCAAGTATTAGAAACATCCCCGTTAGTCATTTGTAAAATGTCAAGTCGGCGGTGAAGCATCATTTATTTTTTCGCGCGAATGGTGTCGTTGAGATTTCGCTCGGTTTGGTTCGGTTTTGGTCCCTGCGAGAGTGGCGGAGAGAAAAAATTGTTTGCCGTCAGTGTTATCTTAAGCCTGTTGAATTTAAAGCTGTCGCCCGTTTGTTGAAATCATTATTTTGTTTAACTGATATCCGCTGGGGTTATTAATATTCTCAACAATTAAATTACTACGAAGTAAAGTTAATGATTCCGTTTTGTTTTAGGTAGGGTTCAAAAAAAAAACGAACCTTTTAATTTTAAAACAATTTTTCGTCGATAATAGTATTATCTAGTTGAGGTTATTCTTGCTGTAAAATTTTATAGAAATATTGAGCTCAAATATCTCTTTCGATATTGTTAAATACATTTTCCTTATTAAATACGGTTCGTGTCGTTGAGATTTTGTTGTGAGATTTGATCTCAGTTGGAAGGAAAGAAAAACTGTTTTGAAACCATGTTGAAAAACTTATTAGATATGTTCAAAAATTATATTTCCAGAAAATAATTAAATCGTTTTGTTTTGGGTAGGGTTTAAGGAAGATCTGAACCTTTAAACTTGAGACAAATTTGTACAATTCGGCAGTACATATACCAAAATTGGAACGATACAGAGAAGATTAGCATGACCCCTTTACAATGATGACACACAAAATCGACTACCTGTAACTGTTGATCTTTCCATGAGGAATATTCTCAAGAGAAATGATCCTCCGTCATTAATTAAATTAAAACTGATAGATACCAGGAACATTATTTATCTGCATGGATGAGTCCAACAGCAATGATTATGTAGGCGCTGCTTTTACACCAGTGTTATTGGAAAAGCACTTCAAACTTCCCTCTTCATCAGGCATATTAACGATCGAATTACTAGCTATGGACAAAGCTCTAAAGTTTGTACAGCATATACAAAACAACCTTATAGTGATTGCTTCAGACTCGATGAGCCCTTTAAAAGCCTTAATTCGGTCCAATCAGCCAATTGACTGCAAATTTCAGCAGCAGCGGTAAAACTGTGACATTTATGTGGTTTCCTTCTCATGCTGGAAACAGAGAAGAAGAAAGATATTTGAGATCCCTTGTCACTCTGATTGATAGGTCACTGACAGGATGCAATGATTTGGGGTCGTCGTTGTATGTACGTACCGTTCATAGAGTACTCTTTTCTGTTCCATCGTACTCTTCAACTTGAGAGAAACGATGGAACAGTTCCTTCAGTTACATTGCCAAATCTGCAATGATGGTAACCATTTTTTATTCAAGCTCAACAGTCTCGCTAGGAAATTATAAATTAATATGGAAATTAATATTAGGATAATATAGGGATTCACAGCATATGGTATATCTATGTTAAATCGCTTCGGGTACTTATTTGTAACCAACTTGGTGTTGAAGCTTCACTGACAGGCTCAACTATTCAGTCGAAGAACTCATTTACGAGAAACTTTACTTTTTTACTTTAATTTGAATATGAATTGAAACCAAGACACATAAAAAAACGGTCATTGAAAGCGAAAAAAGGCATGAGGACCATGTATCATGCATCAATATCAACGATAAAGTCTAATATCAATGGGCCCAAGCTATATTTGGAGTCATCAGCTTGGCGTAGATACTATCAGTTGTTGAAACCTAATAAAACCATCAATGGGGATTGTTACCCATTACAATTGATGCATCTGAGCTGAGCACTTCGTGAAAAATGGCCGGAACTTGATCAAAAACATAACAATGTTATTCTTCAGCATGATAGCGCTCGAACATATGCTGCAAAACCGGTAAAATTTATGAAGATAGCAAAAACTGGACTATTTCGTGGATAGCCTCAAAAGATACATCGTTCTTTCGAGATGGAACTCATAAATTACTTGAAGGATGGGAAAAAGCAGTAGCACAATACTTCTATTGAAATATATTGTACCGATTTTTACAAAAAGTCTTCAAATAAAAAAAATCGTGTTATTCATCCTCCTGTTGACTTACCGAAACAACAGGAACCAGAATTGATTGATGCCCTACTCCTCGTTAATATCAATACAGACGCACAACAACTCTTATCTCATGCAAGCATCTTCCTCCAATGGCGAGTCGCAACAACTTTCACCGCTCATTCCGTAAGCGGACCAGCGGAAAAAAGTATCGAGTCAATTCATCATCCGCGGGCTCTCCATTTATTAGCTACCGATTCGGAAAAAAACGATAATTCGGGGAGAAAATATAACAGATAACCGGACAAGGTCGCTTTTTATCCTAGTTTTCGGACGAAAATACAGGCACGAAAGACTAATGGGCCTTTGGCCGCCACATAATCGATGGCGGGCCAATGGCGATGCGTGATATATTTATTTTATACTTTCCTCTAATAACTTTTAATGAGGCGGGTCGTGTTGTTCGCGGTGCAATCGATGGCCCCCTTTTTTGATTTATAGTTGACAGGTTGGATGGGTTTCGAAGGGAGCTGGGGGGACGGTTTCTTGCCGATAATTAATATAGATGAGGTGGGGAGGGAGATACTTAATGTCCGTATGGATCATGTACAACAAAATCAAGATATACTGTATTGACAGCAAGGTAATTTTGCCTTTATAATGTAATTTTTTGGTTGTAAACATAATTTTCTTTTTATAAACAACGTGAATTAATTTTAATAATTGCTTGGTATTACTTCTGCAACTACATTCGTTTCAAATTTATGTCCTTATGCTTTACTGGATAGCTGATTCTTTGCTAACAAGCCATATATGGGTACTACATAGTTGAGGATCTTAATGCCTTTTTTTATAAATCAAGTTCTTTCCTATTATTTTTGTTAAAATAATCATAGCTTAATGAAGAGAATAGGGCTTGTGAAGAGTTTTACGCTGAACTGAGTTACAATACAGTAGTATTGTAAATTTTTAAGCTTCTTGTGATTTTTTGCAATTTTTAAATTTTTTTCTACCATTTCTGTTAAAATAATCGCAGGTTAAAGAAAATTGTTAATTATTAGTTATATATTAATTCATATACCACCTTTAGTTTTTAAGTTTTAGAAACGAAAATACCCTTTATTTTCAAAAAATAGTGGGTCTCTGTTTTTGTCATATATATATATATATATATTTAAAAATATAAATCCTGCAGCAATTTAACATGGGATTTCGTTCTTTTTACGTCAAAATACATGTGTCTTGAAAGTTTTGTCTTTATCCGAGAGCGAAAATATTTTGACACATTTTCCATATATAAATTCGCGATTTTTTGACATTTACAATTTTTTTTTGCTGCCAGTTCCATTCAATTAATCGCAGGTTTATCGCAGGGGATCTTCTTCTTCATTGTATGTCACATATCTTAAAAATGCAGTCTATAGTAATTTAACATAAATTGATTTTGCATAACATTTAACATCGTGAAAATAAAGAATATAAAATAAAATGAAGTGAGATATTGTTTATAAATCATCTGGATCAAAATTATGGTCCATTAGATTATAACATTTTTTTATTTATTGTAGTTATTTCTTGACCTACCCTTTTTGCTGGCGTGGAAACTGTCGTCAGACGGTACATACTGTATATCGTAAACGAGGGAGGTCCGGGGCAACAGGGTCTTGTCCCTGTTGATTTTGTATACGGCGTATCTGAAAGCTATTTCAGAGGCGCTACCTTTCTGATGTTCTGTGAAAATAGCACCTGGAAAAGACATATGAACATCTTAATATTACGCGAAATTTATAGAACATACAATAATTTTCGCCGCTTATTTATTTTGCTTACTATATAGTGATATATATGTACCATTTTATTAAAAAAATGAAAATCTCTGACGAGCAATAACTTAAATATTTAGTTCAAATAAAATTATATAACAGTTTAAGTTTTAAAAATCTCTATTGTTTGTAATATTGAAAAAATAAAAGTGAGTACAGCAGAAATGTTGTGATATATACAATAATAGTTTAGTCATAAGAGGTGTGGTATTTAACAATTGAATTTCATTTTATCACTACTAATCGAGACGTCATCCATGATATAAAACTCGATATTTCAAATAAAACAGAGATATTGATATTAGATTAGAAAACTATTCAACGATCTAGTTTTAATGTTAATAAAGAGAATCAACAGAGAGTGCGTTGAAGCATGTACAATAAAAGCTTATCTATTACAAAGCTGATGTTACATGTAATAAAATAACATTGAACACTGGAACTTTTTCTCCTTTCAATATCAGTAAGATCTATAATAATAAACACTAGCGTAACTCTACGGTTTTAAATAATGTAATTCTACTATTTAAAAATATAGTCTTGAATATAACAGAAAAGGTGCACCATATATAACAAAATTATGAAATAAAGACTCTGCTAATTGAAAGTTAATTTCTGTGTTAAAATAAACTAATACTTATTTATATTGTTAATAATATTAAAAGAAAACACAGAAACAGAAAACAAAAACATGTGTATAACAGAAAGTATGTTGAAGGATATAAAATAACAATTTATATATTGCAACAGTTATATTGTTTGTAACTGAATAATGTTGACCTTGATGTTTGAAAGACTTTTTAATACAAAACCCGATATATATCAAAATCAATATTTAAATACCTAGCTTTTTCTTATTAAAATGATAATAT
Organism: Rhynchophorus ferrugineus; assembly: GCF_030347505.1. Taxonomy (NCBI): domain Eukaryota; kingdom Metazoa; phylum Arthropoda; class Insecta; order Coleoptera; family Curculionidae; genus Rhynchophorus; species Rhynchophorus ferrugineus. Next base: position 2,552,889 of record NW_027472589.1, on the reverse strand, counting down.
TATCAAAGAAAAGGTGTTCCATATACAACAAAATTATGAAATAAGATATGTATTCAGTAACGAAGTACATTTAATTTCTGTTTTAAAACAATTCCATAATTATTTGCAAAACTGTTTGTATATTGTTAAATCATTTTCGACAATTTAATAACCTATTCAGTTATTAAAATTTAATTTAAGATATTTTTTGTTGAAGTATGGATAACAAGGAACGTTTTATGAGCGAACCTACACAAATAATTTTCATTGAAAACATTGAACATCGAAACTTTTTCTTCTGTAAATATCAGTATGATCTATAATAATAAACACTAGCGTAACTCTACGATTTTAACTAATGTAATTCTACTATTTAAAAATATAGTCTTGAATATAACAGAAAAGGTGCACCATATATAACAAAATTATGAAATAAAGACTCTGCTAATTGAAAGTTAATTTCTGTGTTAAAATAACCTAATATATATTTATATTGTTAATAATATTAAAAGAAAAGACAGAAACAGAAAACAGAAACATGTGTACAACAGAAAGCTTTTTCTTATTAAAATGATAGTATTATCAAAGAAAAGTTGTACCATATACAACAAAATTATGAAATAAGATATGTATTCAGTAACGAACTATATTTAATTTCTGTTTTAAAACAATTCAATAATTATTTGCAAAACTGTTCGTATATTGTTAACTCATTTTCGACAATTTAATAACCTATTCAGTTATTAAAATTTAATTTAAGATATTTTTTGTTGAAGTATGGATAACAAGGAACGTTTTATGAGCGAACCTACACAAATAATCTTCCTTCGGACAATAACAATATTCGACGATGATCTCGTACCGTGTTAGGGGCGTGGTAGATGGCGCTAGTTTTAATAAATCGTCCCCGATAATCTCGGAAGCAACACGTTGCTAAGCCCAACGCCTCTAGCAACAATATTGAACGTCCTGTAGGGGCGCTCTAAATTATTAATAACATGTAAATAGAAATGGATGGAGCCCCCTCATTAACATGCATGGCGAGTGGAGTCTTTGTTTCTCCTGTTGACAGGTTAAACGGTTTAATTTTTTCTATGCGGGATAATTTATAGTGTGTTTTTACGTTGTTTGCATATGGATGTGGCAATTTAAAAGGATCGTCCTTATTGTCTTAAATGTGGTTAATTTATTTCATTTTTTTCCAACATTACTAACATAGTAATATTTACTTTTGTTTATTACGTCATTAATCGGAATACTAGATTTTTATAAGATAATGGTGAATGATCTGAGAAAATTAATTTACATAACGAAATCCACACGAATTTTGAGAAAATAACTTTTTTGTGATATGATTGATGTATTATATATTCATTCTATGTACAACCAATAGGTGAATCTCTTTTTTAAATTGAATTTTAAAGATATAAAAATTGAAGGACAATAACACAAGCAACATATATAAGATCATTGACAACATTTTTTTTAATTTTAGCAAAGTCGATAAGGTTTACGATTAGATTAATAGTTGTGTATTCAACAATTTATTCATCAGGTTACCATAATTTATTATGATTTTTATTATGTAAATGACAACTAGAAAATAACTTTAGTAAGTGATCGCGGCCAAATTATTAAGCTGTTTCATAAAGAAATGGCGGAGGATCTTGTCTAATTATGAATAAATGGTGGAGGATTCAAATAAATCAGATTTTTCATTGATTTCTGTCGGGTTTCCTTTTAAAATCGAAAGAATAAAAACTTAATGTATAAAAAAGGCTTCCAATTTACAGGAAAAAGACTCTATATATAGCATATAGAACTACCTAAATTCACTACCTAAATATTTGCCGTTCAGTTAATATATTTCAAAAAATTGATCAAAAAACTTGTTTAGGTTTTGTTTTCTTCTTAGGTTAAGAAAATCAATTCGATTTTTGATTAGATTAATTTCTATGAACTTATAAATATATGATGCGTGTGTTTTTATTTGTAATTCATTGTTGGCTCCATATTTTAAGTGACATTTTAAAAATAGTTCATCAAACTAGAGGAACGATAACGAATTAATATTATATTATACTGAAAACGTAAAAAATACAGTGGTATAAATAATATAAAATTTCTCCTACCTGTTATATAAAAATTTCATTGTCATTAACTCAATTATCACGTTTTATCATAAAATGGTGGAATAACATTTTGATGTCTTTTCTACTTTGTCCTTTGTTTTAAAAACATCAATAAGATTTTTGAATAATAATACATAACATTTTCTTTAACCTAATTTAAACTGGAAACCATAAAACCGCCTAAATGATGAAGTATTCTCTCGACATCTTTTTTTATAAAATGGTGAAGAAACTTTTTCAACACTTTTCGTTCTTGTTTTAATGAAAATCAATAAGATTTTTTAACTGATTAATAACAACACACGATACTTTCCTTGATTTAATTCAAACTGTAACATCACCCAAAATGATGAAGTATCCTCTCGACAGTCTTTTTTATGAAATGGCGGAGGAACTTTAAAACTTTTTTCTTCTCGTTTTAACGAAAACCAATAAGATTCTTGATCTGATTAATAAAGACACACGATATTTTCCTTAATTCAATTCGAATTGGAACCCGCAAAACCGCCGAAATGACGGCATATCCTTGCGGCACCTTGATGTAAATCCTCCCGAACTTTTTCCCGATCCTCCGCGGATCTAATTGCGGATCTAACTCGCTTAAAACTTCATATAACTTCTTCGAATCGCCTCTTTAAATTCATAGCTCGCGACGAGAGGTCGGGGAGCGAGGGAGGGAGGTTTGGCGAGGCGGCGGCGCAAAAAATAGACGTCGAATAATAACTCAGACACCAAGATTAGTCGGGGGCTCGCTTTTGAAATATTTATTCCAATTAAATACCTAACAATTTCGTTATTATAACGTGAAGAAGAGTGGCTTAGGCGGGAGTGCTACGTTTGCCCGTCGCCTTTGTAACGGCTCTTGGATTTCGGGCGGTCGGGATCGGGCTACCCCTCCCCGACCCCCGGGGGGTTCATTATACGCGAATTATTTTCGGAATTTTTAATTCTGATCCGTTTGATTAATAGACGTCGTTTCGCTTACGTACCGGTTCTTCGTTGAGTCAATTCGAATTTACTAAATAAGGGGTGAAGGACTGTGAATTAATATTGAAGGATTTACAATGGGTTTTCTGAAATTATCCTCACATTTTTTCTTTATTGTGAAAAATTGGTACATTGTATTCTACTAAAAGGATTTTCTATCGATAGCCGCTACGTTTTCCATCTCTCAAACAATTTATGGATTGCGTTTCGAAAAAAACTATGTATCTTCTGAGGATACCCACGAATTTACCCATTTTCCGATATATTCTTAAGAAGTGAAGGGCTGTTCAGGCAATTCACGGCTCATACGTCGGAATAACTAATAATCAGAAGGGACAATGTCTGGAGAATGCAATGGGTGCAGTAGTATTTCCTATTTTAATATTTCCAATTATGTTCTGGCCGGTTTTACAACAAGTAGTCGAACTTAATTCGGATAACCTTGTTATGCTTTTTCTAATATTCCAGCCACTTCCAGCGCAGTGCTCGGATTTTTATTGATGGTTTCATGGAGTCATGCCTTCAAATCTTCATCTTCAAATGTTTTGGTTATCCAGAACGTTATTTGTCGTGAGTTTCAAACATTCAAACCAGTATATACTCGTTGAAATTGATGGAGTATGATTACCATGAGCTTCATACTGAATTCGATGACCCTTAGCGGAATTTTTATCCAAATTGAAGTGAAAAAATAAAAATTCCCGCTAATACGATTTACTCGGTAGAAATTCAGGACATTTTCAACGCACTGGAAAAATATTTTGTTAACACTTTAACGAAATGACACTTTTAGGAGTTGAAATGTCAGTAAGAACACGCCATGGAGCTGGTTATAAATGTACCCGATGCGATTTAATACACAGTAACACTATTGTAACTATTGTAGTTGTAAGTCCATTAAAATGAACTTATAGGTTTTTTTATATATTATCCAGTAGCACCACCAGTTTTTAATGAATTGAACATGATTCTTATAAATATAAGGTATGTTTTATATTTTCATCTATAATAATTTTATCAGGATGGATTATCTGGTTCTTGAAAAAATCATTTACAAGCTTTTTTGCTGATAGATTTTTGCTTTTAAACAATCATAGGTTAATGAAAATCAGTGAAATTATAAAGAATTCATGTTGAATCGCATGGTGACATAATAATTGCTATAGAACCTTTGTTTTTTTAATATTTGTTGATTTCTGTTTATACAGCATATTTTAAGAACTTAATTAAACTTACTGCTTTGCAAAAAATTAATTAATTTTTGCCGCATGTATATTTTATAAAAGATAATTATTTAAACGAAAAAATAAAGTTTGATACTAATTTAATAAGTTGTAAGGTATAAGAATTTTTTAAATTAATAGTTGCGGAATGACTATCTTTCAGTAAACAAGTCAGAATTAATTATATCTGGATAATGAAACACTTCGTACATAAATTCCCTAGTTTTAGTAATGTTTTTTTAGATGTGCCACCGTGTGATGGAAAAAGGATATTTTTCTTCCTTGTTTTACATAAGAACAATCTTAGTTTATTATCTTGCCAGAGTGAGGGTAAAGCACGAGCAAAATCCTTATTTTTACCACCACTTTTTCATTCCTTGTTTAGGTTTACCATCATAATGGTAGACTCAGACTCAAGTATACTATATAGTGATTCGTAACAAACAAGGTTATTTAAAAATCGTAGTCAATACACGAACTGAAATATTTTCGATTTAGTTTGACTAAATGAATGACTTTGTTGAAAGAATATATATAATGCGAAGTCATTGAACACTTTATTTGTACACTTACCTATTCTAATAACGGGAGGTAGGGCCCATATAATAGTTGCGGAGGCAGATAGAATGATAAACACCCTGAAGAATATCTTCCAACGATTCAAAACTGACATCTTTCATCTCGACGTCTGTTCTTGTACTGTTTGCTCCAGTCTACTTCGATGCATATTATTCTGCGTCCTGCTAATGTAGTATGGATACCTGCAAAACAATAATAAAGAAATATGTATGGTACATATTCATATAAATACATATTTTGAGATTATTTTTATACATACTAGTACCCCTAGCACACTGTTATTGTTATTGTATTTGGGATATGTATCTAGAACCTTTGGATCTTTTTCTGTTAATATGTTATTTTATAATTATTGTTGATGCTGCAACATAGTTTCAGCTGCAAATTATAAATAGAAAATCGAGCTTCTCTTGGTGTATAATTTTATGTTAATGGTGCAAGATTGTCTTATGATCGATATTTAGTTTTCTAACGATCAAACAAAAGTAATAAACAAATAGTAATTCCGTATAGTCTACAGAAAAAAACAGGGTTTTTCAAATAAAATTCAGATATCACCATATAATACACATAACTAGACACAGAGAAAGAGTGGAAACTTTTCAGATAAAGCATTAAAGCGTTATGAATGCAAATATTATTAAAATAGAATATTGTTTATATTGTTAATGATACCGAAGAAAGAACAGTGACACATATAACCCAGATAAGCTGTCCTACATAACGTACTACACGCAGACTACATATACGTAGTCCTTTGTTAGCACCCTGGGAGGGATACGTAGCTTGATCTACATATTATAAAATGGAAATTTTTGCCCTCCACTCACGTAACTATCGCGTGCTCGGTTTCGAGATAAATTCAATCACTATTGCAAATTTGATTTTTGGAAAGGAGAGGTCGCCTATTGGCCGAACAAAGGGAAATGGAAGGAAATATATTATAAGCTCGTCCGCATTTCCATATTGTTTACATTTTGGGAATAGGTTCGTTTCTTTTATTGGCGTTTCTATCGTGGTGTCCTGACTTGTGTTCGGGGTAGGCTGTACATGGATAAATGCCGAATTAGAAACATAAATCAGCTTTGCAATAATATATAAAACAATCGTTACATATGTTAGAAGTACCCGAATTGATTTAATTCAGCAAAGGAGAATCATAGGTATCTCAATTATGTAATCATACACATTCTAAACTTATTTTAAATATTGAAATTTTAAAATATTAGGTACTGCTCCATAATAGGAGTATTTTAATATTACTATTTATTAATATTTTTGTAACAATCTCTTATATGGACCGAATAAACAACTGGAGAATCATAAGTATCTCAATTATGTAATAATATAGATTTTAAAGCTTGCTTTTCATGTTGATATATTAAAATATGAGGTACTGCTGGGTAATATGTCTTTTTATTATTATTGTTTATGATCGCCAAACAAATGTGCGCGATGACAGTGAAGTGCATAGGCTCAAACACAAACTGCCATAAGAACTGTTTAATAGACACAGAATGAGATTTAATAATCTCTATAATAAGCAAGGATAGGTTTTAGAATAAGTTAGAATAGATTTTAAAATATGTTAGAATAGTGTCTAGAATACAGTAGATCACTTACTACTAAATCACTTACTAAAGTGATCTTCTACATATCAGGACAGTTGTATTATATAACTGAAATAATATAATAATACTTATTGCCCACGGGCAGATTGTTGACGCTTTAGGAGGTAAATAAAAATATTATTGTTTTAAGAGGAACTGGAGAATCATAAGAATCTTAATTATGTAATAATACAAACTTTACTATTATTTTTGAGTTATTAATTTTCGAATGGTGACATCAAATAACACAATAATTTCCTGATTTATTGAAAATATGTTATTGTTGGACAGTATTATTATTAAAATAATAAAAAAATGATTTATCGAAATTTTCAAACTCATATAAACCTTCTTAATCAAACTAGCAGCAATACACTTACTGCAAAACAATAAAACCAGACTTATTCCTCTCTGTATCTTAGATGATACCATTAAACTTGACGATTTATGATCCCCTAGGAGGAAATGTCTTCCTGTTGTGTCCGATTCTTACCGAGGACCGTTCCTTACCGGTTACTAGGTCAGTGATGTGTATCCCACCCGGCCATTCTGGCATCGCATCAGCATCTGCACGAACAAGGAAACAAAATAACGTCCGCAACGGATCTGCGACCGTGGGCGATGTAGTAGATTAGTCAGCGTTTGGGGTTTGCGCCATCGGTTCGTCCCATACATGGAGATATCGTATAGTCGTATATAACGTATACAAGTCGTAAAGTTAAACAGAGAGCGCATTCGATATGTTATTCGAAATTGATTTTTGAAGTCGAGCAAGGCATTTTAACTACATATTATGTAAAGGTATAGGATACGAGGGATATACGAGTCCAGTCGTATATGTACTATATTGAGTTAAGATTTAAATGAAATAAAAATGCTTCGAGGTCGAAATTTTTTTTCCAATACAAATAATTGATGAACATTATAACAGCAATGCCCACAGCTATCTACTAAATTAATTAATTTCTGTGTTTGTGACTGTATATTATGTTGAATGTAGAATAAAATATGAATAAAACACATTCCATACTAAAATATTTTGCCAGCGCCTATTCTTTTCAAAATTATGAATTATAATATAAAACTATGTAGAATAATTGTCCTGAAAATATTCCAGGTTTATTGGTTTATATTTTGAGCCTGTTATATATTATACCATATCTGTTGAAGACAGTAGGGACTATTGAGTTAAAAATATATTATATAAATTAAATTAAATATCTGACGAATAAAAAGCATAACATGTAGCCTATTAATGAATAGAAAACAAACTGTCCAATACAAAATATTATGGCTGATATTCTTATTATTTAGAGTGAATTAAGTGAAGAAGTGATCTTATTTTATATGTAACTTTAATTAGTATCTTAATGGAGGAAATATTTAAAAAATAACGTATAGTGTTTATTCTGTTAGCAGCCTATACTAAATGTTTATGTTTTATTTTAAAATATGATGTTCAAAGCAAATTGCCGTAATTGGATAATCTAGAATATTCAGAAGTGTTGCAAGGAGTAATGAACTACACCTTCACAAGCATTTAAAGTTACAGCACACTTCTGACATAATCTGGCATCGCGATAGCATTAATTCAATAAGAGGAATCAAGAAACAGGTATAAAACTAGATAATTATTATATTTGGACGGGGGGATTAAAGAACAACAATAACAATAAAACATGAGTTACGTTCACTTTTGCGACTTTTACTGAACACACATCAAGCCCACTATGATAAAACGATTAACTTGAACGTAAAATAGTTTTGGATATAGTCCAGGAAACTTTACTGCTACGAAATATAATTAATGTTCTTGCTGTTGCATAACCAAGTTCGACTCAGATTAATGGTAATTTTACTCGAGTTAAATAAAACATATTTTATTTCTAATGAGATTATACTAACATAAGGATTTGTTGATATTATTATTAATAAAATTTGTTAAGGAATAGGACAACAAAATATTGATCTTAGATGTTGAAATTTTATCAATCTTGTTGTACTACTATTTTCTTCATTGCAGTACTATTTTTGGCGGCCTTTCTGAGTACAGTCTGTAGCTAAACATGCTGAGATATAATCAAGGACCAATACCAAACCTTTTTTGTATATATCGAGCTCACATCTTTTTTAAATCATAGTGCATATTTAAAATTGGTAAAAACTATTAAGAAAACTGTGAGTGTCTTAATAAAAACTTGATCTGAAATAAAATTGGAAGCTTTTTAAGGTTTCTTAGTTGGCGTCGACCAAAAGGCCATTTTTCTTTAAGAAAATTATTCTATTTCTGAGTAAGTAAACAAATCTGAACATAACATAAAAATGTATATGAAAAATTGTTCATAGTCCAGAGAAAACATACTTGGATGGTATTTTACACAAGAATATATTGAAATTACGAACGTTTTGGTACTTTTCTGCGATTATTTTTGTTTTATTTATGATACCTTTAGACATTTGAGATCTGATTACTTTACAGTATACTGCAGTGATAAAACATTACACTATTAAAGTTTAAAGAAATATTTCAATTAATTAAGTGAAAACGCATTCAAATATTAGATGCTTATTATGGAATAGTGAAGCCTTTAAAAGGTTATTTTGTTATTTTATATCTTCACATATATATGGAAAAGAGTATACAAAGTTTTGGTACTTTTCTGCGATTATTTTTGTTTTATTTATGATACCTTTAGAGATCTGAGATCTGATTGCTTTACAATATACTGCAGTGATAAAACATTATACTATTAAAGTTTAAAGAAATATTTCAATTAATTAAGTGAAAACACATTCAAATATTAGATGCTTGCACGTATCTTGATCATGTTCCCGCTTTAAAAATGCTCATTTCCTGCATTTCCATTCTCTGCACATTTATATCGTTAAAACCAAGATAGGGATATGAAGAAGTATCACAATAAGCTTCTAAAAGGGTTTGATGAGTGTTGGAAACTCTTTTCTGTTTCACAGTTAGTTTACATTGATACTTATATTTACTTGTACATAGTAGAGCAGAGCAGAATTTAGTGGAACCAAGCCACCATAGCACTGACCGGTATTGGGTATGAGTTAAAATTAAAAAAAAAACATGGTTTCATTAAACTTTGGTATTTATGAACGTCATTATAAGGCTATTAGTTAAGTTTATTATAATTTCAAGATGACTATTGCTAATGGCTTTTAAAAATAAACTATTTTCAATTGATATTTAGTTACTTAACATATGTGACTTTAAATTGTTTGAATAATTCTTTATTAGTATTATTAGTATTTCTACAATAATACATTTCTACCAAGTATTCATTTCTATAACGCAACATACATAAGGGAAAAAGAGAACTTCGAGAAAGGTGCGATAATCTAGTAGGAAAATAGAAAAGACTAATAAAAAATCAGAGAAAAAAGTAATTTTAAAAGGTTTTTCAGAGTCTAAATGAAGAAAATCACACTATTCTGAAATTTAATTTAAAAAGTTAACAAGACAAATAAGGAGAATGTAAAGAAAGCTCACCTTCATTCAGACACTGAAGACGATGAATATTTTTGTCCAGTATGCGCTGACTTAGTCTCCCAAGAGAAGAGTAGATACAATACCCCTCACATTAAATGCATTTTTGGTGTGAATATTTTATATCTTTTTATGAACTGTGGCAGTGATTAAATTAATTAAGTGATCCTTTCCGTACGTGAAACGTTCTACACCTTTTGTTATGTTCTTGTTCCCATATTTCGTATGCTCTAATGTGTAAATATTTGTATAACCCATTGGTGGGACAATATACCTAATGAGCCATATGCCTTTTTGCTTTATTTTTGGAAAGTGTTTTGATCCTAATATGTGGTCAAATAAATAAACAACTGATTTAAGAATAACTCTACGCTGATTTGAACCAAATTCTGCTTGAATGTCGCTCTGTCCTAGTTAATCACTGCACAACATTCAACGTTCACTTACAAACATTCCCAGAATAAAAATAACTAGTTTTCGATATCATAAAATTTTCATTGCCCAGAAAAAATCACCGATAAGAATAATCCTCTCGCGACCGATTCCAGAACGGTCATCCCGGTTTATTGAATGATCCAGATCGTCGCCGTCGAGTATCCCGCCGATAAAACGGGGGCTGGTGGGACCCGTTCCTTTTTTACAACCTCCGAATTTAAACTGCCACCCCCCTCCCCAGTCCGGAAATAAAGATAGTTTTTCGGAACTTTAACGATTTCGAACGGTAAGCCTCGGCGGGCATGTTTTTACCCTCCAGAAAATATAATCTATCATGCTATCTGGCATTATCTCTCGGTTGATGTGATATATGGTTGAGGGGAGGGGGCGGCGAGGAGGTGGGACGACGAAAGGGCCCGCTAAGAATAATGGCCGAGGATTGTTGGGTACTACAACTGGTGCCAAGAAATCAGGGGTGTGTTATTTGTTCGGGGGTGTGTGGTAGGAGTGCCAAGAGCGAGATGATGGATTCGCTTTTGTTTATTAACTTGCTTTTTTTTACGATTCATCGGTTAAATTACCCTCCCGTCGGTTTATTTAACTTGATTTGTGTTTTAGTCTAGAGTATAACTGGATAATATGTTACGCTAACAGAAAAAATATTCATATGTTGATGGAAATATCCTTATAACGTGGCTGCGTATATTTGAGGGTTGTATGTCAACCATTTTTTTAATATTATTTGAGAATTCTGGCTTATAAATATAGTTTACATTCTTCTAAATTGTTTACGATATTAGGAGAACTACGGATTGTCCGGAATTTCAATAAATAAGTATTCTAATTGTGTGGGCAGCGTTAAAGAAAACTTTTTCTAGTTTTCTAGTTCCTGTGATAATACTCAAAAAAAACTGTAATATTATTTTGTAGAGGATTCTATTGCTCTAACACTGATACTAGAATATACCTCTTTTCGTATTGAAAACCAGGATCTCTAATTAGACCATCTAACTTCTCTTGGCTCAGTCATGTACTTAGAAAAATTGACTTATGTTTGCATTTTGAAAATAATTTAAATAAGTCTAGCATAACTAAAGATATATATCCAAATATACCACTAACTATGTAAAAATGGTGGTATTGAATGGTGACATTGATTTTATGGTGGACTTATTTGGTATAAAGTTAGGACATAGGACATTAGTTATTTTACTAATATACAGAAAACAGTTAAAGATACATGGAAACTAATGATTTTTTCGTATTTCTCTCAGCATTATTGACTTAATGTGAAAATTTCAGCACATTTTGTGATTGAAACAGTTTTTGCATTTTTCCCATATATATACTCAGGAAAATTGGCGATTTCTTGCAATTTCCAAATAATTTTAAATAACTCTAGTTTAAATAATGCTAGAGTACTAAAAATAGTACTATATATGTAAAAATGCACCCTCTATTTGATGGTGACATTGATTTTATGGTACACTTATTTGGTGTAAAGTTAGGACAATATATATGATTTGTTATATGAAAAATAATAAACTATATTTTTGCTAATATACAGAAAACAGTTAAAGATACATAGAAACTAATGATTTTTTCGAATTTCTCTCACCATGAATGACTTAATGTTAAAATTTTAGCACATTTGGTGATCGAAACTGTTTTTGCATTTTTCCCACATATATACTCAGAAAAATTCGCGATTTCTTGCAATTTTCAAATAATTTTAAATAACTGTAGTTTAAACAAGGATATAGTACTAAAAATAATACTATATATGTAAAAATGCACCCTCTATTTGATGGTGACATTGATTTTATGGTACACTTATTTGGTGTAAAGTTAGGACAATATATATGATTTGTTATATGAAAAATAATACACTACATTTTTACTAATATACAGAAAACAGTTAAAGATACATTGAAACTAATGATTTTTTCGTATTTCTCTCACCATTAATGACTTAATGCTAAAATTTCAGCACATTTGGTGATCGAAACTGTTTTTGCATTTTTCCCATATATATACTCAGAAAAATAGGCGATTTCTTGCAATTTTCAAATAATTTTAAATAACTGTAGTTTAAACAAGGATATAGTACTAAAAATAGTACTATATGTGTAAAAATGCACCCTCTATTTGATGGTGACATTGATTTTATGGTACACTAATTTGGTGTAAAGTTAGGACAATATATATGATTAGTTATATGAAAAATAATAAACTATATATTTACTAATATACAGAAAACAGTTAAAGATACATAGAAACTAATGATTTTTTCGTATTTCTCACACCATTATTGACTTAATGTTAAAATTTCAGCACATTTTGTGATCGAAACTGTTTTTGCATTTTTCCCATATATATACTCAGAAAAATTGGCGATTTCTTGCAATTTTCAAATAATTTCAAATAACTGTAGTTTAAACAAGGATATAAAACTAAAAATAATACTATATATGTAAAAATGCACCCTCTATTTGATGGTGACATTGATTTTATGGTACACTTATTTGGTGTAAAGTTAGAACAATATATATGATTTGTTATATGAAAAATAATAAACTATATTTTTACTAATATACAGAAAACAGTTAAAGATAGATAGAAACTAATTATTTTATCGTATTTCTCTCAACATTATTGACTTACTATTAAAATTTCAGCACATTTGGTGATCGAAACTGCTTTTGCATTTTTCCCATATATATACTCAGAAAAATTGGCGATTTCTTGCAATTTTCAAATAATTTTAAATAACTGTAGTTTAAACAAGGATATAGTACTAAAAATAGTACTATATATGTAAAAGTGCACCCTCTATTTGATGGTGACATTGATTTTATGGTACACTTATTTGGTGTAAAGTTAGGACATTACATATGACAAACATATAAAATGTACATATAAAAAAATGTAAATAAACTATAATTTTACTGATAGATCGAAAACAATTAATCATATATAAAAACTGATTTGTTTTTTGTTTCCCCAGTAATATTGATAAAATGTAGTTTCCAGCTCATTTTATAATCAAAATAATTTTTGTATTTTCTCCATGTATATATATATATATATATATATATATATATATATATATATATATATATATATATATATATATACTTAGGAAAATGTACGGTTTTTTAATTATAGTGAATGTGAATTTGTAACCTAAATAAATTAAAATAATCTAAACATAACAAATTTTTACTAACAAGTCACATATACCTATAATTACACCTTTCAAACATTTCTTCACAGAACATACCTGTACTTTATCGCACCTCAGTGATATGATCGTGTTAATACCCTCGAATCTGAAAAGGTTTTAGTTAGATTGAGCTATCGTAACTTTATCCACTCAAATCCTACAACACGCACACACACACACACACGAACTTTTCGCACCTTTTGAAGGGAATATCGAATTCTGTACCAGATCTGTTGGCTCTGAAAACTCTTTTTTCCCATCTTGATAGAAGAGGGAAAAAACGATAACAGAAAGAGCTGGAGGGAAAACCCTATAGAGCCTGACGATTATATCGATATCGAGTGTACTGATAATAAATTTATGGGAAACAGTTCCAGTTCGAATATGGCTATTTCTGACAATGCGCTCTTATATTCCCGGACGGATTTCAAAGCTCTGGACCGGCTGTTAATTACAGAAGGTCATTGGAGAAGGAGAGATGCTAGGGGATAATGTTTGTATTGCTTGAGTGAAGAATATGCTTTATTAAGAAACAAAGCTAAATGAGTATCACGATCTAATATATTATGAATAACTTCCAATATTATATATATTTTAAAAATTAATTTTTCTAACAAAATGAGAAATTTCTTGAGGAAATCACATACAAAAAATATTAAAATAATAAAATTTATACGATTTGGATTAAACTCTAAAAAACCTACTTTAATATGATAATTTTATCACCTTCTCGACGCTGTTACAGCATATTTTATGCCTTTTTTCCATTTTATATGAATTTTACTGCTACAGGAATAATTTAATTTGGTATATAAAGCAATTCAAGACAATGCTGTTAAAAGCACACTGTTCCTTAGAACATATAGGTTTATCTTGTTTCCTTTTTTCTCTTCGGTATTTACATACATCTCGGATGGGACAAAGGCAGCAATCGTAAATCCTGCGGCAATGGAGCCAATTCGGGGGTGGGACAACGGCAGGATTCAGGCCGTAAGGCCGTACAATATGAAGACGTTCCGACCCATTCTATTTATTGGTTTCAGCTTTAATTCTGCCTTCGTTCTGTTTGTATACGAGACTATCCCTGAACCTTTATTTTCTTGTTTGGTTTGATTTTCATTAGATAATTTGGGAATGTTTAGATTCTTTTAACATTATTAGGATTGATTTTGAAGGATTTCAGGTGGCGATAAGACGGAAGATGTCAAAATACAATCGAATAAAATACAATTAACCAGAAATTATTTCTGTCGATCTTGGATGAACTTAGTATCTTTACTGGAATTTTACTGGAAGGGACATGCAAAAAAGGAAAGGAAAAAACTGGAGTTAAAATATGGGAAAATGTATTGGGAATATTACAATTATCAGTAAATAATAAATTAATAGCATACAAACAAGTGTTGAAACCTATATGGACATACGGAATACTTGAGAAGTATCTTAGGTGCACCGAGATACTATAGGACTGATTACTTCCGCCGAGACCTTCCGATACCAACTGTCACTCAGAAAATCAAGAGAATTGCAAGGATACATGAGGACAGACTCTATTCTCTTGGATAAATCTTGGAATGAGAAAACTTATTGAGTACAAACACTAGTACAAACAACAATCTCATCAAGATACATCAACTGTTATCAACAGAAGGCCTTAATAATTGGTGAATCTTGGGACACTTGAAGGAGGTACAACTTTTGTCCCAATTTTAGAAAAAAATACGTGAGGCTTGTTCTTCGGTCTATTAACTTCTTCAAGAAAATATATTTTAACTATGGTTTAGTTTTACTAATATCTTAATAATATTAGTTGTGAACTGAAACATGATTTTTTTAATTAGCCCTTTCACTTAAAAGAAACGACCTCGTAACTCGCCATATCTATTTACTGGAAGGCACCGGGAAATATACAGACATCCGTCCGGAGAATGTGTAGTTTTCTGGGGACGTTTTTCCGGATGCCGCACGGACTGGTCTCCGGGACAGGCCGAACTTTTTCCCTGAATGATTTATAAACAGGAGCCGGTCCTCGTTCCCCTTGATTAAATGTCTCGTAGTGGAGGAACTGATAAAAATATGTTGGGGGAATTGCAATAATTCTATTCGGGACTGATAAAAACAGATTAAAGGGATGTTTATGGCGCGGGTCGAGATTTGATTTTGACCATAAAAATGATGTATGAATGATTGAGCCATCTATATATATATATATATATATATATATATATATATATATATATATATATATATTTATATATATATATATATATATATATATATATATATATATATATATATATATATATATATATATAAAATATTGGGATGACGTTTCGGCAAAATGGCATCGGCCATCTTCAGGTGTTTCCTCCTATGCTTTATTTCTTGTTATACTGCGGAACAGCTGAACAGTTAAACATATTAAAAGTTATTTTAAGAGCCAACCGCGTATAGAAGCCTGGAATACTATTTCTATATGTAAGACTTCCTAACACCAATAATACAAAGGTTTAAATGATTATGTATGTTCACTGATATCAATCCCAAAGTAATTTGATTGCTTACGGGAAGTTGATAATCATGAAAATTACAGATAAGGATCTTTGGAAACCTTATCTTTAATTGAATTAAAATGATACCCACGAATTTTTTATGTTACATGTTCCTATATGGTTATGACTTTATTATGTTAGTAACCTTTTTTCTAACTGGGTTTTGTTTATGCTAGAACATTGGAAATTACCTATATATTTTTAAAATCACAATAACTTGAATTCTTCAACTTGTTTTTTAACTGAATGCCTTTGAAATTTATTATAACTGGCCATGTATCTCTATAATGTGAACTATAACGTGAATAATATTCACTCAAAGTATCAATATATGTATCAGTATGCCATTATCAACGATTACTAGATCGACTATCACACATCTTTGGGCTTCTTAAATAATTTTTGCCTAGTTACATTCACTGTTGAAAAACAATGGAGAAACAAAAAATTTTTGGCGAACCTCTTTTCAGTACTGAAATGAACTACACTGACGTATTCAAGTGCTCTCAGAATATGGGAAAATTAACTTAAACAATAATTTTTCATAAACCCTGTGTAATATAAATGTTGAAGCAAGTGCAAAGACGCCGATAAGCAATCTCAATCACCAAACGACTTATAACAGAGTCAAGTCGGCTGAAGTCATCAATCAGACCTTTCCCCGCGGCCACTGACCAGTTTGTCCTGTCCCCGATCCTTTCTAATTATTCCCGTTGACCTCTAGACCGTCGTGTGTCCCCTCCTCCCTCCCTCTGACCGCGTGATCAATGACTCGATGCGTTTGACGTATCGGACAGGTCCATTATGCGGATCCCTCCCTCATCGAACTTTCGTTATTAGAGACGTTCAAGACGCTTTTTGGTGGCGGTCCGCCACCACGCCACGGGACGGCCGATAGTTCGGGCGCTAAGTGTTCCTGCTGCGGTAGGCGGCAGAGTGCTTTGTTGCCCATGTAAATTGGGTTTGTACCGGTCGGTTATTAGGTCGTGATATTAATAGGTCCAGTCGGGCGGTTAATTGCCGAATTCGGTCTCCCGATTTCCGACCTGGTGATGAGAAAAAGTGCGATGTAGTTTAGTTGAAATTACTGGAATTTTTTAAATTATTTTGCCAGATCTATAAGTAATATTTTTTAAGTTAAATGTTAATTATGGAAATAGATTAGCTTCCCTCTTGTTATGGTCTGGTACCATGCTAAAACAATATTACGGACATTTATTAAGTACCATAAACTCTAGATACTATTTTAATAGACTTCTATGAAACGATTATATTACTTATTAATCTACTATATTAACCAATTCTATATTAACTCGTCAACAACAACGTTTATCTTTTTGCTATAAGAAAAACAACTAAATAAAACACAATTTTCCATACATAATTTAATACTCTACGATACGCATCTCTTTATTTAAGTGGGAAAAATACACATGACATTCTTTGTTACACATTCGCGGGTGTTGCTTATTGTAGTAGTATTTAAGAACTATATATAATGAATTAATTTACTTCTAGTTTAACAAGCTTGAATTTACCACCCATATGTACGTTATCGACTTTCAAATAACTTCCTATATAAAAAGTGTAAAAATATTTTAAATAAATACTATTATTTTGATCGTTTCTAGCCTATGTACCATGCTAAAACAATATTACAGATTTTTCTTAAGTACCAAACCCTCTCTACTATTCTAATGGGTTTCTATGAAACTATTATATTACTTATTATACATTTATATTAACCAATAGCTGGTCAACGATAATGTTGGTCTTTTCGCTATAAGAAAAACAATATCTAGACCACATAAAATACAATTTTCGATACTTAATTTTATACTCTACAAGGTCTAAGTATAACTTTTGATATAATTAATAGTTAAAAAGGTGGCAGTAAATTCGTTTTCTTCTGGAATTATATGATATTATGTGGGAAGTGTGTGTATTATTCTTTAAGCTATTGAATAGGGCTCATCAGTTTTAATCAAAATGCTCTTTCATGATAGTTTTGATCAATTTGAGTTTGCAATTTTTTAATAACCGATTTTTCTCACGATTTTTTTGTCAGTATATCTACATAGACTGACGATTTCAAGAGAATCATGTACGAGAGTATTGATATATGTACATGACCTAATAGATAAATTTAGATTATAGAGAATCGGTAAATTACCGGTGGAAGTTCGATGGTCTAAATTAGCGTGGTGCAATTTCCTATTAGATATCAATTTGGCCTCATGCAATCTACCACGCCAAGTCTTCAGTTTAAATTAGATTTCAGAAGCAATTTTCGCGCAATACTTCGCCGATTTCCCGTAATTCCCCGAATTATTTACGTAGCGACTAAAAATAGATTGCATTTCATTTTATTTCTTGTTCTAGCTCCAATCATGCCGCTTGATCAAGCCCGTATCGCTTGAGGTAAATTATTTTCTTTGCTTCGTTTCTGTCCGACGTGATATTTTGATGGCATAATTAATTTGTCGATGTTAAACTTTCTTGTTTTAATGTATAAATGCATAGTTTAAATCATTTTTATGTTAGTACTTGTGTGTACCTACTCAATATATGTGTTATAATGATGTATGTAATTAACAATAAAATAAATAATGAGTAGATTTATGCCATTATTATTGGCACCTTTATTGTAGTTTCTATTGTCAATATTGTATACATAGTAAATTAAAACATGTCCCTTCCATTATATAAGGCGAATAATTGTGTACTTACACTTTAAATTAAAAGTTAGTCCAGTAAGTACTTCGAACTAACAGTCAACAAAACTAACTACTTTAATTAATCAAGTAATATTTCTAATATTTATATACCAATCCACAAAATTTGTTAATTACTACATTGTGAAACTCCAATACTTCATTTTCACGCGAACCTTCACTGGATCCTATCTTCTATCATAATTAGTTAAGGTTGAATAAATGCTGCTGCAATATCTGTAGCATCGATATCGTCGTTTAAGCCCTTATGTGAATTTACGACTCACAAGGATTAGTTAAATAATTGTAACTCTATGACACAGTAACTATATAAAATATTATAATATATATATATATATATATATATATATATATATAATAATTAATTTTTATATATAATAAATAACTTCTATTAATATAAAGGATTTTCTATACATCAACAAACTTGGAAAAATGATGGGAAAAATTATGGACTTTTTTTCATGGAATATTTGATTAAAGTTACCACAAATGTCATTATGTCTACTAACAGGTCAATTGAAATGTCCCGGCCTGACACATAGATGGCGCCCCTAGAATTAAATCCATATATATTTTTAGTTAGCCTTAAACCTCAAAAGATGCGTGTGTAAATTTGACAGCTGTCGGATCAGTAGTTTGTGAATTATAGCATTTTGAGTGAAGCAACTTTTGTTATTGTGAAAAAAATGGATAAAAAAGAATTTCGCGTGTTGATAAAATATTGATTTTTGAAGGAATAAAATGCAGTTGAAACAAAAACTTGGCTTGATGCCGAGTTTCCGGACACTGCTCCGGGAAAATCGTGGTGAAATGAGCACCGAAGATGGTGAACGCAGTGGACGCCCAAAACAGGTTGTTACCGACGAAAAGATTTAAAAAAATCCTCAAAATGATTTTGAATGACCGTACCTTGAGATTGAATGAAACAGCAGACACTCTAGAGATATCAACTGAACGTATACATCACATCGTTCACGAATATTTGTGTATGAGAAAGCTCTGTGCAAAGTGGGTGCCGCGCGAGCTCACTTTTGACCAAAGAACATGGCTCCATCATTTCACTCCGAAGTCCAATCGACAGTCATCCGATCGGACTGCACACAATGAACCCGCTCCAAAGCGTGGGAAAACGTAACAGTTGGCTGGCAAGGTTATGGCGTCTGTATTTTGGGATGCGCATGGAATAATTTTCATTGACTACCTTGAAAAAGGAAGGACCATCAATAGCGACTACTATATAGCGTTATTGGATCGTTTGAAGGGTGAAATTGCCAAAAACGGCGGCAATTGAAGAAAAATAAAGTGCTGCTTCACCAAGACAATGCGCCGTGTCACAAGTCAGTGAAAACGATGGCAAAAATCCATGAATTGTGCTTCCAATAGCTTCATCATACACCGTATTCTCCAGATCTGGCCCCCAGCGTCTATTTCCTGTTCTCAGATTTCAAAAGAATGCTCGTTGGAAAGACATTTTCGTCTAATGAAAGGCCTATTTTGAAGTAAAGGAGAAATCGTACTACAAAATGGTATTGAAAAGGTGGAAGATAGCTGTAATCAGTATATCTTCTCTTGAAGGGAATTATGTTGAATAAAAAAAACTAGTTTTGCCAAAAAAAAAAATGTTTTTTACTATGGTATGGTTATATATTATATGGTACTAAGGTTATATATGAGTGGGTGTAACTTTCTTCAGTACCCGAAAAGACACTGGGTTGTGGGAGCACTTATCTTGAGGCAATTGAAGCTTTAATTGAAAGTCCATTTACTGTATTTACGAGTTCTTGCTCTAGATGTTTTTCTTTTTATCACATCGATAATAAATATATATTTTAATAGCAAATATTAATTGCTTTGTTATCTTTATCGTATATTTTCATTTTGGTTTGATCTAATAGAAAATATTTTATCGCCTCCTATACTATACCACAGAAAACTGTTCTTCTTATGGTATAGCGAGCAAGGAAACTCCAATAGTAAATACGATTTGCGATCTCAGTTTTCAGAACTCTTTTGGTAATACCGTCTCTAACAAAATATATAAAGCTGAGAATTTTTTGTTAGATAGAAAAAGAGGTCGTCCCTTCCCGACTACATTTAATAAAAATACATTAACGATCATTCAAAGCTCTAAATATAAAGCAATCGATTCGTATCCAGCAGAGTCCGTAAATTTGTTTTATCGTTTATTCGGTTCCCATACACAGTTCCGTTTAGACAACACGCATAAAACAAAGGAAGAATTTCGGTAACACAACGGCCCCTCACCGCGCATCCCACCCCCATCCCCATCGCGACTCTGCGCCAATACATTACCAGTTTTTATCCACTCCGAAGCCACCATATATATTGAATAAAATATGGGTTTTAGTTGAAATGAAATTGACGGGTAGTTTGGCGAGTCCCTTCGAAATTTGTTCCCAGACGTCTTCGAAGAGCTTTTCATTTTGTTATTGGAGGCGCTTTAACGAGATATTGGTCTTAGTTTGGGACTCAGGCGGGCTGATGTAGTGTATTTGGTGTTCAGTTGGTAATCATATGTTCTTTGTTATTTTCATTGATCAGTGGTGACATATAACCGGTTAATTGAAAAGTCTCTGGCCTACCATAGTAAAACACATTTTTTGGCAAAATTAGTTTTTTTTATTCAACATAATTCCCTTCAAGGGTAATACACTGATTATAGTGACCCTCTAACTTTTCGATACCATTTTTGTAGTACGATTTGTCCGTTGCTTCAAAATAGGTCTCAGTCTCGGTGACCACCTCATCATTCGACGGAAAATTATTCCCAGCGAGCATTATTTTGAGGTCTGGGAATACAAAATAGTCGCTGGGGGCT
The DNA here is from genome assembly GCF_030347505.1 of Rhynchophorus ferrugineus. Taxonomy (NCBI): domain Eukaryota; kingdom Metazoa; phylum Arthropoda; class Insecta; order Coleoptera; family Curculionidae; genus Rhynchophorus; species Rhynchophorus ferrugineus. Next base: position 2,531,081 of record NW_027472589.1, on the reverse strand, counting down.
AGATCTGGAGAATACGGTGGATGGATAGATTTTTTCCATCGTTTTCACTGACCTGTGACACGGTGCATTGTCTTGGTGAAGTAGCACTTTCTTTTCTTCAAATGGTGCAGTTTTTCGGCGATTTCGTTCTTCAGACGGTCCAATAGCGTCCACTGCGTTCACCGTTCAGGGTCTAATCTTAGCATACCAATACTTGATGGTTGATTTTCCTGCGGCAATGTCCGGAAACTTGGCATCAAGCCAAATTTTTGCTTCAACCGTATTTTTTCCCTTTAAAAAGCAATATTTTATCAACACGCGAAATTCCTTTTTATCCCTTTTTTAATTTCACAATAAGAAAAGTTGTTTCACTCAAAATGCTATAATTCACAAACTAATGATCCGACAGCTGTCAAATTTATACACGCATCTTTTGAGAGTTAGGGCTAACTAAAAACTTTTAATAAAAAATAACTAAACTAATATAAAGTAAATATAAAAACTTTAATTCTAGTAGCGCCATCTACGTGTCAGGCCTGAGACTTTTCAATTGACCTGTTATATTGTTATATATGTGGGCGTATAAAATAAAATGAAACAAAGCATCCATATAAATAGAAGGTCTAAAATAAGGCAGAATGTGGAATCATTACTCCTAACCGGCCGCCATTAGATGCCCCTTTAACACCAACTCTCCCTCGCGGGCGATTCCACCTTTAAAAACCGCTCATTCCTCCCACCTCCCATTCAGCCTAATCGCGAAAAATTATCCCGCGCGTAATTATTCGAAAAAAGGAACAAAACCGCCCCGATAGAGACTTGCGGGCGGTGCGGGACGACGGGGGACTTGGACTGATTGTTTGACGAAGTGGCAGGGCGGACCGAAACCGACCGAATCTTACGCTTTTATTAATTTTGACAAATGGTCGGCGGGAGGAGACCAGAACCGTTTTCTTCGGGGCGATGGGGATCGCGGGAGGTGAAGCTGGAGTGGGAGGAAGCCAATTAGAATGGTCCCGTCATCGTTAAAACCCCTAATTAATTAGACATTCATTTGTTTCGAGCGGCGAGGAGAAAACGGGATAGCGATTGCCCGACTCCGCGGGGAAAAAACACCGACCGGTGACAGAAATGGCGCGGAGTGACAGGGAGGAGGGGGGTAATTGGACGGGAGATTCACGGGCGAGCTGAGCCTGTTAATTTACCTTCTTATTGTTTTTGCATAATCTCTTTATTTTGGTCCCGTTCTCTCGGCAAATCGCTTTGCATAAATCAACTTCTTACCAATATAACTTTTCTTCCCTTCATAAGGGTTCAGATAAAATTTATCATAACGGTAATGTGACTAGGTGTCTATAAAGATAAGTAGAAAAGTGTTGGAAAAGGAATGTTTACACTTGCTTCATCTATTTCTAAAACAATTCTAAGATCAAAACATCAAACACTTTTTGAAACTTTTAGATGGTGATGCTGCTCCGTAATATCTCAATTGTGGATTCTGGTTTAAATTATTTAAAATTTCCTGGAAGAACAAAGAGGTTAAAAACTTCCTTTGGCGATAATCTCCTACGATAATTTTAAGTGCAAAAAATCGGTCATCCACATGTACTCTGAAGCGAACTATTCCTGACTATATCCCTGTCTTGCTGAGTATATGGTGGGATCAGCAAAGTGTAACGTAACACTAGCTGTGAAAATGGAATGAAGCTTACTGTATTGAATAAATTGAATATCGTACTGTTGTTAAAAAAGCTAGCAAAAGTCAGTAACAAAGTATATAAAGAAGTATACACTTTCAGCTTGTTTAAGCCTGAATAGAAAGCTCTGCCGCTTCCTTTAAAGTAATTCGAAAGAGTGTTAGTGTGTCAGTCATCTAACTGTGAGCGATAGCAGTGTAGAGACAAGTTAAAAGTATCTCGATTAAAACGTTCACATAACAAGTCAATTGAAAAGTCCCCGGTCTGACACATGTATGTTTTTTAGTTAACCCTAACACTCAAAAGACGCGTGTGTAAATTTGACAGCTGTTGGATCATTAGTTTGTGAATTATAGCATTTTGAGCTGAACTTTGGTTATTGTGAAAAAAATGGATTATTAGGAATTTCGCGTGTTGATAAAATATTTGTTTTTGAAGGAGAAACATACAGTTGAAGCAAAAACTTGGCTTGATGCCGAGTTTCCGAACACTGCCTCAGAAATATCAACCTACGAGGATTGGTATTCTGAGTTTAGATGTGGTGAAATGAGCACCGAAGACGGTGAATGAGTGGACGCCCAAAAAAGGTTTTTACCGACGAAAACATTTAAAAAAATCCGCAAAATGATTTTGAATGACTGTAAACTAAAACTAAATGAAATAGCAGACACTCTAAAGATATCAACTATCAGAATATTTGGGTATGAGAATGCACTGTGTAAAGTGGGTGCCGCCGTCACTTTTGATCAAAGACAACGACGAGTTGATGATTCGAAATGGTGTTTGAAGATGATCAAGCGTAATAAACCCGCGTTTTTGCGTCAACATGTGACAATGGATGAAACATGGCTCCATCATTTCACTTCGAAGTCCAATCGACAGTAATTCGAGTGGACTGCACACGATGAACCCGCTCCAAAGTATGGTAAAACACAACAGTCGGCTGGCAAGGTTATAGCATGGCGTGTGTAATTTGGGATGCTCATAGAATAATTTTCATTGGCTACCTTCAGAAAGGAAGCACCATCAACAGCGACTATTAAATAGCTCTATTGCACCGTTTGAATGCGAAATCGCCGAAAAACGGCCGCATTGTATTTACTGTCATTCAAATAACTATTAATTTTTCAAAACTTCGGCCTATAAAGTAAATAATCTATCAAAATTCGATGAACCTATCTTATAATTGTTATTATTCTTTGTAACGTTAATTTTAACTTGTGACGCACAAATTAATGTATTTATTTCCTGCAATATTCGATTAATGCTTTCCTAAGAAGTGCATTTACTACTCAGAAGTTAATACCACTAAAATTTACAGAAAAATCTTAATAGCTCTAGTACAATGATACTGTGAACTATGTCTCCAAAACCGTCAATTACCATCAGTCCTTAAGCAAGAACACTTTTTCTTAATTGTTCTCTGTTTATCAGACATCAAATTAAATCTGCCTGATTCCGAAATTCTAAATACCTTCTAAACAAAAAGCTGTCCTTTGTTAGACTATTTAAAAAGATTCTTGTTATTCTCGAATTTTGTTAATCTATGTCGGGCTGAAAATGCATACATTAATCTGTTCTCTATAGAAAATATTAAATATAAATTTTTTAAATTTAAACTTGCCATAACTATTTAATTGTTCCGACAAGAAAACCTTAAATAACGCTGGTTAAAAGTAAACAACTCCGTTTATTAATGTTCACTTTCCATTTTAATAGCGTTTCAATACAAAATTAGAGAGTATCCTCTAGATTTATCTTCTTTTGAGTTATAGTCCTTTGTATACCTAAAAAATTACAACTTCGAGCAACATCAAATTATTTGTTTCATCTGTTATAGATAATAATGAAAGTAAATCTTTGCATTTGCAGTTCACCTACAATCAGACCATACAAGCACCAATAACATTATATAATACTATCGTTCCATATAGCAACAACGCTAAGTATCTCGGAATGAATCGTGATGCAAAACTTCGCTGAAAGGAAAATATAAATAAAAAGAAAAGAACTGGAATTGAAATATAGGAAACTGTATTGACTATTTGGAAGAAAATCACAATTATCATTTATAATAACTTGCTATTATATAAGCAAATACTGAAACCTATATGGACATATGGAGTTCAATTATGGGAATGTTCTGCAAAGAGTAACATAAACAAAATTCAAATTTTTCAGAACAAAGTCTTATTGTGGGTGCACCCAAATACCATAGGACTGATTACCTACATCGACACCTTCAGATACTTACATTCGGTTAAGAAATCAAGATAATTGCAAAGGGACATGAGGAAAGACTCCATAGGGACATGTATAAACATTCTTTTACTAGAGACTGAGATAGGGCCGATGGACCCTCCTGATATTTATATATTATAGTAGTTCATATAAAGCAAAAAGTAGAAAGCCAATAATAATAAAAAAATTCTTCTTTCATCTTAAAAATAATATTTAAATAAAATAATCTCTTGTCTCTTAGCAAGTAGATAGACAAAATAGAGCGTTCTCTATTAAAGTGATATTAATTATCTACGTCGGTCTTACTCGGAATTATTTCCCATCTGTAAATCAACACAATCCGAGTGTGTTTACACGTTTCCTTCTGGGTTGGAAGAGGCTTGTTATTGACTGAGCTTTCGACACAAAAATGTCTGTCGTAGGAGATAATACGTAAATACCACTGAAAAAATAAAAGATTTATTGTCGTAGCGTCTGTGATCTTTGGAAAACAACATTAGCTTGTTAAATAACGGGCTTATCAGCTTTTATTGATTGAATATTAAATGGCCCTGGGATTTATTTAGAGAACAATCTGAGGAGTAAATCATTAGAATGAATGGCAGAATAAATAGCTTACGACTCACAGCTAGTATACTACAAAAGGGAAAACAAAAACAGATAATGCTAAAGCTTCAGCCTCGTTTCTTTAAGAAACAACAATCCGTATTAACAACTGACTTTGAAACCAAATACAAAGGTGTTGTCTCAGAAGCTTCGAAATGCCGAAGCCAAAGGGAGATACTGTAAGTTCTCTGTGAGAACGAAGTATATATAGAGGAAACTGAGGATGGGATTTACAATTAATTTACTTGTAATGTTAACAATTATGATAAAATGTGTGATAAATAGTATCTAAAATAACTATATATATATATATATATATATATATATATATATATATATATATATATATATATATATATATAATATCTAAATATCTAAATAGGAGCTTACAAGATGTAGTTCAGAAAATTAAACCCTTTTGATTTTAAAATAGCATCAGAAAAAAGAAGCAAATAAAGATCTTGTAAAACTAATTTGCAGGCCTACAGTTTTGAGACAAATCATCTATTAATACAAAATAAAGTCAGTTTTCTAACAAATAAATTGAAAAGTTCATGACCTGACATATAGATCGCGCTACTAGAATTAAATCCATACGTTTTTTAGTTAGCCCTAACCCTCAAAAGATGCGTGTATAAATTTGACAACTGTCGGATCATTAGTTTGTAAATTATAGCATTTTGAGTGAAGCAACTTTTGTTATTGTGAAAAAAAAATGGATAAAAAGGAATTTAGCGTGTTGATAAAATATTGATTTTTAAAGGGAAAAAATACAGTTGAAGTAAAAACTTGGCTTGATGCGGAGCTTCCGGACACTGCCCTAGGAAAATCAACCATCAAGGATTGGTATGCTAAGTTTAGACGTGGTAAAACGAGCACCGAAGACGGTGAACGCAGTGGACGCCCGAAGAGGTTGTTACACACGAAAATATTTAAAAAATCCACAAAATGATTTTGACCGTAAATTGGAATTGAATGAAATAGCAGACACTCTAAAAGATATGAACTGAATGTGCACATCATATCATTCACGAATATTTGGCTATAAGAATACTCTGTGCAAAGTAGGTGCCGGGCGAGCTCACTTTTGGCCAAAAACAACGACGAATTGATGATTCGGAGCAGTGTTTGAAAATGATCAAGCGCAATAAACCCAAGCTTTTGCATCGATATGGGATAATGGATGAAACATGGATCCATCATTTCACTCTGAAGTCCAATCGACAGTTATCCAAGTGGGCTGCACACAATGAACCCACTCCGATGCGTGGGAAAACGTAACAGTCGGGCGGCAATGTTATGGCGTTTGTATTTTGGGATGCGCATGGAATAATTTTCATTGACTACCTTGAAAAAGGAAGGACGATCAACAGCAACTATTACGACTATTACATAGCATTATTAGACTGCTTGCAGGTCGAAATCGCCGAAAAACGGCCGCATTTGAAGAAAAAGAAAGTGCTGCTTCAACAAGACAATGCACTGTGTCACAAGTCAGTGAAAACTATGGTAAAAATCCATGAATTGAGCTTCGAATTGCTTCCTCATCCACCGTGTTCTCCAGATCTGGCCCTCAGCGACTATTCCCTGTTCTCAGATCTCAAAAGAATGCTCGCTGGAAAGAAATTTTCGTCGAATGAAGAGGTAATCGACGAAAGTGAGGCCTATTTTAAAACAAAGGACAAATCATACTACAAAAATGGTATCGAAAAGTTGGAGGGTCGCTATAACCAGTGTATCACCCTTGAAGTGAATTATGTTGAATAAAAAAACTAATTTTGCCGAAAAAATGTGTTTTACTATGGTAGGCCAGAGACTTTCCCATTGACCTGTTATGTTGGTTTGTTTTTTTCGTTTCATTTTTTCCCCATAACAAGCTCGAATAACCTTCAGTGTATGTAGAAATAGATAAATTATAAGGTCTGAAAACTCGAATGAGGTCAAAGAAGACATTTTATATTTCCATATTTATTAGTAGTAGTTTCTCTAAAAAAAAACATACTTATCTCGGCTTATTTTTCTTTTAAAGTTCCCTTCAATATTACTGTTTCAGCTTATATTTTACGATGTTTTCTGTACTGTTCAAATAGAGTTAGGAAGATAAAAAAATCTGTGAGATTTTTGTATATAACTTGACATTAATATAATTGCTTAGACTAACAGTTGTTATTTTTGTTTTGATAATATAAATAAAAATAAATATTGTTGCTTAGAAACTAAAAGTATTATAGAGAAAAATAGAAGCTACTTTTATTTTAAAATAGTGAAATAGAAAATAGACAAAAAGTGGTGGTAGCTAAAGTATGTTAATTAAACTAAGGTATTGGAAACGTCTAGAGAACAATGATTAAGGATGTTGACTCTATAATCATTTTACTACATTTCTTTTTTTTTGTTGTTGTTTTTTTTAGATATTCAGCAGATAGAAGATTATTTACTGTTATTATTAATTTTCTACCTGTTTGTGTATATATTTATCAAATATTCCTATATTCGAATAAAATAAATAATTTTGTAGGATTTACAAACTGAATTCTTGATCACAATAATTTTGTTAATACATAGAGTGATATATACATTTTATTAAATAATTTTTGATGCAGTCTGGCAGAATTTTAGTTTGTTAAATTAATATTTACAAAAGAGAAGATGATTTCGCATTTATTATTGGTTTTGTATCGATTTTATATATTCATTTATGAAATAATATTTAAGAATAAAAAACTACTTTACCGTGAACATTTTCACTGGGAGATTTACCAATTGTTATTCTAGATAACAATAATGTTGTTAGTATATAGATAGATTTACTAATTAACGACTTAAACTTAATAATAATTGACAAAAAAAAGAAAACTACCTTGCTCTGGTCATTTATTCTAAGACTGGGACTTAAGGAGTTTGATAATAGAATATCTCAAAACAATAACTTGTTAAATAATTAAATTATATTCTTAATTTTTATTGTTGGTTTTGGAGAAGATATTTGCCTGTTGTAATTAATCATCGGTATATTTATTCATCATTATATCTGTTTTCATTAAATTACTTTTTATTGTCTTATAGAAACTGAATTTTGTGTTTCAGACTTTTTAAGTTTCAGGATTTGAACATTTCTTTATATTCGCTGATGCTCTAGAGAATATATTTGTTATTTGTTGTTAATTTATAAATCAATATTTGACGAACAACAGCTTTAAAGTTTGAGAACTTTTTCTACCATTGTTAATTAATATTAAGGCATTTATTATTGGAATGGTTCACAAAAAATTGGCAACAATAACTTTGTTGGTTCACTAAATTATTTTTAATGACTCTGTTTATTAATTTGGTTAATTTTAATAAGTTATTTTAATATTTAGAAGTGTTTTTATGTGTCATTTTCTGGAATTCAGGAATTACAGCTTCTGTATTTACTCGAATATAAATTTTGCCGTCAACTATTGCTTTTCTGCAATTTTCCGATGCCAATCATCGACTTTTAGGTTGTTTTAACGAACTACGATTAAAAATGGGGTTCTTACCTTCGTCGGCACGAAGTTTCTGGTCACCTGCCGTCTTTTCCTCGTCGCTGGACGTACAATCTCGACGCCCGGCTAACGGTCGTCCCACGTATCCGAACCGAAACTTTCTGGAGCGCTCCGGATCGCAACCTTTGAAATCGCCGTGGCGCCAGAGTGGACGCAGGCGCCGCGGCGGGCCCTCACCGTTCACCACGTGCTTTTGACGCTCGCTAAATGGTCGCCCCGTATGGGAGTATGCAGAAAGGACACGGGTCCTGGACGTGTTGGCGACGACGGGGGTTTCGTTGTGTGCTGCGGCCGCGGGGGGAGGGGGCCGACGAGATGATGGGCGGTCTCTACTTTTACGACACATTTCAGAGACCATCTAATTGGAGTATTGTCTGCCGAGCTGACATCGGAATTAGGAGGACGATGGTAAGGCTTACGGTCGCGCGATAATTCACGTCGTACCGTTATGAGTATGCAGGAAACTTTTACGAGGTGAAATAGTGTGCTCTATCTGGAATAGGTGGACGAGATAGGGACTCTAGGGACGGAGCATGCATCTTGATACTAGATTTACGACCATGTTTTAGTAGTGCTCATAATTTCGGTTTAAAACTCCCCGAAAACTACTCCACGTCTATTGTTCGTTGCAGTTGTATTTTTAATACGATTTATTTGTTTATCAGTTTATCATTAGGATTGGAAAAGGCGCAGAACTGCACAGGAACGTTATTTATAAATATATTAGGTGCTTGAATGAATTCTGATAATTTTGTCAATTTTCTCATCAAAAGGGCCTTGAAATACTAAGCAATTTTATATCACCTTTTATATAGACGGTTCGGTTGGCATTCCCAAATTCAGAAAGCAATCCAGAAAGGTTCGAGGACAGCAAACCTGCTATATTCTCTGATCTGCCCTTCTAGACTTCCCATCTCCATCAAATGCTTATTTTAAAAGATATTAATTCGGTCCGTACTCCTTTACGGACCTAATGTCTACTTCAAGTTTGTTACACCCAACCAGGTGAAGCGGCTTCAAGTTTTCCAAAATAAGCTGCTCAGGAGAATCTTAAACACTCCATAGTTTGTCAGAAATAATTAAATTCATAGGGAAACTGATACTCCAGAAATCAAGCACTTCATATCTCAACCATTCCACAAACAACAAGTCAGCTCAAGTTCTTCTGAAAACGCGCTTGTTCGTGTTTCGCGCGAAAACGACCTTATCCGTCGCTGCAGTCATAACTTTTGCCCTCTTATGACAATATCAAGTCGCGTGTTAACTCAAGTTCGTGAATCAATAGAATCGCCGGGTGCCCAATAACGGCTGCCCGATCAGCGGGTGCCATATCTCCTAATGTAATGCAGTAGCAGCAGCGACCCACAGGGGTCTATTGTTAGGCGGTTTCAGTTTAGTGTATTGGTAAGCCCAGAGGCAGTCTCACATAACTCGGATAACCTGTCACTCCAGGGCAACTCTCCGTGACCAGATATGCGTCATGCCACATCCTGGTTTTAGGCCAGAACAAACAGAACAGAAAAAACCTTTTATATCTGCCTTTATAGCCCTTTCAAATAGAGATGAGATATTCCTGAAAAACCCAATGGTCACGAGGATGAGTTTTTGGCAATAAAACATGGTGCAGCTGTTCGACAAGGACAGTACCGATAGAGCCGTGAACTTTCTGATATTCGGCCAATTTTTCTTGGATTAAAGTTCCATGAAATTTTGATGCATATCAACAACCAGTTAACATCTCTCACCTTTGATGATAACATTGTATCGGAGATGATCTTATATAGTCGATAACTACAAAATGCTATATTAATGTACAATATATTGTTATTCATAATCATACTACAAACAAAACATAAAACCTAATATATTACATATAAATCTAGGTATAAATTCGATACATTATTTTTCAAGGTTGCGGCTAGGACGACAAAGCCAGAACGTTAAAAACTAGTTGAATGAAACTAACTGGACCGAAAATATATAGCGATTGAAACAGCCGATAGTAAAAAGAAATTAGTCAATTACTAAACAGTCGATAGTCGCTTTTAGTAGATGGTTAATAGATAGATTAAAATATTTTTCATTTCTTCCTCAAGTTTCTGTTAAGATGGCGTACAAGATGAACGAGATTTATTTGGCAGCGACCAAATCATTCGATCTATTTTTAAACGACTTCAAAAAAGGAGGAGGTTCTATGTTCGGCTGTATATATTTTTTTAATGTATGTTCGGCGATTTCTCCGTCAATTACGAACCGATTTCCAAAATTCTCTTTTTATTCGAAAGAGTGCACTTCCGGGGTAGTTTCATTGGAACCAAGTTAGGATCTGATAGGGGGAAGGGGGAAATCGAGGGAAAACCTCAAATTTCAAAGGCAAGTACAACATTTTCACATATTTTGTTATCTAAAATAATCAGATATTTCTTTATAATATTATTACTCAACTGATGTGACGGAAGGCCGGAAGTTGTTTAGGACAAAAGCTATTCAGTTTGCTTATTCAGCACTAACCGTATCATATGAGACGTCGTAGAAACATTCTAGGCAACTGATTCTATGGTGTAATGGTTACAACGTTGAGCTCACACGCGGAGGTCGCGGATTCGATTCCTAATAGGGCAGTAACTCTTTTGTTCTAGTTTGATTGGAACATCTATCAAATCACCTACCATTGGTTTGGACCCCAGGGCCTGAAACATTCCTTATTTTCAATCATTATTTCTTTATTGCTATTTTTCCTCATATTAGCTGTACTTTTATTTGTGCTATCCGTTGTAATACTTAATAAAATAACTGTGTAATTTATTGAGTAAATATCTAAAACTAAAAAGAGAAAAATTCTACAGCATTTCGAAATTGTGTACTAGTCAAGTCGTCCCGCATCAATTTCTACAATAATCAGAACAACTACTTTCCGATAGTTTCTTGCTTCAAATTCTAAATATTTTGCTTTGGGGACGCATGGAGATTAGGAATAATTTATTTTAACAGGGGTGATTTATTTTATTTGTAAAATTGTCATGGATATATTTAGTCTCATTTAATTTGGCTCGCCATCAATTGTTATTATTATTAACTGACGTCTATTATTTCATTGCTGCTTTCTTCATGACCTGTACATATAGCCAATATGGCAATATCCTCAGCAAGCGTAGCAAGTCCGGTCCTAACACGCTACTCTGCGGCACTATTATCTTGATAATTCTGTATAGCATATTCTGCATATATATGTTTAACCTTATTCTGTTCGAAATATGAGATTTTAATAATTCTGGGATCTCTCTGGGCTTTATAATAAGATGCTACTTAATATATAGTTTCATCTAGTTCCTCATGCCACACCTTATTGAAACTCCGTACCACATCAAGCTAAACGATATGTCAAACCGTCTCTTTCCTTTAGAATTCTTTAATAGTATCCGTATTCTACTTTTCTGTATTTGTTTGATAGGTACTTGAGAGTATTTTATTCACGTCAAATCGATACTTTGGAATTATATTGTTATAGTCTATTACTGGCTTTAATTGTTATAGTGATTGAGCAAAGTGATTTATTAGTATGTTCGAGTTAAAATCGCGAAAAATCTCAGCTGGTCTACATCTCACTAGACAAACCCACGTAGATTTAAACGATAGCTTTTGTTTCCAGCCGTTAAACATTTGGCGTTGTGTTTAAGGGCTCCATTTCTGTAAATATGTGTCAATACAAATTCTTTTTTACGCTTAATATGATTAATATAGCTTAATTTATACATAAATTTGTTGTGTAGCTTTATTTCAAAATGTATTCTCAAAAAGATTTGAAAGAAGAAAATCACAAACAATCTTTTGACGAAAAAGTTAAACGAAATTCTAAACAAAAAGGGAAAAACCTAGGTTTAAATGAGATTATAGGAAGAAGTTTGAACGAAGAACCGAATATATTGTTGCATAGTGGTTTTGTTGATGTGCCTTGCTTGAAATCAGTTTTTTTTATTTAATACATTCATAAAAATCAATAAAAATGCATTATTTTGATAGAAGATCATAATATATTATGTAAGACTTGATGTTATTATATTCTTCGTACAAAAAAATTACATTTAGGTTAACGTTTTCGGTAGCACCGATATTTTCGCATTATTTGGTAATTATTTTTTAGCTACCCAAAAGTTTGCCACTCTACCTGTTCCATATTCAGAATTTTAAAGGTTCTTTTCCCCATTTACTTCTGATATATTGGCGTGTTCTTGCGGAAACTTCGACCGGAATATTTCACGACGCCCTAGTTGTAGATTCGCGTCACGTGATTGCTTTTGTTCCATATCTTAGACAATAAATCGGGAGCAAATATCGCCAGTTTTTATAATAAACCTTTTGTTATATGAAAATGGGGTTCAAAATAGTATCTTCAATCTGTTTTTCTGAGTTTGGGGAATGCACGAAAGTCTGAGAAGGTAAGTCAGGTGAATAGTTTGGTGAGAGATGGGAGTGAATAAAAGGGAGTTCCTTGAAAGTTATTAGTAGAGTTTTGATGAAAAAGTTGTGAAGTAGTCCATAATTATTTAATTTATAAGTCCCCGAGTTCATAGTGAATAACGACTATAATTTCTAGTTGTTGCATTTTGTTAATTACAGAAATATATAGGGATGCTATTACTAAAAATTTGGCATATATAATGGCTAATAAGTAATATAATTGCAATATAACTACACTATATATATATATATATATATATATATATATATATATATATATATATATATATATATAGCATCCTATTTACTACTATCCTACTTATTATTAATATATTTCTTTTTAAATTTTCTTCAAATATAAAGAACTGTTAATTTTTGCTGATTTTCAAACTTTTCTTCATTATTCTACTTTAAACAGAGATATGTAATTGAAAGCACAACGATTATTGTAAAATTTAATGCTGTATATGATGGTGATATGGCCCTTATGGTGAAACCTGTTGAATGGAAGTTACATGGATCAAATTGGCTTTTGGAAAATAATTGGAAACTTAATTTTTACTGATATTTTAAAAACAATCAGTTGAATTTCAAAACTAATGATCCTTTCGTACCATTATTCATGTATAATCTTGTGCTCTATCTGATGATGATATAGGTTCCATATAGTAAAATTGGTCGTATGAAAGTTACAAGTTTCAAATTGGTTTATAAAAAAATTCTGGATAGTACATTTTTACTGATTACTCAACAACAATTTGTTAAATTTCAAAAGTGACGACTCTATCGGTTCTCTCATTATAATATTGATGTAGTTTGATGACCTGAACTTTTTTTGCAAAATTTCTATATATATACTCAGGAGAATTTGCGAGTTTGGTCTATTTTCAGACTTTTCTTAATTACCTCAATTTAAACAGAGATATAGAGCTGAAAATAACACCATTACTGTAGAATGTGATGTTCTGTTTGACGGTAATATGGATTTTATGGTGAAATCTGTTGAATGAAAGTTACACACATGAAATTGGTTTTTGGAAAAAAATTGGAAATCTAGTTTTTACTGATATTAAAAAAACATCAGTTGATTTTCAAAACTGATGACCTTTTCGTACTATTATTGATGTACAATATTGTGCTCTATCTGATGGTGATATGGGTTCGATAGAGTGAAATTTTAGAATGAAAGTTACAAGCTTCAAAAGGGTTTGTACAAAAATTCTGGATACTAAATTTTTACAATGTTTGATTTGACAAAAATGTTTGATTCCTCAACAACAATTAATAAGTTAATTTTCAAAACTGACGACTTTATCGGTTTTCCGATCATAATATTGATGTAGTTTTAGTCTATTCGGTGATCTAAACTCTGTTTTCAAAATTTCCATATATATACTCAGGAGAATTTACGATTTTTGTCCATTTTCAGGCTTTTCCTAATTTCTCCAATTTAAACAGAGATATATAGATAAAAGTAACACTATTAATGTAGAATGTGATACTCTATTTGATGGTGATATGGATTTTATGGTGAAATCTGTTATATGAGAGTTGAACGCTTCAAGGTGGTGTTTGAAAACATCTCTGGGAACTTCAATTTTATCGATAAATTAAAAACAATTAGGGCAACAGTAAAACTGATGACCTTCTCGTCTTTGGTTTTATCATATTACTAATATAATGTGACAGTTACATTGTATTCGGTAGCCTACGCACTTTTCTGTAATTTCTAGACGATATTTGATGATTTCCAGAGGTCTCTTTATATTTATCATTTAAACAATGATATATTATTGAAAAAATCATTAGTTTTAAAAAATTTTTGTGTATATATGCGATACGATACGACTTTTGGATTGGATTAAAAGATGTAATTATTTTTTCCAACATTACAATCAGATGCTCTCAAACAGCTCGAAAAAACGTAGTGTTTAGCGATGAAAAATGATAGTGGATGCAGTTCATTAGTCACAGGTTTAAATTTCGTTAAAAACAGTTCCTGGAAGAAAAACGATATAAAAAGTCCTACACGAAGCCAGCCGAAGGTAAACCGTCACCAGATCTCTGTAATAGCTATCCGAATAAATCAATAACGACCCTCGTCATCTCGATCGCCGACCACCAGATGTCGCTAAGGAAGAGTCGCAAAAAAAAACATTCTACCGCCTCCTCATATCGACTCGGACGGACCAAATCATTACGAAACTAGCCGCCAACTTCTCGACTCGGGACCGAACCCAACTCGCCATTGTTTTTAAAACATCACGCTCTCATTAACAGCAGACGAAAAAAATGGCGGCCGGAAGGAGACGGGCGGGGAGGGCTTCGCTCATTTAAAATCTGCCTCACGTTTCGTCCGCAGACCCACGAAATAAATCAACAATCGCGAAGTATAAATCTTTCAGGGACCTCTTGTCGGTATAAAGTAAACTCGTGGTAGGCCCGGGCTTTTGTCGCCGCTTGTATAGATCGTTTGCTTTGGGTTTCTGTCGTCTTTGTCGTCCGGGGTGACCGAGAGCGCGAGGGGCGACCGAGGGGGAAGGGAAGGGGGGTTTCGCGTGGCCCGCGGTAAACTCATTAACGGCCGTCGTCGCACGGGATCCGTGAATAGACCGTCTGATTGCGGCTAAGAAATCGAACTGCTTCCGTAATTGTCCTTGATGGAGGATCCCACCAAGATAGCAGGACCGTTGATTGACGACGCGTGTACGATTCACAACTGATAGATCGTCGATGAGCTATTTTCCGATGGGCAATTCAAATTTCAATACGAAAGCCAGGCTACAAGTGTTGAGAATAGAGAAACATAGTTAGCTATGCAAATGGTTCTTTATTAGATAGTCAGTTCTATTATAATATGGACAAAGGTATCTATTTAAAAACTGGTAAATATGGTAAACTATGGTTATGGTTCTGGTAATAAAGGGAATATTAATAGTAATAAGTTGTCATTATGCCTAAACTACAGTAGGCTAGATGAAACTTTATGACAATTCTACGTTTTTACCTTACCTGAAACAAAACTTATTTCTGCAAAAAAATCGATTTGAAAGAAAAATTGACGTTTGAAATAATGAAATTCTAAATACGCTCTAAAAAGATGCAAATCTGCGCGTGACGTAGTTGTTTTGTTCGCACTGGACGGTTTGGTATCATTTCCGTTATTGTAATTATATATAACTAAAAAACCCAAACGAGTTTTGTACTTTCGTTCCAAGGTAGAAAATTATTGCAAGGCGGGAACCAGCCAGTATAGTTTGAACATCGGTAACTTATTCACAGCGATAATATCATTCTAATGTAAGTACAAAATGGGGCAAAAGTCTCACTGCAATTTTGATTGTCCATACCGTTGTTCAAAGAAAAGATAAGTAAATTTGGTTTTCATAAAAAGTTTATTTGGTCTTTACATTTTTTTTGTTCATTATGACTGAAAAATTATATCGGCTAAATGGTGACCGCGATTCGCTATGCAACTGTCGGCTCTTTCCGAGGCATTTTTCTGGACATTCTGCAATATCTGAGGCCAAATTTCTTCAATTTCGTGACGACTATTATCTTTAAGATGTTGACTCGTTTGGGACTTATTCACATAAACTTTTGATTTTAAAAAACCTCATAAGAAAAAGTATGGTACTGTTAAATCCGGAGATCTGGCTTGCCATGCTAAATCGCTACTTCGAGAAATTAGTCTTCGTGGAAAAACGTCATTCAAAAATTGTTGAACGAGCTGTGTATGCTGTGGCCCCATCTTGCTGAAACCACATGTCCTCAAGTCCTTGCTCTTCCATTTCAGGCACAATAAACTTTTAAATCATTTCTTGGCACCGTTCAACCGAAATAGTAACTGCAATACCTTGATCATTATCAAAAAAAAAGGGACCAATAATGTTTCCAGCATGAATACCACACCAGAGAGTTGTTTTTAGAGCATGCAATGATGTTTCATGAATTAACTGGGGAGTCTGTGTTCCCCGGTTAATAATAAATTCGCATGTTAGCAATAAATTGTGGTTTTTTAAAGCACTTGACGATTAAGATATTTTTGGATATTTTGAACAAGCTGTGTGCGGTGTGACTCCATCTTGCTGAAACCACATGCCCTCTAATCCTTGCTCTTCCATTTCAGGTACAAGAACATTTCGAGTTACGTCTTGATACTGTTCAGCAGTAACAGTAACGGCAACACCTTGGTTATTTTCAAAAAAATAGGGACCAATGATTTTTCCAGCATGAATACCACACCATTTTACATAATATTCTAAAATTTAATTAACGTTTGAGGTAAATAACACTGTTGATAACATTTGAGGATAGGCCTCATTTGTTTTGTTTTTTGTGTGTATGAGTCCTTAATTATTTTGCTCTTTTTTCAGTTACCAAATAATATATAAAATTATATTCAATATAATGGGACTGGTTTAGCCATACAAGTGTGCATGATATCAAAATATATTACTGTAGGATTCGAATGCAAATTAGACAGAAAAAATGGGCTTCTAACTGAATTCACTGAAAATTCACTGCTGCTCACTACTGATTATATATTCTCAAGATACAAAGAAAAATATTAGTTAAATTCAAGTCTTCAACAAATGTCAGCAAGTCAAATATCATCATTGTGAGATTCAACATCAAATATTGGGTTTCTTGTAAATCAAATGGTTTGATGGGGTATACTTCACTAGGTTAAGGGTAAGTTACATATATTTGATTGAAAAATGTGATTTTATTACAAGGTAATTTGATACTATAGAGAGCTGCATCATCAAATATATATAATTTAATTCTTTTTTGTGTTAGACTAAATAACACTGTTGATAACATTTGAGTAATTGGTCCTCATTTGTTTTAATAATTTTGTATATAGTCCTCAATAATATTGTTCAACTACGTAAAATGAATATTTCGATAGGACTGTTATATACATTTGCAACTGTATCTTAAAATTATCACCCTAAAATTTTGTCGTCCGAATAAATTTGATTTCTTTTATATTGAGGTCTGACGACTGTGCTGGACAGAATAGTGAATGATGCACGTTCAGGTTATTTGTTTATATATATATATATATATATATATATATATATATATATATATATATATATATATATATATATATATATATATATATATATATATATATAGTTATATTTTGAAGTTTATTTGGTCACATTTCGTGTATTAAAGACTAAACAACAATATGTTATTTAGTGTAATTATAATTATAATGTAATTATAATGGTATTTGTTTAGTTTATATCATATATTTATTCATCAGTAATAATATTTCAGTAAGCTGCAATAATATAAGAGGATACCAATGGATAAAGTTTTTAAGAGTGTTGCCAACAAAAGTTGTAACTCAGAAAATAAACCGAATTTTGAAAAATCCTTTTTTACGAGCATATTCTTGAAACTCCTGGAGACTTTGACATTATCTTTAAAAAATTGATTTTCTAAAAATCCTAAACCAAAAAAAATTTTTTTGCTCTTAAAACAATGCTTTTCTCTGTATTTATTCAAAGTATACGATATTTGTTCATTATATGCGAAAAATAAAACTGCAATAAAATAGGAGGATACCAATGGACAAAGTTTTTAAGACTGTCGTCCAACAGAAGTTGTTGTAACTCAGAAAACAAACTGAATTTTGAAAAATCCTTTCCAGAGAAATTCTTGAAGCTTCTGAAATCTGACATTATCTGTAAAAAATGATTTTTTAAATATCCTAGACTAAAAAAACATCTTTGCTCTTAAAACAATGGTTATTCTCTTAATTTATTCAAAGTATACGATGTTTGTTCAACATATATGAAAAATAATAAACCAGAATTCTATGGAAAGTTACGATAAAAAAGTAAAGAACGTAAACCATTTTGTTTTTCCGGGTGTAATGGTGTTAAGAGCCGCAGAACGTTGAGGATTCAATTGAAAGTACCATTGTCGCCATCATCTCCTTACCGACAATATCACCGAGCGATCCCTTTCGCCGGTTACAAGCGAACCAGATAGAAAAAAAAACTAATTTAGAAAATTGAACTTTATAATTTGCAGCGCGCCTGGTGCTCCCGGATTAAATATGGCCCAGTTTAAAATCTCATCGCGCTTATGCGAGTTTAACATAAAAGACATTTGCACATGGGGCCAATGTAAAAGGGACCGGACCGTATCCGTAATCCAATTTGCCTAAAAGGCTTTTCTTAGCAACATTCGCAAATCCGAGCGAAATAGCCGAAATCGTCTTTTAAAAAGGCTTTGCTTGTTAGGACTTTTACACCTTGCCACGGTGCGGTGTTTTTATCTTTATATCTATGCCGTTGTCGTGTTTATTATTACTGTCGTATTGGTGTAGTTTTAGTCTATAGAGCTCATTCGAAAGATGTATAAATTCATCACTAATACTAATTGACAAGTTACTGGAAGTCTGTAAAACTTAATTAGTGATCACTATTAAACACCAGATGGCCCTATGAATCTCGTATTGTCTACATATCATGAAAATATTTCCCCTACAATATCAACAGTCACTTGCTGTATTGCCACCAGCTATTTGGTCAGGTCTGATGACGACATTATGACTGACACATGACATGTGGTCTAATTCTATTAGAAGTTTTACGAAATCGTTGTTCCGATGAAGAGAACCGTTTGTAGTTCTTCACTCTTAGATTGCGAGCGCAATACTTATTAATTTCCGTATATGCGTTGTCCATGAAATACATTTACAAGAATCATCTGCATCTGATGAAACAGCATTCCTAGTAAGTGATAAATGTGTCCTTGTTTGTGTACTTGTTTAAGATTTTGTTTAAGGGTTATTTCTGTGAAAAATCTGATGTTACCAAAAAAGTTTTACGGTATAATACCTTTAAAGCAACCATGAAAATGTCCTCTATTAAACGACGTCATTTAGAAACAACAATTATATTTTTGACTGTTGTTTAAGAAGTGAAGATAGCGCAATGGATCTGGTTTCCGGACTAACTGTGGCTAGTTTACTTTTCTACCGGCACAACAAGACCCAGTAGATTCATCTCCGTATTTTAATACCTTGCAATTTTGACACACGATTGTTATTTTCCCAAGTTTAACCCATTTGTTGGCACCCTAATCTATTTTCAGATCATACTGGAATGATGATAATTCTTGACAAACGGTGAGGCACTTCCTTGCAATTTTGCTGACTGCAACTCTATGAGATTAACTGAACCAATTCCAATTCCGTTCTGTGCTTGTTGAAATCAAATTATTGAGGCTATTTCAGAAATTCCCTCCAGTCTCATCAATCAAGTTTTGCTAGGAATAATATTTTACAAATTAAGAAATATTTAGTCACTAAATCACCTTAGACTGGGTCACTGTCGTTTTTCTCATGATCAGCTTATGGATTTAAGATATCCTCCCAAGTACTCTTTACAGGTTTACCCATATTCCCATATTAACTACTGTTTTAATTGTTTAGCTTTCTTGTACTAATAAGGCTTACTAAATAGTTACTTACAATTATATCATCATTAAATATGACTTAACAAAATCACGAAACAATGATGAATCAAAAATAAAAACACCCTTTTTGGTGCTTCAATATGAAAAAAGCTGCTACTAAGGCTCATTAAATATTTAAGCAGATCTTTCTAACCGTAAACGTACGTGCTATAGGTGTCTCCAGTGTCTCATAAATAGTGTCGAAGGCACAGCAACCAAAACAGAAGAAGGCTTTTAGATCAAACATTTATAGAATGAACTGATTGGGAAATATGCATCATAAACATTTTCACATATGGTTTCCTTAAACAAAACTAGAAACCATGAAGTATATTTCCGGTTTTCAGTTTAATATAAACCATGATAGTTGCTGTAAGAGATTTTGAACTACTAACTTTTGAACCTCAATATATCTGAATGGATATAGGGCAGTATTTATAGCATATGCTGTTATTGGATATATTTGACATTAAGCGAACAATTTCGTTGTTACCTTTAATTTGTAGTTTTGGGATCTATGTATGTATGTATATATCCATTCCAAGTTTATTTGTCATCGAAATTTGTGACTTCAAAACATCGGAATGTTGCCGCATCAACTCTGAGTTTTTCTTCAGTTTGGCTTTGACATACAACAAAATTCTAATCTAAGTAAAATAATTGAACAAAAATGTTATTAAATATAATTTGTTTTAACATTATAGTACATCTAAAAACTACAGTTAATTATACCGACACAATAGTTTATAGGTTAGAGTTATAACCTCTTATCACTATTAGCATTTTGATAACGTTTTGTCAGAAGCTCACCTACTTCAGGCCTTACTTCTCCCTGTTTTACTCCTCGTTACACGAGCTGAACTTAAATATATATATGACAATGGGATAAACTGTCGACTTATTTTAATTGATATTAAACACGCTTTGGCTGTAAAAAAGGAACCGAGAAAATAATAAAGGAAAAAGCGCCCTTCGTGAATCCAGACAATAAGAGCCGGAAAATTATCACCGCCGATTAAACATCAGGGGTTCGGTGGGGGAGGGTGGTGGATGGATGCCGGAGAACGAGGAGGAACCGCGCCAAATAGAACGGGCCCGGGGGACATAATATAAGAATAAAGAAGGAGGAGGAGGAGGAGGCTGAGGGCGGGCGAAAGGCAATGGAGTTTGGCAATTTCGCCTGAGTGAAAAATTAACGAGAACTTAAGTTCTCCAACGGTTCGATCTGGAAAAAAATTGATGACGTGCCATAAATAGATTCGGGGAGATTGGAAAAGATGGCCGTGATGGGAATTTAAATGTCCCCCCTCGCGCCTCCTCCCGTATTCACAGCCGCGGCGCCAACTCAACGCTGCAGGTAAGGAACGTTCGCTGCCTCGTTAGGATTTTCTTCTTTTATAGAACTCGGATTCTTTAATGAAACCCCCTCGCACTCCTGGGTTACTGATCGAGATCATTGGAGGACTAAACGACTCTTGGTTCACCCTTCGGAGGCATCCATTCAATTTCGGGTAAAATAAATCAGTTGATATTAGAAAAGCTATTAATTAGTAATTTGTTTTAATTATTTCAATTAATTTTTATGAGAGTAATCAACAATTCATATTTTTAGGAGAAAGATATAATTTATTTGATAAAATAAAACTGAAAATAAAATAACCTGCCATGATAAGTCGAACTCCAATCAGAGCGTGATTATTTTTAAACGAAAATTTACCAGATGTACCGGAAAGTTATTACCGGTTTTTACGAAAAAAAAAACTACATAATTTTCAAGAAAATGGAAGAAGTATTAGCCACTTGATTCCAAACATCCTACCCATCTTTCAGGAAATTTGTGGATGCCATCTAAAAGAATCTGTTTGGACTTGAAATCATTCATCGAGCCAGTTTCGAAATTGGCAAAGCGTTGCTCTGCAAGCGCGTATCCTATTGATGCTGATAGTCCTACAGAGTACTGCGGATATGATAGCATAATAAATAAATCCAGTTTTCACCACTCATCACTATTAGATGCAGAAATGACTTCCGATCATACCCTTGAAGAAGCAATTCACCGATTTTTCGATTTTCCATTTGGCTGTTATACAAATGATATGGCGCCCATCTTCCCATCTTTTGGATTTTCCCTATTACTCGTAAATAGGTCGCTAATCGTAGCTTTGGCCATATTTAACGCTTCTCCAATTATTTTTCTGTTTGCACTGGGTATTCATCCAATAACTTGTTTCTTGCCGTTTCCTATCTTCAAACTGTTTGATCT
This sequence comes from Rhynchophorus ferrugineus, assembly GCF_030347505.1. Classification (NCBI taxonomy): domain Eukaryota; kingdom Metazoa; phylum Arthropoda; class Insecta; order Coleoptera; family Curculionidae; genus Rhynchophorus; species Rhynchophorus ferrugineus. The sequence goes on along the minus strand of NW_027472589.1, from coordinate 2,508,819 downwards.
ACCAGAACGGTCTTTGTATTGTACATCAAAATCACCACTTTTGAATAATCGAAGCGACGCCTCAGAAGTTCTCAAAGTTAGAACATTTTCAGGGCAAGTTTCTGTCCGAAAACGATAACTTTCAGCGACTTTTTTCTTTTAATTAAATAACAAAATGCAAATTTTCAAAGAGGCGTAAATCTGTAACGGTGTTACTTTCTCAAAATGTAACCTGTATGTACATGTACCTGTCATGATATATCTGTCAAATAATAAAAATGCATACTTAAATCTACTGTACATATAGTATATACACTGAAGGCAGAAAATCTTCAATCTTGTATCATATGTAATGCAATGTATCGTATTTTCATTGGACATAAAAATTGCAATAATATCCACGCTATGCAACTTCAAGCATTTTGATTAATATTTTAATATGATGTTTGTTAAATTTGTAGTTATATATGTAGTCATCTTTAAACATAAAAAATTGCGAGTTTGCATTTCTTTATGATATATATATATATATATATATATATATATATATATATATATATATATATATATATATATATATTATAGATTTATAGCTAACAACTGTTTAAAAAAAAAAGCATGAGGAACTTAGTACAGATACATAAATAATAAAGGAATAGCCAAGACTATGCAGAGAGTGGGTTACAATTTAAAAATTATCGATATATGCACTAGCTCTGTTTTAAATAACATATTGTATAAAATACTCCATTTTGTAACTTAAGCTTGATAGTTTTCTCTACTATAGGTTCTCTAGTGGTAAACTAAAATTGATATTTTTGTTTACAACCTCCACCAAAGCTAGTAAACAATATTTATAGTCTCAGTAAACATAGTAAAAAAAACTTTTTTATACTATTTCCTAGAAAACTGAAACAAAATAGTATATTTTGCGAATAAGGCTAATAAAAAACCTATTCTTGGATGCTTGCTTTCAGCAAAGTGTTCTATATTTACTACTCCCATTTACCAGAGCTCACTGTCGTTTCTTGGTTGGGAAATATTATTCTGTTGAGGGTTTTTAGCTTCTTATGTATTTTACTACTTAAACTGAATATACTAGTTATTAATTATTGAATTTTATTTAAAATAATATAACTTGAAAGTATAATAAATTTGCCTAATAAATTTAATAATAATAATTATGCGTTATTCTATCAAAATTCTTTTAAATTTTCTTGAGCTCAAAATCTTCATTAAGTAGTTTTAGAACGTTTTTATTATTGTAATTTTTTATGTCCAATGAAAATACGATACATTGCATTTTTAGTATTCGTATTATTAGCTTGCAGATTTTAGGTACCTTATCAATAAATTATTCAACTTTTTGTGTAACTTTTAAATATTTAACCTTCAGAGTCGGTAAGTGTATCCTATTTATGTAAGCACATGTCAAAGTTGTGTAAAATTTATTTTAAAGTCTGTAATAGTTTTAGCTTTTATATATGAAGTTCTTATTCAGTTAAAATAAGTTTTATAATTGTTTTATTAACCATTAATATAGATTAATATGAAACTAACTTTGTCACATGTGTAAGTTTTCCCAGTTTTCCTTTATATGTATTTATTTTAAAATTTAAGATATTTAGTTTATATGTGATTCTGTTTTGTAGATATACAATGGCTTGGCAGCTTGTTATATTAAATTGTTTAGTTGAAAGCTTTTGAATGAGTGCGATGGACTATTCATTTATTTTTTAATACACCCCAAACTATTATAATAATTCCGCAAACAAATGTTTATATTGCTTTAGATTTAGATTTAGCTGTTTTACTTATAATCCTATCTTTACTTCTTTTTTTATCCGTTCTGTAATTATATTTGTTATTCTATCTTTTTTTGATTCTTCTCAGGATACGTCTTGGCCACTATTCTATCTACTACACCAATTCATAGTTTACTATATTGTTGATCATCTTTTTGTTCTAAGTTGCCATTGTAAACTCCAATGTTGATGAAACCTTTTGTTCTGTTTCTTTAAACCCCTAACCGTAAGCTTGAATGAATCAAAACTGTAGATATTAAATTATATACCTATCGGTTTCTTATTATGACGATCAAAAGTGATAATCAGAGCGTGAGTAATGACATATATATTAAGGGAAGCCCTATTATTAACGGAACTAATTCCATTAACATCAAGGAAACGCCACTCACAATGGTTTCGAGGAACCATTGCGGTCAATGAAACAACGATCAGCAAATAGAGTGACGGGAATCTGTAGTAAATACGTGAACATCATACGGTAGGGGAGGGGGGTTCCCCCGGTAATTGTATGGATTTCTTGCAATCGCTATATACGTACCTCGACGAATCCACCGTTCCGCAGCCAATCCAATTAAGACGAGATCTTTGAAGTTCAATATGGCGAGCGTTATTGGATTAGATACACGCGGTGGCGAACGGGCATTTGTATGCGTTCGCCATCTCCCGTTTTAACTTCATTAGATATATATTTTCTATTTAACACTACGAAACAAACGTAAATTCATTATACGGTACGTTATTTCGACTCTATCTCGAATTAGGTTTGTTGTGTCCCATTATTTCTCACTAATATTATTATCAAATTTACCCAACAGCTAAATTTTTTTACAAAAGTATATAGTAGTATATAAATATAGTAGTTATAACTTTTTGGTATGATTGCGATTGGATACATTTGTAACTAACTTCGTGTTGGACTCACTGATATATTTCACTTTTCCGCATGTGTCATTTCGTCGAAGTTTGAACAAAATATTTTTTACTGCGTTGAAAATGTTTTAATTTGTGCCGAGTAAATCATATTTATTGGAAATTGTACCAGTTTTCTTCAATTTTAGAAAAAGGCAACTGCTACCCACCCGCCTGAAGTCTGAAGAATGACTTTTATCTTTCCTATAACCACTTGTTTCAGCATATGAGTCGTGATGGGTCTGAGCATCACTACTCTTGAAGATACCAATTTTCTCAAGATCTGCAATTTTGGTCTATCTTATTTGACGTTTATCATTGTCTTTCATTGTTTGTAACCGTAATTTATGAAGAACTAACATCTCAATGTCACTTCATTGCTTCTTCTTCTTCTGAAGTATAAGCAATGATGGGACCCATCATTTTAAATAAATCAAAAACATCCAAGGATGCTCTGACAGGTATATACGTCTTAGATCGCTAAATTATTTTGGAATAGTTTTTTTTATTACGAACATTCCCGGTCATATACAAATTTAAAACAGCTTATTGTAGTATCTTCTGTTTCAAAGCTTCATGTATGTTTTTCCTTTCATGTATGTTTTTACCCATTCTATATCTTTAAACTATGAACATAATATTTCGAAATACTATAAAATCATTGTAATACCTGAGAGGCACAACGCTTGTGAAACTAATTCAGGAATTTCGATTTCATCGTAGTCGTTTATCGACAACCAAAATTAACTAATCAAGGTATTAAATTTTTAAATAAGGGTTTTGTCTTTTCTATTATTATTGACTGTATTCTGAGTGAACCATTAGAATTATTACGAATATGAATAAGATAGAAACCTAAGTTTTTTATACGGTACGTTATTTCGACCCTATCTCAGATTAGGCTTGTAGGTGTCTCATTATTTTTCATTAATATTGTCATCAGTATTAACCAATAGGTAAAGTTTCTTTCAGCTGAGTTCATAATCATTATTTTCATATTAATTTAAAATGAATTTATCACCACTGATAAGCTGTAGTTATGGAAAGGACCACCTGTAGATAGCGTCTACCACAAATAATATTAACGACTTCATCCAGCTCCATATTAACACGCGCATTATACAGGATGTCCGAAGAATAATCTCCTCTTCCCCAAAACGCCGATATAACTTTCCTTGGATTTAATTAACTCTAGCCAGGTATAAATTGGCATTTGGTCCGCGTTTAATACGTTCGAACACTTGGAACTTTGGCTTTTGTCGTATTAATTCAGTCTACTATGAATTATGGACACCGATCCAATTAGAACTGCTGGGAACAAAGTTATTTCTTTCCGACTGGTCTTCAATGTGTTCGGTTCGCCGATGCGAATGTTTGCGAAATGGATTTTCCATGTTCGGATAGGGCTGGCTGTTTTTTTTCTCGTTGTATACTCTGCGGTGAAAGTCGAAGATGTTTGCCGAAATAATTCAGTTAGAGTTAGCGATAATAAAGGCAGATATTTAATTGAAGCTAATGGAAGGTCCGATCGTGTTGGGTAAAAAGTTATTTAATATTTTCTAGTATTTCTTATAACATTTTTAAGTACATCTTGAAGTACGAATTTTATCTTGGGTAAATGGGAGATTTTTATTCAAGTTACTCGATACACAATATCACAAAAACTAAGTATTCTCAGTTTTGGAAATACGCTTATAAATATATGCTATAAATTATGCTTTAATTTATTAATTTTAGTTATTAATAATTTCCTTAGCAGATGGGTTATCATAAAAAACTATTGCTAGCAGTATCGATAACACTATGGAAGTGTTGTGCTATAAAATATAATGAAATGGCAATCGTAACTTATTAAATTATGTTAAGTTCTTAAAAATACGTTTAAATATAATATAATAAATAAATAATATAACTTTAAAAGAAAGTAAATTTAATTATTATATGGTTGTTATGTATTGAATAACTTTACACTCTCTAGTAGATGCGTTATATAGAAACAACTGATGCTAGCAGTGTTGTTAATGTTATCTCACAGAAAATAGCGAAGCCCATATTTAGTATAATGAAATGGGAATATATACATTCAAATTATTATTGAACAGCTTTACAGTCCTTATTAGAGGCGTTATCATAAAATATATTTGCATCAGTATTGGCAATACTGTCTCTTGGAAAATAGCGGGGTTCATATTTGAAATTATGAAATGAGAATCATATACCTATAAATTATGACGAATACAAAAAAAAATGTACGCCAAGAATGCATTTATTAACACTAAATATCTAAAAAATTATAATTTTAATTATGTAATTTTAGTTTCTATATAGTTATAATGTATAAATATATCATGCTACTTAGTAGATCATAAAAAATCCATATTGGTAACGCTAATTTTTGGAAAACAGCTAGGTTTATGTTTAATAAAATGATGTGAAGATCATATATCTATAAATTATGCTTAATATGAAAGGAAATACATATAGAAGAAAATCGTACGGAAAATATAAGTTTCTTTAAAATTGTAACACTAAAAACTAAATAATTATTAGTAATTAACACTATTATGTAGTCAGTTATTCTATGTTAAGGAGGATTTTATAGTCTTTAGTAGATAATAATAAAATGTTGCTAGCTGCGTTGTTAACACTATTTGTTGAAAAACATCAAGGCTCATAACTGGTGCAATGAAAAGGGAATCATGTACCTCTAAATTATGATGAATAAAAGATAATATAATTATAAAATAATTAGTAGTACATGTGTTATCCTAAATAAATTGATGTTAGTAGTATTGGTATCGCTGTCTCTCGGAAATAGCGATATCAATATTTAATATAATGAATTGGGAGTCATATACTTATAAATTATGCTGATTTTAAGATAAATACTGCATTGAATAGTGTTCTCCAATTCTTTAAAACTTTTAGTCATAAATAGTAGAAAAATTATATAAGTTTAATTACAACGTAGCTAATTGCGTAATAAGATTCATCTTTCTAGTTCTTAAGTCTTATATTTGTTTTTTGAATTTTAAAATTAGTTGACTATAAATAAAAAAGACGTAACTTTTATTTTTACTTTCTCAATAGTATATTATAATAGTTTTTAACATGGCTATGAAATTGGTTATTTTATTCACCATAAAGCTAGATTTTATACACAGTTGAGCTGCTATACTAACTGCTACTACTACTGCTACCATATATGCATTATAAAAGCAAATAAATGTATTTTATTCACGTAGATGGAATGGAATCATACATATATCGTAAGAGACACTTTCAAATATATTTTAAGGCCATTAATCGATATTGTTAATATTCCAACTGTTCTAAAACTTTGAAAGTTTCACTTTGAATGTTGAAATAAAATTTGCGTATATACCTCAACGATTTCCAATGGATTCCATAAGGAATCCCCTTAGGGCCAACGGGAAAGGGCCCATTCTGGCCCGAGATCGCGAAATATATTAATAAATTTATCGAAATTGGTGTCGTTATCGTTTTCTTTATTGACGACAATGCCAGAGAAGGTCCGTAAATTCCCGCTTCGACAATATTACAAGATCGTCTAATTTGTCGAATGAGTTTTAATTGCTCCCTCGGTTAATTGCCCTTTATGTTTCGGTGTATAAAATTTTCAAGTGCGAGTCGAAGCTGCCTCGGCGCCGTTAAAATGTTTTTAACTCGACTTTTACTGGAATTTCGGTGCTTTTACGATGTCGAACTAGACACATTCGTAGTCTGGCGATTTAAGAACAACAGAAACCTTTGTTGAAGCATTAAGTTACGAAAATTAACAATTCATAAAGAAAAAAAATCTGTACAATTAGTGGGTGTACAATTTTATATACATTTTATTAGAAAATCCCATTCATCATTGCTCAGGTTATAAAGTCCTATTTTGGCGTGGGAAGGCACGATATTTCAGCTGAAAGGACTGAAAGCTAAAGCCTCGAGGACATAGACATAGTGGAGTTTCCTAACGACTTGAGTTTCGAAGATACGAGTTCAACAAATTCGAAATCTCACTCCATTGTGACACTCGGCAGATCGAAAAAGCAAAAGTACTGATACAGCAGATAAATTATCAAAGACAGAAAGTAAATGGTGTAAAACTAGCATAAAAGTTTAGGGTATACCTAATGGAGTCATACAAGAGTGATAATGCAATCCAAATTATGTTCGTGTTTTTAAATTACTAATTAATTTGTCTCTATAGTTACTGAAAACTAGGTACTTATCTATTTATTCTCTAATAAAATAACATACAATTTTGTAGTACTTTTCAGTATTCTTACCATTTGGCACAATTCACTACACAATTCAACACACAATATCACACGATTTATTTCTGTTCAGTCTGCCTTCTAATTAAATATTATCCAAGAGTTACAGCACCTTGGTGTTAATATGGTAATGGAGTATTTCCTCATGTCTTGTTGTTAATCTCTTAATTTCCTCTATGATTATTGAAAACTGAACGTTTCGGTGTAAATAATTGTTTCCATAATATCCGGGTACTATGTTGGTTTATATCTCGTAGATAATTCCCATAATTGATTTTATAGGTCCATATATATTTTAATATCTGCTTGTACAGCACCATCTTGTTATGTACGGATAATTTATTTTTTTATTTTTTTTATTTTTTTATTTTCTTTTTAATGTGGTCTTTTCAACAAAGCTTTGTGTCAAGATTTATCCCAAGGCATTGTATGAGATAATAGTATTATTCTTATATATTGGCATATGAACAGTTTGGTTGTAGGTGAATTTCAATATGCACTGAGTTACTCTCGTTGACTTTTATTCTCCATATCTGGGTCGACTAATTTATATTATTTTCTTGCATGTTGCAGCTTTCTGGCTGTTCCTCACTATTGTCTCCACTATGAAGCATCGCAGTATCATCAGCAAATGAAGCCATAGCAATATTTTCTATTTGTAATATGTCACATGTATAGGTAGCCAAATTAAAGGACTCAAAACACTGCCTTGCTATAAACCTGCTTTTGTTTCTTTCATTATTGAGTAAGCTTGTGCCTGTTTAACAGTAAACATCCTGGCTAAGGTCTAACGGTCTAAGAGTTCAACGTATTGCTCCTGTAATATTTTATGGAGTTTATAAATCATTCCCTTATACTAGACTACGTCCAAGAATAACTAAGCAAACTTTTATGTCTTCCTAAGCTTTTTCAGCAATGCTAGTGATTCTGTGCATCTGATCAACTGTAGCTGATTAAATATATTTGTTCATAAGACGAAACTGGGGTGTAGGTATTAGATTTATTCTATCTATGATTCGTTATAAATATTTTAATAGGATATTACTTAATGACCAGTTTTGATATTATTTAGTTTTTTTATGTATATCGTATTTAAATTAATGTAGACAAAATATTTTAAACCTCGTGATAATTGACCCTTCCCTCTTCCCTACACCCGTTATGAATCTCAACAATTTCAGCAGCACTCCCACTAATACCTCGTAATTATATCGATGCTAACGATAAAATATAGGCCATAAAAATGTGTTTATATAGCGTTCGGTATGGTGTAAACACGACGGGGGGAGGCCGCGGTGGAATGAGGGGGCCTCGGCGCTGAATTTTGTGTAAAACGGCGCTGCTAAAAAATGATATGAAGCTGTAAAAATGAAATTGCCGGCTCCTCCTTTTCCCTGGCCCAGCATAATCTCGAGATTTATGGCGTTTCGCATATGTTTATTTCAGATAATTCCTCCCCCTTGCGTCGTATTGTGGGACTAATGATGTGACAGGTTATTTCACACCGTATCTAACACAGTGGTGTGCGTAGTGAACATTCTCAGTGTTAGTCTAGATCATATAAACTAATATAATGTTCATAACTTCTATAGTTATTACTGTTTTCTTTAGTCCATAAAATATTATATGACCACCCAAAAAGTATTTGAACTCTAGATATTTTGATCAGTATATAAAAAAAATATACGCATACAGGTCTATAATTGCATTCAATTGTTATATACTGATAAATATTTTGATACATGTCCAGAAAGAATACATCCAAATAAAATTATACTATAGTATAATTGAGATACAACAGAATACTCAGGGTATAGTATATTGTTTAAATTTTACTATATTTAAAATGTACAAGAAAAAATCATAATGCAGAATATTACTTATCTACGATTTAGATATGTATTTACTTTTTGTTTAGTATATTTGGTACCATAAAATATTTGGTTTAATAAAACAGATAGTCATATTTATATACAAATAAAAAAATAATTGTATGTTTTTAATAACAACGTATAGTTTAATCATCCTGGAACCTCTATAAACAACAAAGTTTTGTTTTAGCTCTGAATATGTCAAAATTCATACAGAATCATTCAAATCAATTAACTATATATATCTTTATATATACCTTCATACATTTATTAGAAATCTTCTTTTCTTACTGTTATATGTCTGTGGCTATCTGTTTGCATTTCATCGTTATATTTGAACGTATTTGTGCTATAAAGTAATTGCTAACAACCTTTGTTGTTAAGTCTGATTTTACAAAGTTGTTCCATTAATATATAACACTTTACTAAATCAAAGGCTTTTTATTGTCGATGAAGTAGATATATACGATATTTTGTCCCTTCGGTTGTTCATTGCAGTATTTTTTAGCAGTTCTAAAAACTATTTTTCCGATCATGGGAACATTTTACAATAAAATCACTAATTAGATGTTATTGTGGTTACTTTATAGTATTTGTCTTCTTACCTTTATTCCATCCAAATAAAAGGCTAATATTCAGACAGGACAACGTTTGTTGGGTCTGCTAGTATGTATATAAAATTTCCAATATGAAAAATGTAGTTGTTATTCTAATTATAAAATTATTTCTTGAGCATGCTTGCCTTCCAACCATCCCCAATGAACGTCCCTGGCCCCCATAAAAGTTGCCCCCGCGCTAACCGGACGGAATTGTCGATGTCGACGAATTCTTTTAATGTCCTCGCGAGTGTAGGTAATTGTACAGTCACGACACTGATAATTAATGACTGTAACAGCTGCCGGCGCCGTGTAGCGCGTATCAAAATGCTACGGTTTTATTGTGTGGCTTAGCTCATTTCGACAATTTCACCCGGAGGAATCCCGCAGAGTCGTAAAAAAACCGCCACCCTCGCTTTATTTTTCAACGTTTCAAGTGTGTTTAACATTCGTCTGTTGTTAATTTATCGGGTCTGCGCGGAAAAAATCGCCGGGTCGTACGTTTGATTGAAAAATATGAGGTCTGTGTGAAATTCCTTTAAAAAAAGTTTAGTTAGTCGAAGTCTTGCTTTTCAAAACTGAGTTATATATTATAAAGTTAGATCGAAAACAGGTAACAGCCACATAGATAAAGGTTTGGACTATAACACGTATCCAATTAAAATCCCATAGAAATGGGGCTTTTAATTGCTGGAGTTGTCGCTATAAAGACGTATCGATAGTAAATTTATGTTTTTCATCAAGTTATTGAAGAACTGCCTCAACTTTGTTACAAAATATTTGTGAGTGATGATTTGTTGGTGTCACAAAATTGTAAGAAAATATTTGGAGGTGAAACTAAGTGCTGCTGATTACTGGTTACTGAGACTGATGTACAATAGTTTTTATTGGAATGTTTACTGGAACTAAGAGTGTGTTAAGAAAAATATAGAAATACATACTATGGCAGTGGGATTGATTCCAGCCCTGTATGTATCAGTATAGAGGGTGGTGTAGCATACTTGCAAATATCATGAAATTTATTCAAGTAAAATGTGTTAAAATTCTTTATTCCTCTGAGAAGCATAATATATATATATATATATATATATATATATATATATATATACATACATATACATATATATATATATATATATATATATACATATATATATATATATATATATATATATATATATATATATATATATATATATATATATATATATATATATATATATATATATATATATATATATATATTGGGACGACTATATCGAAAATTCACACACCAAATTGAAAGAAATTTAATATTTGGGAATATATTTTTCATTGCATGATGAAAAAGTTAAACATTGTTTAACCATTCCTTTTACCACCAGTTGATTCGGCGTAAAATTCTGTATCACCGCTGAAATTTTCATAACGATACTAAACACTAGGTAGCAATAAAATTATAAATTTTCCCGATATATATGAAAAAAGTGTCAATAATTTTATTAATTTAACTTTATTATATTAACTATTATAATTAATTAATTGTTTATATTAACTTTTATTAACTGGATTAATTGAACAAAAATGATAGCAAAAAAGTAAAAATGGTGAAAAATCACATATTTCTTTGACTATATATATAGAAAAATGGCAAACATTTCTTCTCGGATAAAGACATAATTTTTGATATAGATGTATATTGATGTAAAAGAAACGAAAATATATGTTAAATTGCTTTGGAATCTATAGTTTTTAGGGTATGTGACGTAAACACAGTTTCACATATTTCTTGAATATTAAAAAAAAAAACTTAAAAGCTAAAGCTAAATTAATATAAAAATAATTATATATATATATATATATATATATATATATATATATATATATATATATATATATATATATATAATATTTGTTATATTACATTAGAATTTAAATTATATGTACATTATTATACATGTACAAAAATCCGCACATTGTGCACAAGATACACTTTTTATTGTATAATTAAAAAGTTAGAATATCTATAAAATTAAAACTTTTCTGTTCGATTCAGCGTAAGTTTTGTTCTAACTTTTATGATTTTTATTAATCTGAGATTACTTTAAAGGAAATTATATAGAGGATATGAAAAAATTGCCAAAAATATTATTAAATAAACGTATTTTGATGTTAAATAAACGAAAAACAAAAAAAAAATAGACGCTATGCTAAAAACTCTACAAATATCAGTGTTTTAAAGAAAATTTGCTCTGTATCAATGCAATTTGACTCAAATTTATGCAGAATGATGAAAGAAACCAGCTACATAGTTTAGATTCAATACAAATCATTCAAAACTTGGCTAGATACCTTATATTTTGAAACAGTATCAACAGAAATTTTGCGAATCTTCATAAAAAATCATTCGCATATAAGATACTTAAAAATATTTAATACATAATATCCTCACCACTCTTCCCACATACAAAGCAACATCACCTGTTCGAAAACAATAACTTATAATATATTTAAAAGCTTCCGCGATAAATTAGAACAACATCGTAGAGGAGTTTGTGTAACAAAGTTTGTTTTAATTACAGGGCCTTTATATCTGACCTAGTTCAACGTTAAAAATGTATCGATTTTCCACACTGTTAATCAACTCCAGGTCCTTGTTCCCGTACAGTCCTGACATTCAAGAATTCAAGCTCGAAATTAGAGGAGTCCAGGGAGTCTGGCTGGAGTCTAGCAACATTCTAATCTAGTTATGCATAGACCTCGGTTATATCTTACGCGTTGCTTATGAGAATTTATCATTACTTTGTTTGGTTCTCGACTTGGACTGTAATTTTTTATCACAGAATTTATTTTTTTCGAGTTGAATGTTTACAAAGTTTTGGTAAATATATTTCGTAAATGTATCACTGCCAATGGAGCAATATATATTCAATTTGGATTCTACTCAATACCTTTCGACAATTACTTTTCTAACACTATAAATTTTGAATTTTCCCGAACACACTATTTATTTTTCCAAAATAAATTCGGACAGTGGTGTCCGTTCTCAGTAGTGAAAATTCAAAATATGACGGGAAAACGAATGGCTGATTGACTGTAATCATATTGAGATCTAGATCCATATACATGTTGCTCATGCTTTGAGGAATATTGAGTATGCTCATGAGATGAGTATTGTATTCTCAATAAACACACTGTATATTTAAAAAAGCCCAATTAGTAATAACGACACGATTTTTATTCAGTTGATTAGACCGAAATGTCTCCGCACAGCTTTGTTTGGTTGAAATGAGGTTTAAAACGCGGAATTTTCTCCGATTGTCGGTGACAGATCGTACAATGGACTAGACGTGATATTGGTGATGTTTCCTTTTGTTCTCGCGAGGTCGGGGTCACGGATGTCCGTGCCATTGTAGCCTTTATATAGTCGATGGGGGTGGGCGACGGGAAAGGGGTAGTCGGCGTGTGGCTTCTATTTAGTCCTAATGAGCCACGCTCGAAACTATCTATTGTGTCTAAAATTTATTATTGATAAAATACCGACTGAGTTTGAGTCCTGTATTTGTATTATAGTCGCTGTAAACGCAAATAATAATTTCATTATCTTTATTTAGCTGTCGTTCCTATTAAATGAAACATTTATTTAAACATTCGCCGACTTGTGTTAAATGAAAACTGAGTATCAGGCTTTCACGGTTTTCATCAAATAGTTAGTGGGTTTAGTTAAATAAATTTTGTAGTTGAATTACGTGATTTTAAAACGATTTTCATGGGTGTTTTTATGATTGATGTCTGTGGAGCGACAGGTGCGTTTAATATATATATATATATATATATATATATATATATATATATATATATATATATATATATATATATATATATATATATATATATATAATACTTTAATGTTATCTCTAAAAAAGTAACGTATATTTTACATTTTCCGATTTAAATGTGGATGCAAAGCCGTTAAAATTTTTCCCTTTCTGTTGAAAAGTTTATTTTGAAGTGAACGAGAGGAACAGGTGACATATAAAAAATACAAGTTCTTCTTTGCACAACTTAATCCCCAAAGGCCTCTTTAGTTCTAAACATTTATTTAGAGAAAAACTCAAATAAAATAATAATGTTGAAATCATATAAAAATGACATTACAATGGTCAAAATTTAAGACTATGGATTGACGATCATGATGATTTGATGACAGTATAAGAGTCTCGCCTTGAAGGATTTTTAGGAGAAATATTTATGCCTTTAAGTTGATGCTCTATATTGGGCGGATTTAGCTTGGCGTGATATACTACAAGTATAACTGATGCATTTGTGCTAAGCACTGGGCGAAAAACGACCGGGATACGAGCAAAGACCCTACTTTGTTATTCTTCATCATGACAACTCTCGACCATATGATGCAAAACCTGTGAAAACATATTTAAACTATTCCACTCGTTACATATTTCAGTCTCCTTGCACCTTCTGATTACTACTTGTTCCGTCATATGAGTCGTGAGCTCTTTGACCAGCGCTTCACTTTTTACGAATACATTAAAAAATGGGTCGATATGAGGATAGCCTCAAAAGATAGATCGTTCTTTCGAGATGGAATCCGTAAATTATCTGAAAGATGGGAAAAAGTAGTGGCTATCGGTGGACAGTATTTTCACAATAGAGCTTCAAATTTAAAGAAATTCTAATGAATGTTTTACTGTATTTAATTAACTAAATTTAATATTATTCTAACACAATAAAAGGCGAAATTTAAAAAGAACCACCACCAACAACTACCACAAGCATTTACATACGAAAAGACACCGAATTATGTATTACGGTGAATACGGCGGGGGAGAGATCCTGCAAAATCGACTTCTTCTGCGTCGTCGATCGCAACGCCGTCGAGATAACTCGATTTCTTTGTCAGCCCTGTTCGAGTCCCTCGACGAAAGCCGAACCGCGTTTAATCCTTTCGACGGCATTAAGTCGCCGGCCTCAAATCGTCCTATTCATTTGCCACTTTTCCCCGCTAATTCCTACGGCCGGGACCTCGTCTCGTTCAGACGTGCCCTCTAACGTCTAATACCCCGGGCTGATGGGTTCCTTAAGTATATCGAATGTATAAATAATAAGAGGTTTCGAAACCCGAACGGCGCGGGGTCGCGGAGAGGGCGATTTGGGGACGCTTTTGTCGCGCGTTTCACGAGATGTATTGAAGCGAGCGTTGGAATGGAATAATTACTGCCGATAGTATCTTATTGAGTTGCTAAAAGAGTTACGAGCGATATTCCCAAAACACTATATTAGTCGAAAAGCGCAAGATCTGATTTAAAAACATGTCTTTGAGCCCAAAGAGGTTTTAAATAACTTTGATTGAGGAAACCAATTCTAATACACAGTTGAGTAATACTATTTCTACAAAAACCCTACGGCGATAGCTCCACAATGCTAACATTTATAGAATGGCTGCGACTGAGAAACCAAAGGTAATTTTCGAAAAAACGATCATAAAATCTGGTCATTTGATGGTTGGGAGACTGTGGTATAGTGAAAGCAACTATCTGCTTCGTACAGTCTAGCATGGGAGAGGTTTCGTCTTAATTTGGACGGCAATATCGCGGTTTTCAGCTGATCTTATTTACATCTCTGCCAAATTACTGCGAATGAACACCTCTATATCCCCGATTATAAAGTCCTTAGTTCGTATCAAGACTGTTATACTGTCATATTTCAAGATGCTGATACGCCTATACAAAGCCAAAAATTTTAGTCTTGTTTTGAGTAGTATCATAATATCATCACATATTAACACAATTTGACCGGTCTAGGTCATTTTAGAGGAGAGAGTGATATGTAGTTTTCCATCTCCACAGCCCTAAAACAATTGGTACAAGAATGGAACAATATTCAGTTAGTATTTAGACACTCTATAAATCTATTCCGCGAAGATAATATATACCGTATAATAAACCTATTGCAGCTATTTTAATATCCTATTAATAAATAAATATTGCATATATCGGGTTAACATATCACTTTGTCTACATCCTGTATATAATACAAGCACTATATATTTATTATTTTTTTCTGAAAACATTAAAGAATTCATTCCCGTCCTGTCAGAAGTCCTCCGGAATCCTTCGAGCTATCGTGTGTATTTTTTATTACCAGCTGCCATCTATAGGTCGGAGCGGAGACTCTTCAGTCGACTTGTCAGGAAAATTGCTACGAGCTAAAAGATTAATCAGGACCAGGAATCCAGGGTGATTAAAGGGGATCGCGCCTTTTATAAGCGGGGATTAACATGAAAGTTAAAGATGTTTATGATAACAGTAGTAATTATCTTTCTGTAAATGCCTGATCGAATTAAATGCGGTTAGGTTCTACATTGAAATTATACTTTTAGTCGTCGAGATTAAAATTAATAAATTCAATGGTTTTATTGGTTTCAATGATCTTGTTTAATTATTTTATTTATTATCTATAAAACGGTTGCTTTTTTAGAACATTAGAAAAAAAGATAATATATTTAAAAGTTATGCTGTAAGATAGTACGTTTGAAAAATATTCTATTACTAACAATTGCTATTGTAGAAAATTAGAAGAAAGGAGAATCATATATTCATAAATTATGAAATAAGAAAATACGATTGAAAAGAAGACTTATTAACGGTAGCCTTTTTAAAAAATGGATAGGAATGTTAATCATATATCTACAAATAATGCAGTAAGGTGGTACGTCTGAAAATAAAATTTTATTAATGATAAGTCTTAGAAAATTAGAATGAGAATCATATATTCATAAATTATCAAGAAAGATTAAACGTTGGTAAAATATACTATTAATAACAATTGCTATTATAGAAAATTAGAAAAAAGGAGAATCATATATTCATAAATTATGAACTAAGAAAATACGTTTGAAAAGAAGACTTATTAACGGTTGCCTTCTTAAAAAATTAATAGGAAGGTTAATCATATATCTACAAACAATGCAGTAAGGTGGTACGTCTGAAAATAAAATTTTATTAATGATAAGTCTTAGAAAATTAGAATGAGAATCATATATTCATAAATTATCAAGAAAGATTAAACGTTGGTAAAATATACTATTAATAACAATTGCTATTATAGAAAATTAGAAAAAAGGAGAATCATATATTCATAAATTATGAACTAAAAAAATACGTTTGAAAAGAAGACTTATTAACGGTTGCCTTCTTAAAAAATTAATAGGAAGGTTAATCATATATCTACAAACAATGCAGTAAGGTGGTACGTCTGAAAATAAAATTTTATTAATGATAAGTCTTAGAAAATTAGAATGAGAATCATATACTCATAAATTATCAAGAAAGATTAAACGTTGGTAAAATATACTATTAATAACAATTGCTATTATAGAAAATTAGAAGAAAGGAGAATCATATATTCATAAATTATGAACTAAGAAAATACGTTTGAAAAGAAGACTTATTAACGGTTGCCTTTTTAAAAAATTAATAGGAATGATAATCATATATCTACAAATAATGCAGTAAGGTGGTACGTCTGAAAATAAAATTTTATTAATGATAAGTCTTAGAAAATTAGAATGAGAATCATATATTCATAAATTATCAAGAAAGATTAAACGTTGGTAAAATATACTATTAATAACAATTGCAATTATAGAAAATTAGAAGAAAGGAGAATCATATATTCATAAATTATGAACTAAAAAAATACGTTTGAAAAGAAGACTTATTAACGGTTGTCTTTTTAAAAAATTAATAGGAAGGTTAATCATATATCTACAAATAATGCAATAAGGTGGTACGTCTGAAAATAAAATTTTATTAATGATAAGTCTTAGAAAATTAGAATGAGAATCATATACTCATAAATTATCAAGAAAGATTAAACGTTGGTAAAATATACTATTAATAACAATTGCAATTATAGAAAATTAGAAGAAAGGAGAATCATATATTCATAAATTATGAACTAAAAAAATACGTTTGAAAAGAAGACTTATTAACGGTTGTCTTTTTAAAAAATTAATAGGAAGGTTAATCATATATCTACAAATAATGCAATAAGGTGGTACGTCTGAAAATAAAATTTTATTAATGATAAGTCTTAGAAAATTAGAATGAGAATCATATATTCATAAATTATCAAGAAAGATTAAACGTTGGTAAAATATACTATTAATAACAATTGCTATTATAGAAAATTAGAAAAAAGGAGAATCATATATTCATAAATTATGAACTAAGAAAATACGTTTGAAAAGAAGACTTATTAACGGTTGCCTTCTTAAAAAATTAATAGGAAGGTTAATCATATATCTACAAACAATGCAGTAAGGTGGTACGTCTGAAAATAAAATTTTATTAATGATAAGTCTTAGAAAATTAGAATGAGAATCATATATTCATAAATTATCAAGAAAGATTAAACGTTGGTAAAATATACTATTAATAACAATTGCTATTATAGAAAATTAGAAAAAAGGAGAATCATATATTCATAAATTATGAACTAAAAAAATACGTTTGAAAAGAAGACTTATTAACGGTTGCCTTCTTAAAAAATTAATAGGAAGGTTAATCATATATCTACAAACAATGCAGTAAGGTGGTACGTCTGAAAATAAAATTTTATTAATGATAAGTCTTAGAAAATTAGAATGAGAATCATATATTCATAAATTATCAAGAAAGATTAAACGTTGGTAAAATATACTATTAATAACAATTGCTATTATAGAAAATTAGAAAAAAGGAGAATCATATATTCATAAATTATGAACTAAGAAAATACGTTTGAAAAGAAGGCTTATTAAATGTTGCCTTTTTAAAAAATTAATAGGAATGTTAATCATATATCTACAAATAATGCAGTAAGGTGGTACGTCTGAAAATAAAATATTAATGATAAGTCTTAGTAAATTAGAATGAGAATCATATATTCATAAATTATCAAGAAAGATTAAACGTTGGTAAAATATACTATTAATAACAATTGCTATTATAGAAAATTAGAAGAAAGGAGAATCATATATTCATAAATTATGAACTAAGAAAATACGTTTGAAAAGAAGACTTATTAACGGTTGCCTTTTAAAAAAATTAATAGGAAGGTTAATCATATATCTACAAATAATGCAGTAAGGTGGAACGTCTGAAAATAAAATGTTATTAATGATAAGACTTAGAAAATTAGAATGAGAATCATATATTAATAAATTATCAGGAAATATTAAACGTTGGTAAAATATACTATTAATAACAATTGCTATTATAGAAAATTAGAAGAAAGGAGAATCATATATTCATAAATTATGAAATAAGAAAATATGTTTGAAAAGAAGACTTATTAACGGTTGCCTTTTAAAAAAATTAATAGGAAGGTTAATCATATATCTACAAATAATGCAGCAAGGTGGTACGTCTGAAAATAAATTTTTATTAATGATAAGTCTTAAAAAATTAGAATGAGAACCATATATTCATAAATTATCAAGAAAGATTAAACGTTGGTAAAATATACTATTAATAACAATTGCTATTATAGAAAATTAGAAAAAAGGAGAATCATATATTCATAAATTATGAACTAAGAAAATACGTTTGAAAAGAAGGCTTATTAAAGGTTGCCTTTTTAAAAAATTAATAGGAATGTTAATCATATATCTACAAATAATGCAGCAAGGTGGTACGTCTGAAAATAAAATTTTATTAATGATAAGTCTTAGAAAATTAGAATGAGAATCATATATTCATAAATTATCAAGAAAGATTATACGTTCGTAAAATATACTATTAATAACAATTGCTATTATAGAAAATTAGAAGAAGGATCATATATGCATAAATTATGATGTAAGATTATTCTTTTAAGAAGGATACTTTTATTAATGATTGCTCTTTTAAATAAATTAGAAGAAAGAAGAAAAATATATCTATATATTATGAAGTAAAATGATATTTTTGAAAGCGAGGCTTTTTTAATGGTTGTTGTTTTAGAATATTTCTAGTATCACGTACCATATATGGATAAATTATGATGCTGATGAATTATTAATAGGTTTTGATTTAAATTAATGTTTTTTGATTATTTTCATCTCTTATTATTTAATACATTAACTTTTCGTAATATATTCACTTATTGATAGAAATATGATACGTTTGAGAAGGAGACATGTTATCGTCAGCATCGAAATTATGTGTTTATGTGTACAATTTCATCAAACGCTAGGTTTCTTATTTTTAGAAAATGAAAAGAAAGGAGAATCATATATGCACAAAATGTGAAGCTTATAGACAATAAATAACACTTTTCAAATGGGTATTTGACTATCCCTAAAGGCCTGCTGATTGAATACACTACAAGACAAAACAGAGTAAGATATGGATCAAATATGGCCACTCTAGGTCAGTAGGTCGTGTTAAAGCAGGTCGAGACCGATTTGAACCGAATATAGAAACAGTATCTGATGATTTTAAGCAAGGCGAGAATTAATGGTTAGTTAATCGTTTTTTCTTGTAGGATGGGTGCATCCCGGCGGTAAATTGATTCGATTTACTCTAGATCGGTATGGGTTTTGATCGGTGCCACGCGTACGAAGCCCTCCGCGAAACCGTGCGGGCCAGAAACGGCTAGGCATCAGCGGTCGCCGGCAGTTGCGAGCGTCTCCTCGAGTCGCTCAGTGAAGTTCGGACGGGCGTCGCGACGACACGAGGCGTCGGAACGGCGGCAACGAAACGACGGTGGCGGCGTTCGTGGATTACGCGCACTTTTCACGGACTTACTCACGTTGCTCCCATGAGTTGTAAATTTCCTGACTTGGACTGTTCCAGTTGTAGTTCTCAATTAATTGGATAAAGTATATTTGGGTAAATTTTAAGTAAATAATTTCATTACATACTTAGAGCACACGTAAAGCAAAATGAAGCGAACCCTGAAGATGGCAGATTCTGAAATGGCTGAAACGTCAAAGTATTAAAAACATATAACATATATATATACATATATACATATATATATATATATATATATATATATATATATATATATATATATATATATATATATATATATATATATTCTCTCGAAGTGACATTAGTTTCTGTCACAAATAATAACGAAGCCTGTCAATATTGATTGTATATCGAGGCGAAGAGAAAACCGAGACTTGGTTTCGAATTTAACAGAATAAATAATCGAAGAAACGAACACCCAGCCTGTGTTTGTCTCCTATCTACGTAAATAGCTATAACGAGTGAGTACGTATAGCCATTTTAACTTAAAATACCGAATATGCAGTTTCTCCCCTGTTTGTTTGTCTAACGTATGTTGTTAATTAAAACTTTATTATTTCCGTCTGTGCTAAATACATTCTTGAATAACAGTAAAAAAATTAATGAAAGTTAACATATTTATTCATAAACTCCTAATAAAACATTAAGTTTGATTTATGTTTTTTGTATATACAGATAAAAATGGTAATTAGAAGAAATGCCAATCATATGCCTATAAATTATGAGACATTATCAAGTTAGTCTACGTATATATCAAGATATCAACTTAAATGGTTTTTCTCTTTTAATTGACCACATTAAGTATATGTAATATAAATATCCTTAATAATAAAATAAACAGCGACATAAAATTTATGAATGTCTGTAGTTTCTAATCAATTTTACTTTACATTCGACTTCTTGCTAAGGCTAAGTTTTTATCAGCCTTTATTGATAAGATACTCAATTAAGTTTATGATAAATCAGAATAAGATATTTTATGTCATGTTTAACATATCTATTGATGGAGAACGTTATAATGTGATATAAACAAGATGGATGATACCGTATATTTGCAGAACCCAATTCTAAACATTCGTAAAAATATATGTTAAAAATTTACTACATGTTTAACATATCTAGACAACAGTTGACTGTAAAATCTAGGTGTAAAATATTAACAAAATCCTTAATTTTAAAATAGTAGTAAAGATAAATTTGAAATGTGAATGCACCCATTGCATGTAATATAGTTGATCTCTGTTTCCCTGGGCGTAACATAAATAAAGCACTGTTCCTGGATTTCAAATTTGCAATTTAAAGTATTTATTTCTTTAATTCCAATATCATTTGAAACTATTTATTACTTATATCTATGTCACATAGATAGATATATGTATCTATTCTGAGAGGATATCCTGATGCAAAAGGATATAATTCAAAGGTTCAGTGTAAGCTCAAAGGCTCAATGCTCAAAGATCGCTACTATAGCACATTTTAAAATGTTCATCCTTCCATTATAAATCATGACATTAAATATAGATCAATAAATTTCCTATACTTAAAAATAGATAAATTATGTAAACTTATAGCATCTATAACTGCGTGCTGAACGTGGAACCTAGATAATGTCTAATTGATGTTAATGGTTTGATTTATTTTGTTAGAAAATTAGAAGAAAGGAAAATCATGTCTTCATAAGTTATGAAGCTTATATTCTACGAAAAATAAATTTATGTTTAGTAATAGTTATTATGAAATAACATTTTCATGACTTAAATTTATCAGTTTTTCAGAAATTGCCCATGGCAAATATAATTAAACCCTTTTAATTAATGTTACTCTAGTGTTAAATACAAAACATTTACCTTGTTAATTACTTTCCTCGAGTTTTTATCCAAACCGGACCCCTCATCTGAAACAAAAAATTAAAATATAGAATGTGGGATATCGAGTTTGTGTTTCTGTTTATGTAAATATTTATATATCTTATAGCGCGTTCGTGTATGTTGGTTTAAAGTAATTAATTTGTCCTCTCTGTTTATTTGTGTATGATAATTAGCCAAACACATGTCCGTCTTTTTTATATATTAATAGTCTCGTTATTAAGGTATTAATATTTTGAAATAAATTCCATGTGGCTCTAATATGTTATATATAATATATTTAAAGTGTGAATTAAAAATAATCTGTTTTTAAGTATTAAAATAAATTAAAGTTTATAAAATAAGAAATAATAAAATAAAAATAACATTTTTAAAATTTATTTATATATTAACTAATAAGACAATCTGTGGAAATTGCGTAATTTAGAATAGTGTAACAAGTTAGACAAAGTGGCGGTAACAGATATAAATAAGTAATCTATGATAGTTAAGGGGTGACTAATGATAGTCAAAATAGAACTGTATAGGAACTTAAGGGAATAGAAAGAAGGAAATGAATAGATAATTTAGGAAAACCTGACATTATACAGTGACTAGCAACTTGCTATTTATTAACAACGGTAGAAAATCTTAACTGAAACAAAAATATTGGCGGTGCCAAAGTATCATGGTGAAAAGAATCGTTATGAATTTATTAAGAAAGTATTATATCAGTTTAATCGATAAAAGGTTGCTCTTGATAAAACAAATGTTAACATAAAATAATGTAAAACTAAGTTGTAAATATCCACTACGTGATATAGATTTTGAACTCGCTTAAAAATACATATTAATCGTCTTTAATACTATACAACATTCTTAGTTATGTATACCATTGCCTATTCATGCTTGCCAATACACCGAAAAGAGGTTTCATTATATATTATGTATTGATATATGTATGCTATGTTTCTATTTTTGTGCTAAATGTTATTTGTATGATAGATTAAATTAAAAGAGAGGTCAGTCCTATGTCTATAAATTATGAGAGAGTTTATTGAGAAATTAGTCTACATATATGAAAGGATAAATATGTAGGCATCAATAGTTTTTCTAATATAAATAAATATAGATCACTGATATATGTATATATATTAGTGACATATGTATAAAGTGTATCTGTATTTGTGTTGAATCTTGTGTGTGATAAAATGTATTAGTCGATGTATACCAATTGTACCAATTTGGTATTTATATTGTATATGTATTAGTCGTATATACCTTCCTCTATAACTACGAGAAAAAATAATCTACAGAAATTATGTAGGTTATAATTGTTTCTATGATATTCATTCTATATATATATATATATACATACATACATATATATATATATATATATATATATATATATATATATATATATACATTTGAATTAGCTTATTTTAGTAAGTTAGTAATTTATTACTAACTGTACTTGTAAATTTCTTCCTTTTTCACTTCTTCGTTCCTCATTATTTTGGTTTAAACTAATATAAAAAAGACGACCTGTCACGGTTTTCTCAATTATATTCTATGTCAATAAATGCACTTTATGTGATTTAAATGTTAAAAACTTTTCCATAAGCTTTTTGTTGGGATAAAATAATTTCGACAATAAAACAAATACTATATGTTTTTATCATTTAAAGGTTTTTATTTAGCAGAGCCGCTTTTATTATTGATTGTTGTGCATTACTTTTAGTTAAAGCATATTATATCAGTCTAATCGATGTGGTGTTGTTCTTAATGTAACGATAATATAAAATGGAACTGCAACTATTCAATATCTGGTACATGTTTTGAACTCACTTAAACTACATACTCGTCTCCTAGATCCGCGTTATCTGATCCGAAAACAGATCTTATTCGCGATATTACACAACAACCCCGTTTAAGTGCAACGCGTATCCGTGTCTGCCAATACGCCGATATTAGTTTTGACGTAAAATCGATGGCTGCCATTTATACATCACGCAACGTTCGATAATGGTAATGTGATTTTTTTTGTTTTTCATACATTCGAACGAGGTCAATAAATCGTCTCGATTTTCCGTGGTAAAACGATGGACGGTTTTATAATAGTCAATTAAAATTTGAATTCATTCCAATTAAAACGGCGAGTTACATTTGCCCGGCCCCTGTGTTGTTTGCGTCCTTTTGTTTGAGTTGAATGAATATTGATGGGTGATTGAACATGGAACGGCTTAAGCAAACATACCTACATATAGTGATACTTATTGCTTGTGTGTAAACAAATTCTATTAATATATATACAATACTACAATGTAAATAAGGAAATTTATTAATTATTGTTGATTCAGATATTACTTATTGTATAATCGCCCTGTAGGGCTTTAATAAAAGCTCCTTGATATGAAAACTTTTAACTAAAAATAAAAATTATAAAAAATTGGGTAGATTGTTTTGTTATATTTAAAGTTCCCATTTTGAACCATAGAGTTTATCTGACTGGATCTACTGTTTAGTGTGGGCTCCGAACCATAAGACATCCGAATTTCCAACGTTTTATACTAATTATATAGCATTTTTTAACATTTATTATAAAACATATTATAAACTGATATTTAAATATATGTATTACTTTATAATAATGCGTGATGTATGATATATTTTAAAAATAATTTGAAGGTTTACATGGAATTGATGACTAAATAGATAGAATGAATTAGAAGAAAGAACAATCATAGGTCTATAAATTATGAAGACACGTTTGACGATTTAAAATTATAAACCTAGTGTAGATTTGTATATATTTGTGGATATATGTATTTGTATGTATAATGTGTATATATATTATACACTCAAATTCCAACAAATTATCATTTTAAATAATGACGGTTTTTTAAGATCGGTTTATTATGCAATCTCTTACATGCTGAAGCTACGCTTTTCTGCCTTTTTGATATGTAGTTCCTCGTTACATAGTTTATGATAAGAAATGCTTGTTTTGAGAAGAAGAAGAATACATATATAATAAATAATATGATATTAGCTGATTTCTTGATAGTCTGCTGGTTTGTCAGTCCTTGGTGATTTATTATGATTGAATTGCACCTACTAACCTTTAAATAATAAAACCAGTATTACAAAAATGAATAATTGATATTGTAACTGTTTTATATAAATTTATAAATATCTTCCCTATATTCGTCCGGAGAAACAAACAAACAATATGAAATAAATTAAAAGAAAGGGGAATTATAAGGCAATAAATTATGAAGCTTTCTAAATTTGTAATAATTTGACTTTTATATTATATATAGTTTAATATAAATAGCATTACATTATTTGAGTTCCTTGTTTTGTTAGTTCTGTAGTTAGTTTATATAGTTACAAAAATTATTGAATAATTGGTATAATAACTATTTTATATAAATTTATAAATATCCTTCCCATATTTGCCTGAGTAACAAAAAATGCCACCAGATAAAATTAAAACACCCACACAACGAGAGAATATCTCCGTTCTACACTTCGGATGAGAGAAAAAAAAGCTGAAACAATTTTTTTCGGAGTGTAATAATTTTAGAAACTTTGACAAAAAAGAAGTTCAAAGGCAATCGCGACAGACAAAACCTGTGCTGTCGTCGATACGCGGAAAAAGGAAAAACCGGGATGTTTTCACTGAAAATTTTAATACGAAAAAGAAAACTTTTGTCAGCGCGAAATTGATTGGGAACGTTGGGGAGGAGAAAAAGTCCTCGGTATCGGTGGTTTTCTTTCGATGGGGCGACGAGCATGTTTTGTTTTGAGTTATTTTAAGTTTATTAGGTTTTTCCTCGAAAAAATATCTGTTTCGTTACTTTTAGATTGATTAAGCACACGGTTTTATCAATACTCCTGCTTAGTAATTCCGATTAAAATACATGTTGACAATTTCTACGATAAAATTATAAAACTATCCGAAAAACTCTACATTTACTAACCAGAAACCTTTCAAGAACCTTTATTTCCCTGGAAGAAGGAATTTTTAAGTTATTGCTGTATATCCAGATATTAAAACTTATAGGGATCTATGAAATTCAGTTATGGGGATGTTCTGTAGGAACTAATATCAAAGTTCAGAAAAGTATTGTGGAGGCATTCAGATACCATAGGAACTATAACTTATACCAAGACTTTCGGACTCCAACTGTCATAAAGGAAATTAAGGGATTAGCTTAATTCATTCATTTATTTTTAAAAGCGTTTCACAACAATATTAGGTTACGTATTTTTACTAGCTGGGCAATAATTGAAAGAGATTGGTTGTGAATAAAATTACGTTTTTCAGAACCTATTATCAAAAAAAAACTATATCCCAAACCATCAATTTAAATATAAAAAGATAGCGACAACAGAAACCAATTGAAACTATGAAAAAAGTAAAGCCCATATTGTTTTTGTACTGAGAATTTTAACATATATAGAGGGAAACTTTTTCGAAAAAAACTTTTTTAGATTTATTCGGCTTATTTTGCCAGAAAAGAACAAATTAAATTGAGCTGTCAGTACAATTTTTTGCTTATTGAAGGAAGATCATAGCGGGTTATTATTATTTTATTATATAGTGAAGTATTTATGGGAAAAAATATGTTAACGATACAAAAACATGGTTATCTGTTGTAATAATGTGCTTTTTTAATACTTCACTTTAATTTGGTTAATATAATTTGCATGAATGGTATGGGAGAAATAGCTTTTAAAAAATAGAATGGTTCGGAGGAAAAATTGAGGTAATTTACTACAATATGAATTAATTTTATAACAGTTTACGCCCTATTTCGATAGTATATGTTGAAGCAACTTAGAAGCTTATACTATAGAAGAAGAGAGAGATATCCCCTTAGAGACGGATAAAATAATAATAGATTAACAAATATATCCATGTTAGCAGATCTATCACTTAAAATTATCATAAAATTTGTACTCTGCTACTGGAAAAAAATATTATATTACAAACTCTACATTACTTGCTCACTTTTCCTAACAGATTCATTTCAAGTGACCCAGTTTAACTCTTTTCCCGTCTCGAGCGGAACCACTTCAATACCAGACCATTTTTAATATCCGCCACGGCAGAGAACACTTCGAAATGATTAGTGATCCGGCCGCCAGGGGGCGATCGTTATTTTATTCATGTATTCGAAGAATTATTCCAGTCGGATCATTTAAAACTTTAACTGTGCTCTGATATTAAAACGAACGGCAGTCGTCGTCGAAAACATACAAGCGCATAACCTCGAGAAACTTTTTTCCCTCCTCTCTATCAATCGCAGCCGAATCACCGAGTAACCAGAATGTAGAGCTGTTGCGTACCCGTGCATGTATCTGTTTTTTTTGGCGTTTCCATTTCAATCAGTGTACATGCTACGGTGGCAATATCGATGGAAGTTTTATATTGGGTAAAAATCGTTCGAAATACCGCGGACCGCCACTTTCAATATAAATTGGATGTTTGTTTGTCCGATTGCTGTTGCTTTTACTGAATTTTCATTGGAGAAAGGCATTTTTATACACCGGTGATACCATTAATGAGTATCAGGCATTTTGCGTAGCTGACTAAGGAGTAAAATAAAATAAAAGCCTAATTATATATTTATCCAAATTTTCCAGTTATTGTTTGGTTTCTAAAGTGGTTGTGTAATAATTTTTAGAGAGATATAATCGTTAATTAACAGACAAATAATCGAATGTTGATGTTGATGTTTTGTATTTATAACTAGAATTGATTAATATATTATTACTAGTCGTTGCTGATCAATTTACTTAATTATTTACTCTCTAATAAAAAAAAATGACAGTTGGATTCCGATGCTCTCTATGTATATAAATATAGTGTAAAGACAACAAAAGTTGATGGAAAAAGGTAAACGTTGGAATAACTATCAATTAGCTTTTGTTAGTAATAACATTTATTAATAATTCATCGCTGACATATAGTTTTTCATGCTGGAAACAGGAATGGCTTTATTCCTGATGCAGAATTAGTAGTTTCCTCTAAGTCAAAGGGTGACTGCCATGGAGAAAAGAACCATAACTTGTGTATGCAGTAGTTTTAAAATCAGCTTTTAAAGAACTTGGAGGAACCATCAGTTATTGTTATGTACAATGCACCTTATCTGATAACCATATATATAGTACACCGGTGGAGAAAATCCCAACAAGTGCATCAACAAAGGGATGCTGCAGTTAAGGAAGGGAAGTATATAAAATAAGTTTCGAGGAAATCATGTTAGAGAATGAACTATTTCAAATGGTTACTCAGTAAATATAAAGGAAATATTTAATTGCATGTTATGTAATTTACATTTTTAGAAATAAGCCCGAAAAAAGACTCATGGTACTGAACGTTATGGCCACAGAGTATAACGTTTTCCTCCCTATCACTGTATATTTAATCCAAATGAGTTGATATGGGGTATTGCAAAGAATTATTACAATAGACATTCAGGTCGAGGAGGATATTCAAACCAGAACTGTCTGGATTTATAGAAAGAGCTACTGTCGCCTATATAACAACTTCGGCTTGTGTGAGTTCCATCAGACACATTGAAGTAGAAATTCACAAATGGTAAAATCTTGAGAAAGTGTTTTATAGATTGGAAATAAACAGTTTAGTTATTAACTTCATTAGTGTTTCCGAAAGCGACTGTCAATAAAATTTTATGAATGTTGGTTTATGATTGCATGCTGACAATTGCCAAGACAGGGCGATGAAAGAGAAAACAACTAAAGGCCAGTATATAATTAATATACTTTAATTGTAGGGAATTGTATTATACAGTGTAAAAGCCCTATGAGCATGTGTGTTGTTTTTCGGAATATACATAAACATTTGGTTAAAATGTATGAGGAGAGAAATAATACTAACTCTTTTGTAGATATGACAAAGGAATTAGGGAGAATGCAGTGATTAAATGTAATTTTATCAAGAAATATGTATACAGTAACAGGACAAACTAAGGAGAAAAATACTAATAACACAATGACTTCACAAGTAAACATTGCATCGAATGAAACAAGAAGTAATCGAAAATGTATGCTCTTTAATAAAAGTGAAATACATTACTCAGATATATGATTGTTAATTAGGTGGATTAGGCCTTCGGGGGATACTACTACATAAAAAACACGCCTAGTACTCTATCTATACTAGTGTGGAAAAAAGTTGAATGTATATATAATAAAACAACTCTAACTTATACATTATTGTGGCTATATAATTAATTGTAGTTCTAAGTTCTTCGATAATATATGCATTAGATGTACTATAATGTTAAAATAAATTATAATATAGAACATTTTTCTTTCATCATTTTATTTAGATTAGAATTTTGTTATATGTCAGAGCCAAAATGTACTAAAACTCAGAGTTACTGCGCCAACATTGCGACGTCTTGATAGGTCGCGCGTGTAATTACTGCTTTGAATAAACTATATACGTTTATACATATCGTTCTTATTATCTTTCTTTAAATAAATAGTTCATGTCTTTGCTAGTTTTACTTTATCTAATGGTAGGGGAAAAAGTCCTACAGTTATACATCGGGCTGTAACATACTTTAAATTATCTCTTTAAAAATCTGAAACTTTTCTTGTTTTACATAATTTTTCAAATGAAAGTGGTCAAGTCAATAAAAACTAAGCAATTTGATATACGCTGGCTAAGACAAACTTCTAATATTTTCATAGGGCAAGATATACTGTTGAATTGAAAAAAATATGTTAGTATATGGAAAAAACGAAAAAAAAAACTCATTAAACCGCCGTTGTTTCCTGGATCATTAAATCAAGTGTAAAATAAAGAGACGGAAAAACCCAAATAACGGCTAATTGGGTGCGGTAAAAAGTGCAGGGAAAAAGTCCTCGGTTCCCTCATCCAATGGGAACCTATGCCGTGCCCTACAAGTACGGATTTATCGAGGGAAATGTTTCCGTTTTACGGTTCGTCGCGCCGTTAGGATTTCTTGGACGCTTTTTGTTTGTCAAATTAGACTTACACACCAACGTTAATTGAATACCCTTCGGATGGGTGGACCCGCCGACGAGCCGAATGGGTCTCGGGCGTTAGTCGATGGCGTATCCCACAAAACATCCACGGGATTGGGATCTAATTTAACGTGTTGCAGTTTTTAGTACGCGGTCTGGTGTTGGGAAAGAAGTTCTCGTTGTATTTTCAATCTAGCTGGTCTAGAAACCTATTAAATAATTATATACGAGGCTCATAAATACATTTTGTCGTTCTAACATAATTTCTTAGGTGTTAAATTTATTTTATTTTATTTATTTTTTGTTATAAATAATTTTAAGCTGAATCTTAAGGTACTATAATAATCTTATACAGACTTTAGTTTTTACGATATATAATGACAATTTTATTTTAAACAAATGAGTGGATATCTGTTTATGTCAATTATATTAAAAACCATAGATTCCAAAGAAATTTAACATAGATTTTTATTTCTTTTACACCAAAAAACATATAAATAAAGAGTTTTTATCTATCTGAAAGTTAAAAAATATCTGCCGCTTCTCCATGTATATAGTCATTAAATAAACGTAGGTTCATGAAAATTATGACTTAAAAAGAGAATTTTACGCCGCATCTAATAGTGAAATCATAAATTCCCTGCAACCTTTAGTTTTGGTGGTATTTAATGGTAAATTAATTTTTAAAAGATTATAAGGTTTCTTTTTATGTCAGATATCTTAAAAAACATTGATTTTAAAGAAATTTAACATGGATTTTTGTTTCTTTTACACCAAAATACATACAATTTGGGAGTTTTATTTCTATTCGAGAGATAATAAAATTCGGCACTTTTTCATCTATATAGTCGTGAAAATTTACGATGTTTAGCCATTTTTGAATTTCTTGACGTCAATTCTGTTTAAATATTTGCAGCTTAACGAATGTTACTTGACTTACAAAGAATTTTACGCTGAATCCAATGATGAGAAAGTAAATTCTCTCCAAGCTTTAGTTTTGGTGATATTAAATGGAAAATTAATTTTAAAAGATTATAAGGTTTCATTTTATGTCAGATATCTTAAAAATCATACATTTTAAAGAAATTTAACATGGATTTTCGTTTCTTTTACACCGAAATACATATAATTTGGCAATTTTATCTCTATCCGATAGATAAAAAAACTCGGCACTTTTTCCATGTATATAGTCGTGAAAATTTACGATTTTTAGCCATATTTGAATTTCCTGCCGTCAATTCTGTTTAAATATTTGTAGCTTAATGAAAGTTACTTGGCTTACAAAGAATTTTACGCTGAATCCAATGATGAGAAAGTAATTTCTCTTCAACCTTTAGTTTTGGTGATATTTAATGGAAAATTAATTTCAAAAGATTGTAAGGTTTCATTTTATGTCAGATATCTTAAAAATCATACATTCTAAAGAAATTTAACATAGATTTTCGTTTCTTTTACACCGAAATACATACAATTTGGCAGTTTTATCTATATCCGATAGATAAAAAAATTCGGCACTTTTTCCATGTATATAGTCGTGAAAATTTACGATTTTTAGCCATTTTTGAATTTCCTGCCGTCAATTCTGTTTAAATATTTGTAGCTTAATGAAAGTTACTTGGCTTACAAAGAATTTTACGCTGAATCCAATGATGAGAAAGTAAATTCTCTTCAACCTTTAGTTTTGGTGATATTTAATGGAAAATTAATTTTTAAAAGATTATAAGGTTTAATTTTATGTCGGATATCTTAAAAATCATACATTCTAAAGAAATTTAACATGGATTTTCGTTTCTTTTACACCGAAATACATATAATTTGGCAGTTTTATCTCTATCCGATAAATAAAAAAATTCGGCACTTTTTCCATGTATATAGTCGTGAAAATTTCCGATTTTTAACCATTTTTGAATTTCTTGCCGTCAATTCTGTTTAAATATTTGCAGCTTAATGAAAGTTACTTGGCTTACAAAGAATTTTACGCTGAATCCAATGATGAGAAAGTAATTTCTCTTCAACCTTTAGTTTTGGTGATATTTAATGGAAAATTAATTTCAAAAGATTGTAAGGTTTCATTTTATGTCAGATATCTTAAAAATCATACATTCTAAAGAAATTTAACATGGATTTTCGTTTCTTTTACACCGAAATACATATAATTTGGCAGTTTTATCTCTATCCGATAAATAAAAAAATTCGGCACTTTTTCCATGTATATAGTCGTGAAAATTTACGATTTTTAGCCATTTTTGAATTTCCTGCCGTCAATTCTGTTTAAATATTTGTAGCTTAATGAAAGTTACTTGGCTTACAAAGAATTTTACGCTGAATCCAATGATGAGAAAGTAATTTCTCTTCAACCTTTAGTTTTGGTGATATTTAATGGAAAATTAATTTCAAAAGATTGTAAGGTTTCATTTTATATCAGATATCTTAAAAATCATACATTCTAAAGAAATTTAACATAGATTTTCGTTTCTTTTACACCGAAATACATACAATTTGGCAGTTTTATCTATATCCGATAGATAAAAAAATTCGGCACTTTTTCCATGTATATAGTCGTGAAAATTTACGATTTTTAGCCATTTTTGAATTTCCTGCCGTCAATTCTGTTTAAATATTTGTAGCTTAATGAAAGTTACTTGGCTTACAAAGAATTTTACGCTGAATCCAATGATGAGAAAGTAAATTCTCTTCAACCTTTAGTTTTGGTGATATTTAATGGAAAATTAATTTTTAAAAGATTATAAGGTTTAATTTTATGTCGGATATCTTAAAAATCATACATTCTAAAGAAATTTAACATGGATTTTCGTTTCTTTTACACCGAAATACATATAATTTGGCAGTTTTATCTCTATCCGATAAATAAAAAAATTCGGCACTTTTTCCATGTATATAGTCGTGAAAATTTCCGATTTTTAACCATTTTTGAATTTCTTGCCGTCAATTCTGTTTAAATATTTGCAGCTTAATGAAAGTTACTTGGCTTACAAAGAATTTTACGCTGAATCCAATGATGAGAAAGTAATTTCTCTTCAACCTTTAGTTTTGGTGATATTTAATGGAAAATTAATTTCAAAAGATTGTAAGGTTTCATTTTATGTCAGATATCTTAAAAATCATACATTCTAAAGAAATTTAACATGGATTTTCGTTTCTTTTACACCGAAATACATATAATTTGGCAGTTTTATCTCTATCCGATAAATAAAAAAATTCGGCACTTTTTCCATGTATATAGTCGTGAAAATTTCCGATTTTTAACCATTTTTGAATTTCTTGCCGTCAATTCTGTTTAAATATTTGTAGCTTAATGAAAGTTACTTGGCTTACAAAGAATTTTAAGCTGAATCCAATGATGAGAAAGTAAATTCTCTCCAAGCTTTAGTTTTGGTGATATTAAATGGAAAATTAATTTTAAAAGATTATAAGGTTTCATTTTATGTCAGATATCTTAAAAATCATACATTTTAAAGAAATTTAACATGGATTTTCGTTTCTTTTACACCGAAATACATATAATTTGGCAATTTTATCTCTATCCGATAGATAAAAAAATTCGGCACTTTTTCCATGTATATAGTCGTGAAAATTTACGATTTTTAGCCATTTTTGAATTTCCTGCCGTCAATTCTGTTTAAATATTTGTAGCTTAATGAAAGTTACTTGGCTTACAAAGAATTTTAAGCTGAATCCAATGATGAGAAAGTAAATTCTCTCCAAGCTTTAGTTTTGGTGATATTAAATGGAAAATTAATTTTAAAAGATTATAAGGTTTCATTTTATGTCAGATATCTTAAAAATCATACATTTTAAAGAAATTTAACATGGATTTTCGTTTCTTTTACACCGAAATACATATAATTTGGCAATTTTATCTCTATCCGATAGATAAAAAAATTCGGCACTTTTTCCATGTATATAGTCGTGAAAATTTACGATTTTTAGCCATTTTTGAATTTCCTGCCGTCAATTCTGTTTAAATATTTGTAGCTTAATGAAAGTTACTTGGCTTACAAAGAATTTTAAGCTGAATCCAATGATGAGAAAGTAAATTCTCTCCAAGCTTTAGTTTTGGTGATATTAAATGGAAAATTAATTTTAAAAGATTATAAGGTTTCATTTTATGTCAGATATCTTAAAAATCATACATTTTAAAGAAATTTAACATGGATTTTCGTTTCTTTTACACCGAAATACATATAATTTGGCAATTTTATCTCTATCCGATAGATAAAAAAATTCGGCACTTTTTCCATGTATATAGTCGTGAAAATTTACGATTTTTAGCCATTTTTGAATTTCCTGCCGTCAATTCTGTTTAAATATTTGTAGCTTAATGAAAGTTACTTGGCTTACAAAGAATTTTACGCTGAATCCAATGATGAGAAAGTAAATTCTCTCCAAGCTTTAGTTTTGGTGATATTAAATGGAAAATTAATTTTAAAAGATTATAAGGTTTCATTTTATGTCAGATATCTTAAAAATCATCCATTCTAAAGAAATTTAACATGGATTTTCGTTTCTTTTACACCGGATTACATATAATTTGGCAATTTTATCTCTATCCGATAGATAAAAAAATTCGGCACTTTTTCCATGTATATAGTCGTGAAAATTTACGATTTTTAGCCATTTTTGAATTTCCTGCCGTCAATTCTGTTTAAATATTTGTAGCTTAATGAAAGTTACTTGGCTTACAAAGAATTTTACGCTGAATCCAATGATGAGAAAGTAAATTCTCTTCAACCTTTAGTTTTGGTGATGTTTAATGGAAAATTAATTTTTAAAAGATTATAAGGTTTAATTTTATATCAGATATCTTAAAAATCATACATTCTAAAGAAATTTAACATGGATTTTCGTTTCTTTAACACCAAAATACATATAATTTGGCAATTTTATGTCTATCCGATAAATAAAAAAATTCGGCACTTTTTCCACGTATATAGTCGATGTAT
Organism: Rhynchophorus ferrugineus; assembly: GCF_030347505.1. NCBI lineage: Eukaryota > Metazoa > Arthropoda > Insecta > Coleoptera > Curculionidae > Rhynchophorus > Rhynchophorus ferrugineus. The sequence goes on along the minus strand of NW_027472589.1, from coordinate 2,473,744 downwards.
AGTAGATATTTCATGATGTATCGATGAATGAAATATCTACACTGTCCAGACATATTCAGGTCAGGGACAGTTGAAAAAAGGATTCCAAAGTTTTCTTATTTATGTTTTAATCTATAGATTTCCTAAAATTTACTCAAAGACAGACTTTTTAATGTTAAGATCGGAAATGTATCATTTAATACATCCTGTAATCGGATTATTGCAACGTTTTTAGTATGTATAAATGTATTCAAACCACGAAAGCACATAGTATATAGTTATAGATAGGTTGGTTTATCCAATTTCCATCTTAGTTTGCAAACACGGTGACAGTTTGATCCCATGCATTTTATCAATTACCACAAGACCAAAGTTATACGAGCGACATGACTAAAATCAACAGGTCACGCCGCGCTTCGATGCCCCCTTTGACGACAAAACGCCGTTCTTGTTTGACGTTGTCCCATCCATACCAAACCTCAAGCCCAACCAAGCTCTAATCCAATTCCCTTTTGTTTCAGACGTCGTGCTCGATCCCCAGCCAGGTAAATCCCGATTCTGGAGAGTATAAACAGTCCGACGGTTGACGATGCGTCAGCGGGCGGTGAAGTACGTGGTGGCTCCGACGGCGCGGTATAACAACGCCAACGATTGATCAGTGGGGCGCAGAGGGGAAGGACGCGCACCGTTCATTCTGGACGTTTGGGTCGGGGATATCGGTGGTGACGATAGCAGGACGAGTGAGACATGGTGCTAATGGTGATGAGTGTGACGTTGTTGACGGTGTGCTGGATAACGGTGGTGTCGGCAGGCTTGCCGCCGGTTATACGAATCGGTAAGTTCGAATTTCCTTAAAATTTACATTACACGAAAAGTTGAATACAAATATATTCCTTATATAACAGGTCAATTGAAACGTCCCCGGCTACCATAAAAAACATTTTTTTGACAAAAATTAGCTTTTTATTCAACATAATTGCCTTCAAGGGTGATACACTGATTATAGGGACCCTCCAACTTTTCGATACCATATTTGTAGTACGATTTGTCCTTTGCTTCAAAATAGGATTCAGTTTCGGCGATCACCTCTTTATTCGACGAAAGTGTCTTCTCAGCGAGCATTCTCTTAAGATCTGAGAACAGGAAATAGTCACTGGGGGACATATCTGGAGAATATGGTGGATGAGGAAGCAATTCGAAGCCCAATTCATCGATTTTTGCCATCATTTTGGCTTGTGACACAGTCTTGGAGAAGTAGCATTTTATTTTTCTTCAAATGCGGCGATTTCGTCCTTCAAAGGGTCCAATAACGCTATTTTATAGTCGCTGTTGATGGCCCTCTTTCAAGGTAGTCAATAAAAATTATTCCATGCGTATCCCAAAATATCGACGCCATAACTTTGCCAGTCGACTGTTGCGTTTTCCCACGCTTTAGAGCGTGTTCATCGTGTGCAGTCCACTCGGATGACTATCGATTGAACTTCGGAGTGAAATCATGGAGCCATGTTTGATCCACTATCACATATTGACGCAAAGACTCTGCTCCGAATAATCAACTCGTCGTTATTTTTGGTCAAAAGTGAGCTCGCGCGGCACTCACTTTGCATAGAGCTTTGTCATACCCAAATATTCGTGAATGATATGATGTACACGTTCAGTTGATATCTTTAGAGTGTCTGCTATTCATTCAATTTCAATTTACGGTCATTCAAAATCATTTTATTGATTTTTTAATTGTTTTTGTCGGTACCTATTTTGGGCATCCACTGCGTTCACCGCCTTCGGTGCTTATTTGACCACATCTATTTCGTTTTATCCATATTTTTTTCACAACAACAAAAGTTGCTTCACCCAAAATACTACAATTCCTACTAACGATCCGATAGCAGTCAAATGTATACACGCATCTTTTGAGGGTTTGGGCCAACTACAAACATATGGATTTAATTCTAGTAGCGCCATCTATGTGTTAGGCCGGGGACTTTTCAATTGACCTGTTATGTTTATATCAGATTTAAAATATTAATAGTGAACTGTTGTTTTTCTATATCAAACTCGTGTTATAAATACGGTATGGTACTGGTAGTTTCAAAGGAAGCTAGAATTGTTCGTTTAGCAAAACCACCTGAAAAAATCCGTTTGAATCAATAGAAGGGCCATTATATGAAGCAATTCTGAATCCCCGATTAAAAATATTCTATTCTATTACTTATTATAGAAATCTAGTAAATTAACACTAACAAGCTATTTGTTTTCATACGATTTTAGTATATATTTAAAATTATAAAGTATTTATTCAACGATAGACACTTTGGGCTTAATATATATGTGACTCTTTTTAATGTGCACTGATGTTTTACTTGTAACTTCACCGAAATGATTTAAATGGTTTTACTGTCTTTAATCTTTTAATCAAGCCATCATTACCAAGAGCTGGAGAACCTCAATATTGCTGTGGTGTATGCTTTTGGTATAGTCCTTGATCACGGTATCAGCAGTTTATACCTTCAGGTACTTATGCAGATTATAATTACGAATGTACCATGAAACATCAACATTACCTCACAGTACTTTATTTTGGAATATGTGTATGATATTTTTATTGTTTTGGCTGGTACAACCCACTGGTGTTTTGGCTGGTTTCAAACTTGTTGCAAATCATTGTGTAGATTACCAGTAAAAGCAGAACCAGTACATTTTTCTTGTACTTCAGCTTGAGTCCTTTACATTTTTCTTTACCTGTGGCTTTTACCATCAAGGGTCATGCTATTTAGCTGTATTTCCATACGGGACTACTTTTATATACTGGATTGAGCTTGATTCTTTTGTTGATGAAATCAACACGCACTGATTTACTTTGATTCATTTTTCTATCCAGTATTGTATTTGTACAATAGCTGTTTGTAATTTTTCGAACTGAATCAACCAGTGTTGTTCTCGCCAATTGTTAGGATTGTAATGTTGTCTGCAAATGTAGCAACAACAATTTTTCCATAGTGTGTATCTTAATCAGTGCACTTCTCGGAAGTTCATTTGGTATTTTCTAAGGTCAAAAACCAGACGCCTTTCTTGCGTTAATATAATTTTTAATCTCTTTATTCAAGCTAGCTTCAGTTAGACTAACAAATAACATTTTTAACTTAGCTTGTCCAATGATGAATAAAAATATAAGTACCATCATATGACAGAATATCTGAAAGTTTCTTCCAAAAAGGTGGCATATATAGTGGTAATTAACTTCTTGGATAATAAACATCTTTTTGTGTTATTTTTAATGTCATTATTCCATTTTTTCCAAAATTATTACCTGTTCTTGCTGTGCTAGGTTTAAATGTGTCTTAATATTGAGTTTTCCTTGGAATGTTTCTCATTTTGTGAGACGGAATTTTAAGAGAATTTGATTATTTTATCAGACAGACACGTTGTTGTCATCGAAACACTTGTGCAATTGTAGAACAATGGGTCTGTTGACAGCAAAATAAACCATTATTGATTCTCACCATACTAACAGTAAATTTCAAATTATTTTAACGTTATAAAAGGAGGCTTATTAAGAACGAAAAACTGCTTATTATAATGTAGTGTATAGCATAACTTATAGTTCCCTTATTGTTTAATTTAAATTCTTAGATCATTCTTCCCGATATTTAGCTTGTATTGCTAACCATAAGGATTTAAAATAAAGCAATTACATTTATTGTTATTTACAATTTCAAACTTCATCACCATCCTATCAAATAGATGCAGGAATTACAGGAAAAGTATTTGGGACTACCAATACTGGAAAAAGAGGAACATCTTCACTTAAAGTAGTAATTCTTCCATGTTTCGCCAATAGTTGGACGCTATTACAGTTTTAGAAGTATGAGCTCTTTTAAATTCGATTTTTAAAGCAAATTATAGATACTTATTTTCGAGTCCTGAAGCAATTTCGAAAAATGAAGCAAATTGGTTAAGATGAGAGGTAATCGGTGAACAATTGGGAAACAAACTAAGAGACGTAAATTATATATGGTTTGGACACGTCTCCACAATGAATTCCTCACAGAATATTGTATTGAAATTAGCCTTTTGTATAGAAGATGCAGCTTCAAAGAGGCATGGATTAAAATTACAGAAAGATATCTGAATTTATCTGAATAATGAAAGACTAACACTACCAAACCAGCCAACACCAACAGGGTGTAGTAACAGTAGTAATAATTGACAATCATAGATGATGATGAAAAAAAATCAATTATTTATATTTTTAACACTAGAAATATAAAAATATTCGTTATGTGTTAAAGAAAATGAAGAATAGCATAATAAAGAAACTCAATTAAAACAAAAAATTAAATATTATGAAAAATCAATCACCACGTCGATGACTCTCACCACTATTATCAGAACAATCATAATAAAATCGATTTAAAATATTCCCATCGTCCAATTACACGGTCCTAATACTTCCAGGGACCTCCTTCAGCTGTTCGCTAATTGTTCTGTTGGAATCTTGGTGGTTTTATATTATTTTCCCCTGGGACGACGGAGTCATAATTAGATTCGAACGAAACGAAATTATCTTGACAGCTGTCTCCGAAATCCTAACTGAGATGATGCGTCGATTCTGATAATATTCGGAAGTTTGTCGCTCTTCGGGGAGTTCTGGGACCCGTTCAGGTAGCTCTAGTTGTTTTCTCTTGTTCGTCGCTTGTTGTTTGTTGGCATTGATCCGCGATAGAATGTGTTTTGGTATGTTTCATGATGTAAAACGCTTTTTAAATCAGTTTCAGTGTTGCAATATATTCAAAAGATTAAAAGCTATTTTAAAAATAGCGTCAAATAATCTCTCTTTAACCATATTTATGTTTTAAGTTCCAGTTTTCAATTAGTTCCTAACGCAAATATTTTGTATCTCTAAGTTTTTTTTACACTCGTATAATAACTTTGACTAGATTCATTCTTCTCTAGTTCATATCGTTTTGTTGTTTGTTGTTATTCTTTTTCTATTATTTCATGCAGTTATTTGAAATATTTTTCAATAAATTATACCAGATTCTGTTTTTATTTTCGTATATAACAGCAGAATGAATAAAAAATATTAAATACTAAGAGCCAGTATGTCGGATCATTACTTTCCATTCGGGTAACGTTAAGTGCATTTCCAATGAGCGAAAGATTCGTACGTTCGGTTCGCGAAGACGATTCGCCGCCTACTTGATATTAAACAGGAGAAACGGGCAGCCGAGTGCATCCGCCACCGTTTCGAAAATAGAAAAATAACTTATTCAAAGCACAGAACGTAATAGAGTTAAGGCTACATTAAACACAAATTACTTTTTAATTTCTCATTCTTTTTGACTTTCCGGCGCCTCTGGGCGACGGCCTGCGAGGAAGGCACGTAGAGGAGTTTTTCAAACGTCCGCGGGAGAACAAAAAACGGGAACACAATAAGGGACTAAAGGAAGGCAGAACGTTCAAGGCAAAACAGCAAAAAATCGGTCGGTGTTCTGAGAAAAAATTGTCCTGTTATTTTATTTTCATCATTGCGGAATAGTTTCTTGAATATAATTTGCATACAGAATGTATTTTGCTTGTTTTTTTGTTTTTATTCGATCGAGGAATATTGGTTTTCCAGCTATTAACTTACTAAATCTTGCTTTTCAGGGATACAAAGATTTCATTTGGCAATCCCCTTCTTGATGTAGGTATTGTTGAAAAGATGGAAGCATTTTGACAGCTGAATATTTTACACAAACAGTATTCATAATATATGTCGTTTCCTTGGATTATTTGACCTAAAATTTCATGATTCATTTTCGAATCCCAAACTTTGAAAGAGTTTTAATCTTTGTTATTTAAAATTATATCAATTGGCAGCTACAATCATGGGATTTATATGATAAGTAAGTTTTAAGAATTATAGTAATACAAAGTGGGCATCATACCTTACAAAATTATGACATAATATTTTCTATATATTGGTTCTTGGGATTGTCAATGTTAGGTTCCGTATAAACAGTTAATTAGACTTACAGCATTAAACTATAATAGTTAGTATAGTTAGTTTTGAACGTAGAACTTCTAGGCTTGTAAAAACATGGGAATACAAAGTAGTTATCATATATTAAAAAATTATGAGATATAAAATACAGAAATAATTGTAAGAAAATAGTTATATTTTAGTGTTCTTTTGTTTCTTACAACTTTTTTTTAGCCAGTGTTTATTCCTTATATATAGTTTCAAATATCTAGGCTGAATTTAATCATATGTTTCTTGTTGGTTTAAAAAGGTTGGTAAAAAGTTTCTTTTTATACCAAAATGTTTCTAGTCAAAGATTTTGTTATATTCTTATAAAAGATGAAGTATTTTCAAAGTAGTTGTACTATTTACGGATAGGTGATATTTTAGGGACTTATTAAACATTTTTAGAAAGAAAGTTTTGTTTTTAGAAAGGGAGCATTGAATTCGAACATAGTTCAAGATAAAGGACATATTTAAATATACTACTTATAGTATCAACTATATTCCATTATCGCAATATTCACATTAATTAAATTTTGGTTCCTGGAATTGCCGATTTTAGGTTCCTAGTTTACGATTTTAGGGTTTGGATTAGTTTAGGAATAAGATATTGAAAATACCATCCCGAAGTTATAAAAAAAATTATTAAAAATTAATAAATCAAGTGGTATGAAAATACAAAGTGGTTATCGTTTCTTAAAGAATTATGACAGACCTTTTTCATAAAACAGAAATAAGTATTTTGTAAGGATATACACGAATATAAGGTTATATTTCAGTATTACTAAATAACAGGTGGCGTTTTAGGAACTTATTGCACAACCTAATTATTTTCTGATAAAACGTTTTTGAGGCAGAGACATCGGAAGGTTTCCGGAGTCGATCCGAACCAATGAACATATTTTATAGAGTCAATTATCTTACACGAGACCGTAACTGAGAGACACCGAGACCATTATAGAGGCATAACACGCGTGTATTAGCAGAGTGAAACGAGCGGCCGATACCGTCGCCAATTACCCGCCGATGTCGATTCTACGCCTTCCTTATGACATTTTAACGGGGATGTTTTACAGTAACGGGCCCGCGTTATCTGCTATCGGGGGAGGCCGGGTCGTCGCTGGTCCCGAGGAAGCTGGAAAGATCGCGGGGAAATGGCGAAACCGTCGGATGCCGTTCGGGGGGAACCCTAGGCTGAATCTAATATAGATTGATGATAGCAGACGTCGAACGAAGTGGATAAAATGCTCTTTCAATTTTCTAAATTGCTGCGTACACTCGACGAGTATCCCTGCCCTCGCGGGGGGTTTACTCAAGCACCTGCTCTCGCTCTGCGTACTTCTTATTCTCTGCCATGAAATTACTGCTTACACACAATAGCGCAACGGTCGCGTCAGATAAAGTGTAGGTTGAGCTTTTCTGAGGGAAAAGCCCATATATCAGCATTAAGGAGACCGGAGGAAACGCTGTAAAAGCAGTCTTGAATATTCTACGACAAAATATGAAGAAAATAATTTGTTTTTTACATGAAACGCGACTTGAAGTCTCTAACTGGGTGCTTTCCAAATATTAATTCTGTATAGTTGTTTTTGAGGAGACATGATTTTGAGCAAATAGCTCTATCCAAATGATTCTAATCCGACGGATCTGTTCTCCGAACATTGCTTCTGAATTAAGTTCTGCGAGTAAAGCTTCTACATCATAAAAATAATGCTGAAAACTAATTTGTGGACATTATAAATAGCTTAGGCCGTGTTATATTCAGATTCAAGCTTATACAATGATGTTTTAAATCATTACTAGCAACCCGCCCCGGCTTCGCACGGGTGCAATGCTGATACTAAATTAAATACACTACAGAAAAAATATGAACGTTGTATATAAAAACATAGCGGCCCGCTCCGACTTTGCACGGGCATAAAATATATATGCCTATGTCACTCAATGAAAACATGATTAAAATCGATCCAGTATTTTTGGTTCATTCATTACTGCCCTTGGCCTACACGCATTAAATTTGGAGTAAAACAATTCCTCTTCACCTATACTTACTATGAAGATTTCTTGCTATCTTTGGAATATCTAAATTCATACAATTTTTATTACATTACACATTTTTAAACGCAAATTTTAAATTTGTAATATCTCCGAAAATATTTGTTTAATTTACATGCTGTAAGGAACCATATTGATCTATATTAATTGCACACTGTATTTAAGGTACTTAATTCGATAAGGATTAATGCCGTATTGCTTAAAATAGCTTCGTAAATAAGCCATTTTCTCACGTAAAAAGTAAACAGTAAAAATGGTTAATGTGGGTTATCCCTAAAAGATAAACATATACCATCGCGGACTTTTTTCTAGACCTTTTTATGGTGTACAATACTGTAGTACATTAATTTGATCTAACTCGTAGGGTTAGGCAGCGTTTTTGCTAATTGCTAAATAAGCCTAAAAAATAGGTTAATTTACGACATCACGTTAGAAACCTCTAAAATTAGCAATGTTGCCTTAGTATATTATGCATGTATTATACATATAAACCTTCCTCTTGAATCACTCCATCTATTGAAAAAAACCGCATCAAAATCCGTTGCGTAGTTTTAAAGATTTAAGCGCACATAATGATATAGGGACAGAAAAGGTGACTTTGTTTTATACTATGTAGTGATTTTATATTATATGTAATTTTGCTGGCTGAAGAATGCTGAACCATGGTTTCCTCTGAAAGTTCGAAGATATCGAATTGAAAGTATTGAACTCGATCAAAATCCATATTAAGGTCAAGGCAACCGGACATATTTGAATATTTATTATATCCCAACTAGCATATTCAACAAGTATTAGTATTTAGAATTGGCGATTTTATTGTCCGAGTTCAGGATTTAGGTTCAGTTAGGAATCAAACTTCCACCGTTAATTGATAGAATGAATTGTATCCTGTATAGAAAAAATTATTACTTGATAGTGATAACCAAATTATATTTTGAACGTAGGGTCTGAAATATTTTAAAAACATAGAAAAGCAAAGTGTGTATGATGCTTTAAAAATATGACATAATTTTCCATGCAAAACATAAAAATAAGTATTTTGAAGGATATAGTCATATTTCAGTATTTCTGTTCTTACAGAACTTTTTTCAATTATTAGTTCCAATTATTTATATATAGCTTCAAATATCTAATTTCTATTTAGCCAAGGAAATTATTGTAGTTTTAACAAGCCGGTGTTTTAGAAACGTAATAAACATTTTTAGGAAGATTATAAAATTAAGATATAATATCTCCTATAAAGTATAGAAATAAGCATTTTCTAGGAAATATTTAAATGTACGTATTTCTTTTGGTTAATAAATTTTTTCTTAATTATTAAATTCTTTTATTCGCTTAAATATCTAAGTTTTATTAAACCACATATGTGTCTTCTTGGTTTAAATGGAAATTTTAGCGAATCAAAATTTTGTGTATGACCCCTCAAAATATGAATATGTTTTTAAAAGCACTTCTACTATTTCCTTTAGGGACTTATTCAACATCTTTATGAAGGTTAATTTCTAAAAGTTTGAATAAAGATATGCAATTGATTTATCTACAACTCAGCATAATTTTAAAGCAACTGTTGTTGAAAAAAGTTTAAAATATAGGCGGCTTTATGTTTTATATGTTTTTCGTATCACAGGTCTCATATACTTAATATAAACTCTAAAAATCACCATATTCACAAAAGCTTAACAGCTTAATTAAGCACAAAAGCTTAAGCAAAACACTGGTTTTGCTTTAAAATAACAGTATAAATATTACTACCTCAAAGGTTTTTTTAACATAGAGTCTGTTTTAAAAATTATGCCAATACAAAGCGTGTATCATACCTTAGAGAATAATGAAGAATTTGCGTTTTATTATTCTAAAGTACAGAGAATGTTCAAAACAATCATCAATACATCAAATTACAATGATTTAATTAATACATAATATTTTTTTGATAGATTTACATGAGCTATAATGAAATCAGATCCATATTAATCACATGTTGCTATGAATGAGAAAAAACATGTGCGTTGTTTATCGAGTAATTTATTTAAAACTCGTTAGCGTTGCTGCACCGGATGCTTTTGAAGATCCGCAAATATTAGATTTAAAAAGTTTTAATTAATAAATGCCGAGGCCCCATCAAAAAATAAACAGCCGACAGAATGGATTATGTTTGACGACAAACAATCATAGTTAATGAATAAATTTCGATATTATATTTAATTATAAACGAACTTTTATTGTATGCGTGACGTGGGTATCAGTTTTGTGAATAAGGGATTTTAATTAAGCGTTGTGCGTATCGACGTATTGGCGCTACCTGATGATTAACCAGCAAGATCATTTTGATTTATTTCTTCTGTGTAAATTTTTAGATTTATTGAGTGCAAGTGTATATTATTATTATTAGAATTGTAGCTTATCAATAGCTCCTGTTTATTGTGTATATAATGAATGTTATATATTCTTATAAGGTAGACATATTCATTCCAAAAGAAATATAGATTTGAAAAATTAGTTTTAAAATACTTCCAATTGCCAAATAAAAAGTCTCAAATGTGTACATAGTCAACATTGAACCATTAGAGAGCCATGCACATCTTCTGAAAATAAAAGGTAAGTAGGAATTGTGCCTTAAACAATTATAATAGATATGATTTGTCACATATAGCCTGGAAATATATGGTTTGTAGGGTAATAGATAAATTTGTACTATTTTACACTATTTTTACCCATTTTTTATTTTGTTCGCTCTGGGTTTTGTTTTGTTTGGTTATACGCCATAAATATTTTGATTTAAAATACGCCTCATCCTAAACAATTTTACTGAATCATTCAATCATAATTAGGTTAGACTCTAATTCTTTTTCCTGATTTAGTTGTCAGTCAGTTCCATAAATAGGATTCCGTCCTTTTAATTCCAGCAAAAAGCCACCGATGTGTAGTAAAACAAAATCGAAACTATTTAGGCATCTTCCCGGCTCTTTCGGAGGTCGGATCGTCTGTGTGTGTGCGCGCAGAAAAAAAGAATAGATTAAAGAGAAAAGTGTTCCGCCTATAACTCTCTGACCATAAAAAGCCTCTGGGAAGTTGTTTTTATTGCTTTATTTTTGATGCGCCCGCCAAGATGGCACCACGCTTTGCCTCGCACAAAATTCTTCGACATAACGGCCTATAATTACCACAGCAAGCAGTTTGTCATATATAACAGTTGCTGGAATATTATATAAAACCTTCAAAACTCTGTTGATCAACTAAAAATGATGAATTTGGCGAATAGCCAGTTAGTAAGTAAATTCAAGCAAATCAAGGAATATGAACAACATCTGTTGCATTATTTTAATATAGAGGGGGCGAATGCTAGGTAAAAATATATTATTGAAATGAGAAATCAGTTCATAATTACAGCCTTTAACTATCTTTTCCAATAACTGAAACTAATTGTTGAAGAAGAATATTCCACAGATGACCAGCTACATCATATTATGAATGTAATTGAGAATAAGCCAGATGAGTCTGATTCTGGATTTGAATCGTAATTTCATACGGTGATGAATATTCAGATGTAAATCAAACCAAACCAATATTGTATATACTTTACGCTAGTGATATCCCTAAATATGAAGAAGTAATCATGAAAATTGAAAACTACTCCGTATAAGTAACAATACTAGAGCAATAACTAGACAACAATATATAGAGCATAAACAGCTGTCAATAGCATTTTGGATGCTACAAAGTCTAGACATGTGGATTTCACATACAAAAAAAATATACAATTATAGTTGGTTCTAGAATAATTCGTGTGTAAATAATAATGTAATTAATAATTAGGTGTGAAAACTGCATCGCGTTGTAAAGCTGTGTGTGTTGCATCAGTAGGAGTACATCCAACAAATGTTAATTAAGTTCAGATCTTAGGTCTGGATAATAAAAACAATGTGAAGGAGAAACCACTAGTTGTAGATAATAACAAGTTGTAATATGGGTGCCGTATGCTTCTAAACAAATATATTACGGATTTCTGAGGCTAATATCTTCAAGGAAACGACCCAACATTCAAATAATGTCACTTGCATATTATATATAGTTGTATATATATTACGAAAGTAGGTCAGTCTGAGATTTACTGATACAAATTCTGGAATAGATAGATATACTCTTTAATATTCTATAGTAAAATACGACAAAACGCTGCATATAATAACATATCCAGACTAAGAGGTTGAATGCTACTCATAAAGTAATAACAACTTGAAACATCATGTTAGACAAAAAGCAGAGAAGATTAGACTCAAAGTTAACCAACTGTACTAGTTAGTCAGAAGATATACCCACCTTGATCTAAAATCAAAGTGGGAGAGTGCTATTATGGGGTAGCCCTAAAACATCAAAACCAACGTACCCAAAACAAAGCTCTACCATTAATTACCAATACTTATCGCTACGTAACCAACGAAAAGCTGCAAGATGACCTCGGAATTAAATGGATACACGAAGCGATTCAAGATTTCGCCCTAAAACATGAAATAAAGTCGCTAAATCATTGATTGAAGCGAACCAAACCACACGAACTTGTTTAGTGTTAAAGTGTATTCTTAACTTTAGCTTAAGTAGATTAGTATTATTTTAATTAATACATACTGAAGTATTAATTCTGCACTCGCCTTGCTTATGCATTAATGCAACAGAATAGTAGTAATAAATTAATTTGTATATTAGGATGTTTACCAAGCATATCTAATGTAAGATGCAATTAATAAAAAAATTAATAACGTTTCCATTGTTTTAATATCCATTTTTTAAAATAAATTAGTATTATTGTATGTAAAGTCGACACATTTAACAGACATCTCCACCCGAAGCTCCAGAACATTATCAACATCCACCTGATGGCGCATCAGACAGACCGTAACAAACAGCTTCTTCGTTCCCATCAACCGTAACGATATTTTCGATTCCGGCGAAGGAACATCATTAATTAAAGTAAATTTTCTTCAATAAACCTTTCGTTTCGCTCGGCGGCGAGGCGGAGGGAGGGAGGTAGTGAAAAAAACTCATTCAACGAACTACGTATGTCGTCTGCTGGACCGTAGCAGCAGACGGCGGGCTGCCACATTAACGACATAACATCTCGAGTACAAACAGGAATAATAATAAATCAAAAGCGAAGCAGTCCCGGCGGATCGACGATAAATCATTCAGACAAACAAACGGACGACACCATCAATCATCTGTTTAAAGCCGATGGTAATCTCTTAATTTAATTTTTAACGAGCTGCTTCGGTTGTCTTGAGGGCGATGGAAAAACCGACGGAAGATCTCGCGAAAGTATTCGGGTCCTCGGAACCTCTCGCCCCCTCTTGCCACTCCTTTTTCTGCTCCGTCTGTGCTGTTCCCTGCGACGCGATTCTAAACCTGGTATTAGTTCTTTTGTTTTACTAACAGTTCGCTTTAATTTGGTGAAGAATACACTGGAATTATAGAAAATAATACTTTTCTGCTACAGAGTATACAAACTTGTGGAAAAATCTATTAACATTAAGTGGTAATCATACATTAAAATATTATAACAAATGTGATTTTTAAAATAAATTATAGTAACGCATATCGTGTTTTTTCTCTTCTTGAGGGGAAAAATATTTCTTTTGTTTTATACAACTATATTCCGTACTACTTATTACAGTTTTCTTTGAAATTGATTGCTAGATGTTGCTATAATTCAATTGATAGCTTAGCACAGGATATTTGTACGTGTCAAAAGTATAAAAAAAGAAAGTGAGCATCATACCTTCAAATATTATGACAAAGTTTATCATTATCTGCAGATGTTTTAAAATAACATATAAAAATACAAAGGGATCAGATCATCATATATAAAAAACAGATATTTTTCTATTAAATATCAGTATAAATATTTTTTAGAGAAATAGTTATATTTCAGTAATAATTTTGATTTATATAAATTAATTTTATTTAGTATTTCTTTTGAAATTTTCTGGCAGATGTTTAAACTCAATTGGCAGCTATAACAATTGGGTATATTTGATATAGAATACGTTCATACCTTAAAAAATTATAATAGAATTTTATAAATAAATAGTTAAATTAGTTCAGTATTAATTTTGTTTAATGTAAGTCAATTTTAATTATAATATTCTTTAAAACTTTTTGGTAAGTGTTATATAGTATATATAAAATATATCCCATGGTTATAAATGGTGTAAAAATATGAAAAGTTTTTCATTCAAAGCAGAAACTTAATTATTAATTTATATAAACTGTATTTTTACAGCTGATGCTAGTCATTAACAATATTAATTCAAAACACATTTTATTCATTTTTTCTGTAATTATTAGTATATATATATATATATATATATATATATATATATATATATATATATATATATATATATATATATATATATATATATATATTGTATTATTATTAATCTTCATTCAACATTCATTCAAAAGCAATGTGTATTGAAACAGATAAACGTAGGCTAAAAAATACAATACTTGTAAGTCAGCATAGATAAAGTAACGTGGTTAAAATTAACATTATTTTAACAGTATTCGGCAATGTTAGCTTGATCTTCTTTACAGAACCACAGTCTTTATTTTGGAATAAGAAACATATATTTAAGCAAAAAAAAGACGGCAAATAAAAAGGCATAAAGTAAATTACTTCGAACTTCTCATACCGCAGGGCATTGACAAAAAAAGAACAAATAAGAAACTAGAAAGGAATGAAACTTTTCAAACTTTTTTCATATTGATTTCGAGGAAACCCATCAGACGTTTGATTAAATAATATCGAAATTTACCTGGACAGATAAATGTTCAATTTATTCTCGCACCTTCGACGTTCGCCATTTGTTTTTTATAGGTTGTCAATTTTTTCCATCTTATAGTCTCTTGTGGCTGTATCCTAGGCGGAAAACGCGAAAAGAAATAAAGAGGATGTTCATATTTCTTCATGAAATTTATCGTGAAGTTAAAAAAAGTATCTATATATATATATATATATATATATATATATATATATATATATATATATATATATACATATTAGGGAATATTAATAATTTCGATATTAATTATTGATTTGATTATAAAAATAAACGATGATTTATAGAGATTTAGAGAGGATAAAATATAGTTAAAAGGAAGGTTTAAATAAATTAATTTTAATACCCTTGAAGTTATTATTTTGTGCGTATATTTTAATATCATCATTTTCTGCATATTATAATATATTTATATACTAATGACGTAATAGTACCTACGTAAAATTCTTTGATTAATAAGGAATTAAATTAAATTTTTTATGGAATAAGCCATAATAGTAATACAGGTTATGAAAAAAATGTTTTCATACATATTTTTGTATATCAATTTTCATTGCAGATATTTTAGTACACTTATTATTATTTATGTTAAATTATATGCTTAATAAATGTTTAAAATTATTATTTTAAACAAAATGAAAATTTTTGTCTTTTTGAAGTTATGTTTGCTGATATTTCTGTTCAAATAATAGCATGTTAATAAAAATTACAGGAATTATAAAGAATGTACGGATCGGAAGTTTTTAAAGTTTTTTACCCCAAAATACATATATTTTCAGAGTTTTATCTATATACGTTAAGTAAATAATTTTGGCACCTTTCCCATATATATAGTCGTGAATATTTTTGTTAATTTTCCATTTCCAATTTTTTTTCTGCCAATTTTGTTTAAATATTTAAATAATTTTAGTTGAAAAAAATGCTGAATAAAAGGCTAGTATCACTATTCTTAAGTTCTGAAGTTGTACAATGGGGAGTGCATTTTCAAGCAACGAGATCTCTGTTTATGACACATATATAAATAAGTATAGATTTTAAAGCAATATAGTATAGTTTCATTTTTTCATCCCAATATATATATATATATATATATATATATATATATATACTGATGACGTAGTTAGATATATACTTAATTGATATTTTTAATTGTAATTAAGGGTTCTCTCACAGAAAGCTCCATTTTAAGTATGTATTCAGTTTTTCACTAAATGTACACACTAAGAAGCAGTTTTTTAAAAATAGAGCATTTTTTGGTTTTGATCTAATTATTCGTTTTAATTAATGGATATTTAAGTGGAAAACTAGTTATCCAGTTTGAGCCTTCTGTAGCGACCGCTACAACCCTTTAGGCCACCACCCATTCACCTACATCAAAGTCAAGGGTTGGTAACGCTGGTGAATTGGTACTATGCGGTTTCCGGCTATAAAAGACCACCACGGCGACGTTTCGCTCTTTTTTTCTTTTCTAGTATAGTAGAAATAGTGAGTAGTAGTGAGTGTTCAGATAAACAATCGCATTGACAGCTACACATTACGACCGACTAGACAAACATTCCTACACTTCTTCGAAGTATACTATCAGTACCGTCGATAACGTCTCCCGTGAAAGATTCAACAATTTAGTTGTTTTTATCACACAGGTTTCTTTCGAAGTCTGAAAGCTTATCGCAACTGTCTCAAAATAAATTATATAATACACTGAAATATAACCTACAAGACTTGGCAAGCAAACTGAGGAATATATATTACATATACTACTAGAATATACTACATCGCAGTATTAACTCGGAACCTGTATTGCCAACATACAACAAGATGTACTATATGTATTCGGATTATTTTCCTTATCCCTTATATATCATTGATTTATGGCTGATTATGATATTAATAAGGAAAAACCTATTTTAAAATATTATAAATAATAATGTAATTTGATCTGATAGTACAAGTAATAAATAAAAACAAATAGAATCAGAAAAAAAATTAATATAAAAGGTAATTTATTCCAACTGAAATTTAATGAGAATTTCTCCATTAATGCTGATATATATTGACTTGCTTCCCCTTCTCTGCTCTTTTTTTTTCGAGAAATATTAATACCGACGAAGAATAATGACAAATAAAGCCGGGACGGTTTATTAATTGCCATAAAAAATCGCACTCTTGCAGTTTCTCGACGGTGGCCCGATATAGACTGTGGCGCTGTTCGCTTTTTCCGGCACTGAGCCAGGAACGGTGACAATTCCCCGGAAAATGTTCCCGTCGACTTTTCCATTAGTTCGACGAATCGACGACCGGTCAGCTTCGCTTTCAATTTGGCGAGTATCATAGATGGTTCTTTTTTTTGTACGATAAATCGTTGTTGGTATTTGTTCAGTGGAGATATTGTGACGATATCGAGACTCTCTCCTTTGATTGGATGTTATTAATGAAATATTGTTTACATATTTAAGTCATATAACTTAGCATGATGCAGTGAGATACTACTGTTGAAGTGTAGGAGATGACACACGTTGATTCTCTCGATATATATGAAGCCGAGAGATACTGAAAGGTGACTTAGACTTTCTAAAATATTTGGTCAATATTATATTGTTAGTGCTGAAGTAGAAAGTGAAAAAAGTTGAATATCAAGTCCGACATGCAAGAGATGAAGGAGGTATTTGGTGGAAATGGTAAAAGGATGATGTATTATAAGTTCTGAACTGAACACGGAGTACTCTCCATTAATTGATAAGAATGGCCTGAGATTAACAGCATTACAACTATACTACCGGTTGAAGATCTTCTGTTCTGTTTAGATGACGCTACATGATAATCCAATATTAGTAATTGTAGAAATAAAATAAAAATCAAAGAAGAGAAGAGGTGGCAGGGTTACTTAACAAAACGCTGGGGTCATGGTATATTGTATGTGGAATAAATAGTACCGATAAACATTATATATTATGATATATTCACAGCCACCCAAATCGTGACCAACCAATCCAATAAGTATAACACATTATATATTACATTGTTACTAATCGTTTCCGGCTAACCTACACTTTGTTTTTATGATAACTTAAATCTAAATATATAACTAGGAGGGCCCATCGGCCCTATCTAAGTATCTGGTAAAATAATATTTATACATGCCACTGCTGTATTTTTTATTATATATCTCACTACATATCACTACACAAGATCAGATGATTTGATACTTTTGAGTCTGTGTCCTGCTCTGGTGGTATCCAAAAGTTGCAATACTTCAATATTCTCATGAGAATGGAGTCTTTCCTCATGCCCCCTTGCAATTCTCTTGATTTCTCGACTGACTGTGGGTATCTGAAGGTCTCTATGTAGGTAGTCAGTACTGTAATATTTGTGTGGGCCCACAATAGTTCTCAGGACTTTGCTCTGAAAAATTTTTAATTTTTTATGTTACTCTTTGCAGAACAACTCCATAATTGAACTTCGCATGTTCGCATGTCCATGAACATAGGTTTCAGTATTTGCTTATATAATAGCAATTTATTATGTAGTGATAATTGTGATTTTCTTCCAATTAACCAATATATTTTACAATATTTTAATTCAAATTCTTTTATCTTCTTCTTTATATGTTCCTTCCAGCGTTCTTGTTATATGGAATGATAGTTATTGGTGCTGGTATGGTCTGATTTAGGTTCTGAGTGTAATGTACGATTTTAGTAGTTCGGTGTGTTGTTTTGGTAACATTTTCTGTAGTTTATGAACAAGGCCTTCATGCCAAACCTTATCGAAGACTTGTGTTACATCTAAGAATATAGCTGAGCATACTTTTTTACTTTCGTAGGCTTTTTGAATAACATATGTTATTCTATGGACCTGGTCAATTGTTGAGGGCTTGTTAATAATCCCAAACTGGTGTGTTGGTATTAGGTTTTTCTCACTATGATCGTTTTTTTTTCTTTTCAACAGAAGTTTTTCAAAAACCTTAGATATTAATGGTAGCAGTGATATAGGTCTATGGCCTTTTATTTCGTTTGAAATAATGCGATTGAATCAGGAAACTACGCAGAATGGTCAGAATTGCTCAATAGGATACGGGTTGGCTTGTATTATGACAACTCCAGGCAATGCTCTCTGTTGTTGTGATTAATGTGCACGAACTCGCTTCACTCTAAGCCTATCCATTTCATTTCTAGTCACTGTCAATTCATTTGGAACCTACTACTATTATTATTTTCTGTTTGTCGCTGAGCATCAGACCTGTTAACGGTGAGACAGTTCGTCGCACATTACCAACCAATTCAAAGACTTTTATAATCAACAAATTATAATCAACAAATCAGAAAAAATGGTCAGAATGTCTTACATCATGATGATGCTGGATCACACCCATAGTGATTCGGACAAAATTGAGAGGGAATGTCTTGAAAGTTTTGATGTATTCACTGTATAGTCCGGACCTTGTGCCCTCCGATTGCCATTTGTTATGGTCTTTGTAAAACTATATTAACGGTGTAAAGTTTTCTTCAATAGAGGCTTGTAAAAATAACTTGGTTCAGTTTCTCCCCTCAAATCCCCTCAAAATCCCCTAGAAGATCTACGGTGACCGAATTACCGTGTTAATAGAAAAATTACCAAAGACCGTCGATTAAAATCGTACATACATGAATAACGTTTGTTTAAAAAAGATGAAAAAATTATTCGTTCCCCAATCCTGAGCTTGGCAGTATTAAGGTCTCGATATTGACGATGAAACTTAACAGTTTCAGCATCCCAGCGATTTAATAAATATTATGTTAACGTTTCACCGTTTCGCCCCATACGTTAAATAATATTAAACATAACGCCCCCGTCTGTTTATATAAAACCTTGAGCGATAATATAACTCCATGTTGGGACGAGCCGCCGGGGGAAAAAGACCGAAAGAATAAGACGCCGTGATTAGAACAAGACAGCGACGGGCGCGAGAGCGAGACGGAGCTACGGGTGGCGGAAGCGCGGCGGGGGCAGGGAGTGGTTCTAGGGGGGAAAACGTATTTTATTAGTGTGTACATGATAAAATTGCGAAACTTTTTTGGTATCTAATAAAATTCCGTCGTCATGGCAGTGGTAGACGGTCGAAAAACATTAGCATCTTTTTTGTCCTCCTCATCCTCCTTGTTCCTTTTCTTGTACTTCGGCTGACACTCGAGCCGAAATCTCCATACAATTAGAACGGCTACCGGTCGAGGCAACTTTTTTCATTATCTTTTAATAAGTCATTTAAATTGCCGATGTTATTGTTGGAAGATCGCGACCGATGGTACCGACGAAAGTTAAATTAAATATATCCGCTTTCTCTGACTTATTACCAGCAGGAAGAGGAAACGGAAATGTTATTAGAATCTTGAGAGATGTCCCTCTCTATGAGATGTAAACATGAACATGAAACATGGCATGTTGACTGCTTTTGAAAAACCTGTAGCTCTCTTGTAACTCCCAAGCACAAGACTCAGCGGGTATATCTCTATATAGACCATTTTCATGTAAGCATTTACTATATTTACTACCTTCATAATCTTTAATGTATCCCGTAAACGTAATATCCGGATAAAATACAGTCGATCAAATTTCGTTTATCGTAATCACAGTACTGCCTCAGTATGTGTGTAACTAATAGCTATATTATTGTTCTAGTTATCAGGTTGTGTAGAAAATATATTTTAGTGCTGTGTAACGACCTTAATTTTACTTCTAAATGGCAAGTACAGGTGGTGTTCTAGAGTTTAGTATTAGTAATTTAGGAAAATAAATTGGCTGGATAATAACAGGTCAACTAAAATGTCCCCGGCCTGACACATAGATGGCACTACTACAATTATTGAATCCATATATTTTTTAGTTAGCATTAACCCTCAAAAGATGCGTGTATAAATTTGATAGCTGTCGGATCATTAGTTTGTGAATTATAGCATTTTGAGTGAAGCAACTTTTGTTATTGTGAAAAAAATGGATAAAAAGGAATTTCGTGTGTTGATAAAATATTGCTTATTGAAGAGAAAAATATACAGTTGAAGCAATAACTTTCGGACTTTCCGGAAAATACCCGAGGAAAATCAACCATCAAGGATTGGTTTAGACGTGGTGTTTAGACAAGAGAAGTTTAGGCGTGGTGAAATGAACACCGAAGACGGTGAACGCAGTGGACGCCCAAAAGAAGTTGTTACCGGCGAAAATATTTAAAAAATCTACAAAATAATTTTTGAAGAAAGAAGATATAATGAAAAAAAGACACTCTAAAGATATCAACTGAATGTGTACATCATATCATTCACGAGTATTTGGGTATGAGAAAGCTCTGTGCAAAGTGAGTGCCGCGCGAGCTCACTTTTGACCAAAAACAACGACAAGTTGATGATTCGGTGCAGTGTTTGAAGATGATCAAGCGTAAAACCCGATTTTTTGCGTCGATATGTGACCGTGGATGAAACATGGCTCCATAATTTTACTCCGAAGTCCAATCGACAG
The DNA here is from genome assembly GCF_030347505.1 of Rhynchophorus ferrugineus. Taxonomy (NCBI): domain Eukaryota; kingdom Metazoa; phylum Arthropoda; class Insecta; order Coleoptera; family Curculionidae; genus Rhynchophorus; species Rhynchophorus ferrugineus. Next base: position 2,452,384 of record NW_027472589.1, on the reverse strand, counting down.
TCATCCGTGTCCGCACACGATGAACCCGCTCCAAAGCGCGATAAAACGCAACAATCGGCTGGCAAGGTTATGGCGTCTGTATTTTGGGATGCGCTTGGAATAATTTTCATTGACTACCTTGAAAAAGGAAGGACCATCAACAGCAACTACTACATAGCGTTATTGGACCGTTTGAAGGACGAATTCGCCGAAAAACGGCTGCATTTGAGGAAAAAGAAAGTGCTGCTTAACCAAAGCAATTCGAATTGCTTCCTCATCCACCGTATTTTCCAGATCTGACCGCTAGCGACTATTCCCTGTTCTCAGATCTCAAAAGAATTCTCGATGAGAAGAAATTTTTGTCCAATGAAGAGGTGATCGCTGAAACTTAGGCCTATTTTGAAGCAGCGGACAAATAGTACTGAAAAGTTGGAAGTTCGCTATAATCAGTGCATTACCCTTGAAGGGAATTATGTTGAATAAAAAAAACTAATTTTGACAAAAAAATGTGTTTTAATATGGTAGGCCGGGACTTTTCAATTGACCTGTTATTAGTAATTTAGGAAAATAAAGTGGCTAAAGTATAGTACGTGCGAAAGAGAGCAAATATTACAATCAAGACTACAAATATACATCTCCAATTTTGATCATCCTTCTGTATGTTTCCAAGATTTGAGCACTGCGATACTTACAACAAAATTCTACATGCTTCTTTTCCAGATCGTATTAAAATCCATTAAATTACAATAATTCTATAGATTCAAGAGATTCAAATTAATTCTATGTCTATGGCGAAATCAACTTTTAATGAAAGAGGCAATGGAGATCCCAAAAAAAGATATGGAGCAAGAACATGGGAAATTAACATTTTCCAAGACCAGAACAATAGCAACATTTTATGCGACTAGATATCGTCTTCTAAAATCGACCATATATATAGGAAATGATGATATAATCATTAATTTAAATTTAAATTTATGTTTCTGCAAGTTTCTTAGTCTCTGACACATGATCAACGAATGTCATCTTAATGAATAGTATACTGTTGCACTGTATGATTTATTTCACTAAATGTATTGAAACTTTGATTCTTACAAAACCCTTTAATGGTGCCAAAAGTAAACATACCACGATTTTAACTCCCACACCTTATTCTATGAATGATTCCGGACCGTACGCAACCGCAAGAGATAACATAACGTGACGTGGCGTTTCCAGGTGGATACGATACCTCCGCAGGCCTGCGGACCAAATTGAATTTAGCCATCAAGAGGTCCAGGTAATGGATAACGGACAATAGATGTTCCATTAGGCGGCTTGTGCAGACAGTTATCTGTCACTTTATCCTGAAGGTAAATTAATTAATGCTGCCATCGGCGCTGATGGATATGTTGATGCCGGATAGCACAACAACGCTGTGTTGATATTTCTACTTGGATTGTTGGTTTCGTCCAATAGAGTTATTAACAATCTGGTAATGTATAATTAGGTAACGAATAGTGTTGTATATATTTAATATCATCGTTAATTTTTCAGTAAAATTAAACTGATATTATTATAGTTTAAAAAACTTTTATAGTCTTTTATCGCTTAAAAGAAGACCCTTACCACCTCAAATAAGTGAAATTCTTTAATAATAATCGATAATGCTTCAAAATATACTTTAGATTAGATAGGATAGTCAATGTTAGTTTTCGGGCTTGAATATTGATATCAATAGTATACATTCACCAAGATAACTTGTTTAAATAAATGGTAAAGCCAAAATTCATCAAATACGCTTAGCATCCTATGAATATCTAGTCACAGCATCAATATACCTACAAACATTAAAGCCAATGAAACAAAATCCACCCATGTAACGTTTACCCTGCGTAGAAGAACATGTCCACTGGTGAATATCAATCATCACCAACTACCGCGAGTAGAGCATGTTAAATATCTCGGTATGCACTTAGATTGACGCCTAACCTGGAAGAAGAACATACTCTCTAAACAAAAACAACTTGGACTTAAATTATATCAAATGTATTGGCTCATCGGGCGCAAATCCAAGTTATCATTAGATAACAATGTATTGCAGTATGAGTCAAGCCTATTTGGTCATATGGAATCAATTCTAACAACAAAATTCAACGGTTCCAAAGTAGTGTTGCGTGCCATTACTGATGCGCCGTACTATATTTCAAATAAAGTGATCAAACGCGATATTCGTACAGAACCTATAACGAGTGTAAGTCCACGTGTTTGTGTAAAGTACTTCGAAAGAGTGTCAGTGCATCCCAACGTACTCGCTAAGCAACTAAATATGCGACGTGATAGTGAAGTACGTAGACTAAAACGTTTAACCACGTGATCTGATTACTGGACATATATAGACTTTAGAATAAGCTTTAAAATAAGTCTAATTAATTAAGATAATATTTTATACAGGAGATCGTTTAATGAAGTGATTTTATACATTATATATATATATATATATATATATATATATATATATATATATATATAGCAATAAGAAATACTTATTGGCAATAGGGCAGATTGTGGGATCACAAAGATTAAAAAAAAACATCATACCAACACTTAGTACAAGAGAGTATCATTACAAAAAGCGAAAAATTAAGAGAGTTCAAATATGCAATGAAATTTCATCGATAAAACTTTCGTTACTGATATTGTACAAATTACCAATAACTGGCGGAGGAGCCATCCATCCATTCTTAATAAAAAATCTTACGATCAAATGGCGGAGGAGCGAATAACATCTCGCCGAGAGAAAGAAACCGCATTTAACGGGCCATAAAGGAAATTTATACTGCTCAATTCTACATAATCAATTCCCGGGCGAATAAAAGGCGAGAACACTTGTGAAACAATACCAATATCAGATTAACAGCTGACGAGGTGGGAATTATTTTTTATGGGCGCCGTTCGGCGTTCGAACGCGGGGCCCCTCCGCTATTAAATACGAGTTGGCAGTTAATTAAGGCCGAATAGCTCCACAAATTTCGCGTTATTGTGGCCGCCACTGCCGGGCGAAATTGCGGGCCGCAGTAAAAGGAAACGGACCCTTCGGCACGCCCCGAAAAGAAATAATAAAAAAAATGTCGACGATATATGTGTCCGAGGCTGGCACGATAAAAAGATTAGCCCCGCCGTGGGAGTGCGGGGGAGCGAGAAGTGGAAAAGTCGCGGTGTAGCTTCTAATTTCCGCTGTCAAATATAAAAATCGGGATGTATCCGAGGCTGTTTTCGATATTCTGATTCTCTTCGCGTAGGCAATAAGAAAACATCCAGTATAATTTGTAGATAGAGAATTTAATTATGTTTGTAGTAATTTTATAATTTTTTTCTTATAACCTACATTTTCATATTTTAATTTTTAAGATTCGTTTCATAAATTAAAATTAATTTTCTGAAAATATGCTTTTCGTTTCATAACTTAACAATTACAGGATGACATTCAATTCTACGTAAAAGTCTTTATATTCCTTGTAATTTTTGTGAACTGCGACTTTTTTTATAGAAATAGCAGCAAAAATACTGAAAACGATAAATAATAGTAAATAATTTTCGCGTATATATATAGAGATATATTTGTTTACCTTTGAGATGAAGATAAGAAATTTCAAAATAAATGTATTTCGGGAAGAAACAAACTATGTTAAATTTGTTTAGATTTTAGAATCTTTAAGATGTTAAAATATACTTTTCATTATATAATTTCAAATCCAAAGGATATATAAACTTTATACCATCTGATTCAACGCAAAATTTTACGCAAACTTTTTAGCAGATACAATTCTCATTATTTTGGAATTATTTGAACAAAATTGGTAAAACAAAAACTGAACATGATCTAAAACTATATCTCTCTTCTCGGATAATGATACAAGTCTCAAACTACATGTATTATTGGGAGATATAAACCCAAAACCCATGTCAAATTTGTTTAGAGTATAAAGTTTTTAAGATATATGTATTTTTATCCTTATGTTATGTTTTTGTTTAACATTTTTCATTGTATAACTCGAAAACTAAATGATATATAAAAGCTATTATACTAACATTCGATTCAACGTAAAATTCCTAGAATACATCAAACTGAACTGAACTGAACAGCAACGGCAGTAAAAAAATCAAAGTGACAAAAAGATCTTACATCTGTTTGCCTCTAATCTGTCAAAATATATGTATTTTAGTAGCAAAAGAAATGAAAATCCATATTAAATTCCTTTAGAATCTATAATTTTGTGTCGGAAACAGAAATCCACTCATTTTCTGCTATACAGAAAAAGTTTTACTTACTGTTGTGTATACACATATTTTAGTCTTATTTTTATGACTATTATAGAACTCTCCATACACGGCTAGGAGTCTGTAAACCTTCATTTAAATATATTTTTGTATTAATATAATATATTCAAATATCTAAAGCTATGTTAACGTAAAGTTAAAAGAAAAAATTAAGACGTACATTTTTTAAAATATATTTTATTGTCCTTCTTATGAAGTATGTTAAAAATAACACAGCCCTAATAAAATATTATTAAATTTTATTTAGCGTATAATAAAGAATATTATCTAGGAAAATACTTGAAAATATTGAAACAGACATCGTCTCGTATCAATATCGCGAACAATATTCAATCTTCTTACGTATTAATTAAGTAAATATAATTTTTTTCGTGTCTATATAATCTCAAACTCTGATGATGAGTTGTCCCGAATAATTTTTTCGTCGAATGAACGTCAATACGTATTCGATGTTTAATAAGAATTCTTGAATTAGGCGTCTATATTCGTGTATTTTTTTCCCTCTCTTTCTTGATGAAATATTGAATATTCGAAACGGAAAAATCAAGAGGGTGGAAAATAAAGCCTCCAGACGTTTATTAATTATCGTGAAGAGTAGTACGGTTTAAGTTTGTATCGAATAACTTCGAGAACTGAATGAAAATGGGGAATAAATTAAGTTTGAATTTATTTATATTATTATTATCAAATGATCATAAAGTCAATTTGGAGCTATAGTCATCCAACGCGGTCAAAACAAAATTCTTCGATAAATTACCAATGCCTACCGCTACGTAACCAACGAAGAACTGTACGGTGACCTGAATATCAAATAGATTTGTGAAGTATTAGTATATGAGTATATATTAAACAAAATAATTTCCAAAAAAAAGTTTATACAACTTTTGAAACCAGAACCATATATTTCTAGAAGTTTGATGGCTCAGCGGCAGATTCCTTCAATAGCAAATAAAAGAACAAAATAAGGAATTTCGAAAATGTTGTTTTAAACGTTCATTTGAAGCGTCCATGACACCGAGTAAATCAATAATACTAAATGGAAAACAGTTATTTTACATAGAGTAATTTTTAAATATTAAATATTTTAGGTTGTTTAATATTGATTAATATATAGATATTAACTAATAACTGGATATGCGTGACATGTTTGTTATAAAATGGAAAATATGACATATATCATATAGAGATTTATCTCCAGGTTAAGACCCAACAAATCTATTTAATTCATTTGAGCAGACAAGCCAAGAATGTTAGCAGATTGTTGTTTTTTAACAAATATACTTTTCAATGAAAACTACTGCCTGTTTCTGAATCTTTTCCACACACGTATTTTATGTAACTTCGTCACAAATAATTAAAAAAACAGTTTCGAACCACAGTGAAAAAATTGTTGACTAATATAATATGTGAATTCAAATTTTTATTAATATATATGAGTGGTCGTAATCTAGAAACTGAATATACGTGACATGTTTTTAATAAAAAGGAAAATATGACAAATATTATATAGAGACTTACCTCTAGACCAAGACCTCGACAATTGGATTTAATTTATATGAGGAGACAAGTCAAGAATGTTAGCAGATTGTTGTTTTTTAACAAATATACTTTTCAATGAAAACTGCTGTCTGTTTCTGAGTTTTTTTCACGCACGTAATTTAGTCACAAAGAATTAAAAAAAAACAGTTTCAGCCACAGTGAAAAAATTGTTGACAAACATAATTTGTGAATTGAAAGCCTTATTATTAGATATGAGTGGCGATAGAGTGGAAACTGGATATGCTTAAGGTTGTTTTTTATAAAAAGGACTACGTGGAACAGATGTAGGTTTCTTTTGAACGTCGTATTATTCGATATAGAGGTACAGAACAGAAAAAAAGTAGTAACAACCTTTAAAAAAACCGAGAGTCGCCTCCTTTCGTGTATTCAATTATCTGGCGTTTGTCAGGGCCTCGCGCTCGTTCCGTATTTCGTTTTAATTAACTAAAATTCTACCCGGCTAACAAACTTCGCCTAATCTGAAGACTGGGCGGCGGTGGCAGCTACGGTCCACGGTCCTCCCCCCATCGTCAGCGCCGAAGTTGATTATCTACGATATTTTTACCTTTTCTCTGTCGGTAGACGTGAATTGCGAAATTATACCGTCCTAATTTTATTAGAGTCTTCCCCCCCGTAAACAATATTAATATGTTTGTTTTTCGGGTATCACCAGGTTTTTCTCGACGTTATAATTTCATTATGTCCGGACTGAAAAATACGAGCTAATTTGTTTTGTAACTTGTCTGTTAGACGTTGTAGGCACAGTAGGAGATGAATTAATTATTTCTTTTTTATAAATAACGAAAACTTTTATTAGTTCGGTCTATTTTTAGCAAGAATTATGAAGGGTTTTGTGAAATAACTTTTGTCCTTTTTTCAACCATTTTTTCGTTCACCATATTCAATGTATGTATGTATGTATATATATATATATATATATATATATATATATATATATATATATATATATATATATATATATATATATATATATACTACCCTATGTATATCCTATATATCCTATATTCATTATATATAGCTATATTCTGGCATTTTAATATTTTATAATATTTATATTTATGTGGAATATTATTTTAATAAATTTTTTTGACAAATTATATTTGGGTTTGATTTCAAATGTAATTGGTCAGTATAATGTGACATCTGGGATTACTCACGCGACGTGTATGAAATGCTTAGCCGATGAAATGCCCTCCTAATAAAATATCGTATTTACAGGTAATAAATTTACAGGTTTAATGGTAATTTAAACTGACCAATGAAATGTAACAAAATGCCACTCTTCTCAGCGCTTTTCTGCTAACACAACGCAAAATAATGCAAAAATAAAATGACGAATTGTAACATTAACAGCGATATTCCATGATGGATTCATTTCAGACATGAGCTAAGTCAGAAATTCAACTGCGTCCTGATGATAAAATAAAACAAGGTCTTTAAACAGAGCTTCTATAAATTTTGCCGCTAAAATTAGCGTAGGATACGGTGGGAGAAGATGATCGCGACATATCATTTTTGCAACAATGTCAGCATTTCCGTTATAAGATATCTGCGGAAATAACGACTGTTTCAAAGCCTTCAATAACTGGAAGATTGACCACCCTATATCCAAAGATATTTAGATAAACTAGTCGAAGAAATCAGATACATATATGAACTGGTATATTGAGACAAAAGACGGAGGGAGAAAATGTTAAATTGTTAAACAGAGGAATAGAGACCACGTCTTCATAGTTTCATTATGGCTCGAAGAAGTAAAATTTTGTTGAAACCGAAAGGTAAATTGGCCAGTGATCTCCACATTGCTCAAATATAAATCTATTAAATGCAATAATTGTTTCCCGACGTTCTAACGTCAAAGAACTTCCTCATACAAAATACATCAAGCTTCTTGAGATCAAATTGATAAGACAACAAAACTCCATAGTTTCTAGGTTTTCGTTCTTAACAGAATTTTATTCTGATTATTTTCTTACAATTAATTACAATAGTCTCATGTATATTTTTGAAAATAATTAAGAGTTTATAGAGTTTAAAAAAGGGTAAATGACTTTATGGGCACATAATAAAATGTTCAGTGCTTGAATTAGAAATCGTCAATGAAATATCAAGGATGAGAATACGGAGGATGTGAATGATTATTGAAGGAAATCAGTCCTCAAAAACGCAAAAGGCAATGAGACATAGTGATACAACAGCTAAGTAGCAATTTTATCCTTATAATGATGCCCTATAATGAGTCAAATTTTTCGATAGCCTATCAGACAAATGGGAGAGAGATAGCGGAAAATTACGTCAATATAATGTATTAGATCTGGCATGTATTTTGATCAGCCAAGTCCATTTGTTAAATGCAAGGTACAAACGTATGCAGCTGTTAAACTCCATGGTTTCAACATTTCTCTGCTAAAAATAACAGTATTCCAATTAATAACACTAAGCTCAGTCAGTGTCAATAGCCCCAACAGACGCTTCAGTTGTTTGATTTGAAGATATCTGCCGCCGAAGCCCATCAATTACGTTTCGAAATTTGCAAAGTCAGTCTCCTGCTTCATGCAGTATTTCTTCAGTAACAAACGGCGTCGAAATGTTGAATAAGTTCAAAATCAACATCGTCCTTTCGACATGGTATTGCTATGTTATCAGGAGATGGTACCAATTTTTTTTCAATCAATGTTTTTTAAATAAAAAATGATGAACGCCTCCAACAAAATTCGTCCGGTAAATAATACGACCGAAATCCTGTACATTTTTAGTTAAAGAGGTGCAGATTTGAGATATTCTCCATAAAAATCGTCGCGGCTTTAAAATGCCGACATTTTTCGTTTTGCTCTCGGCAAATTTACATTGATAGCCCGCCTTCCTCCAAGTTATACAGTAAATCAACGAGAGCGCAACGTCAACTTTCGGTATCTGTTGAATCCATTTTCTCCTGCTAATGCATTTTTACTGCTTAAAACTTTTATCGGTGCATCTGGGACATAAACCGAATGAAATATTGCGTGAGCAGTCTTCATCGCTGGGGCCCCCACGCCATTCCAAACAGTCGTATTCGAATTTAGTACTCCTTCGTTTTTTAAAAGCGGTTTCTTCCTAAGAGAAACATTTTTGAAAATAATTTAATATAACATTATTTTTTCAATAATTTTCGTGTGTGATAAGTTAATAGAAAAATATAATTGGGTAACGAAGAACAACAATAAAACCTCCAAACCTTGTTTTATTAAGTTAAAGCAATCGTTACAGGTCTTCCATCGCATTATAGTCTGATCTTTTCCATAGATCAATGAACAATTTTTTTATAACTTAAATTTAATATCTTTACTCACTAGATCACGTTCTATTCTAGTAACTTAGGTACACTAAAGTTAACACGTAAACTCATGAGATTTCATCCTCTTAAGTAGTCTTGCTAGATTTATAGTGTCGAGAAATTGAATAGACTCATCACATGGTTCACATGGTTTAGTGATCTTTGTTCATAATTATTAGCAAATTTGACGATGGTTTTGTTAATAGTATTGCATTTGAAGGCCTCGATGGATACAGAGACATCTGCAGTACTAGAGTCCTTACTTAGTACTTACTAAAGTACTTCCTTAGTGCTTTATTCAGATTAATACCACAAGTCCAAAAATAAGCGTCTTCTTACTTCACTGTAAATATATATTTAGTTTTGGATTATGAAACAAGCTCTAGCCCCACACTTTATGGCAAGCATGATTGTTGTGAAGGAAAACCTAGATGTAGAGAGAAGACAGACACTTCTAGTGATTTTTCAATGATTTTTGTGATCCTATGAACTAGATCAATGGTAGTGGTGTTCTTCAACCCAAAAAAACCAAAAAAGATGTAGTTCTTAATATAATATCGCAATATATATATATATATATATATATATATATATATATATATATATATGTATATATATATATATATATATTATTTCGTACCCATGTATATAACTTTTTAAACCTTTAAAAACTTTTTAAGTTTTTTTTGTACATACGTCATCAAGATGTTTAATGTATTGCCTGCCGCAATTTGTAAATTTGTTTTAGAATCAGACAGTATTTTCCTTCTCATTTTATTCTAGAAAAAAAGAGACACAATGCTGTCTGATTAGTTGGAACGGGTAAACGAATGAGCCTGTCAAAGTCGTCCGGTTATCAGACCTATGCAAAATTTTTGAAGGCAATAGTGATAAGAGCTTATAGCTATTGTGCTTCTATAACTAACTGTGGTTTTTAGATTCAAGTCAAACTGAATTAAAATTCACAGTTGATGCGGCAACACTGCGACATTTTGACGTAACACATTTAGATGACGTATGTATAAAGTAACTTAGACTATATTTAATTTATCTTGTGTTATGGACTATCGCCATAAAATAGGAACAAAACCCTCATTCTAGGTAGAAATATAGTAGCAGGGATCCTACCATGGGATATAGGTATCTTACATTATACAATGTATGTTGATTTACAGTAATCAATACCATGATTACATGCCAAATACCAATATACCATCACATCGGCTCCATGTTTTCAATGCCTGATGCCGATCTGAAATTCTTGCAAATCTATTTTATCGGCGACGAGGAGCAAAAAACTAACACATTCTCTTTATACAACCACTTTGAGGCATATTTAGAAAAATTATAACCAACTACTCTATTATATATATATATATATATATATATATATATATATATATTAAATAATAAATTATAAAAAGTGTTAACAAAGGTTTCAGGTTCATCCTTAGTGAAAATCATATTTATAATTATATATAATATGGATCTATATACGATTTATCTTATATGTAATTAAGTTATAGGGATATAGTATAGCTATTGAAGGTTGATATGTTTATATGCACTCGTACATATATATTTGTAAATTTTATCTATTTAATTTATCTTCTGCTATGGGCTATCGCCATTTATCAAATTCACCACGGCGTATATCTGTTTGTTCTTGCGTGAGACGAAGGGGAGGTGAGGGGATGGAAATATAAACACGAAATTGGCTAGGACCGATTCGATACATCGAAAGGAGAAAGAACGAAATAAATTGATCCATAAATCAATGAGAACAGAAGGGAGAACGTCAGACGGGCAATAAGGTCGTCATTGCAAGTCTACAACGTGGATATTTCAATTTATTCTTCTGGGGACTCGCGATCCTCCCGACATTGTTATCACTTTCTGGGAATCTGACGGCCAGAATTGACTTTTCGCTTTTTACGCGACTCCACGCGAACCCACCTCCTTCCCCCTACCGCCTTCCTCGTCCCCGCCAGGACGTGTCACGGCCAGATCCAGATCTCAAACGGGCATAAATATGGCTTTTTCCTCGGGTCGGACTGGCTGTGCTCGGCGACAATAAAAGGGAGAACATGCATTATATATTGACTCATATTTTACCGGCACCTCTCGAATATTTCATCGTTGAATTCTCTTATGCTATAGATGGAGAACTTCTGGATTTTATCACAGTTTTAACAATTATTTGTGTTATTTTATATTAAAAAATAGAAAATAAAAATCTTAAAAGCATACACTTGTCATTAAAAGATATAAACCCGAAATATAATTGAACAAATACGCTTCGCTGCTAAAGAAGCTACCATATCAAGAGAGAAATTGGAATATGATGTAAATTAGGGAGTTGATCAAAGAAAAGCTAGAAGAGTATGACACAGAACCAGAAATGTTGTAAACGAAACAATATTTAATAGAATTAGTAATCAGACAAATCAAAAAATATAATCGGAGTCCGAAAGCAGACAAAGCAGCAAGCAACTCGGAATTTAAAAACACAATATTAGAGTACCGCCTACTAAAAATGATCAAAATGAATAGGTTCGATGCTGAACGATTAAAAAGCTGAATATAGAACAACCTCAATCCTGAAAAATCTCCTGGAATTCATGATATTTCACCTGGGTTATTAAAAGTGCTGCTACGAAAAACAATAATCATGTTGGCATATATATTCAATGCCTGTTTGAGACTGAACCATATTCTGGAATGTCTTAGGGTTGCCCGAAAAATTATCCTTTAAAAAACTGAAATCCCGGTAGAACGAGTTGGATCTTACAGGCGTATTTCGCTGCTACATACGATATCAAAATTATTTGAGAAACTGCTGCTAAAACGTATTTAACCATTCATAACATAGAAATACCAGACTTCCAGTTTGGATATCGAAATCACCACTCGACAATCGACCAAGTGCACAGAGTAACAAAAATTGTTGAAAAGGCATTCGAAGAAAAGAAATACTGCCCGGAAATATTGCTGGACTGCTCTGGATCGGGTATGTCATTTGGGATTAACATACAAAATGAGCAAATTGCTACCGCGGAATTACTGTCTATTGCTGGAATCATATATTTTCGAAAGAGTTTGGCATGAAGGGGCATTCTCAAGTTCCACAGAGTAGTGTATTAGGTCTACTGCTACATCTGCTCTATACTGCTGATATCCCAACAACAACAGAATTAGTACTTGGAACATTTTATGACGACACAGTTATAAAGACAAAAGATGTATCTCTGTCTAAGGCTGTAGAAAAAGTACAAGAAGCGGTCAACAAGATCTACAAATAGCCCAGAAACTGGAAATTACAGCTTAGTAACTCCAAATCTGTGGATGTTAATTTTGCGTTGCGGCGAAATGACAAAAACCTTATTATATTGCTTTACGGATTCCTCAAACGGAATAAGCCAAATACAATATTAAACTGGAAACATAATGTTTGACAAAAGTCAAGCAACTGTACTGGTTATTTGGAAGATGCTCTCAAGTTGACCGAAAATCAAAGATATTGGTTTATCAGTCAATCATAAAACCAATTTGGACTGACTGGATGTACTGATAATTGTGATTTTCTTTCACTTAGCCAATATATTTTCCTATATTTCAATTTCAGTTCTTTTCTTTTCTTCTTTATATGTTCCTTCCAGCGAAGTTTTGCATCAAGATTCATTCCGAGATATTTAGCGTTGTCGCTATATGGAATGATAGTATTATTTAATGTGATTGGTGATTGTACGGTCTGTAGGTGAACTGCACATGCACAGATTTACTTTCGTTAATTTTTATTTTCCAAGCTTGTATCCAGCTATTTATATTGTCACTTGCCTGTTGTAATTTTCGTGAGGCTTCTTCACTATTGTCTCCGACAGATATCATCGCAGTATCATCAGCAAATGTAGCCACCGTAATATTCTCTATTTGTGGTATACTTCCTTGTGGTACACCAGCTTTAGCTTCTTTTATTGTGGAGTAAACTTCTTCCTGTTTAACTCTAAACATTCTGGCTGTAATGTACGATTTTAGTAGTTCGGTGTGTTGTTTTGGTAACATTTTCTGTAGATTATGAACAAGGCCTTCATGCCAAACCTTATCGAAGGCTTGTGCTACATCTAAGAATACAGCTCAGCATACTTTTTTACTTTCGTAGGATTTTTCAATAAAATCTGTTATTCTGTGGACCTGGTCAATTGTTGAATGCTTGTTAATAAAACTAAAGTGGTGTGTTGGTATTAGGTTTGTTCTCTCTAATTTATAAATTAAGAATTTACAGAGTATATCTAATACAAGGTGTAATTAATAAAACATGAAATAAAAACATATTTCGTAAAAATTGAATCCCAGAAAATAACACGTTAGTCTATTTTGAAATTAAAATATCAAAAACCGCGGCCAGAACTTACGTGGCTTTTTGTAAGCCTGTTTATCAACTCGAAATAAAGTTTCCGTAAAACTAATGGACACGAACCGGGGCGTATACCAACTTTCCCTGACGTGCAGCTTTCGGAAACAGTTTCCCTACTATTTTAGAAATGTAAAATTCCTTAATAATTACCATTTGAAAATAGCACCTCCATTAAGTTGTTAATTTATTTGTACTATTTAGTGTTTGTTTAACTGTACTTTAGTATAGTTTATGTTTTTAACTATAATAAGTTCTTTAAGATATTCTAATTATTTTTGGATTATTGTCGTTAACAATAGAGAAATTATAGTAGTTCTTTCAAGATGTAGTTGGTGCTGTTGTATGTGTAAATGTAGATATAATTTGCAAGAACTGACAACGTGGCAAAAAAAACTAGGCATCCCTATAAGTAGACTCTTGTAAATACATAAGTTACCGTCGTCAGCAATCTACAAATCAAACGAGGCAATTTCAAAACTCTATGTTATTTTCGATTTCTTTTTAAGATGGATGGTATTGTTTAAATTAATAGAAATTTTATTCGAATTTACTCAAGTTATTGAAAACACGACGTCATTTGTTTCAATTTCTTCACGAAGAAGTTTGCAAATAACTAGGTAGATGTCCAAAGAGGGTATTTAGAATGACAAGAAATTAATTAATATTATGGTAAACATCGAATACAACTAGTTTCATTATTGGATATATCAGTATATTGCTTTTGAAATAATATTCTTGAAATTTAAAATCTACTAGAATGTAACAGAAGAATTACTCACATAGATTACAAATTTGTTATCCCTTAACTGAGAACAGCACGAATCAGCAGTAAACACCTTATTGTGGACCGATCTATAGAATAAAATCTGAAATGATTATAAATAAATGAATTTAAAATCATCGAGTTTGTATTTTATGGTCGTCTTACTATTAAACCTGTAACGTTTTTTATAAAAAAAGTTATTATCTTCTTAACTGCTTTCAATTTGTGTTGAAAATCTAGAAAAATCTCATCAGCAAAATACATATAATTATAATATTTGTGATCAAATGAAATGAAATCATCTTAAATTTGTATATCTTTATTATTCAAAAGATACATTTAAAGGATACAAGGTAATCTTCATGGTAATGTGCAAACAGACTGCAATTTAAAGTTTTGCTGCAAAACAAAATGAAAATTAATTGATTGCTGTGATACTGACTTTATTTAATAATATACTTGATGACGAATACCTTATTTACGTTAACTACAGCATCTAAAGCACGACGAAGCGGCCTCAAGGGCGAATATTGTTCGCCCCTGATGGCTAAGGCTTCACATGCACTTTATTCAATAACCTAGGACGAATCTGTGTCAAGGGTAGACGTTAGCCACCCCTGATAGGTAAGGCCTTGAGTGGGTTTACTTCAGCACCAAAAGCATGAAGAATCGGCCTCAAGAGCGGACGTTAGCCGCTCCTGATGGCATAGGCCCTTGGTGCACTTTCTTCACCACTCAGAGCATGACGAGTCTGTGCCAAGGGTGGACGTTAGCCACCCCTGATTATCCCTCGATGATCTTCGTACCTACCTAGAAGAGAAAACAAATCATCATAAATGTTATCAATAAAAAACTTCTTAAATATTTTAAAACCTACCTTATATCAAATTCAATGAAGCTGTTCTTCCCATATACTTCAATCACTTATTCTCCACCAACACTATCACTCTAAAACCAATAAATGAACCGTAAATATATTTTATATGGTTTAAAACCGACTAATAATAGATAATTATATATAATGATACTTACCATACACTATATCGAATCACTATTGCTCAAATCATATGGAAAGTTGATATCCCTGAACATAAATAAATGAAACCACTTAAAATGTCTTGATATATATTGGGTTAAGTTGACTTACCACAAGAAAGTAGTTTAAATGTAAAAGCACAACAGTAGTTCACTATTTGTTCATATCACTCGCGTATCCCGCGAACTAACGAAAACTTGTTCACTTGTAAATAAACCGTATCACTGCGATTATAGCAGATCTATTCGAAACGAACGGACTACACCTCCACAAGGAGAGATCTCCAGGTGGTTGTGCAGCTCAGGCCTTACTTTCCTATGTTATAGTGAAGCAAGCCGAAATTTGCAACCTCATAACTGAAAAACCTTGTCCTAGATCCGTCTCGAATAGATCGCTTTCATCACTCCCGAAGATAGTAGTTACACCGACGACGACGGCAGCGAAATCGAGCGGGCAAACCTGAAACAGAAAGGAATATTTTAATACATTTAATGTTATATGAAATGTAAAAATTAAGCAAATAATTCTAATTTTCATATACTCTATGAGACTAGTTATATTTATTCGGAAGAAAATTTAGAATATCGCACAAAATGGCGTTCTCGACATTTAAAAATATCTCGGCTGGAGTTCCACAAGGTAGCGTCTTAGGACCTCTTCGGTATCTGCTCTACACTACTGACATTCCAACAACAAAAGAAATACGTCCTGGAATCTTTGCTGACGACACAATTATTATGGCAAAAGATATATCTCTGCCTAGGGTAATACAAAAAGTGCAAGTAGCAGTCAACGAAATCTACAAATGGACGAAAGATTGGAAAATTCAACTTAAGACATCCAAATCTGTCCACGTTAATTTTGCATTGAGGCGAAATAATAAAAAATTAATTATATCACTCACTGGATGCCCGATTCCTCAAGCAGAATCAGCCAAATACCTTGGAATCGATGTTGACGGTAGATTAAATTGGAAGCATCACGTTAGACAAAAAGCAAAACACATTAGAACGAAAATAAAACAACTATACTGGTTAGTCGGATGATACTCTCAACTTGATCTAAAATCAAAGAGGTTGATCTATAATACAATTATAAAGCCAATTTAGATCTATGGGGTGCAAATATGGGGTTGCACTAAAAATGCAAATCAACTAGTCATACAACGCTGTCAAAACAAGGTTCTTCGATTGATTACCAATGCCTATCGCTATGTAACCAATGAAGAACTGTACGATGACCTGGAAATAAAATGGATTTGCGAAGTTTTCCAAGATTTCGCCTTGAAACACGAAAGAATTACTAAAACAATACAACTGCTGGACAGCGCGCAGGATGTCAGGAAATTGAAGCGAACAAAACCATACGAACTTATATAAAGTGTATACATTTAGTGTAAACTATAGCTATAAGTTAATAATTAATAAATAATTATAATTTTATAATTGAGGAATACATACTGATGTATTTTCTCGCACTCGTCTTGCTTGTTAATTAATCCAGGTACATAGGAAAAGCAGTAATAAATTAATTGTAAATTAAGATTGTACTAAGCGTATCTAATAAAGATGTTATAAAAAAATATGCTTTATGTTTCCTCAGATATATAGTTGGTGTTAAATTTAAGTTATTTGGAACCAAGCCTAACTAAACAAGTAACTACGAAAACGTACAAATTGTCTGTTTGTCGCTAATAAAGTGTAACATATACTTGAATTCATGCAACTGAAAATTATTAATTTTATTTCAAAGTTCGCATTAGAATTTGCAGGGTTTTTTAATTTTATTTAAAAAATATTTATTTTTATTGCTGCCTATAAATAATATTAATTTCTGACAGACATCTAATTAAAAAAACATATATATATTTAAAGAATGTATGTAAAGAATGAAGGAACCAATATTAAATAGCAGAAGTTATTCTGTTACACTGGATATACAAAGCTTTTGATGCTGAACGTATTCTATATCAGGCACACAATAATGGCATCATAAACAAACTGAAACAAACAATTCCGCTATAGAAATGTGCTAATCAAAAGCCTGTGTCGGGCAATTCAAACGTATCAATCAAAAAGGTGGCCTGCATTGGTTTTGCCGATGCCAATTTTGTTTTTTTAAAATATTAGTAACAACAGTTGCAAATTAAAGACAAATGATATATAGTTTGTTCAAAGTTACATTGAACGTACGCCATTCAAATTTGTGGCATCAAAACGTCGCAATGATGTCCCATCAACTCTGAGTTTTGTTCGGTTTGGCATTGACATACAACAAAATTCCAATCTAAATAAAATAATTAGACAAAAATGTTATCAAATATAATTTATTTTAAAATTATAGTACATCTAAAAACTACAGTTAATTATACAATACAAATTTATAGGTTGAATTTATAACCTCTTATCACTATTGCTTTCACGAATTTTGCGTACGTCTGACAACCGGACGACTTTGACAGGCTCATTTGTTTACGTGTTGGAAGTAATCAGACAGAATTGTATCCCTTTTTAAGTAAAATACTGACTGCGATAGTCGCGGGTTCGAATCCTGCTGGGGCATGGTCGTAAATTTATGTTTGTGAGTGTTTAATATTTGTGATTGTCCTAGGCAAGAGTGTAAAGTCCGACAAGGAAAATGACTCCAGTCACGTCAGTAACCAGGCTGGGTAATACCAGATGGAGATAAACCCATAGTTGGTAAATGCAGTACGAATATGCAAATTGTAGCAGGCAATATATTAAACATCTTGATGACGCATATACAAGCAAACATTGAATAGACTATAAGTCGATATTTAGGTGATTATTCGTCACTGTCATCATACTAATTACCAAGGCTTATTAAAATGAAGTTTACTAAGGCAAAGGAACTAAATTTTAACATAGAGATACGCAGATAAAGTAGTCAAATGACATAGTTAGAATAAATATTTTTATAATATATAATATAGGAGATAATAGCGACACTTTTACGCAAGCTTTATATAAACACTAATAGGAATTAACGAAGAACACAATAATTAACAGAGTCCCAATTTTGATAAAAGGGGATTATTAATAACAAAGGATCGTTTTTCCGTTGGCGAAACTGATCTAAAAAAATTCTTTTATCTCGAATCAACTCCCTATACTTCCACGTGTTTCTGTTCGCCATGGTTTTTACACCAGATAATTTTTCAGCAGAAGAAAATTATCCTCAGCCCCGAGGCCGAAAATACCGTTTTAATCCCCGGCCAGTGTTGTATTTTTTTTTCTCCGCTCTTGTCCAAAAATGTTCGATATAAACCAGATAGAAAATAAAAAGAAGCAGAGGCGAAAATAAGGAGTATCCCGACCGGGACCGAGGACGAGGCGACGGAAGTTAATAGGGGATGAAAAAAAAGGAGCTTACGGCTCGGCCATCAGGCGTGTTGTTCGAGGGGGCGCCCGTTATAACACGACTAGAACGACGTCGGAAATTATTGGGCCGGATGGTATGGTGGGCGAGGAGACCTAATCGAAGACAGTGCCAGTGGAAATTTCTAATTTATATTATAGGAAATTATATTTCGTACTTTTCTTGCCCGATGAGTAGGGTTGGTTAAAAGAGCGTGGAATGGGTGCCTTTAAGTATCAGGAATTTTTTCAGTTAAGTTTTTATGCAATTATTGGCACGTCAGCAAAAAGCATCACTTCATTCCTATATAATCCTAATATGTTAAAATCATTGTGAGTTTCTAGAAACTCGATAATATTTCATATAGTTGATGATGACTGTATAGCCCGGATCCTGCACCGTATGACCGCCATTTGTGATGCTCTCTGCAAAGTTCTATTAATGGTTAAAGCTATGGTCAAGTTTTTCGCAATACAGTGCCAATATTTTTCGTGGTTTTCCCTTTGGGTGAGTCGATTTGTCTGAAGAGCGTAAGCAACGTGTTTGTAAATTTCTTTTTTCAGTCAAATTTTTATGCTGTTATTAACACGCCAAAACATTACTTTTTCACATATGATCTAAATGATGTCATTGAGTGTTACTGGAAACTTGATAATATTTCAGCTACCCAAATATTCGTGAATGATATGATGTACACGTTTAGTTGATATCTTTAGAGTGTCTGCTAAAGTCATTAAATTTCAATTTACGGTCATTCAAAATAATTTTGTGGATTTTTTTAATGTTTTCGCCGGTAACAACATTTTTAGGGCGTCAACTGCATTCACCCTCTTCGATGCTCATTTCATCACGTCTAAACTTAGCATACCAATTCTTGATGGTTGATTTTCCTGGGGCAATGCCCGGAAACTCAGCACCAAGCCAAGTTTTTGCTTCAACTGTATTTTTTCCCTTAAAAAAAATATCAACACGCGAAATTCCTTTATATCCATTTTTTTTCGCAATAACAACAGTTGCTTCATTCAAAATGCTGTAATTCACAAACTAATGATCCGATAGTGGTCAGATTTATACACGCATCTTTTGAGGGTTAGACTAACTAAAAAACATATGGATTTAATTCTAGTATCGACATCTATGTGTCAGACCGGGGACTTTTTAATTGACCTGTTAGAATAGGAGCAGTTAATTATATTCAAATATCTTCACCCACTCCTTAGCCGGTATTATTTCTTCACTAGGCCATTTTCCTGAAAGTTATTAATGGATCGAATGAGACTCCTTTTGCAGAGCTTTAGAAATATAAATTCCCGCCCTTAAAATATTCATACTCCCCAAAGGCATCAGGTCCCGACTTGCGAAGTGTAAGGTGGGGCGGATATTCTAGATGGACATTAATATTTATGATCTCATGTATATATGGACGGGTGTAAAATACGTTTTCCTTCGGAAATCTCGCACACACACTCACTCGGACATTATTTTGAGATGTGCGTCCCGAGAAAGGGTATCGGCGGGACCGCTTTGTGTCGATAAGTACTCCGCCAATAGACAACAAGGATTGCGGGAGGTGTTTACTGTTTTTGTAGCTGGCGCACTTTTTTCTCCATCGCCTGAATTATCGTGGGTCATCATAGGGCATCTTGCAATAGCAGGGATCATTTAAAGATTCGAAAATAGTATGGAGAGCTTATATTTTAATCACGGTCGCTGTTTAATTAACAATGGACGACAATATTACTCTATTCACTCAATAAAGTTCTTGCGAGATCGCGTGCATCAAATTTAATTAAAATCTTAGATAACACGAAATCCTCTTAGAGTTGAAATTTTTAATTAAAGCGTACTTTATTGTTTTCTTGAGAAACATTAAATTTTTGCGTTATTATGAAATAGATTATTAAGTATTAATACAATTATGAATGAATGTTGAGGATTTTACAAGAGTTGGTATAATTCACACTATTGTAATTAAAAATCCAGTGGGAAACTTCAAAAACCCAAAACGTTATAACTAATATAAGAATAACCATAGCAAAGAACTTATACCTCAAGTTTTGTTACAGCAGTTTTGAATACATAGCGCCAAAGAGTTACCTTCTCTGGCTTAGTTGTTTTTGCAGTAATTTGAAAGAATCAGCTTTTAAAGAACTTGGAGGAAACATCAGTTATTGTTATATGCAATGCACTACATCTACCATATATTAAGCTGGTGGGGAAAATTCCAACAAGTGCATCACAATTTTCACAGTAGACAAGACTCTATTTAAAAAATACGACACTGCTTTACAGAAGTCAGTTTTTGCAGTCATATATTTCATTTCATCAACGTATCTTGACCAATATGCAATAAATTTCCAAGACGTAGATAAATGGATTATTAAAAGATTAACCAATGATACAAGGAAAGTTTCGGGATGAGATTAAGAGGCTTTCATTCAAAAGTTATGTTCCTAATCTAACACTACTATTTTAATACCTTCTTCAAAGAACAATTTGTTTTCGATTTCAAAATAGGCTTCGGCCTCACCAATCACGTCATTTGAACCAATACTCTTTCCTTGAATCGTTTTTTAAATATCTATATAGCCAGTAGTCACCGAAAAATACGTCTGGGCTGTATTGAACAATATGGCTTCCTTCTCTGGCTCAGTTGTTTTTGCAGTGAATTGAAAAAATCAGCTTTTAAAGAATCTGGATGGACCATTAGTTATTGTTATATACAATGCACTATATCTACCATATACATATATACTAAACTGGTGGGAAAAATCCCAACAAGTGCATCAACAAAGGCTGCAATTATGGAATGGCTTAAAGTACATAAAATAAGTTTCGAGGAAATAATGTTAAAGAATGAACTATTTCAAATTGTTACTCCGTAAATATGTATGAAATATTTAATTGCATTTTATGTAATTTACTTTTTTTAAAATAAGCCCGAGAAAAGATACATGGTAGATCAGATTACTGAACGTTATGGTCACAGAGTATTATGTCTTCCTTCCTATCACTGCATATTTAATCCAATTGAGTTGATATGGGGTATTGGCAATAGATATTAAAACCAAAACTGTCTAGATTTATGGAAAGAGGCATTGTCGATAATAATACCTTCGGTTCTTGTGAGCTCGATCAGACACATTGAAGAAGAAATTGACAAATGGTAGAATCACGAGCAAGTTTTTGATAGATTGGTAATAAACAGCTTAGTTATTAACTTGGTTAGTGTTTCTGAAAGTGTCAGTGATTGAATGAAACTTAAGGAATGTTGGTTTATGATTCAATGCTGACAATTACCAAGACAGGATAATGAAAGAGGAAACAACTAAGGTCAGTATAGAATTAATATACTTTAGTTGTAGGAAATTGTATTATACAGTGTGAAACCTTTATACGCATATGTGTTCTTGATCAGAATATACATGAACATTTGGTTAACTTGATGGAGAAGAGAAATAATAATAACTGTTTTGCAGGTATGGCAAATTCAGTAAGGAGAATGCGGTGACTAAATGTAGTTTTATCAAGAAAGATGCACACAGGTAGTAACAGGACAAACTAAAGAGAAAAATACTAATAACATAATGACTTTACAAGGAAGAATTGCATCTAAGGAAACAAGAACTTAGCGTAAAATATAAATATGCCCTCTAATGAAAGTAAAATACATTACTCAGATATACAATTGTTAATTAGATGGATTAGCCTTCGGGGGATACCACTACATAAGAAAATGCGCCGATAATACTGTTGAAAAAGTTCGTTGTATATATGATAAAACAACTCTAACCTATAAATTATTATGGCTGTATAATTAACTGTAGTTTTAACTTCCTCGATAATATATGCATTAGATGTACTGATATACTATAATGTACTAAAAATTGAGTTGCTGCGGCAACATTGCGACGTTTCCACAGGTCACCCGTGTTTCTACTGTTTTGAATAGACTATATGTATTTTTGAAGCAATTAACACATATTTTATAATCTGTTCGACTATAATTATTTCCCACAAATTAACTTATCCCACTAACGAAGCCTATCAACATTTGTAGCCAAACCCAGACCCATTAAAAACGGACAAACCCAAACACCCTAAACCTTTTATCCTCTATCCCCTTCGACCAACCGCCCTCCCCCTTCCGTCCGCGCCACACCTCTCTCGCTTTAAGCAATTTGTTAAAACATCGACCCCTCGCTCAATTCGAGCGCGAATCGGACCCCTCCGCTGTCCCCCGCCTCCCCAGCTCGACGTACGTCTGCTCCACTGACATCCTTTCGGCATGTGGGCGACGCAGTCCGTGTACTCTTTCCTGGATTGTTTGGGGTGATACAGGTGGCGGGGGACGGTCGGTGACAGGTTAGGGGGCCGAGGGAGGTCGCGGACGCGGGACTGTCCTGTTTGCGACGCTGACACCGGTTGAAACAGGATGTGAACACGAGATCATTTGCATTAGGTCGTAGGCGGCATATGTCGGCCATCATTCCTCGGTTAATGCTCTGAACTAGATCAGGAATACACTGGTAGGAATATTAATTTGTCTGTGTAAACATGCCATGCCAGCTAACGTTGGTTAGACCAAATTCCATTAAAAAGTTCTGAATAACGCCGGTTCTTTTTGAATAACGACTGAGTTTAATATATTTATAAAAGCAGATACGAGGGCAGACTGAGAAATAATGAACACATTACAGGTCAATTGAAAAGTCCCCGGCCTACCGCAGTAAAACACATTTTTTGACAAAATTAGTTTTTTTACACAACGTAATTCCCTTCAAGGATTGATACACTGATTGTAGCGACCCTCCAATTTTTCGATACCATTTTTGAAGTACGATTTGTGTTTTGCCTCAAAATAGGCCTCAGTTTCGGCGATCACCTCTTCATTCGGCGAGAATTTCTTCCCAGCGAGCATTCTTTTGAGGCCAGATCTGGAGAATATGGGGGATGGATGGATTTTTGCCATCGGTTTCACTAACTAGTGACAGAGTGCACTGTCTTGCTGAATAATCACTATCTTTTTCTTCAAATGTGGCTGATTTTCGGTGATTTCGTCCTTCAAACGGTCCAATAACGCTATGTAATAGTCGCGGTTGATGGTCCTTGCTCTTTCAAGGTAGTCAATGAAAATTATTCCATGCGCATCCCAAAATACAGATGCCATAACCTTGCCAGCCGATTGTTGCCTTTTCACACGCTTTGTCGCATATCGACGCAAAAAAATCGGGTTTATTACGCTTGATCATCTTCAAGCACTGCTGCGAATCATCAACTCGTCGTTGTTTTTGGCCAAAAGTGAGCTCGCGCGTCACCCACTTTGCAGAGAGCTTTCTCATACCCAAATATTCGTGAATGATATAATATACACATTCAGGTGACATCTTTAGTGTCTGCTATTTCATTCAATTTCAATTTACGGTCATTCAAAATCATTTGGTGCCCATTTCCCCACGTCTAAACTTACGTCACAATTCTTGATGGTTGATTTTCCTGGGGCAGTGTCCGCGGGCAACTCTATATATATATATATATATATAAATAAATTCATGTACATAATTATTGCGAATAAATATTAAATTACATAGAATAAATAAATCTTCCTTAAAGAAAATCAATTATTATTTTATAAGAAATGAGAAGCTCTCATCCACTATATCCACGAAACATTACTTTTTCTCGTTAACACTTCTGTCAATCAGTATAGCATGGTTTGAGTGAGTAACCATGTAGAGATGCCAACATTAAACTGATTATTTAATAGTGGAATGTATCTTTTTTCCTAAGAATGGGAATATATATTTCATGGTTTTGTAAAAACCAAATATTGCTCACAAAAAATACGACACTGCGTTAAAGGAGTCAGTTTTTGCAGTCATATATTTGATTTCATCAACGTATCTTGACCAATATGCAATAAATTTCCAAGACATAGATAAATGAATTATTGAAACCAATTGATTAACCAATGATACAAGGAAAGTTTCGGGATGAGATTAAGAGGCCCTCATTCAAGAGTAATGTTCCTATTCTGACATTCCTATTTTTATACCTTTTTCAAGAAACAATTTGTTTTTGATTTAAAAATAGGCTTCGGCCTCGCCGATCACGTCATTTGGACCAATACTTTTTCCTTGAATCGTTCTTTTGATATCTATACAGCCAGTAGCTACCAAAAAATACGTCTGGGCTGTATTGAACAATTTATGGTTCAATGAGAGCTATTTGACTGATATCACTGTAACTTTAAAAGGAAATGTCCGATTATCATGAAATTTTTACACATGTCATTTAAGGATTTGAACCATGAACAGTCATATATTTCATATCATCAATGTGTTTTGATAATTATGCAATACATATACAAGACGTAGATGAATGAATGATTTAAAAATGAACCAATGGTACAAGGGAAGTTGCAGGAAGGGATTAAAAGGCTGTCATTCGAGAGTAAAGTCACCATTCTAACACTCCTCTGTATATATACCTTTTTCGAAGAATAATTTGTCTTTTATTTTAAAATAGGCTTCAGCCTCGCCAATCACGTCATTTGAACCAATACTCTTTCCTTGAATGGTTCTTTGGATATCTATACAGCCAGTAGCTACCAAAAAATACGTCTGGGCTGCATTAAACAATTTATGGTTCAATGAGAGCTATTTGACTGATATCACTGTAACTTTAAAAGGAAATGTTAGATTATCATTAAATTTTTACACGTGTCATCTAAGGATTTGAACAATTAAATAAGGAGGTCGAGGCTTCTCACATGTCAGACACTTCTTCATGTCAAACACTCCGCCAATGTAAAAAGTGAGATAAATCACAATAATGTGTGCTTTTCTTTAAATTTTAATCTGTAGATTTGTTAGATATTTAAAATAGTTGCAAACAAATTAATATCTTCTAATAACCTGTTGCTGATTTTATTTTAGAAAAAAAGAACTGAATAAAGCTCGTAGCAGACTGTAACCGGGATTCCTTGGCGCCTTCATCTTCGAATCCTCCACCCTCCGATTTAACATACACTTTACTGACGTTAGAAAGTTGTTTCGCGAACAGAACCCATCTAACAACCTCAATAAATCGATTCCCGAATCGACGGACGTGGGGTTTTTGCGCCATCGGTCGCCGCTCCCTCCCGAAGATTGTTTTTAAATTTCCATTAAGCGCCTCTTTCTCTCTCCGGCCAAGATAAATATCGGTTCGGTTACGGGCTGGCCCTGCCTTTTTCCTCTCGGTCTTCTCGATCAATTCAAATCTGGAACGTCGCGTCCGGGACCGGCGAGAAAAAACGCGGCGCGATCGTTTCCCGCCAGCGACCGTCCGGGGTTTTTTCGGGATTCCTCCTCCCCCTCGTCTTCTTCTTCTTCTGTTCGGCTGGTGACGCGGACGTCGTGATATATGTTACGTTCTTATGACAGCTTCGCATACCGTATTTTAGATAAAAGCCGGCACCGTTCGTACATCGTATAAATTAGATTTCGCTCTAACGACATCCAGTATTTTTATCACGTCTAACTGTTATGATATCCCTATAATAATAACTTTAAAAATGGAAATTTCGACTTTAATCTGACTGGGTTACATGTGAGGTGTTACCGATATTATTTTTTTATCTTTGCTGGTCTGTTATGAAATATTTTTCTTACGAAAAGTAACTTTTAAATTATTGTTTATCATTAGAGGTGTTCAATAAAAAAAATTAAAACATTAATTTGGGTTAAAAACAAACTAGTATCAGACAGAAGCAATATTATTATCTGTAGTTTTTGAACTATACCATAGACAAAAGCTTTGTTTTAAAGAAAATGGTAAACATTTGAGTTAAGAACTTTAACAATGTTATTGTTGTTTTCTTAATGATATTTACCTTATAAATTATTGAAAAACATAGAAACTAATTACTTAATTCTCCAGGGAATCATAAGTCCATCAAATACTTCGGAAAGGTACTCACAAACAAGTGTTCGCTCCAACAGCTGCTTCAAATCTTTTATATTCTGCATTATTAATAAACAGAGACGTACTTTCCTCTTCTACAAGATTCTCACAAAACATTAGTGAATGATTCCTTAACTGTAACATTAACCCTAGAAGCGCCATCTTCTGATGTAACAAATCAAGATCTCGAACATAATCACTCAACTTCAGGTTGATCATATTTTTCTTCTAAATCATGTTGAGTCCTTCTTCTGCCAAGTGTCTTTTTACTTCCAAATAATAATTTGGCAAACATTCCGCTCAAAAAACATCCCATCATATTTTTTTTTCACTGAAGTGAATCCTATTTATATAGTCAATACTGAAATCATCTATTGTAGACTTTGGTTTCAAGCCCACCATAGAGATATCAAAAGTCATTGACCGTGTTTTTTTATCTTTTAACCATTCGCGTAACATAAATGAATATAACTGACAGCATATATGTGAAGCCTTATGAAATTTAATACGTTTGATTCTTTAAATTTTTCATTTCATAAATAGGTCAGACAATACTATTCATTCAACTACAAATGTAACTTTTACTATATTTTTATTTTTCCTTTCATATCGTCGATGCATATATTATCTCAAGAGAAAAATTTTATTTAATTTACTGTGAATGAAACAAATCAAACAGGAATAAATCAACATATGTTTTGAACCTTGATTACTTAATATGGCAATGAAACAGTATGGAAAATTCCTTACCTACATTTTTACGTATATGAATGAAAATTTATGTGGAACTAAGACAAGCCTTAACAGAATATAAAAGCCCAAGAGTCTGGTAGAGTTATATTAAAAATGAATAAAAAACAAAATGAAAAGTAATTAGATTACATTATAAATGGATGAAACAAACGGATGATAACCAAACTCTCAAAAGATGCGTGTATAAATTTGTCAGCTGTTGTGAGTATTCTTCAGTAGGCATTTTGAATGAAGCAACTTTTGTTATTGTGAAAAAAAATGGATAAAAAGGAATTTCGCATATTGATAAAATATGGTTTTTTGAAGGGAAAAAATACAGTTGAAGCAGAAACTTGGCATGATGCCAAGTTTCCGGACACTATCCCAGGAAAATCAACTATCAAGGATTGGTACGCTAAGTTTAGACGTAGTGATATGATCACCGAAGACGGTAAACGCAATGGACACACAAAAGAGGACGTTACCGATTATATGATGATATGATTTTGAATGACTGTAAATTGAAAATGCATGAACTAGCAGACACTCTAAAGATAACAACTGAACGTGAACATCATATCATTCATGAATATTTGGGTATGAGAAAGCTCTGTGTAAAGTGGGTGCCACGCGAGCTCACTTTCGACCAAAAACAACGACGAGTTGATGATTCGGAGAAGTGTTTGAAGGTGATTAAGCGTAATAAACCCGTGTTTTTGGGTCGATATGTGACAATGTATCAAACATGGCTCCATCATTTCTGTATCCAATAGACGGTCATCCGAGTAAACTGAACACGATGATCCCTATCTAAAGTGTGGGAAAACACAACAGTCGGCTGGCAAGGTTACGGCTCCTATACTTTGGGATGCGCATGAAATAAGTTTTATTGACTACATTGAAAAAGGAAGGACCATCAATATCGACCATTATATAGCACTATTGGACCATTTCAAGAACGAAATCGCCGAAAAATGGCCGCATTTGACGAAAAAGAAAGTGCTGCTTCACCAAGATAATGGACCGAGTTACAAATCAGTGAAATCGATGGTAAAATTCCATGCATTGGGAGTAGAATTGCTTCCTCAGCCACCGTTTTCTCTAGATCTGGCCCCAGCGACTACTTCCTACTCTCAGATGTCAAAGGAATGCTCGCTGGGAAGAAATTTTTGTCGAATGAAGAGATGATCGCTGAAACTGAGGCCTATTTTGAAGCAGAAGACAAATCGTACTTCAAAAATGGCATCGAAAAGTTGGAGGGTCGCTAAAAAAAATATGTTTTACTATGGTAGGCCGGGGACATTTCAATTGACCGGTTACAGTGTGTCTAGTGGTAAAGTTCAAATTTAAAATTATTTAAATAACAATTAGTGATAGTTAGTCATCATTCAGTCAGGATTTAGTGTTTGAAATAATTGTAACATTATATATATATATATATATATATATATATATATATATATATATACATACATATACTGATCAGCTGTGGCCCCATATTTGAGGTTTAATTGTTTCATATAAACTTCTAAATGACACTAATCTTCTAGACGTTACACGAATTCTAGGAAAAACTTTTATTCTAGATATTTTTCAGCAACTTTTCTCCCACTATCTATAATTTTCCTCATGGAGACCCTGTGTTAATTAAGGAAACATCGCCAACGGTGGTCCTCATAAGCGTCCTAAATAACACAATATATAACGATATTTAAAACCAAAATAAACGGTAACAAAACACTGACCATTATCATCAATCAAGGGCGGCGAGCGGCAAAATTGTTTTAGAAAAATAACGGTGCTAGTTTAGTTAATTAATTATACGGTATAATAAATATCGTTCAGCCACCAACGAACCATTACGTACAGAAAATCCCATTAAATATTTGCCTGTTATATAATATATGTATAAAATAAGCTTACAGACAATCTGGAACAATTCCATATAAAATAATTATACTGGACGGATTACGTATGAATATGTGGTGCCCTAATTCGTTCGACATGATGCGAGCGTTTCCAAGTGCGGATTTACTTTTGGTATTGTTCAACGTTTCGGACACGAGTCGTATTCGAGACCACAATTGGAACAGTTAAAAAGTAAAAAAAAAAGATTTTGGCTGAACGTTTGGAACCCCGTGCCAAAAGAATCGACTGTTATTGGTTTAATGAGTTTAATCTACATATCATTATAAAACTTCTAATTTCTGCGTCAAGCCAAAGGCAAGTATGTGTGTTCTAGCATTGTCGTGAGAAAAGATCTCTCTTCTCATTATCAATTATGCTTTTTTTAATTGACTGTTTCAATCGCATTAGTTATTGACATAATAATCAATCAATGATGGACAGTTTCTCTTCAAACGAACCAAACACTTAGGCTCACGTTCAATGATGCCAATGTAGGTTTTGCAATAATTTTGAAGCTTCACCGAACTTTGATCATGAACTTTTTACATATTATTGTCATACATGACCCACTTTTCACAGCACCTAATAATTAGTTTCAAAAATGGCTCACTTTCGTTTCACACTGGAAAAATCATATTCATAGCCAGAAACAGAACTACAAACTACATGGAAATAGAATAAAATGTTAACCTAACTTCAGGTTTCATCAGTGATTCTTGCTCTAACTGAAAACACAACAAAAAGAAGACAAAACCTAACATTAACGAAAGGATTTGCAGAAGAACTCGCCAATCACATTCAGTTGAATATTTTATTCAAGACAACCAGACAGTTAAATTTTGAAGTAGAAAAATTCGTTGTAGATAACAAAAAAGTTGCTTGGTATAATATTCCAAAAATTAAAAGTTGAATTAAAGGAATTAATTATCCGAAAGAAATCAAAAAAATGGTAGCTGAAAAATGAAAGCTACGAAAAAAATACTATCAAAATAGGACATATGATAATGAAAATATTTTAAACAATATAACCCAAAGGTTGAAAAGGGAAATATTGGAAATTAAAAACAATTCCATAAATAACTATCTGAAAAAACTTACAGATGGAAAGAAAATAGATTATTCATTCTGGAAAGCCCCCAAAAACGTAAAATCATCATGTCTAAATAGTCTAACCATAAGAGATCTACGTGGAAATTGGGCATGCAACAGTTAACAAAAACTGGAAGCATTTGGTGACAATCTAGAACAAATTTTCAATTCAAACCTAAGCGATAGTGAATATAGTTTGCCGGAATTAGAAAGTTACTAAAGTTTATATTAATACAAAGAAATGACCAGTCTATGACTTAATAATAGAACCAGGAGTTGGTAAAAAATGCGTTCAGTTATAATCTTGAATGTAGCACAAGCCTTCGGTAACGTATGGCAAGATAACTAACTCTTGAATTGAAGAACAGGACTGAACAGAATCAAATAATTTGGTCGTGTGTAGTATAGTGCATTTGATAGAAGGTCAGTAGTGTTAATACATAAAGATCATTACACCAGACAATAAGAATATGACATATTTTTATAAGAAAATTGAAAACTCCAATTACCGTCAGCACAATATCGTTAATTACAATTAAGAAATGGTAAAATTAAAGTCGTACGCCTTATATATTTACGGACGAAAGCCAGAAATAAACATCTGATAGTGTTGTAAATCGAATTCGTTCGAGAATAGAAAAAGGGAAAGGAAATAGAGCGAGGCTAAGCCCCAATTAAGTACTTTATAACCGTCCCGGGTCGTTCCTAAAGCCATTAGAAGTATCTAATTGAATGAGGCCTGTTTATTTGAAGGAATTGTCTTAAGTAAAGTCGACACGTCCCTGGGAATCCGTCGGTGCCGTCGAAAACGTCAGTTTGTTATCCGGGCGCTTCTTTTCTCCTGCAGAGAACAAATTGATGGGCGAGAATGGGGATAATTTAAATCGTTCCCAACGCGTGTAACGTCACGTAGTATTGTCTTACGGGCGGCCGTATTTGTTTCATCGATAATTCGGTTGGACGCGTGCGTTGGGGTAACTCTTGCGATAGCTATCAATCAAGTGAGCTGATAAAATAATTGACAGTAATTATGGAGATTGTTATTGATTGATATTGTACTCGCTGAATTTTAAATAATATTGTAGAAAATTTTGCGAATTTTTATTTTATATACTCTTCTGTGAAGGAAACAACCAGCATAAAATTGTTATGAATTAAATTTATCAATACATATTGAAAAACACTCCATTGTTAGTATGTTAATACTTACTACAGAAAAACACATTTATCTAACCAACTAATCTTATATTTGAAGTGGAAGTGATGATCATTTTGCTGATAATAGTTTCACATAGTTAAAAGATAAAGATTTGACAATAAAATGACAATCATGCACATACAAATTGTGCGCTATAAAATCATTTACGTATCTCTCTTTGTTCATAAATATACTTTTAGTTCTTAAGTAATGTTTGTAGAACACTATTAATGACTAACTATAAGCAAAAATGCATTTACCTGACACTAAAAACCAACGGCGTTTAGAATTTTTACTGCTGTACCTGAAATCAAAAATAATAACATAAAAGTAACAATAATACTAACAACAATATGGCTGTTTTTATTAAAATATTTAAAAGTGATTAAAATAGCTGTATAAATACTCTATTGTCAATGTTTTGGTAGATATTATAGAAATATAGAATCTCCTTACATGCTATTTTTATATCTGAAATGGAAACAGAAGTCACTTTGCTGATGATAGTTTAGTTTCGATAGTAAATAAAGTTTGATAATAACATGGCGATCATATATACATAAATTATGCGCTATAATAACATTTTGTTTATTATTATGAGATAATAAATATATGCTTAGTTCTTAAATAATGTGAATTTAATAGTATCATTAATTAATGTTAAGCAAATATGACTTTTTACTCTGGCTAAAAACAGCATTTAGAAATATTATTGGAGATCAATAAATTATACATAGAACATACAACTAACAATACTTAAATTTTTTAAATTTAAGTGTTATATACATATTTGTATAAATACTCTATTGTTAATACTGTGGTAAAACTTAAATATTATTCTTATATTTGAAAGTGAAAGGATCATCATTTAGCTGATGGTAGTTTGGTTTAACAATAACATGCCAATCATACATATACAAATTATGCGTTATAATAGATTTTTGTGGATCATTGTAAGTTAATAAATATCCGCTTGATATTTAAATAATGTGTATATAACAATGTTAATAGTTGATTCTCAGGAATTAATTAAAAGAAAATACAACATAAAAAAATAATATTAACTACAGTATGGCTCTATTGACAATATTTTAGTAGTAACTATAGGAAGACTACCACCTTAAATATTATTCTTCTATTTGAAAGTGAAAGGATCATCATTTAGCTGATGGTAGTTCGGTTTAATAATAACATGCCAATCATACATACACAAATTATGCGTTATAATAGATTTTTGTGGATCATTGTAAGCTAATAAATATCCGCTTGATATTTAAATAATGTGTATATAATAGTGTTAATAATTGATTCTCAGGAATGAATTAAAACAAAATACAACATAAAAAAATAATATTAACTACAGTATGGCTCTATTGACGATATTTTAGTAGTAACTATAGGAAGACTATCACCTTAAATATTATTCTTATATTTGAAATGAAAATAATCGTCATTTTGTTGGTGATAGCTCTATTTCGATAGCAAATACAATAAAATGGTAATACAACACTATTTTTATAACTAAGCATCTTAATGTAATAAATATAGGCTTAGTTTTTAAGTCATGTTAATCTTGTTAATAACTAATTATTAGCGAGAATGCCTTTTTACTGTCACTGAAAACCAACAGCATTTGGAAGTGTTATTTTAGGACTTGAAATCAAAATATTATAAGTTACAAGTAATACTATTATTAATGACGTTGATATTATAGTAATTAAGAGCTTTAAAAAAATACTTTTTGGTTAGATAATCGAGTGTTCACTATATACAACTTCCATTACTAAACCCAGATATAGCTCGGAACGACAATAAAAAAGATTATTACGTCTATATCCAGTTTTATTACGCGACACCTAATTATAGGAATATTTGCGTTTAATGAATCGTAAAATTCCTCACGCCGGTCCCACAATAATGACATTTTTTTCCTCCCGCGAGCTTCCAACGCGAACGCTCCAATTCCCCGCCAGTATTGGATAAAAGCGTTACTCAATAGAAATTTTGTTCAGATATTACGAAGTGCACAAGGCGGACGAGGAAGCTGACAAAAAATTAGGTTATGGGCTTTGGTTCGGATTTATCTCATGAATGGGGAACGACGCCTTATTATCGTTTGTTTGTCGTCATCGGCTTTAAATGTCCGTTTGAGTTTACATGCTAAATGATTACAATTTAAAACTTACGTTCATTAAATGGGAATAGGAGCAAATTCAATAGCAATTAAGGAATCAACAAATAAGTCGCAATGATTTTAGTATAACAAATTTTAGTATCGAGTCGTTCGAAGCGGTGGTCAAATTAAATGAGCTTCTAATTGCTTTATTATTCACCTTATATTTTAGGATTGAGTCACAGAAATATGCATGGGACAAGTGAAGACGTAATTGTCAATATTAAATCATATTTGGAAAGCCAATTACATATCGACTTACGAAAAAGTACTAGTATATTTAACTGTTTCTTTACAGTTTATTTATGTAAAAAGTATTTAAACAAGGAGGTAACGCTGTATATATCATGTTGGAAATTTTATCTTATATAGCCATCAGATATTCCAAGTGATTTGATTTGAGCAGTTCTTTATTCTTTTATATCGGCGGTAAATTCATGAGAAGCTTGATAGCTACAAAATATATCACTGGTAGCAGTGCTGAAACGATTTATAGTGTATAAAATTTAGTGTACACAATAATTATAGGGAATTAAAATTACAAAAAAAAACAGGGAACCGCAATCGACTATTTACAGAGAAGGTAGCATATTTATTGGCAATAGGAGAAATCATAATGAAATTAGACAGCGGTGTTAAAGTTGATGAAATATGAAAAAATTGTAACGTACAACATTACTTATTACCGTAATATTAATAACATGCTCTCTTCCACATTATGGAAAGGTAAAATACAAATATTAGTTATAGGGCTGGGACTTGATTTATTACTTAAAATAATTTTGAGGGCAATTTCAATAAACAAATTATTAATTATTTCCGCAATTTGGGAAATTTGCTCTAGATTACTGGAGAATTTAACAAATTAGCATTGGAACACAGTGCTTGACTGAAAGTTAGGCTGTGATTATGTGCTATTGAGGGTTTTTCAATTAATTCTCCAATTTTGAAAGAAAACTCATAGTTTCGAGAGGTATATACAAATAATCAAAATAGGTTCAGCAGTGAAGTTATTGAAATTTCAAGCATCCATAATGAATAATTAGTCTTCTGACATTAAAGCTAGTATAGATACAATTAGGTGCCAACCTTAATGAGAAAAACTGAAGAAAACACTTACATTTTATTGTCTGAACAGAACAGCTTTCGTTAACTCCCACATATGGAACGTGACTGATACAAATTGTGCTATTTGGTTCTTTTTGCGATCGCTTAAATCTGAAACAAAGAGTCAATTAAGTTTATTATCTCCTAGCTTTATTATATATATATATATATATATATATATATATATATATATACATATATATTTATATTTATATAATATAATATAATAAATATCCGCTACAACACTAGAGAGAAGTATCTTTGCTTACTTTAAACAAGTTTAACAATCAGGGTGAAAAAGGCTGCGCTAGGTGGTGGTGCATCTGACTATTTATATAATGATTCCTATGTATTGGAAACCACCAGAAAGTTTAACGAATTCATAAAATAAACAAAAATAAAAAGAAACAATACTGCTCCACAACGGTAGGAATAAATAAAAAGAGCACAAAGACCACGCCCGAAAAGAACAAGAAGGGAAGGAACAAGAACATTGGCAAGAAAACTATAAGAAAAACTTACATGCTACACATAAAAGGCACTACAGATAAAATAAGCTGCAGGTAAAGGTTTTAAAATAAAAACACATTTAATATGCTTTAAAATAGTATTGTATTTTAAGCTAAGAACTGTTTAAAAGCGACCTAAAGTTATGCTGAAGACTTAAATCAATTCCAAATAAATCAAACTTCTATCTCTTGATGTCTCATTTATTACATCATCCCCAGTATTAGTATAAAAATTAAACGCATAGTCTTGTTTGTTCGAATGTACAGCCCTTAGCGATTTGCTTGCTATAAGGAGGAAACTATGAGTGCCTCTGACAAATAACCGAGTCACAATTATAATCAATCAGACTAAATTATAATTATTACCATAAATATATACATTAATAAAAAAACCTATTAGTGTATTTTAACATAGAATTTGTCTTTCCATCTAAATAAATTTATAAATGATTAACTGTTATATTCCTAGGAAGTCTTGTGCCCAGAAATAATCTCCCTAAATCTTTTAATGAATACTGCTCTTTCGAACAGACAGTCCTAAGTAATAGAAAAGATCTAAACGATCTTTTAGCTCAAAAAGCATCAGGACTCGAGAGCGAGTCGACTTCAGTTAACGCAATGCCTCTAAATAAACAGAACCCATTCAATTAAACAGCCGTAATGTCCGGAAAAATGTTCCCGATGATTATCCGACATTTAACTTGGAATTTCTGTTCTTTCCGCCTTCTTGTTCACGTTCTGTTTTTCTTTACAATTAAGAAGTATAAAAACACATTTTTCGTAAATGGGATGAGTTTAATTGAGCTAATCAACTTGCGGAGTTTGTTATTAAATTTTATAAGGGTGCATGCACAGTACAATCCCGTTTAAAACCGCACTAGTGGCTGTTTAATTGGAGGAATACCATTTCGCACCTTTTCCACGTGCAGCTTAATTAATTTCGACTCGAGACATTCCGCTGATCTAATTATCTAAATACGGCCAAGTGCTCATACTAGTTGGAAACTCCTTCGCCAGCATGCTCTATTACAAGGAGGCCGGAGAAAGCCAGGCAATAATTAATTAGAACAACTTTTCAACCGGTTCTTCCGACCGGAACTCGAAAGTCTGCATTTCCGTGTAAGCGTGGATTAATTCCCGGTACTTGAATGAGAGAAACTTTGTTCTTATTTTCTCTGTGCCGGCGTATTTTATGACTTCTCAAGTGCTAATATGTGCATACATCTTCAGAAAATGTACTAAAATAAATGATAAGAGTTTAATTACTTTTTTCGAATGTTCTATCTAGTCTTAACAACACTTACACTACAATATTCTTGCTAAAAATATACTCAATTTAAATAAAATGTAAAATAAATAATGTAAAAGGTTGGATATAAAAATTAAGAGAAAAGGTGAATCCTGGACAAAAGAATTATGCAGAGTAAATTTTACTCATGCCTCATATGACCATGAGACTAATACAGGGAAAATTATATAAAATTGCTTGCGGTTGTTATAAATAATGAACTACAGATCGTGTTAATTCATAACTAAAATGGATAATACTAAATATAATAATAATTTTAAAAAGCCACATAAGAATCAATAGGAAAGGTGAATCAGGTACAACCGAATTATGCAGTGTAATAACTATCTAAGTAATCCGAAGACTGAATTAATATACAGGTACTTTGCAGATTTATCAGTGCATGTATTATATTTCAGGAGCACCATTTTGTGGGACTCATATGTGCATGAAACTGTTATCAGAATAAATATTATAAAGTTGCTTGCGGTTATTTACCGTTAATTATAAAATGCTACTATATAAAATTAAAATTATTTGTATTATAGAATAGTTCTGGCCAAGAATATCTATGAAATAAGCAATTATTTTTAAATAAAGAGGAAAGGTGTATCATGAACAGATAAATTATGGCTGTCAATTCTTGACAAAAATTGATAAAATAAATTGAATATATTTAACAAGAGATAAACAATTATTAAAATAATTAAACAATAAAAGTAACTACCAATCTTCGATTGAATATTTGTTTCAGGTTTAGATAATTTATTTGTATAGAATTTAAATAGGAACCTACAACAAATTTATAGATAATTGGCAACTCTTTATGATTGTGATATGAACTTATCAAAAATTGAGTCGTTTTATGTGTGGATATCATGAATATAAAAAAACTTCCAACATCATATGTATGATGTAAACTGTTCGGCGTAAATACCAAGGGAAATGACGAATGAGAATTGTGAATAACTATGACAATTAGCGTATATTTGCATAAAATAAAACCATCAAATTACCTCTAACTAAATATATCAATCATATAAGTAAGATATGACTTAAATCATGGAAGCTCTAAGATATAAAAAGCCAAAAGTAAAGGTCAATCATTTAGAGACAAACTATAAAATATTATTATACTATTACTGTTAATTATACTTCATTCATTTTTCTTCCTTCTCTATTCTGTGCTATAAAATATGACTCAAAGCAATAGTTATTGTATTGTCCAAATAGACGAGAAGATAAGAGGGATCTGTGGATGCAGTTCATATCCCTCTACGTGAATATATTGCTGATATTGGGATGTTGCCATCTAAATACATGTACCTAGTACCTATTTTGAGGAGTATTAAACTTAATGCTTTGTTTCGGAATATTTATATAATATTATAGATAATTATAAGTATTTATTAATATATAAACTAACTATAATTAGAAATTGAAATATCTCATCGCATGCAATATATAATAAAAAAACATATTATTTGAGGAGTAGACATTTTCCTAGCGCCCGTCACTGACTGATGATGACCGACTACGTTGAGAGCATTAAAACCTCCAACCAAAAAAATAATAAATTAATTGGCGGGTTGATGTTTCCTCTGTTTTTATATAAAAGCGATCCAACGACGGAAACAACCTCGTTAGAAGAGACACAAAGGCACGACAGAGGAGAGAGACGGACCAAGAGAGGGGTCAGAGAAAAAAGAAACAATACAACGACCGCTCGACAACTACATAAATAAAGAATAAACTTTCCAAATCCTTCTGCGACCGAAAAAAGGAATCCACAAAGGCGGGCCGGGCGGCGAGTTCATCATTTTATATAAATGTTCCGGCATATTATTCGGCGAGGGAGACGGAGGGGGGCGAGATGGAGATTTCATCGTGGCCCGGCGTCCCCACAGAAAAAAGTTTATTCTGGCCGGGAGAAGTTAATTACGGAGCATGAAATGTTGCTTTTTGCGCCGGCGGGTGCGTAATCAAAGGGGCCGCTGCCGCCGGTTAATAAAACAGATGAACGACTGTGTATCAAACGATTGCTTTATTTCAGGTTTCTATAGCTGGCGTAATCATGAATATGTAGGTTCTGCGTGGAGAGATGTATGGGGAGCGTTGGAATGGAGAAAATGACGGTTATATTGTATAAGAGTACTAATAAAACCTTATAATAAATTAATCGATAAATCTCCGCTCTAACACTACAAAGAAATATCTTCGCTTACTTTAAACGACTTCTTAAATAAAAATAAAACAATTCTTAATATTATTATACAGCTCCAAAAAATTTTTTGAACTACCGGAGCGTTATTATGATTGACCAAACAATATGATAAAACATATATGTATATATAGACTGAAAGCTTTAGGAAATTGGATTTTTAACTAGTTGATACTTTTAACTGGTAATTTTCAATGACAAACTTTTGAGCCAATTTTTGAACCTAAAATGATAGTAGAATAAAGGTCTAACATCTACTTAGAAATAATGCACTATTATAACTTCCTTCTTTTAAATCATTCAGATTAATTTAGGCAATTGCAATTTTTGTTCTATAAAAGTACTTTGTAAACTTTTGATTACCAATTTCGGATGACAAATTTTTGAGCCAACATTTTAGTATAAAAAAATGTAGAATAAAGGTTTATCATCTACTTAGAAATTATGTACTATTACTCCTTCCTTCCATTAAATCACCCAGATTAATTCAGGCAAT
Organism: Rhynchophorus ferrugineus; assembly: GCF_030347505.1. Lineage (NCBI taxonomy): Eukaryota > Metazoa > Arthropoda > Insecta > Coleoptera > Curculionidae > Rhynchophorus > Rhynchophorus ferrugineus. The sequence goes on along the minus strand of NW_027472589.1, from coordinate 2,412,953 downwards.
TGTATTTTTAATTCTCAAAACTACTTTATAGATACTATATAAATTTTCTTGGGTATGTTAGAAATGGCTATTTCAGAACACTACTAAAGTAAAGTAGAAGTTCTACAAAACAAGAAGAGACTGATTGATGGATGAGAGGCATCTATATCATCTATAACATCTAATCATCTAGAAATATAAGTCCATTAAATTAGCCTTCAATTGATTATAAAGTCTGTAACCAAAGATTTTACTCAGTTTATACGAGAAAGGTTTTGATTCATAACCGGACTCTGTTGGTGCCACTGCGATAGGATTCTGGGACTTTTAATATGTTAAATATTTTGAGATATTAAGAAATCTTATGGTACTTGTTTTATTGTCGAAATAATTTACTCTACACAAACTAAAAGCCAGTGTTCGAGCAGGACAACGTCTGTTGGGTCTGATAGTATTTATACAAAAAATGACATAAAAGATTAATTCTTCAACATCGATAAGTCGATAGTTCATAATTTATATCTCTGTTTTTAGTTACCGCAGTAACTACAGCAGGACCTTTACTTTTTCCATTCACTGCGTCTATCAGTGATCGCTATCGAATCCAAACGAGTCGAGAAACCTTAAGAATGCCTTCTAAACGATCGTCAGCGAGACTCTAGCTACCTAATCGATCCATACAGGCCGGATAAAGTAGTCGTAAAGATCCGGGAGGTAAGTGAAACCCGCATGACGAACCGACCCCCTATTAATCAACCGTCCCGTCGTCCCGCACACGTCTCCACGACCGGCGATCCGACTGATCTCGTTCCAGCGGAAATGTGCGGACCGTCTGATTCATTTCGGCGATGAGATCAGCCCATCGACGGCCGGGCCACCGAGCTAACTAATTGAACTGAAATAATTGATCACGTGACGGCAGGAGACGGACCGTCGTTCGCTCATCCCTCCCGATTCACTTAATAGGAATCGACGGACGACGATGTCCGTCCCCCGTCGTTCTCCACCGCGCCGCTAGCCGGCCGGGCTATGATCGATGGTTTTCCGATGACGGGGTGGCCGTGTTAATGAACGATGACGCCCAGTTAGCGGATTGAAACGGATGTTCCGCGAGTCGCGTCGTTTGTTTGTTTAAAACGATGGGCTCGTATATCACGTAGGCCGGTGACGGGCTGAGCAAAGATATCCGATGACGGGAGGACGGCTAATTGTTTCGGGTTATCGGGCGATTTCTGTTAGACGCGATTAACAGGGAATTTGTAGTTTCTTCTCATGATGGGAAAAATGACCGGAAATATATCGCAGCTGTTTTGGAAAGAGACTCATCGTGCGGATTGTTTTATTCCCATCATCTACTAAAATCCTTGGCTCTATTCACAGTCATAACATATAGGACTGGGAATTTATAGTTATTCCTCATAGTGGGAAAAACGACCGAAAATATATCGTAGTTTTTTTTGGAGAGAGACTCATCGTGCGAATTAGGCTCTATTCTTAGTCATGACACGTCTTTGAAAATTGTTTTATTCCCATCATTTACTAAAATCCTTGGCCTTATCCTAAATTATTATTCCTTCTAGAGAGAACACACCTAGTAACTTAAATTCAAAGACAGAAAACCGGGAATTTATAGTTGTTCCTTATAGTGGGAAAAGGGACCAGAAATATATCGTAGTGTTTTGGAAAGTGACTCATTGTGCTAACTAAGCTCTCTTCTCAGTTATAATAGGACCTCATCACATAATTTCACCTACTGAAGTTAACACATCTAGTACCACAAATTTAAGCCAGCAACATGCCTCAACAATTTTAAATAACTTATTAATTTATTTACCAAATATTTTGGCCTACATGACTGAATCCTAAAGACTTACAAGATGAAAATTATATGGCAATAAAATATATATATAATATTGTAAAGCATTTAATATTTCTTAATAATATAAAATATCTGCAGAAAATAGATGAGATATTAAAGAATATAATAGATTACAGAACATTTAAACCTTCGCCAAGAAGATCGTTGATATCAAGACCAAAGCACTAAAATAATATGTTCTGCGTGTTACTTATGAATTTTAAAATGTACGATAAGTGAGTGGCCTCTCAATGTAACCAAATGTCAATAAATAGTCATTATAAAAAATTATTTGTTTACGTCTCGTAAACACTTGAGTAGCAGCAGAAGTTACAAATAAAAAACTCATGACTTGTTAAAAAATCGAATGTTAATAAAATATTTTAAACTATAATTTATAATAAAATAATAAAATAATATTAATACTAATAAGTGCTTAAAAATAAGTACTTCAAAGAAAATATGGTAATAGAATAGTGAAATATAAATATTTCTCTTAAATTCGTTCTGTATTATATTAGATAAATATGGTTTTATTATTACTAAGCGCTATATTTCTCTGAAAGAGATTTCCGCGCTTTTCAGTGTTATTTCGTAGAGTTTAAGTGGCTGAACCTTATAACATATACGTGTTATTACACCTGTTGCTACGAAGCAGTGTATATTAAATTTTACTAGACACTTCGTCCTATTTAGCCTGGCTCAAAGCGAAATATAATTACATTAATATTATTGCGTCGCTTGCTACGTTTTATATTAGATGTTTCTAGCCATTTTTCTTTACGTTGGATAGACTCGGCTTATTACTAGTTTAGTGAAATAGTTTGTAAAATATAATAGTCTTGAGATTTGAATATACAAATAAGAAGTTTTGATGTTTTCACTTTTTTCAATTCTCAAGAATGCTTGAGCGTACTTTACTTCTGTGCACTTAATGTAACATTCAATAATGTGGGTAATTTAAACCCGGATCCTTTACATCTAATCTGGCGGCTGATAAATTCGCGGGAATATTTGCCAAAGTTCCAGATTTAAATCATGCAAAATCCATGTAAATTTAGATAGCGTACTCGCTCGCGCTGTCCTCGTACAGCGTCGTGTTTTCTTGAGCTTAGTCGAATAGTTGGGCTTGGCGTAGAATTGAGCAGGATTTCGGTCACCTCAGCCGACGGCCATGAAGTGCCAACTACTCAGAACATCCGTATTAACATTTTTTTATTTTCCTTTCAATGGACACAGGGTAGATTAAATTATATAAATAAGTTAAAAATTTTAATTATTTGTGATAAACACTGTATACGCTATATATATATATATATATATATATATATATATATATATATATATGTATATGCACTTAGTAACTAAATTTTAGCACACTATATATATTAATTATTAGTATTATTAGTATTACTATCATGATCTATTGAATCGTATTGAAGAAAATATTATTCTATTATTTTTAGTCGGGAACGGTTAAGTAGTGGAAATGTTATATGTTGCTTCGCTACATGTTTCGGGGGAAATACAGAAATACTGTTCGTTTTCGGTCATAAGTTATATTAAATTAATAATTATAATTAAGTTATTTTAAATTGATAGAAGAACAACAGTTAGTCAAATATGGAACACTTACTAACAATTGAATAAAAAACAAAAATATGTGTTGCGTGCGAGACGGTACAATCCAGTCCAGCATCTCGACTTGGTGGACTCCATAATTGCAACTCTAGTACTCTGTGAGATCGACTGTAGCCACGTCCGGTCAGTTTGGTTTGTCTTTTCGTCATCTTCGTCAGTTCTTCGGGTGGTCTTATACTTTTGATCTGCTATCTCTCTTCCAAATTCCAATAGTACACACGGCTAGGGGAACTTCTTGAAGTGTATTCGGTGTAGTTTCAAATTCCAGTGGTCCACGGCTAGGGACAACTTCTTGTCCAAATTACAGTGATTCACGGCTCGGAGAATTTCTTGAGGAATCTTCGGTGTAGTCCTAAATTCCAAAGGTCCACGGCTAGCGACGATGCGTGAAATATCTTCCGAAAGAAGGCGAAATTGAAATTTGCAGAATTTTGTACTTTTGAAGTCTTTAGATGCCAGTTAATGTGTGTTAGTGTGCATATACAGTAAAACTGTTGCTAACGATTTAAAAGGACTAATCACATATGCTTAGAATCAGGGTCTCTAATGGCAAATTATCAAATGCCCCAACAATCCAACTCAAATTCCTGAAATTGGAAAGAAAAATTGTTGATTCTCCTCAAATTATCTTTAAAATTATTTTTAGAAATGAAAGAAATCCTAGCCCTTAAAATAATATTTATAATAATCTATTTTCATAATATTAAATAAAGCGTAAGGTTGTGAATTGTGGCCTTACACAATTCTTTTTTTTTGGAAACATTTTACTTGATAAATTAATGATTTCCCTTGTTGCCATTAAATTCTGGTTCTGGTTTCTGTAGAATTTTGAGAATACTAAATGCTTTCGAAAATGGCAGTCTCAGTAGAAAGTATATCAAAATTTTGTTTTTGAATAAGTATAGTTTTGCAGCGTTTTTAAGTGAAACGCTTTACCCCAGTAGCATTCATCATCAATGTTATCTTTTTGAAGTTCAAGTACATGTTCATCAAAAATCCGGTATGGCATGAGCTCTCCACTCATCATATAATTTTTATGCTGCCACAGATTTATCTGGCATCAGTGATTTAAATTTGTAGCTGTTGAGTTTTTGAAAAATTTACACCGGACATAAGAGAAAATAAAGCATCGTTGAAATCAAATCGTTTGGTGATCTTTAACATAAATTAGGGAAATCTGCAACAACAGTCCGAGGTACTTTTTCATCGTTCTTTAAATTTTACGTATTTTCTTCAGTTTCTAATGGAATGTGTATTTCGTCTAAACCTAGCAAATGTTTTGAATTGTTGAAGTCAGTATTTAAAATGTAGTACAGGACGTCAAAATGCCTTAATTTTCCCTGCACAATCCCAATATCCAATTTACATGGGATTTCTGAGGAATTGGGGAATTCGCCACATGGACCAAGAGGAAACAAACACTAGACATACTACAACAACATCACGTAGTTATACAATTAAGATATTGTCGGTCATTCATTTGCATATTTGGAAAATCGCAATTAGTACTTAATTCCGGCTATGGGAGGAAGTAGCGGAAAAATTCCACGTCAATTATCGTAAACGAGACAGTGCCTGGCCGCTCGCCAAGTAGAATAGCGTCATCGGAATAAATAGGCGATCGCTTTACAAATGCAGAGCTCCAATTTTATTTGCCCGGATCCACTGCCGCTGTCGCCGATCAGACCCGGTTACGAATAACTCTTTTATCGGTACGACCGGACGCGTAAAGCTTCGCCGGACCGGTCCCGACTAGATTGAAATCCTCCGAGAAGACTCGGAAGAGGAGAAATTATATTAAAAAAGAAACCGGGGTGGAGCGGGACCGTTGCGGGCATAATTGGCCCCGAGGAATTGCTTTTCATCAATGTGAAAGGGGTTTTTCGTCAGAACTGATTTATTTCAAGGCGCCGCGAACTTTACAGGTTCAAATCCCGGGTCGGACGAGGAGTTCGAAGCTATTCCCGTTGATTGTGTCCCCCCCGACTGAGCTCGATATTGGATTATCTCGATTATATTTTCGTGGTATATCCTCGCTTTTTACTTGTTTTATTTATTTTTGGACTATTTTTCATATTGGATCAGTTTAATGCGCACAAAAATAAAATATTTTTAGATTTCACCTGTCAGATAATACAAATGTATTAGTTCAAATGATAAGTTCGTTTCAAATGGTACCAGTTCTTGTTGTCAATAGAAAAAGCTAGCTAATCTACAGGCAGTTCTTCGATACCTCTCGTAGTGAACCAGCCTCTCGTAGCTCTTTTAGTTGTTTTATTGTTGCTAATTAACTCTGTGTTTTGGTTGCTCACAGCTGACGGTTTCAACTAAACTTTCTTGCGAATTAATGAAACACTATACCTATCATTATTACAATTTAAGTGAATTAAGATGATCTTCACATGAGTCTTTCTCTCTAAACTCTAACCTCACGAATTATCGCGAATTGTGAGTTTAACGAATTTAAGTGAAAGAGTGAAATAGGATTAGAATACCTCGGTCCAATCTACTTAAGGAGGTATGTACGTCACGGCTACTCCCAAAGTCTACTGCAACTACCAATCGCATTCTCTTCTAGCCAGTGGTCAATTATAAAGGTTTATCCGTAACATGTCAATTGAAAAATCCCCGACCTACCATAGTAAAACATAATTTTATAGCATAATTAGTTTTTTTTATTCAACAAATTCCCTTCAAGGGTGATACACTGATTATAGCGATCCTCCAACTTTTCGATACCATTTTTGTGGTACGATTTGTCCTTTGCTTCAAAAGCCTCAGTTTCGGCGATCCCCTCTTCATTCGACCAAAATATCTTCCCATCGAGCATCCCTTTGAGATCTAAGAACAGGAAATAGTCGTTGAGGGCCAGATCTGGAGAATACGGTGGATGAGGAAGCATTTCCAAGCCCAATACATGGACTTTTGCCATCGTTTTCACTGACTTGTGACACGGTGCATTGTCTTGGTGAATCAGCACTTCCTTTTTCTTCAAATACGACCTTTTTCGGCGATTTCGTCCTTCAAACGGTTCACTAACGCTATGTAATAGTCGCTGTTGATGGTCCTTCCTTTTTCAAGATAGTTAATGAAAATTATTCCATGCGCATCCCAAAATACAGACGCCATAACCTTGCCAGCCGACTGTTGTGTTTTACTACGCTTTGGAGCGGGTTCATCGTGTGCAGTCCACTCGGATAACTGTCGATTGGACTTCGGAATGATATAAGGCAGCCATGCTTCATCCACTGTTACATATCGACGCAAAAACTCCGGTTTAATACGCTTCATCATCTTCAAACACTGCTCCGAATCATCAACTCGTCGTTGTTTTTGGTCAAAAGTGAGCTCGCGCGGCACCCACTTTGCACAGAGCTTTCGCATACCCAACTATTCGTGAATGATATGATGTACACGTTCAGTTGATATCTTTAGAGTGTGAAATGAAAGAGTAGCATTACATTTCAATTTACGGTCATTCAAAATCATTTTGTGGATTTTTAAAATGTTTTCATCTGTAACAACCTCTTTTGAGCGTCCACTGCGTTCACCGTCTATGGTGCACATTTCAAGACGTCTAAACTTAGCATATTAATCCTTAATGGTTGATTTTCCTGGGGCAGTGTCCAAAAACTCGCCATCAAGCCAAGTCTTTGCTTCAACTGTATGTTTTCCCATCAAAAAGCAATATTTTATCAACACGCGAAATCCTTTTTTATCCATTTTTTCACAATAACAAATGTTGCTGCACACAAAGTGCTATAATTCACAAACTAATGATCCGACAGCTGTCAAATTTATACACACATTTTTTGAGGGTTAGGGCTAACTAAAAAACATGGATTTAGTTCTAGTAGCGCCATCTATGCGTCAGGCCGGGGACTTTTGAATTGACCTGTTATCTGAAATAAGCCAAAGGCCATATAGCGGTCACAAAACATGTTCAAATACCTAAAATAAGCCGGAGAGACCAAAAATAATTTTGCAATAGTTATGTTGGTAGTTGTGACACTTTAAGATATAAACGAGGATATTCAAGTAGTTTTTCTCCAAACCTATACCCCATTGAATTTACGACGTATTCAATCTAAACGTATTCAGGTTACCAACTTAATAAGGAAAAAGTTGAATAAAAAGGAAGATAATATGGATCGATTTCTTTCCATTAAACTCTATTCGCTCCTCAAATATTCCCGACTGTATACGAGAGAAAAAGCTTCGACCCAACATAAACAAAATTCTATTATTCTGTCTACATAGCTTTGCTCGTAAATTGAGAACGATACTTTAAAGTAATTTCTCATGTAATAAATAGCGTACAAATATTTTACGTCGCTCATATTCTCCATCCAACGCTCGTCTCCATGTCATTCTCCGTCTGGGAGAAACAACGCGGTTCTAAATTTAAAGTTATTTGCATAATCGCGTTACAAAAAACAACAATCCGGCCACTTATTTTCGTACGTTCGTCGTAGCGATTCGGACGGGAAAACTTTTTCCCTTTTTAAAGGTATTTTCCCGGTCTCCGCGCGCTATTACGAAAAGTTGTCCCAGTATTCCGGGATCCTCTTTATTTATTCGGTCGGTATCGGTGTTGGTATTGCAACGGGAAATGGTCAAATAAGTCCTACGATGTTCAATATCGTGAAAACCTTTTAATTTTCATCAGGTATCTTCCCTGGTTGTCTATAAACACCAATAATCTGATAAACTGTGTAGTTCGATATCGAAATCAGTTTGCCATAAGAAAACACAAGAAAATGAGTGTATGAAGACTATTACATCCCGAAATTGTTCCATTTATATTTAAGACTTGGGCGTTTTTAGAGATGCTATTGTTCCGAATCAAATACAACCAAATTTTATGGGTGTCTGGTTTTGTTCATATTAACGAGCTCACGAAAGTCACAACAGGCTTATGACGAAAGAACGACGACATGTGAAATTCATGTATAACTAGAAGGCTTAAGCACCAATAGGAACAAATAATACTTATTCGGTATAGCAACACCGCTAACTAACTCGGAATTATTTTTGATGCAAAACTTCGCTAGAAGGAACATGTAAAAGAAACAGCAAGAACTGCACTTTAAATATAGGAAAGTGTATTGATTAAGTTGGAAGAAATTCACAATTACCAATAAATAATAAATTTCCACTATAAAAGCAAGTACTGAAACCTATACAGAGATATGGAAATCAATTATGGAGATGTTCTGCGAAAAGTAATATAAATATAACACAATTTTACCAGAACAAAATTCTAAAACTTCCTCTACGTGCACCCAGATACTACAAGTTACTCGTCAGCGACTAGTAACAATGTAATTAGTAAATTATAAAAAATATTAAGGTCATCATATTTCGTGAAATATATAAAACTACGGACAAAACAAATATGTGATAGGACTTAAAAGGAATTGTTTCTTCATCACCAGAACCTCAGAAGTTGTACAATATCTATGGTGAACTAATAATGACTTTACAACAAAAGTGGCAAAGGTCACCCATCAAATGATACATACATAATTAGTTAATTATTCAGCCTTTTATTTTCTTTAATTTAGACAATGCAAGAGGTTGCTGGTAATACAATTTTGGTTAGTTCTCACAAAAGATAAAATATAAGAATTATTTCCAATTTTTGGCTCTAGTCTTGACAAACAGATGGTGATTTATGCGCCTATTGGACAACCCAGCATTATAATGTTACAAACTACAAGCCAATTAAATTAGCCATATATTAATTATATATAGTAGCGAATGCCCTAACACAAAATGAATCAAAATACCACTTGTTCTAATATTAATTCGGACCATTGAAGAATAAATCCCCTCTATGTGATTTATTGTACATTGAATGATCTATTATTTACATATAACATGTAGAAAATGCATTCATTACAACTTTATGCTATTATATTAAATTCTATTTATTAAACGCAAACAATGATTATATATTTGTTTATATCTCGTGATACAATAGAACGGCAAAACTAATTTATCGATTAGAATCGGTGAGGGTTTAAATGGGACTTGTCCAAAATTTATATATAACTTTCCAGTAGGCCCATATGTTGTTTCGTTATCTACATTGTAATGATAGTTTGCCTAATTATATACAATTTATTATTGAATATATAACATTTACAAATAAAATTCATTTATTAATCAATAATATACAATAGATTTTACAACTAATTTACAGATAGAGATACAATTAATTTTTATTTTGTTTATAATATTTTAAGTTATTTGGTGACGATGAAAGGTACGTTAGTAAACTTGGGTAACACATTAAGTATTTATTGAAACAAGTTTCATGTTATTTTAAGTCCTTCAACTTTCAATTCAATTAACTGTCCAAAAATAATGATAATTTTAATCGCAATGTGGAGGAAAACATATCTTTAACACATTATCTTCAACTAATTTTTTTAAATAAAAGCGTCAAAATTTGAGTTCAACTGACCAATCAAATGCTATATCTTGTTCACTTCCGTGTACTCCCAATATTCTTAACCATTTCTTAGGAAAGGGAGAATCGTAAACTGTAAAATTATGAATATTAACAATTATGAAATATCTATTTTCATAAATTTTATCTTAGTCTAACTAATCAAATGCTATATATTATTCACTTCCCTGTAGTTCCAATATTCTTAACCATTTCTAAGGAAATGGGGATTCGTAAACTGTAGAATTATAAACATTAAAAATTATGAAATATCTATTTTCATAAATTTTATCTTAGTCTGACTAATCAAATGCTATATCTTGTTCACTTCCGTGTACTCCCAATATTCTTAACCATTTCTTAGGAAAGGGAGAATCGTAAACTGTAAAATTATGAATATTAGCAATTATGAAATATCTATTTTCATAAATTTTATCTTAGTCTAACTAATCAAATGCTATATATTATTCACTTCCCTGTAGTTCCAATATTCTTAACCATTTCTAAGGAAATGGGGATTCGTAAACTGTAGAATTATAAACATTAAAAATTATGAAATATCTATTTTCATAAATTTTATCTTAGTCTGACTAATCAAATGCTATATCTTGTTCACTTCCGTGTACTCCCAATATTCTTAACCATTTCTTAGGAAAGGGAGAATCGTAAACTGTAAAATTATGAATATTAACAATTATGAAATATCTATTTTCATAAATTTTATCTTAGTCTAACTAATCAAATGCTATATATTGTTCACTTCCCTGTAGTTCCAATATTCTTAACCATTTCTAAGGAAATGGGGATTCGTACACTGTAGAATTATAAACATTAAAAATTATGAAATATCTATTTTCATAAATTTTATATTAGTCTGACTAATCAAATGCTATATCTTGTTCACTTCCCTGTAGTTCCAATATTCTTAACCATTTCTTAGGAAAGGGAGAATCGTAAACTGTTAAATTATGAACATTAACAATTATGAAATTTCTATTTTCATAAATTTTATCTTAGTCTGACTAAACAAAGGCTATATCTTGTTCACTTCCCTGTAGTTCCAATATTCTTAACCATTTCAAAGGAAACGGGGAGTCGTAAACTGTAGAATTATGAACATTAAGAATTATGAAATATCTATTTTCGTAAATTTTATCTTAGTCTGACTAATCAAATGCTATATCTTGTTCACTTCCCTGTAGTTCCAATATTATTAACCATTTCTAAGGAAATGGGGATTCGTAAACTGTAGAATTATAAACATTAAAAATTATGAAATATCTATTTTCATAAATTTTATATTAGTCTGACTAATCAAATGCTATATCTTGTTCACTTCCATGTAGTTCCAATATTCTTAACTACTTCTAAGGAAACGGCGAATCGTAAACTGTAGAATTATGAACATTAAAAATTATGAAATATCTATTTTCATAAATTTTATCTTAGTCTAACTAATCAAATGCTATATATTGTTCACTTCCCTGTAGTTCCAATACTCTTAACCATTTCTAAGGAAATGGGGATTCGTAAACTGTAGAATTATAAACATTAAAAATTATGAAATATCTATTTTCATAAATTTTATCTTAGTCTGACTAATCAAATGCTATATCTTGTTCACTTCCCTGTAGTTCCAATATTCTTAACCATTTCTTAGGAAAGGGAGAATCGTAAACTGTTAAATTATGAACATTAACAATTATGAAATTTCTATTTTCATAAATTTTATCTTAGTCTGACTAAACAAAGGCTATATCTTGTTCACTTCCCTCTAGTTCCAATATTCTTAACCATTTCTAAGGAAATGGGGATTCGTAAACTGTAGAATTATAAACATTAAAAATTATGAAATATCTATTTTCGTAAATTTTATATTAGTCTGACTAATCAAATGCTATATCTTGTTCACTTCCCTGTAGTTCCAATATTCTTAACCATTTCTAAGGAAACGGGGAGTCGTAAACTGTAGAATTATGAACATTAAGAATTATGAAATATCTATTTTCATAAATTTTATCTTAGTCTAACTAATCAAATGCTATATATTGTTCACTTCCCTGTAGTTCCAATATTCTTAACCATTTCTAAGGAAATGGGGATTCGTAAACTGTAGAATTATAAACATTAAAAATTATGAAATATCTATTTTCATAAATTTTATCTTAGTCTGACTAATCAAATGCTATATCTTGTTCACTTCCCTGTAGTTCCAATATTCTTAACCATTTCTTAGGAAAGGGAGAATCGTAAACTCTTAAATTATGAACATTAACAATTATGAAATTTCTATTTTCATAAATTTTATCTTAGTCTGACTAAACAAAGGCTATATCTTGTTCACTTCCCTGTAATTCCAATATTCTTAACCATATCTAAGGAAACGGGGAGTTGTCAACTGTAGAATTATGAACATTAAAAATTATGAAATTTCTATTTTCATAAATCTTATCTCAGCATTCATCTATCATCATCTATAGTATGATATAAGAGGACAGACACAGTAATCTGGAGTGTCTGCTCGTACAAAAGTTGGCCGTTTTAATCGTTGACAGTGTAAGCCCGATAGTTTTCGTTTGGTTCTTTGTCTAGTCGCCTGGCTGTTTAAGTTTAAGATTAGTTGGCCTAGTTTAAGTGAGATTATGCCGGAACAAGCTTGGGTCGGCCATAACAAAACATCCAACGCGAGCAAGAGACGGAAACTCACCCGTGGATGTGTTCGAATTAACTTCTGCGAAGTTGCGGGACAATAGGTGGACGATTGTGCCAGTTTTCAATACGTGTCCGGACGGTGCTTGACGCCCTGTCGCACATACTCGTTTGCGATTTGTACATTGCGGTTATTACGCGACATGTAAAGTTGCTGGTGTCCGGTATGTTGAGTGCAATATGACAAATGCTAGATATATCCAAATAATTCTGATATACAGTTACTAGTGGCAAAAGTAGGATTACAAATCCAGATTTTGATGTCCTAGGTATATATTAAAGTTTAGATATGCTTGTGGAAATTCTCTA